>NC_088409.1:68438946-69038946 GCF_034236695.1 Oncorhynchus nerka
TGTGTGTGTGTGTGTGTGTGTGTGTAGGGAGGAGTGAGGGCTGGGTGCCTCTCTGTCTGAAGCCAACAGAGACAGAGAGTAGGGCAGCCACAATTTAAAACTCAATGTATCTCCCAAAGCCTCCCTTTCTGTGTGGTTTATCTCTCTCTCTCCATCTCTGCCTTTCTCTCTCTCTCCCTATCTGTCTATGTAAGTGTGCCTCACATGAGTCACCAGTAGCTAAATCATCTATAAAACAATCCAATAGGCTACTCACTAGTCCAATAGAATCAATGGGCAAGAAGAACAACCAGAATAGTTAGTTCCCAAAATTAGAGGTCGACCGATTAAGATTTTTCTACGCCGATACCGATATCGATTATTGGAGGGCCAAAAAAAAGCACATTTTTAAAATGTATTTGTAATAATGACAATTACAACAATACTGAATGAACACTTACTTTAACTTAATATAATACATCAATAAAATCAATTTAGCCTCAAATAAATTATGGAACATGTTCCATTTGGTTTAAATAGTGCAAAAACAAAGTGTTGGAGAAGAAAGTAAAAGTGCAATATGTGCCATGTACGAAAGCTAATGTTTCAGTTCCTTGCTCAGAACATGAGAACATATGAAAGCTGGTGGTTCCTTTTAACATGAGTCTTCAATATTCCCAGGTAAGAAGTTTTAGGTTGTAGTTATTATAGGAATTATAAGACTATTTCTCTCTATACCATTTGTATTTCATTAACCTTTGACTATTGGATGTTCTTATAGGCACTTTAGTATTGCCAGTGTATCAGTGTAGCTTCCGTCCCTCTCCTCGCTCCTACCTGGGCTCGAACCAGGAACACATCGACAACAGCCACCCTCGAAGCAGCGTTACCCATGCAGAGCAAGGGGAACAACTACTCCAAGTCTCAGAGCGAGTGACGTTTGAAACGCTATTAGCGCGCACCCAGCTAACTAGCTAGCCATTTCACATCGGTTATAGCCTAATCTTGGGAGTTGATAGGCTTGAAGTCATAAAAAGCTAAATGCTTGAAGCACACCAACGAGCTTCTGGAAAAACGCACAAACGTGCTGTTTTAATGAATGCTTACGAGCCTGCTGGTGCCTACCACTGCTCAGTCAGACTCTATCAAATCATAGACTTAATTATAACATAATAACACACAGAAATACGAGCCTTAGGTCATTAATATGGTCGAATCCGGGAAACTATCATTTCGAAAACAAAACGTTTATTATTATCGCATATACCCTGACTCTGCGTGCAATGAACACAAGAGAAGTGATACAATTTAACCTGATTAATATTGCCTGCTAACCTGGATTTTTTTTGCTAAATATGCAGGTTTAAAAATATATACTTCTGTGTATTGATTTTAAGAAAGGCGTTGATGTTTATGGTTAGGTACACATTGGAGCAACGACAGTCCTTTTTCACGAATACACACCGCATCGATTATATGCAACGCAGGACACGCTAGATAAACTAGTAATATCATCAACCATGTGTAGTTAACTAGTTAACTTATGATTGATTGATTGATTGTTTTTTATAAGATAAGTTTAATGCTATCTAGCAACTTACCTTGGCTTACTGCATTCGCGTAACATGCAGGCTCCTCGTGGAGTGCAATGTAATCAGGTGTTTAAAGCATTGGACTAGTTAACTGTAAGGTTGCAAGATTGAATCCCCGAGCTGACAAGGTAAAAATCTGTAGTGATTGAAAATAAGAATGTGTTCTTAACTTGCCTAGTTAAATAAAGATTAAATAAAGGTGTAAAAAAAAAAAGAAGGTAAAATCGGTGTCCAAAAATACCGATTTCCGATTGTTATGAAAACTTGAAATCGGCCCTAATTAATCGGCCATTCCGATTAACTTCTCTAGGGTGATAGTCCCCTACCCACCACCTCTCCCTACCATGGATTAGACCACGGACGAACTACTTTACTCCCAGCCACCTAATGAGTCTAAATGAGTTCTAAACCCTTCACTCATCTAATTGTGAGCAAAGAGAAGATGATCTGACCACACCCTTCTCTGGCTGAATGCTCTGTCCCTGTTTCCACGGGCTTGCTGCTTGCAGCACACACACAAACACAAACACACACACATTCTTCTACCTCATTATTTCAACTGGCAGTGCTGTAGGGCGGGGGCTGATGGGGGCTGAGGTTGCTGGCACATGTCAGGACGCATTCTTTCTAACAGTCAACTTCTGGATATGGAGACAATTTTGTGTTCAGCGGTTGAGATGTTTTTGGCCAGCCTATACATAGCACATACTGTAGGACAGTCTAGTTCCGCCACGAACACAGAACCCAATATGCCTGCTATAACATATTCTCCTATATGTATCCCATGACTAGCACTTCCTCAACATACCTCAGTACAGTTGGCTATTATATGACTTTGTTCTATCTCTAGTCTCAGTTTCTCAGTCTGGATGGATGGATGGATGGAGTGAGGGAGGGTTTAACACATATTTTCTTTAGGGAGGAGGGGATGGATATCCTGAGCAGAAAGGCTTCCTCACCCCCAGAGTGTTCCACTCAACTGGCTGTTAGAACAGAAGCCTTGGCATGCAGTCCTTAGCCATGCCAGTCTCTCCTTGTCCCATCCTCTCAGAGGAGGAGGATGATGAGCAGGAAGAGCAGGAGGGGGCATGGGGGGTGAGGAGGAGGTGGAGGACTACGACGACAGTGAGCACAGTGAACCAATCCTATATTTTCATTAAGGTCAAACACAAGAGTCTCCGTCTGTAAAGCCAGAACACGACACTGTGAGAAAGTTTCCTGATATTCACACCTGCAGTCTGACCTCACTCTGTGGTCATTTACACCCCATCCTCAACTCCACGACTCTTAATAGGTTAATTCACCTTCAGGGCTGGCTGGGGCCCATGGGAGATGTGCTGACCTCTCCCCCAGCCAGGGCTCACTATCCTGGGCCAGCAGATGGCCCTCTCACCTGCTCCCTCCCCAGCTCACCACCCTGGAGATACACTTCTGAAGTGAAACCCTGTAATACGATCGCAGGAAGGAGGGGTGAAGGGGACACTATACGGTGTGGGAAAGGGAAATGTGGAAGAGATAAGAAGGAAAGCTCAGCGGAAAGGAAAAGGAAGAGAGCAGAGAGGGGGAGGGGGGAGGGATAGGGTGGGGGAGAGAAGAATAAAGGGGATCATTCCCTTCCTCCTTTCCTTCCTCCCTCTCTCCATTCATTCACCCCACACAGAGGAGAGGAGAAACAGAGGAGAGACGGAGGAGAAACAGAGCAGACGGAGGGGGAAGGTTCCACAGCTGGATCCAGCCGCTGACTCTGAGATTTTGTCCCGGCTGCCAGCAGCTAGCTGTCCCTCTGGGAACACCTCTCTGGTTTCTTTCTCCCTTCTCTTCTCCTTTCTTCTTTTCTCTTTAACAGCCTTGGTTCACACCCTTCTGCAGACACTGCAGCAGGGCAGACTAAAACTCTACCCCAAATTCTGTGAATTCATTTGGACCTGGAGGGTTTCGAGCTTGCTGTGCTGTGTTAAGAAAACCCTTTAAGCCTATCACGGCTCTCCGCAGCAGCTGCAAATACTAGAAGCGCCAGGATTCCAATATTGGCTGAGCCAGAGAAATGAGTGGCCATGATAAAACAACTTTTTCTGATGATTGAAATGTTTCAAATTGCGATACGAATAGGCTGAAGAGCACTCGGGAGAATGATGATCCACAAGAAAACTACAGGAAGTTCATCTCAGTATCAGATCAATTAACCACATATACACACAGAGATTCAGTGAAACAAAATCACTATGATTGATTATCAGACAGGTGTAACGCAGGTCAACGTATGTTGAGTACTTTTCGTTACTAGTGAGATTCCAGTCACCAATCATATTATACTATATTGCTATTGATATGTTTAAGTTGACAGCTATCAAATTTCAGCTGTCAGAAGCTGCATGACGAGCAGTTTATTTTGAGCCAATCAAAACTCAATATTCTCTTAGTCCCTCTCCTAACCTCATGTTCTACACCAGTTGTCGCCAACATGCTGAAAAAAAGAGCTATAACAGAACGTAAAGAGCTACCGCCATTCCATGGAAGAAAAACTATGTTTCAAATCGTTGAGAAGTTGTATAAAACTGAACTAAACAGAGAGAACTGGATATTAACACTAATTTATCCGTATGAACGTGCTGTGAGGGGATTGAGGGAAAGATTGACGCCAGGATTTGGAGTTTTCATATGGAAAACTAGCTGCTAGCGATTAGGCTAGCTAAGCTATTGCTAGCATTTTGTTGCTTGTTCATACTGAACCAAGCATACGCACAAGCCGTTAACATTTAGGCTAACTCAGTTATCGATCAATTTAAATAGCAAACGTTAGTGATCATGCTATTGGAAAACTATTTTAGTTTTCATACTTTTATCAAATGTGATTAACTAGTATCATAATCCATTTTGGTACACTTATGTTTTAGATGACTTTATAAGAAATGACGTGTAGATGTAAGTACTAGTACACTTTAACCACAGCACCAGGCTCACGTGGACTGAGTAACTAGCCTGGACAATGTAAAGGACTTTACACAACTACATCACCAGGCTCACGTGGACTGAGTAACTAGCCTGGACAATGTAAAGGACTTTACACAACTACATCACCAGGCTCACGTGGACTGAGTAACTAGCCTGGACAATGTAAAGGACTTTACACAACTACATCATCAGGCTCACGTGGACTGAGTAACTAGCCTGGACAATGTAAAGGACTTTACACAACTACATCATCAGGCTCACGTGGACTGAGTAACTAGCCTGGACAATGTAAAGGACTTTACACAACTACATCACCAGGCTCACGTGGACTGAGTAACTAGCCTGGACAATGCAGAGGACTACACAACTACATCACCAGGCTCACGTGGACTGAGTAACTAGCCTGGACAATGTAAAGGACTTTACACAACTACATCACCAGGCTCACGTGGACTGAGTAACTAGCCTGGACAATGTAAAGGACTACACAACTACATCACCAGGCTCACGTGGACTGAGTAACTAGCCTGGACAATGTAAAGGACTACACAACTACATCACCAGGCTCACGTGGACTGAGTAACTAGCCTGGACAATGTAAAGGACTACACAACTACATCACCAGGCTCACGTGGACTGAGTAACTAGCCTGGACAATGTAAAGGACTTTACACAACTACATCACCAGGCTCACGTGGACTGAGTAACTAGCCTGGACAATGTAAAGGACTTTACACAACTACATCACCAGGCTCACGTGGACTGAGTAACTAGCATGGACAATGTAAAGGACTTTACACAACTACATCACCAGGCTCACGTGGACTGAGTAACTAGCCTGGACAATGTAAAGGACTTTACACAACTACATCACCAGGCTCACGTGGACTGAGTAACTAGCCTGGACAATGTAAAGGACTACACAACTACATCACCAGGCTCACGTGGACTGAGTAACTAGCCTGGACAATGTAAAGGACTTTACACAACTACATCACCAGGCTCACGTGGACTGAGTAACTAGCCTGGACAATGTAAAGGACTTTACACAACTACATCACCAGGCTCACGTGGACTGAGTAACTAGCCTGGACAATGTAAAGGACTTTACACAACTACAGCACCAGGCTCACGTGGACTGAGTAACTAGCATGGACAATGTAAAGGACTTTACACAACTACATTACCAGGCTCACGTGGACTGAGTAACTAGCCTGGACAATGTAAAGGACTTTACACAACTACATCACCAGGCTCACGTGGACTGAGTAACTAGCCTGGACAATGTAAAGGACTTTACACAACTACATCACCAGGCCCACGTGGACTGAGTAACTAGCCTGGACAATGTAAAGGACTTTACACAACTACATCACCAGGCTCACGTGGACTGAGTAACTAGCCTGGACAATGTAAAGGACTTTACACAACTACATCACCAGGCTCACGTGGACTGAGTAACTAGCCTGGACAATGTAAAGGACTTTACACAACTACATCACCAGGCTCACGTGGACTGAGTAACTAGCCTGGACAATGCTTTTCATTTGCCCGGGCTAGTCTATTGTTCAGTACACGTGAGCCTAGTGCTGTAGTTAAAGTGTAAAGCATTTTGACTGAGTTTTATTTTCTTATTCCTGTAAGAGATTAAAGATAAGCACTACAGTAATGGTTATACAAGAAGGTATTCATGGTATATATATTGTGTGACCTTGTTTGTAAAACAGGTCAGGTTTTTTGAGTATGGATTCAGTTCCCACCAAGGATGGCGATCCGCCCGAACCCAGGACATCAATAAGAAGATTTGCATGCGAAGATTTATTTTCCTTGGAGAACACTGAATTTGCACTGCCATACTAAGGTGTGGTAGGATTATTCTTGCAAGACATCATTGCATTATACATTGCAGTGGGATTGTTATAAGCACATTCTACACTAAAACACCTCACAGTGTTTATTGATCGGCACAGTCACTCACATTTGATTCCATCTCATAGTGGTTTATGTCAGTATTTGTGAATTGGTTTGTGTTTTCTGTGGATTCATGTTTATTGTATTGCTATTGAACTTTTAGAACATTGAAATCTGAGAGACCCTCAGATTAAGATAGAGTTGGGTGAACCCTAGTAAACTATAGGCAGGATATATGGCCGATATCTAAGTCTATTGTACTATTGATGTATTTAATTCATATTGAGCTCATTGTACAAATTTCACATATCAATATTTACTCAAGGTGTTTCAATTTTTGTGTTTTTATCTACAAAATACAAGCCAGCATTCTTTTCCTAAATGATTCAGTTCTGTGGTTTTCATTTCTCCCTCCTTCTCCAGTAGTGAACCTAACTGGTCCAATGGAGTTTACGCTTAAACATACAGTAAGTAGCCCGTAGTGTTAAGCAATTGTTCCACAAGTTACAGGCTTTTGGTTCGGGAGTAGGACATGCTACTACGCCAGTGAAGAGCAACATCCCCCAAACGTTCTGATTAGCTAATATAACAGCAAACTGGAATAAAGATGATAATTAGAACTCACCTCAACTGAGATAACATTTCCTCATGGTAACCACAGGAGATTCAGTCAAAACCTCAAATCTGACATTGATTGATTTATCAAAACGAGTCCCAAAGCAGGGCAGCAGCGCTGTCCTAATCAAAACGGTGCTGAAATGATCATCTAGGTGACCACAAACGACTACTGCTTTAAATAAGTAGCTTATAACGGTTGGATATGACTTTGGGAGTTTCAATAAGCAACTATTTGATGCCTTCAATTGCATTATCCAACTTTATTCCAATATTCTCATCATTCAGTCGATCATAACTAAGGTGAGTTTTTCTCTCCGTGCTTTTTCTAGGCCCAATGGCTGTTTCATCGTCTCCTCACTCAACTTCTCAACACCTAAGGTAGGTCTCCCCTGAGAGGAGCCTCTGGATCAGACCATCTTCCTCTCCTTCCCCTGCAGATGTGAGCAGAAAACCACTCTGGTCCAGCCGAACCCTGGCATCACAACCCTGGCCTTCACAAGGCTCAGCCTAAAATCAGTCAGACTGGATCCAACATCCAACACTGTAAACTGGTAGTCACTGCAAAGACCTGGATACTTGACCACCAGTGTAAAACTGGTAAAGACCAAGCTTGACTTCCCAAGGACCATATAGTGAATGGTACTGTGTATGTAGATGATATAGCATCAAACTGCACATAGTCTGCAAGTCCAACACAAGGAATAGAAAACAACAACTCTAGTGTCCACATACTTATTTCCCCTCTCTGTGTTCTTTCTCTCTCTGTGTGTGGAAGTTAGCCACTAATGAACAATATAGTCTAGCATCTATTGCTTCTGTTCACAACCATAGAACATGAAACATTTTACCACGACCTTTTCCTCTTCCTGTTGCGTTGGCCAGACTGAATAAGCCTGATGGACGTCTGAGCACCATAAAACACACTCATCTGTCTCTAGTGGAACTGGAACCTGAACACACACACACACCTACACACACATGCACGCATGCACACAGACACATTCACTCATATGCACACACACACACACACACACACACACACACACACACACACAGTCCAGATGTGCATCACTGTTTATATTCGTGCCAATGCCCCCACTCCACACCGCTCCGCTCGGCCCAGGAGTCAAGTGCTCGAGGAAGTATTACATTTGGGAACACATTAAGTAGTACATCCCAGTTTCCTGCAATTTTGTCCTTTCCCTGTAAATACTATGTCAAACCACACAGCCAGTCACCGCAGAGCAGCACAGTGGTTACCAGGGGAAAGGGGAGCAAAAAACAGAGTCAGCTAGCCTGTGTGTGTGTGTGTGTGTGTGTGTGTGTGTGTGTGTGTGTGTGTGTGTGTGTGTGTGTGTGTGTGTGTGTGTGTGTGTGTGTGTGTGTGTGTGTGTGTGTGTGTGTGTGTGTGTCAGCTAGCCTGGGTCTAACCCAGCCTCAAACCAGCCTCAAAGGGAGCCTAGAGAACACTGACATTAAAACAGACAACTACACATTTAGATTGTCCCCGACAAAATTGATGTATAAAAATACCAGCCTAAAACTGGTAATTTCACTGTTTTTTGGTAAGTAAATCTTACAGTAGACAATACAGTTAGCCCACAGGTTGTATCCTGGGGACAATAGAATATAAGTAAAACATAAACCCATTCCAGTACAGAGAGAAGAGAAAGAAGAGGAGAGAGAGTGACAGGAGGACTGGGGGAAATGACAGATTGTCCAGGTGTCTTATTCAAAGCCTCCAATTCATTGCATTGGACAAGGCTGCTTTGGTTTGCTAAACTCCAGGTGCAGCCAGACTTCTGTTTTTGCCTGTGCAGCAGAGTGAGCCAGGCAGGCTGGAAGTGTAAACGCCTGCTTCCATACAACCCAGTGTTTACATCCCAAATGGCACCCTACTCCCATTACAGTGAAGGGACTTGTGTTCTACCCTCTTGTTGCTTTGAGTCAGTGACTCTTGTCACGGAGGGAAATGTAAATGTTAGCTGGAGACTAAATCCAGCTGGAAGAGGCAGGTCTTTTGTCCCAGCTAAAGAACTGTGACCGAGACATTGAAAACAGAATCTGTGGGTTTGAGGAGGAGTTCAAAAAGAGTTGAAGCACCAACTCAAGTACTTAGAAACAGAGACATTGCTTTGAATAGAAGCATCTGCAGATTGCCGAGAAAACAAGAAGCTTCTACCGAATCAAATCAGATGTGAAAAACGGAGATGAAGTGATTGATCTGAGCCTTCAGGGACCATATGGTAGGAGGGCTGAACCTAATGAACCATTATTTGCCTGGCTGGCACTTAACACTACAGTCTGGTTCAACCATCAGGTCTGGTCCTGGCTCTGTGGTCCTGATCCAACCATCAGGTTACAGTCCACAGCCCACTGTGACATTGTACCTAACTGCATTACATCTGTGGCTTTGGGGGAAACACTAATACTGAGGAACACACTTTGAAATATCAGTGTATCAGCGCCCATATAGTGGCTCAGTGCAGTGGAGCTCAGATGAACGGATCTCAACAGTATAGTTGTCCCTCTCACAGATGGTGTGTTTTTCTGTTGGCAGGCATGGAGTTCACTGAGACTATCATCTCCTCTCCTTTCCTCTCCTTTCCTCTCCTTTCCTCTCCTTAACTCTCCTTTCCTCTCCCTTCTCCTCTTTTCCAAGTTAATGGAATGAGTGACATTTCTAATCATCCTGAACCAAAAACACTAATTGGAAAATCCTCTGTGCAACAAGGCAGACAGATGTAAGGCTAGCTATTACGTTTCCTATTCAGAATCACTGTGAGCTTTGTCTATCAAACCACACCAATGAGATCCAAGGGATGAGACATGGCAGGCCAGCCAGTATCAGTGATGTCTTTTCAAGGCCAGGTCTAGTGAGAGGGGAGGCCTGTGAGTTCACTCCGACTCGGACGGTTGCCAAAGCGCGGTTCCGACAGGAACCCTTTCTGGCTGCAGAGGAAACTGATAAATGGACAAGTTGACTCTCAGCTCATTGCCAATCCAACAGACAAAATGCCAGCGATCAGTGGTCTTCTCAGGTTACCATGGGGTTGCTGGGGGGCTTGCGATGACAGACAGACTATTCAGTCTGGGGGTGGTGGGCGAAACCACCGGGGTGGTGATGGGGGGTGGAATGGGTCTAGCCTGGCTTCATACCCAGTTAATGAGGTCTGAAGTGAGATCAGATAAAGGTTGGGATGGAGGGAGGGATGGAGGGACAGAGGGAGGCAGGAAGTGAAAAAGACAAGGAGGGAGGGAGGCAGGCAATGGAGAGAATGAGGATGGAGAGAGTGGGGTGGAGGGATAGATGGAGGAAGAGATGGAGTAAAACAGGAGGAGAGACAGACGAGGAAACCCCCCTGCCTGTGTCACCTCCGCCAACTGTGCCAGTGGCCAGCCCTCGTTGGGCTTCATTTCCCCTCGCGCTGCCAGGGGACCCCCTCTCGTCTTACCACTGGAGCCATACCCACCCCCCAAAACCCCAACCCTAACCTCCCAAAAAAACAGAGAGAGACACAGAGAGAGAGAGAGAGAGAGAGAGAGAGAGAGAGAGAGAGAGAGAGAGAGGGAGAGAGAGAGAGAGAGAAAGGGGGGATAGCGAGAGAAAGAAAGAGGGAGAAGACGGGAGAGACAGAGAGGGGAGAGAGAGAGAGAGAGAGAGAGAGAGAGAGAGAGAGAGAGAGAGAGAGAGAGAGAAAGAAAGAAAGAAAGATAGAAAGAAAGAAAGAGAGGGAAGGGGAGACAGCGAGAAAGAGAGAGAGACAGAGAGACAGAGAGAGAGGGAGGGGAGAGAGAGAGGGGGAGAGAGAGAGGGGGAGACAGAGAGAGAGAGAGAGACAGACAGACAGCCAGACAGACAGACAGACAGACAGACAGACAGACAGACAGACAGACAGACAGAGAGAGAGAGAGAGAGAGAGAGAGAGAGAGAGAGAGAGAGGGGAGAGACAGAGAGAGAGAGAGAGAGAGAGAGGGGAGAGACAGAGAGAGACACACACACAGATCCAATAGAACAGCACTGTGCTTCTTGTGAAGTACTGGTTATTTACCAACAGAATCAGTCATAAATAAACATGAAAGGTAAAAGATACATCAAATGAAACAGCTTTATGCTAAACACAAAGCACCCTATTCTCTATATATAGTTTACTACTTCCGATAGGAAATAAATAGGGAATAGGGTGCTATTGGGGACACAGACCTTAGTCCATATTAATGATGTACTCAAGACTCAAAGGGCTAACAAGCACCTATCCACTCTTGCCTCCCTCTATTAAACTCATTAAGGGAAAGGGAATCATGATCAAATGTATCAATTCTGCAGCTGCCAAAACTGAAAGAGCTCTTTCTACTTCTATGAAGTCTCCAGTATAGAGTGGAGCTGCCCCCCACTGCCCAGGCTCATGTCCTGTCTGAGAGAGAGTCATGTGAATAGACCATGGTCACAGAGAAGAGTCTTCCGGCTGCAGAGGAATACATTGTGGCTGTGTGGCTCCCATTCTGCAGCCCTTTCATCCAGCCACTACAGTGTGTGTGTGTGTGTGTGTGTGTGTGTGTGTGTGTGTGTGTGTGTGTGTGTGTGTGTGTGTGTGTGTGTGTGTGTGTGTGTGTGTGTGTGTGTGTGTGTGTGTGTGTGTGTGTGTGTGTGTGTGTGTGTGTGTGTGTGTGTCCTCAGGAGTGTGAGCTTACATGTGTTCCTTCCCCCTGCTGGGACAAAGCTCTATCCTGACTGGTAATGTTCCATTATGGAACACAAGGGGATTAAATAAGCATCTGAGACTTGTAACACACTCGTAGGGTAAGAACACGTGTATGATGTGTGTTTCTATCCTATAATGTAAAGCACTTTGAGCACCTGGTGGAAAATCGCTATATAAATCCAATTCATTATTACAATCCTCATTATTACAAAGCCGCATGCTGTGGACTCTACATAAAGAGACCTATTGTATATATAGTCAATCCCTGTATGTTTCATTCTCTCCAATCACCAACTACCTTATAAAGACAACACACTGTGCATCCCAATACACCCTATGGACTCAGGTCAAAACTAGTGCACTAAATAGGGAATAGGGTGAAATTTGTCACAGACACAGCAGGGCATGATGCTTATAGGAGAAAATAAATTGAATTAATGTCACCTCATAAAGAGACCATAATGCAGTTTTTGATTTGTAACATAGTATTCCTCATGTCATTCCCTATTTCCCCTCCGTGAGACGACCTGTTTCCCCCTATAGATGTGACCTGTTCCCCCTATAGATGTGACTTGTTTCCCCCTATAGATGTGACCTGTTTCCCCCTATAGATGTGACCTGTTCCCCCTATAGATGTGACCTGTTTCCCCCTATAGATGTGACCTGTTTCCCCCTATAGATGTGACCTGTTTCCCCCTATAGATGTGATCTGTTCCCCCTATAGATGTGACCTGTTTCCCCCTATAGATGTGACCTGTTTCCCCCTATAGATGTGACCTGTTTCCCCCTATATATGTGACCTGTTTCCCCCTATAGATGTGACCTGTTTCCCCCTATAGATGTGACTTGTTTCCCCCTATAGATGTGACCTGTTTCCCCCTATAGATGTGACCTGTTTCCCCCTATAGATGTGACTTGTTTCCCCCTATAGATGTGACCTGTTTCCCCCTATAGATGTGACCTGTTACATTACCAGATTGATGGCTGCTAACAGGTTTAAGACCTGTCTCTCTAATTGAAGTGGAAAACTATTATTTTCATAGAGAGAGAGAGACAGATTGAGGAGACTAAAGGTTTAAGAGTCTCTCTAAGAGAGAAAAGATTAGACAAAGAGAGCGACAGAGAGAGACAAAGAGACAAAGAGAGAGAGAGACAGAGAGAGAGAGAGAGAGAGAGAGAGAGAGAGAGAGAACGAGAGAGAGAGAGAGAGAGAGAGAGAGAGAGAGAGAGAGAGAGAGAGAGAAAGAAAGAGAGAGAGAGAGAGAGAGAGAGAGAGAGAGAGAGAGAGAGAGGGAAGGGGAGACAGCGAGGGGGAGACAGAGAAAGAGAGAGAGGGAGGGGAGAGAGAGAGAGAGAGGGAAGGGGAGACAGCGAGGGGGAGACAGAGAAAGAGAGAGAGGGAGGGGAGAGAGAGAGAGAGAGAGAGAAAGAAAGAAAGAAAGAAAGAGAGAGAGAGAGGGAAAGGGAGACAGCGAGGGGGAGACAGAGAAAGAGAGAGAGGGAGGGGAGAGAGAGAGTGTTAAGACTGATCATGAACTGCTGTTAGAGAAACATAGAAGGGACAGAAACCCTAAACCTTACCCACTTCAAAATGCTGGACTGACGATCACAATACCCCTATTGTAATGGCTGTTGGACAGTATTGAGTGTGTGGAAAAATGGGCAGCGGGAATTACTTGCACGGAGAGAAAAGGCAGTCGGTCGGTCGTCAGATGTGGAGCTGGGATGTGGAGCTGCTGGCACCCTGAACACACACACAGACACACACCCAGAGCCAAGCCGTCTGGCATCACATGGCACGCCAAGTACACTTCTACAGCCGCCAAGCAGGACTAAGACAGGCCAGGGAGGCCCCACACACACAGACACACACACACACACACACACACAGACACACACACACACACACACACGCGCACACACACACGCGCGCACACACACACATGCAGACAGGGCAGAGAGTGGCTGGCTTTGAAGAAGTGTTACATGCTGGGAGCCTGGAGGCTGCTTATGGAGCATTTCCTACCCAGAGGGCAGAGCAGTATACATCCTACCCAGAGGGTGGTGTAGTCTACAGACAGGTAGTGGCAGTTTGCTTTGGCGAGGTGTGGGTGTGTGAGGGGGAGTTGGGTGATGGGGTAGTAGGGGGATGAGATTTGTTAGAGACTGAAACTGCGTCCCAAATGGCACCCTATCATCTACATAGCGTACTCATTTTGGCCAGGTGCCTATAGGGTAGTACACTATGTAGGTTGGGATGCAGTCAGAGAGAGGCACTAGACAGCAGGAGACAGTCTGCTCAACAACACGTAAAGGAAAATATGATAGAATAACATAGAAGTGCTTGGCATCATAAATATTCTTAACCATAACCAATACCTGTATCTTGAGATATACCTCTCATACAACCACTGCCTCTGTCTCAGCTTCAATCCCCAGTGCTTGAGTTGGACTGAAATAGGTGTCGGTACTGTTTATATTTAGGTGCAGGAGCTCCACAATACTTTTGAGCTAATATTCTACAAGAGGAACAGGAGCTCAAGCAGTTGAAAATGTGAGGTGCCGGTATTCAGCCTCTGTGAGCTCCTGCCCAAGTAAAACACCGGGCCTCCCCCTATCCCCCTCTCTTCCTCTAGTTCCCTCTCTCCCACATTTCCCTGCCTCCATCTATCCCCCTCTCTCCCTCTAGTTCCCTCTCTCCCACATTTCCCTGCCTCCATCTATCCCCCTCTCTCCCTCTAGTTCCCTCTCTCCCACATTTCCCTGCCTCCATCTATCCCCCTCTCTCCCTCTAGTTCCCTCTCTCCCATATTTCCCTGCCTCCATCTATCCCCCTCTCTTCCTCTAGTTCACTCTCTCCCACATTTCCCTGCCTCCATCTATCCCCTCTCTCCCTCTAGTTCCCTCTCTCCCACATTTCCCTGCCTCCATCTATCCCCCTCTCTCCCTCTAGTTCCCTCTCTCCCACATTTCCCTGCCTCCATCTATCCCCCTCTCTCCCTCTAGTTCCATCTCTCCCACATTTCCCTGCCTCCATCTATCCCCCTCTCTCCCTCTAGTTCCCTCTCTCCCACATTTCCCTGCCTCCATCTATCCCCCTCTCTCCCTCTAGTTCCTCACTCCCACATTTCCCTGCCTCCATCTATCCCCCTCTCTCCCTCTATTTCCCACTCACACATTTCCCTGCCTCCTTCTATCCCCTCTCTCCCTCTAGTTCCTCACTCCCACATTTCCCTGCCTCCATCTATCCCCCTCTCTCCCTCTATTTCCCACTCACACATTTCCCTGCCTCCATCTATCCCCTCTCTCCCTCTAGTTCCTCACTCCCACATTTCCCTGCCTCCATCTATCCCCCTCTCTCCCTCTATTTCCCACTCACACATTTCCCTGCCTCCATCTATCCCCTCTCTCCCTCTAGTTCCTCACTCCCACATTTCCCTGCCTCCTTCTATCCCCCTCTCTCCCGCTTGTTCCTCACTCCCACATTTCCCTGCCTCCATCTATCCCCTCTCTCCCTCTAGTTCCTCACTCCCACATTTCCCTGCCTCCATCTATCCCCCTCTCTCCCTCTATTTCCCACTCACACATTTCCCTGCCTCCATCTATCCCCCTCTCTCCCTCTATTTCCCACTCACACATTTCCCTGCCTCCATCTATCCCCTCTCTCCCTCTAGTTCCTCACTCCCACATTTCCCTGCCTCCATCTATCCCCTCTCTCCCTCTAGTTCCTCACTCCCACATTTCCCTGCCTCCATCTATCCCCTCTCTCCCTCTAGTTCCTCACTCCCACATTTCCCTGCCTCCTTCTATCCCCCTCTCTCCCGCTTGTTCCTCACTCCCACATTTCCCTGCCTCCATCTATCCCCTCTCTCCCTCTAGTTCCTCACTCCCACATTTCCCTGCCTCCATCTATCCCCTCTCGCCATCTAGTTCCTCACTCCCACATTTCCCTGCCTCCATCTAACCCCTCTCTCCCTCTAGTTCCTCACTCCCACATTTCCCTGCCTCCATCTATCCCCTCTCTCCCTCTAGTTCCTCACTCCCACATTTCCCTGCCTCCATCTAACCCCCTCTCTCCCTCTAGTTCCTCACTCCCACATTTCCCTGCCTCCATCTATCCCCTCTCTCCCTCTAGTTCCTCACTCCCACATTTCCCTGCCTCCATCTATCCCCTCTCGCCCTCTAGTTCCTCACTCCCACATTTCCCTGCCTCCATCTATCCCCTCTTTCCCTCTAGTTCCTCACTCCCACATTTCCCTGCCTCCATCTATCCCCTCTCGCCCTCTAGTTCCTCACTCCCACATTTCCCTGCCTCCATCTATCCCCTCTCGCCCTCTAGTTCCTCACTCCCACTCTTCCCTGCCTCCATCTATCCCCTCTCTCCCTCTAGTTCCTCTGCCAGATTTCCCTGCCTCCATCTATCCCCCTCTCTCCCTCTAGTTCCTCACTCCCACTCTTCCCTGCCTACATCTATCCCCCTCTCTCCCTCTAGTTCCTCTGCCAGATTTCCCTGCCTCCCTCTCCCCCTCTCCCCTACAAATCTTACTCCCTCTCCCCCTCACCCCTCCCTCTCCCTGGGGCAGTCACTGGTCCAAGATCCCATCTGCACAGCCCTCTGTTAGCCCAGCGGAGAGCTTCCAAACCCTGGCCATCTCAACCCCATCCCCAACCCCTCTCCCCTAAACCCAACCCCAACTCATCCAAACTATGGCCGTCTCAGCCTCCCATCCCCAACCCCTCTCCCCTAAACCCAACCCCAACTCATCCAAACTATGGCCGTCTCAGCCCCATCCCCAACCCCTCTCCCCTAAACCCAACCCCAACTCATCCAAACTATGGCCGTCTCAGCCCCATCCCCAACCCTCTCCCTAAACCCAACCCCAACTCATCCAAACTATGGCCGTCTCAGCCCCATCCCCAACCCCTCTCCCTAAACCCAACCCCAACTCATCCAAACTATGGCCGTCTCAGCCCCATCCCCAACCCCTCTCCCCTAAACCCAACCCCAACTCATCCAAACTATGGCCGTCTCAGCCCCATCCCCAACCCCTCTCCCCTAAACCCAACCCCAACTCATCCAAACTATGGCCGTCTCAGCCCCATCCCCAACCCCTCTCCCCTAAACTCAACCCCAACTCATCCAAACTATGGCCGTCTCAGCCCCATCCCCAACCCCTCTCCCTAAACCCAACCCCAACTCATCCAAACTATGGCCGTCTCAGCCCCATCCCCAACCCCTCTCCCCTAAACCCAACCCCAACTCATCCAAACTATGGCCGTCTCAGCCCCATCCCCAACCCCTCTCCCTAAACCCAACCCCAACTCATCCAAACTATGGCCGTCTCAGCCCCATCCCCAACCCCTCTCCCTAAACCCAACCCCAACTCATCCAAACTATGGCCGTCTCAGCCCCATCCCCAACCCCTCTCCCCTAAACCCAACCCCAACTCATCCAAACTATGGCCGTCTCAGCCCCATCCCCAACCCCTCTCCCCTAAACCCAACCCCAACTCATCCAAACTATGGCCGTCTCAGCCCCATCCCCAACCCCTCTCCCCTAAACCCAACCCCAACTCATCCAAACTATGGCCGTCTCAGCCCCATCCCCATCTCAGTCACACAGATGATCGTGAAACAGGAATGAAATGAAACTCTAACTGTAATACTGGTCTCTAGAAACAGTTCCCTCTTTCCCCCAGCACTCCTGTATGTTACAGGGTCTGATTGCAGCGGCAGCAGCAGCTTGGAAGTCTGGAAGAAACAGCGACTGATAAAAAGCAGAAGAAAAAAAAACGAATGGTCTTTTTCTCATAACTGACACAACAATAACCTAAGAAAACGATATCTCTTAATGAGGCGTAATTCCGGTTTTGACCCCGCAGCGGGATCTGGCCTGGAGGCCCTGTAGCGAATTTAGCGGGCCTGTGGTTTGTCAATGGTTTGCTTCTTTTTTTGTCTACCATACCCATTTTTGCTTAAGGTGTCTTTTGTTGAGGTGTGACATGTCTTTTTGTCAGATAAAGCCCCACCATATCCTCCTACAGCTGAATTAGGTAAATAAAGTGGAAGCCTCTTTTGTCTTCAGCTGTCAGAGGGGCTTTGCACTGTCCCAGTTACCTTGGAAACCTTGGAGAGGTGAAGGAGAGGACAGCCAGAAGAGAAGAGATCCTCCAGCTCTTCAGACACCAGGTAAACGCCTCACTTAGGTCTGTGTCCCAAATGGCACCCTATTACCTATGTAGGGCACTATATGTAGTGCACGATAAATAGGGAATGGGGTGCTATTTGGAACACATCCTTAGCCTTTCTCCAACCTAAACCCCCTCACTTCATTCTCCACTCTAAACTGTCTTATCCTCTACACTCCAATCTAAACAGTTTGAACACTAAAATAACACTTAATGCCTGACAATACAGCAGCAAAATCCAACATATCCCTTTTCCATCTGTGTAGTACAATGCATTCGGAAAGTATTCAGACCCCTTGACACATTTTGTTAGGTTATAGCCTTTTTCTAAAATGGATATTTTTTTACATCTACACACCCCTAAGTTTTTAGAATTTTTTGCAAATTAAAAAAAATATATATATCACATTTACATAAGTATTCAGACCCTTTACTCAATACTTTGTTGAAGCACCTTTGGCAGTGATTACAGTCTTGCGTAATCTTGGGTATGACGCAACAAGCTTGGCACACCTGTATTTGGGGAGTTTCTCTCATTCTTCTCTACAGATCCTCTCAAGCTCTGTCAGGTTGGATGGGGAATGTTCCTGCACAGCTATTTTCAGGTCTCTCCAGAGATGTTCGATCGGGTTCAAGTCTGGGCTCTGGCTGGGTCACTCAAAGACATTCAAAGACTTCTTGGCTGTCTCCTTAGGGTCGTTGTCCTGTTGGGAGGTGAACCTTCGCCCCAGTCTGAGGTCCTGAGTGCTCTGGAGCTGGATTTCTTCAAGGATCTCTCTGTACTTTGCTCCGTTCATCTTTCCCTCGATCCTGACTAGTCTCCCAGTCCCTGTCGCTGAAAAACATCCCCACAGCATGATGCTGCCAACACCATGCTTCACCATAGGGAAGGTGCCAGGTTTCCCCTTGGCATTCAGCCCAAAGAGTTCAATCTTGGTATCATCAGACCAGAGAATCTTGTTTCTCATGGTCTGCGAGTCCTTTAGGTGCCTTCTGGCAAACGCCTTTCATTGAGGAATGGCTTCCTTCTGGCCACTCTACTATAAAGGCCTGATTGGTGGAGTGCTGCAGAGATGTCCTTCTGGAAGGTTCTCCCATCTCCACAGAGGAACTCTGGAGCTCTGTCAGAGTGACCATCGGGTCTTGGTCACCTCCCTAACCAAGGCCCTTCTCCCCCGATTGCTTAGTTTGGCCGGGCGGCCAGCTCTAGGAATAGTCTTCGTGGTTCCAAACTGTGTTCTTGGGCACCTTCAATTCTGCAGAAATGTTTTGGTACCCTTCCCCAGATCTGTGCCTCGACACAATCCTGTCTCGGAGCTCTACAGAAAATTTCTTCAACCTCATGGTTTGGTTTTTGCTCTGACATGCACTGTCAAATGTGAGACCTTATATAGACAGGTGTGTGCATTTCCAAATCCTGTCCAATCAATTGAATTTACCACAGGTGGAATCCAATCACGTTGGAGAAACATCTCAAGGATGATTAATGGAAACAGGATGCACCTGAGCTCAATTTAGAGTCTCATAGCAAAGGGTCTGAATAGTTATGTAAATAAGGTATTTCTGTTTTTATTTTTAATACATCTGCAAAAAAAAAAAAAACCTGCTTTCACTTTTTCATTATGGGGTATTGTGTGTAGATTGGTGAGGAACATATTTTTAAATACATTTTTAGGATAAGGCTGTAACTTAACTAAATGTGGAAAAGGGGAAGTGGTCTGAATACTTCCCGAATGCACTGTATTTCCCCTCTAGGTAACGGTCTCTCCATATCCCTTCAAAATGATTTCAGAACTTCAGACCCCTATCAACCCCCAATGGTAGTTCTCTTTCAAATGTAGTCTTCATTTAACATTTGGTATTTCCCAGTTCGTATACCAAAAACCTAGCAGCTTGCATACATACAAGTTACAGATATCTGACTTCACATGAACAAAATGCAGCAGATAAGGCTTTCAAGACTTGTAGTAGTAGCAACTAAAATTGTTGAAACTCTCTAATGCGAGATTCACCTGTCGACAGGTTGACTAGAAGAACTGAATAGACAATGTCCTACCTCTAGGATGCAGGTCCCAGCGGCCGTGTTCTCCTTGATCGATACGTTGTAGAAGTTGGTACCGAACACAGGTTCGTTGTCATTAATATCCTGCAGCACCACATGGACCAGAGCTGTGGAGGACAGGGAAGGCCTCCCTCCGTCTGTAGCCACCACTGTCACATTCGGCCTGGGCTGCGACTCGTAATCCAGCTGGGAGAGTGTGGTGATGATCCCTGTTACTGGGTCTATGGTGAACCACTGGGCCTGGTTCTCATCCTGCCCGGCCTTGCCATCCTGCAGGAGGCTGTATGTGATGTCTCCATTGGGCCCCTGGTCTTTGTCTCTAGCCGTGACCTGCAACACGAAGCTCCCTGGGAACACCACCTCAGGTATGACCTGTCTGTACTGCTGCTGATCAAACAGAGGAGGGTTGTCATTGACGTCAGTGACTTGTATCGTAAAGGAGGACTCAGCCCTGAGAGGAGGGGTGCCTGCGTCTGTAGCCATCACCCTGAGTTCGTATGTGTCCCTCTCCTCTCGGTCTAGGATCTGGTCCACACACATCAGGTAGATTATGTTGTCTTTGGTGGTCAGGGCAAACTTCCCGTCCCCTCCTTCCAAGGAGACATTGACATTGGCGTATTCTCCGTAGTCTGGGTCGGTGACGGAGATGCGGGCGACATACTGGCCAGGCTGGGCACCCTCGGAGATCTGTGGGGAGCCGTCTTCGCTGAGGAAGATGATGGTCATGGTGGGCTGGTTGTCATTATAGTCCCGGACGTGGATTGTGACGAAGGCGTTGGTAACCTCGGGCTGCGTGGCATTATCCCTCGCCTGGACCACAAGCTCGTGGACCCTCCGCATCTCAAAGTCCAAAGGCTTGTTGAGCGTGATGACACCCGTACGAGAGTCGATGACGAAGTAGCTCTCCGGGTCGCTCTGCCTGCGGTTGATCTCGTACAGAACCAGACCGTTGTCTCCCTGGTCGACGTCAGAGGCAAAGACTTGGAGAATGTTGCTACCCGGCTGCAGATTCTCTGAGATAATGGCGTGGTAGCGACTCTGGTTGAAGACTGGAGCGTTGTCGTTGATATCCTGAACCGTCACATCTAGCACCATCTGACCAGTCCTCTTAGGGGAGCCTCCATCGAACGCCTCCAAGGATAGCGTATAAGACGGTCTGGTCTCGCTGTCCAGAAGAGTGTTGACCACCAGGTCCAGATAGAGAACCTGGTTGGGTCCTCTCCGGGTCTCCAGGAGGAAAGCCTGGCCGGGGTTCCCATCTTTGATGAGGTATCCCTGGGTAGTCAGTTGGCCTTTGTCCCCATCCACCGCCGGCTCTAGGGGGAACCTTGTTCCCACTGCTGTCATCTCCGGGATTTTGAACGCCGCTCTCCTCCGGGGGAATGTAGGAGCATGGTCATTGATGTCATTCACTGTGATGGTCACTTCAACGGTCACACCCGTCATAGTCACTGCAATGAAGTTGTATCGGTCCCTCAGCTCATGGTCCAACACCTTGGCTGTCTTGATGATGCCCGTGCTCTCATCTATGTCCAGGTCACTCCCCACCCCGGTGCCCTCGTGGTCTGAAATGAAGTAAAGATTCGCGGTGACACCAGGCGGTAACCCAGCGCTGATGTCCCCTACGATGGTCCCGGCTGGCTGTTCCTCGTCCAGCTGGAGCTCCAGGTTCCCCAGGACGGTGGAGGAGTGGACGGTGATCAGCTCCAGGACAATGTAGGCCAGCAGCAGGACCCCTCGGCTCCACCGGCCCTCATCCTGCAGCGACCTCGACACAGACCGCCCCAAACCCTTGGCCTCGGTCTTCATTCTGAAGGCGTCTTCCTAAACCTGAGAGGGACACAGAGAGGTGGGATAAATGTTAGTGTAGTGTACTGATCGTTACTTCCTGACAATGTGTGCGTCCCATTTGGCACCATATTCCCTACACAGTCCACTTCTTTTGACCAGAGTCAAGGTGCCAGAGTCAAAGGTGCCCTTTGGGAGTTAGCCCAAGAAAACCTCTCGGCTGTTTGTCATGTTTGTCAGGTCATGTAATCAGGAAACATTCCTGGCTCCTCTTATGACCTGATACAGCAACAAAAGCGGAGTGCTTTTTATTGGCATAACAAAGAGAGCGGACAGGCTTTTTCAGTCCATTTGGTGAGCTGTGTAAAAATGAAGGAAAATGCTTTAAGGTCAGTTTTTCCATGTGCTTTACAGGCAGGGGTCCCAACCAGTGCATATAATAGATCCCTTGCATCACGTCATTTCCATCCCCTCCCTCCAGTCATCTAATAAGTTCCTTTGGCATAACAGAGAACCCTCTCTTTACTAGATAACAGTCCAGACCACAGAAAAGACCACCTGGGTTGAAATCTTTCAAATACTTTGAGTGTTTGCTCTAGCCTGCCTTGAATGGCAGGTGGGCATGGTTAGCAGTTCTGGTACAATTCTATTTTCAGTAAGACAGGCAAGCTCATTCAAGTGATGATAATTTATTTGAAATGATTTTAAATAGTATTTGAACCCAGATCTCCCGCAGGCGTACGTCAGAACCACAAATGGTCTCAACATTCAGTTCTAATCAGAGAGGTCCAAATGCAGCCAGGCTCTCTGGTCTGTAACCCTACCCTATAGAGCTGTGTGTGTGTGTGTGTGTGTGTGTGTGTGTGTGTGTGTGTGTGTGTGTGTGCGTGCGTGCGTGTGTGTGTGTGCGTGCGTGCGTGCTTGTGTGTGTGTGTGTGTGTGTGTGTGTGTGTGTGTGTGTGTGTGTGTGTGTGTGTGTGTGTGTGTGTGCGTGCGTGCGTGTGTGTGCGTGCGTGCTTGTGTGTATGCGTGTGTGTGTGTGTGTGTGTGTGTGTGTGTGTGTGTGTGTGTGTGTGTGTGTGTGTGTGTATATGTATTTAGACAGTTTTCTAAAGCACATGCACATCTAGGACCAGGGTATGTGTTTGCATGTATGAAACCAGGGAGATTTACGAGACTGCTGATGAGTACTCACAGACAGACTGAGTGTGAGCTCTTATAGAGGGACCGTGTATGAAAAGCTCTTTACAGTATTGAGGTCTCCCTGAGCCCATATTTCTATTGGGATGTTAACTTGAGGAATGTCCTTCCTGGTCAATGTGTGGAGAGTAAACCAGAGCCCAGAAAAGTAAAGCTGTGTTATAGCATCAGAGAGAAAAACACTCTACTTTATCCACTTGTTTTGAGAGGCGTAAACCTCCTGCCATTTCCCTGTGATATATGCCCTTAAAATGGTTCATGAAACTCCTGAAATGTCGGTCAGCTGCCTTTCATAAATTACACCTTTGGCAAATCAGGTAATTATGTCAGAAGTGAAAGTGTCTTCTTGGCTCCTGTAACCTATATTTCATTACTCACAAGTGATTCTGAGTCCATAAATTTGGTGGATATTGAGAGCACATTTCTGCTTTTGCCTTAGTCTCTGTGATGGGTCTAATCTTTTACAAGACTCCATGGTGGTTCTGTATGGAATAAAAACAAAGAACACTTTAAAGAAATATTGTTCAATAAAGTGCATGGAAGGTAAAAGGGGCCAAATCTCTGTTTCTGAGCTGAGCATTTCTTGACATAGAAGGTGGAAAAGTGGAAGTTAGAAATTGTGGAAAATCGTCAGATACATTCTAATGTATACATAACAGAGCTCTGTCTAAGGGCCAGAAATACCTTTTGATAGTACAGTGAACTGTTCAGGGGGACATCCTTAACAATATGTCCTGACTCTCTCTGTAGTTCTCCGATTATTTAAGACATAACAGCCAAGAGAGCACTACATTTGAACAACCACAAAGTGTAACAGTGAGAATGAGGATGATATGGATTGCCACACAAAACGATGATTTCTAAAACACTGAAGAAGAGATACTATGAAATGGAGCAATTACACACTCGGTGTCCCAAATGGCACCCTATTCCCTACCTAGTGCACTACTTTCGACCAGAGCCCTATGGGCCCATATACAGAATAGGGTGCTAATTGGGATGACAAAACTGTTTCGCATTAAAGATAACCCAGTTTTGGCAGGGTATCTCCCAACTGTTGATGACTTGTAATTTGTTGTGAGACCCTATGAAGCATTGTGGGATGTCTGAATGAGCTGACTGTCACCGTCTGCTGAATAGTCCAAAACCACTAAATGTGTCTATGGCAAACAAGTAATTATTGTCTGTCTCTCATAACAAGAGGAGACCCGTTTTTTTTATTTCCAGTTGTCAGTGGTTCTGTTGAACTCAATCCTATTCATAACTCATTTATTTTGTCCTGTGAAAAAAAATCTGCTTTAATGTTCTCCTAGAAAACTCTGACCATGAAAACAGAAGTTTTATTACATGTTGAGGAATTATGTTTTTTACTTTAGGAGAATATTCTAGAGGCCTACCAGACTCCCCCTAGTGGCAGTACTGCACCATTCAGGGAAATATCCTCGCTTCAGACTGTACAGTGCTACACATGTGTTTCTCCTCCTCTCATCTCCTCTCTCTTCTCTCCTCCTCTCTCCTCTCTCTCATCTCCTCTCTTCTCCTCTCTCCTCCTCTCTCCTCTCTCCTCTCTCTTCTCTCCTCTCTCCTCCTCTCATCTCCTCTCATCTCCTCTCTCTTCTCTCCCCTCTCCTCCTCTCATCTCCTCTCTCCTCTCTCCTCCTCCCTCCTCTCTTTTCTCTCCTCTCTCCTCTCCCCTCTCTCCTCTCTCTTCTCCTCTCATCTCCTCTCATCTCCTCTCATCTCCTCTCTCCTCTCTCTTCTCTCCTCTCTCCTCCTCTCATCTCCTCTCATCTCCTCTCTCCTCTCTCCTCCACTCTCCTCTCTTTTCTCTCCTCTCTCCTCTCCCCTCTCTCCTCTCTCTTCTCCTCTCATCTCCTCTCATCTCCTCTCTCCTCTCCTGGCTTGGCTCTAATCATGGGTGCTGGAAGCCTGCCTCCACCAGATGGGATTCCAAGGCTAATTTCAGTCAGTCATGATTGTGAGCCGTCATTCAATAACACAGTACAAACTGTGGAAGACCATGGAATTGGAGTGAAATAAAAACAGAACTCATTCTAGTTCTGTGGTGAAAACCGACAGTCAGGGCATTCTTAAGTGACAACTTTTATATGTAGACAGCAGAGTTATGTTGTAGCCTGCTGTTAATTTCACTCTTTCTGTGGTTAAAATATTGAATTTGACATGCTGAACCCTTTTCTTTACATGTCTTTATCTATGCATGGCTTGTAAATTAATCTAGTTGAGTGCCTTCTAAGACAGTGAAGCAGTTTACAACAAGCACCCGTTCACTGTATCTGGTGCCTATGATCCATCCCAAATGGCACCCTATTCCCTACATAGTGCACTATGTTTGACCAGAGACCTAATCTCAATGGTTTATACTGTAGTTGGCCAGGATTTTAAAAGCTTTCACTACTAATTATCCACTAATGGCAAAGTCTGTGGTAGCTCCATATATTAGGTACAATTTAAGTCCACAGAGGTTTCCATTGCGCTGCCAACATGGAAGTACTTTCGAGCAATAATGATTTACTTTATAGCCATGCTGAGGCAGGACTTCTAGGTGTTTTTTCAAAGGAACAAAGGATGACTTTTCAAGGAGGCAGGAATCTTTGTTCAAATGCCACAGCAGAAATAATGCAGGCACTGGTCTTGGTCTGGTCGTGTGTGTGTGGTGTGTGTGTGTGTGTGTGTGTGTGTGTGTGTGTGTGTGTGTGTGTGTGTGTGTGTGTGTGTGTGTGTGTGTGTGTGCGCGTGTGTGTGTGTGTGTGCGTGTGTGTGTGTGTGTGTGTGTGTGTGTGTGTGTGTGTGTGTGTGTGTGTGTGTGTGTGTGTGTGTGTGTGTGTGTGTGTGTGTGTGTGTGTGTGTGTGTTGCAGCTGGAGGACCACTCTGCTGCAGCCTAATAGATCTAGCAGGCCCAGCCACCAGCCTGGGTCCTACAGCTCTACCAAAGCTCTAACTGTATGATGCCAGATTAAGCCCAACATAAAGTCACAAACGACACACTAACTCAGCATAGTACTATGGCTTTATAGCTCGAACAAAGTTCCTTATTCTTGTACTAAATGCTCTATTACATATAACACGTATGGTTTCCCCCACTGGCTGACTGGCTGACTGGCTGACTAGCTGACTGGCTGACCGGCAGGGATTGGGGGGTTTGGGTTCTACTAGCTGCTGGACAAACAGAGAGCTACCTAGCTGATCAAAGATGTTTCTCCCTCCCTGTAGTCTGGAGCAGAGGGAGAAAGCATAAGGGGGACGACGTAGCTGTGCTGCTGCCAGGGGCTTTGGAACATGCCAAAGGGGAATCCTGAATACAGGCCAGTTAAGTGCCAGCTGGGAGCCTTAGGGAAGAGAACAAATACAGGCCTGAGCCTTGGGAAACGAGAAGTCTGTCTGGCAACACAGGACTTCAGAGTACAGTAATAAAGATGTTGATGGTCTAATACAGAGGTTGGCAAGCAAAGCGCACAGAGACAGGATTAAAAGTGTCCCCCTTTCATCTTTATCACTAAGGTTGTGTCCCAAGTAGCACCCTATTCCCTATATAGTGCACAGGCCCTGGTCAGTAGTAGTGCACTATGTAGGAAACAAGGTACCGTTTGTTTCCATTTGGGACACAACCTAAGACAAATACATTATAAAGTACGTCCATTCAAACACACCAATTTAACAAAACATTGACTCAATACTCATATCATGTCTAATAGCATTAGTGTGTGTGCGAACTTTGCCCTAAAACCCGACTAATGCTGATACTTTACTGTGTTTAAGTTTGTTTAAAGTTCTACATGGTCAGGCTTATTTGAACCCAGGTCCCTTTAAATCCCCTACACTGAGCCAAGTGTGTCAACAGGTCCTGGCTGCATATTAGCACCATATTCCCTATACGGTGCCCTACCTTTGACCATACCAGTGGCAACCCATCATTCAGGGCAGGTGGGGCAGAGTCCCAACTGTTTTGAGACCAACATGTTTAGCTAAAAACAAGTAAGGCAGCTCCAAAATGAAGGTGTTTCAGCCTAGCTCAGTGCTTTCTGTGGTGGTGGAGCAGCGGAGCGTAGGTGTTGGTAATGTTCTCTAGCTGCTTCGTGATTGGCTCAGTGTTCTGTCACTCATGGGACACTACGTCACCGCAGTAGAGCACAGGGTAGAGCTCGAAAATTCAAGCCCCCTGGGTGCTGCCATAGAGTTACATTAGATGTGCCCATCCAAGAAGGCTCAAGGTCATTGGTCACAGATAAAATTACGCCAAATCACATTATATCTTCCTGTAGCTTGGCAGTAAATGAGTCTGAATGAACTGTTTCTCTGCCAGACAAGGCTTCCCTGATAACCAGGTGTAGCAGTAAGGATTTACTCCATGGTGCTGAAAAGAAAGCTCTGCTGTTAGAACAGCTTTATGTAGGCCCTAACAGTTTGTGGACACCATTTGTCACTGTTATAGTGCAATTCATGTATTGTGTGTTGTGTAGTAGCTTTTCTGGCATACATTTTTTTTAAATGAGTTTGCTCCACTAAGATTTAAATGCAAAAATCGCCACTGAACCAAACATATTCCCAAAATAGTGCATAGGGTTCTGGTCAAATGTAGTGTACTATGTAAGGAATAGGGTGCCAACGCATACTGTTTCTCTCCCTAACAGAGCTTAACTTTTCTGGTTCTTGGTTTGCCATTGTCTCTGGGTCTTAGTAGGCAGTACAGTACAAGTTTGGACACCTACTCATTCAAGGGTTTTTCTTTATTTGTACTATTTTCTACATTGTAGACTAATAGTGAAGACGTCAACACTATGAAATAACACATATGTAATCATGTCGTAGCCAAAAAAGTGTTAAACAAATCTAAATATATTTTATATTTGAGATTCTTCAATGTAGCCACCCTTTGCCTTGATGACCGATTTGCACACTCTTGGCATTCTCTCAACCAGCTGCATGAGGAATGCTTTTCCAACAGTCTTGAAGGATTTCCCACATATGCTGAGCACTTGTTGGCTGCTTTTCCTTCACTCTGCGGTCCAATTCATCCCAAACCATCTCAATTGGGTTGAGGTCAGGTGATTGTGGAGGCCAGGTCATCTGATGCAGCACTCCATCACTCTTCTTCTTGGTCAAATAGACCTTACACGGCCTGGAGATGTGTTGGGTCATTGTCCTGTTGAAAAAAATATTATAATTCCACTAAGCGCAAACCAGATGGGATGGTGTATCGCTGAAGAATGCTGTGGTAGCCATGCTGGTTAAGTGTGCCTTGAATTCTAAATAAATCACCAACTGTGTCACCAGCAAAGCACCCCGACGCCATCACACCTCCTCAATGCTTCATGGTGGGAACCACACATGCGGAGATCATCCGTTCACCTACTCTGCGTCTCACAAATGTGTGCCTGAGAGCTATCGCCACTTGGGAACATTTCCCTCCATTTCTCCCCACACAAATGGCCTGATTTTGTAGTAGCCTACAAACATTTGCTAACCTGATATTCCTTCAAACATTATGCTTTGTGTTATATAAAAACACAATAGCCAGAATCTGGTTACCATTTCATTTATTTAGAAATGTTTAGCGTTTGTATTTATTTTGTTTGGTACAGCCAACTTCTCTAAGTCTACTCACCATGGTTGCTGAACTGGTTTCCTAGGTGAGCGCGCGCCGGCATGTTCACAGCTTTAGGTTGAGCCCTTATAAAGGTTGCAGCACTCTCGTTAGTTGGTTTCTCCGGTTTCGGTGTGTTTTCATAGTTTAAATCAAATCAAATCAAATTATTTGTCACATACACATGGTTAGCAGATGTTAATGCGAGTGTAGCGAAATGCTTGTGCTTCTAGTTCCGACAATGCAGTAATAACCAACGAGTAATCTAACTAACAATTCCAAAACTACTACCTTATACACACAAGTGTAAAGGGATAAAGAATATGTACATAAAGATATATGAATGAGTGATGGTACAGAGCGGCATAGGCAAGATGCAGTAGATGGTATTGAGTACAGTATATACATATGAGATGAGTATGTAAACAAAGTGGCATAGTTAAAGTGGCTAGTGATACATGTATTACATAAAGATGCAGTAGATGATATAGAGTACAGTATATACGTAGACATATGAGATGAATAATGTAGGGTATGTAAACATTATATTAAGTAGCATTGTTTAAAGTGGCTAGTGATATATTTTACAGTGGCTGGAGTTGAGTCAGTGTGTTGGCAGCAGCCACTCAATATTAGTGGTGGCTGTTTAACAGTCTGATGGCCTTGAGATAGAAGCTGTTTTTCAGTCTCTCGGTCCCAGCATTGATGCACCTGCACTGACCTTGCCTTCTGGATGATAGCGGGATGAACAGGCAGTGGCTCGGGTGGTTGTTGTCCTTGATGATCTTTATGGCCTTCCTGTGACATCGGGTGGTGTAGGTGTCCTGGAGGGCAGGTAGTTTGCCCCCGGTGATTCGTTGTGCAGACCTCACTACCCTCTGGAGAGCCTTACGGTTGTGGGCGGAGCAGTTGCCGTACCAGGCAGTGATACAGCCCGACAGGATGCTCTCGATTGTGCATCTGTAGAAGTTTGTGAGTGCTTTTGGTGACAAGCCGAATTTCTTCAGCCTCCTGAGGTTGAATAGGCGCTGCTGCGCCTTCTTCACGATGCTGTCTGTGTGGGTGGACCAATTCAGTTTGTCTGTGATGTGTACGCCGAGGAACTTAAAACTTACTACCCTCTCCACTACTGTTTCATCGATGTGGATAGGGGGGTGTTCCCTCTGCTGTTTCCTGAAGTCCACAATCATCTCCTTAGTTTTGTTGACGTTGAGTGTGAGGTTATTTTCCTGACACCACACTCCGAGGGCCCTCACCTCCTCCCTGTAGGCCGTCTCGTCTGTGGACCTATTTGGGCGGTAAGCAAATTGGAGTGGGTATAGGGTGTCAGGTAGGGTGGAGGTGATATGGTCCTTGACTAGTCTCTCAAAGCACTTCATGATGACGGAAGTGAGTGCTATGGGGCGGTAGTCGTTTAGCTCAGTTACCTTAGCTTTCTTGGGAACAGGAACAATGGTGGCCCTCTTGAAGCATGTGGGAACAGTAGACTGGGATAGGGATTGATTGAATATGTCCGTAAACACACCAGCCAGCTGGTCTGCGCATGCTCTGAAGGCGCGGCTGGGGATGCCGTCTGGGCCTGCAGCCTTGCGAGGGTTAAAACATTTAAATGTTTTACTCACCTCGGCTGCAGTGAAGAAGAGTCCACATGTTTTGGTTGCGGGCCGTGTCAGTGGCACTGTATTGTCCTCAAAGCGGGCAAAAAAGTTATTTAGTCTGCCTGGGAGCAAGACATCCTGGTCCGTGACTGGGCTGGTTTTCTTTTTGTAATCCGTGATTGACTGTAGACCCTGCCACATACCTCTTGTGTCTGAGCCGTTGAAATGCGATTCTACTTTGTCTCTATATTGACGGTTAGCTTGTTTGATTGCCTTGCGGAGGGAATAGCTACACTGTTTGTATTCGGTCATGTTTCCGGTCACATTGCCCTGATTAAAAGCAGTGGTTCGCGCTTTCAGTTTCATGCGAATGCTGCCATCAATCCACGGTTTCTGGTTTGGGAATGTTTTAATCGTTGCTATGGGAACGACATCTTCAACGCAGGTTCTAATGAACTCGCTCACCGAATCAGCGTATTCGTCAATGTTGTTGTTTGACGCAATACGAAACATATCCCAGTCCACGTGATGGAAGCAGTCTTGGAGTGTGGAATCAGATTGGTCGGACAAGCGTTGAACAGACCTCAGCGCAGGAGCTTCTTGTTTTAACTTCTGTCTGTAGGAAGGGAGCAACAAAATGGAGTCGTGGTCAGCTTTTCCCGAAAGGAGAGCGGGGGAGGGCGTTATATGCGTCGCGGAAGTTAGAATAGCAATGATCCAAGGTTTTGCCAGCCCTGGTTGCGCAATCGATATGCTGATACAATTTAGGGAGTCTTGTTTTCAGATTAGCCTTGTTAAAATCCCCAGCTACAATGAATGCAGCCTCAGGATATGTGGATTCCAGTTTGCAAAGAGTCAAATAAAGTTAGTTCAGAGCCATCGATGTGTCTGCTTGGGGGGGAATATATACGGCTGTGATTATAATCGAAGCGAATTCCCTTGGTAGATAATGCGGTCGACATTTGATTGTGAGGAATTCTAAATCAGGTGAACAGAAGGACTTGAGTTCCTGTATGTTGTTGTAACCACACCACGTCTCGTTAACCATAAAGCATACGCCCCCGCCCCTCTTCTTACCAGAAAGATGTTTGTTTCTGTATGCGCGATGCGTGGAGAAACCAGCTGGCTGCACCAACTCCGATAGCATCTCTCCAGTGAGCCATGTTTCCGTGAAGCAAAGAACGTTACAGTCTCTGATGTCCCTCTGGAATGCTACCCTTGCTCGGATTTCATCAAGCTTGTTGTCAAGAGACTGGACATTGGCGAGAAGTATGCTAGGGAGTGGTGCGCGATGTGCCCGTCTCCGGAGTCTGACCAGAAGACCGCCTCGTTTCCCTCTTTTACGAAGTCTTTTTTTTGGGTCGCCGGCTGGGATCCATTCCGTTGTCCTGGGTGGAAGGCAGAACACAGGATCCGCTTCGCGAAAGTCATATTCTTGGTCGTACTGATGGTGAGTTGACGCTGCTCTTATATTCAGTAGTTCTTCTCGACTGTATGTAATGAAACCTAAGATGACCTGGGGTACTAATGTAAGAAATAACACGTAAAAAAAACAAAAAACTGCATAGTTTCCTAGGAACGCGAAGCGAGGCGGCCATCTCTGTCGGCGCCGGAAGTAACACATTGTGTTACAAACGCTAGTGTTTATGCATAGTATGTCATTGTTTCTAGTAACTTTCTAATTGCTGTACATTATTATGTAAAACGAGTTTCATACTATTGCCTTTCAAATGTGTTAATCGCTGTTATTGAGAATTTTTCTGTTTAGGGGATGAATGGATTTAAATGCCAAGTTAGGGCAGGTCCTTTTAGGATGCTGTCTCCTCATTTAGGGAAGCATGGTCAAAGTTTAGCATGGTCAGCGTCATTGAGGGCTTCAACCATGCTTCTGTCATTTTAAAGTAGTCAAAGTAGTCAACCGGGTGGGGATTCCTATTGGTTGTTGCCTCAATGGCGCTGCTGATAATGGCACAGATATAAAGATGAGTCCTCTTTTTTTATAAAGGTGAGCCCTCTGCTTTTTAGATATAACTAGCTACCACACCACACAGCTCCCCCAATAAAAACAAAACAAATTGGGGCGACCCCCTGGAGATCGCCCCCATAGAATTAGGAATTAGAATACTAGAATGGACTTTAACCTTATGGTGGGATAAAGGTCAGCCATTTTGGTCCGGGAGATGGTCATCCATGGTTTGCCAGTGCAGCGATAAGATATTGTGTAAAATAATTAATTTGAAGAATTTATCTGCACTGTATGTTAGTTAGCAAGCTAGCCAGAGGAATGATTCCATACATGTTTTTATTATCTGATAATAGGCCAACATAACATTTAAACAATGTAGTCAATCCACAGCCTAACACAGTAGTAGATTATAGGATTTAGAAAAGTTGTAAATGTGACAAGTAGGCTACTGATATTGTATCATGTAATAGCACTTTCATCTTTCCAAGAAAACAAAACATTTATACATTTATGGTCTGTTTACATATATCTTAGGCTATTTATACAGAACAGTATAAACTGTATCTATGATTACATGGGGCGGCAGGTAGCTTAGTGGTTAGAGCGTTGGGCCAGTAACCGAAAGGTTGCTAGATTGAATCCCCGAGCTGACAAGGTACAAATCTGTTCTTCTGCCCCTGAACAAGGCAGGCAACTCGCTGTTCCTTGGCCATCCTTGTAATTAACATTTTGTTCTTAACTGACTTGCCTAATAAGACAACATTTTAGGTTTACAATGATTCTATTACACAATTTCTGATATATCACATGCCTTAGTTTTATTTTCCTGCATAAGTACAATCTGGATTATGCTTTTAGTGCCATTCATACCAATTAAACTGGTCTGGATTTCTCTCTAGAATAGCATGAGATTAGCTTTAAAACTGCATATGTTTCTCTCTGCCCCATGGCAATGTGTGTAGAATTGCAGGAGATTTGCTTTAAAACAGCAACATTTTCTCTCAGCCTCATGGCAAAAATGTACAAAACAACATGAGATTAGTTATAAAATTGCACATTTGCACGATTAAAAAATGTGTAGAATTGTAGGAAGTTAGCTGTTTCCCCCAATGCTGCGTCATTGCAGGGGGACCCGAGAAACTGCGGTATGCCACTGCTAGGTAACATGCTGTTACTATAGCTCTGCCACATTATACTCAGATATGTGAGTTCATTGGCATTTGCCCTGTGGTTGAGGCACTTTAGCCTTTGTCCTCAAGTTAAGATAATATTACTATTTTGGACAATTAAGTTTATTGTATTATTTTTCATAATTTTTCATGAACTACGTATTTTGCATCTTGATTCAGTCTTCAACATTACCTGTTAAATAATGACCACCTCTTTTTGATCTTGATTCAGTCTTCAACATTACCTGTTAAATAATGACCACCTCTTTTTGATCTTGATTCAGTCTTCAACATTACCTGTTAAATAATGACCACCTCTTTTTGATCTTGATTCAGTCTTCAACATTACCTGTTAAATAATGACCACCTCTTTTTGATCTTGATTCAGTCTTCAACATTACCTGTTAAATAGTGACCACCTCTTTTTGATCTTGATTCAGTCTTCAACATTACCTGTTAAATAATGACCACCTCTTTTTGATCTTGATTCAGTCTTCAACATTACCTGTTAAATAATGACCACCTCTTTTTGCAGCTGATCCTTTGACTTTGTCTCAACTGTTGCTGTCTAACCTCACAGAAAAGCGACACTTACAGACCAAGTGCACACACACACACACACACACACACACACACACACACACACACACACACACACACACACACATAGCACATGTGGCCCCTAATTATAGAAAATGGCCCAGTTCAAGGCTAAAGAAAATATGGACACGGCTACTTTGTAAACTGCCGCAATATCTGCTCTGGGCGGCACTGTGAATGGAAAACATGCCTCATTGTTCAAATCAAAGCAGGTTTTTTAAATAACCTTTAAGTGTTATTAACCTGTTGGCACCAATTGATTTCACATCGCCAAAAGTTATTGCAAAATGAGTCTTTACTGTGTCGCGGTCCTTCAGTGAGAGGGGGGTCACATCCTGGTTGCATCCCAAATAGCACCCCATTCTCTACATATAGCACTACTTCTGACAGGCCCTGGTCAAAAGTAGTGCACTAAATAGGGAATAGGGTGACATTTGAGACTCAGCCTGAAACACATAATCTGTCTAAACAAACGCTGCTGCCTTTCTCTATTAGCCTGAGCCACCACGTCACAGAAGGGTGCCAGAGTTCTGACATTTCCCAAGTTTAGAGCTAAACAATCTGAAATAAAGGCCACTGTCAAACATAGTGAACATTATAGGCAGCGCTGCCCACAGATGAAACAATCCCAGATGGCCGATCCACTACCAGCCTGTTTCATCTCCTGAACCACGGCAGTGTCCCAAATGACAACCTCTTCCCTATATAGTGCACTACTTCTGACCAGAGCCCTATGGGGAACCTTGTGTGCCCTAGTCAAAAGTAGTGCACTAAATAGGGAACAGGGTGCTATTTCAAATCAAGTTTTTAAATAGTGACACGAGGAATAAATACACAGTGAATAACAAGTAAAAATAATAATACAGGGAGGACCAGTACCGAGTCGATGTTCCATCTTTTCTATATTCCAGGAAATATTTTGTTAGTCCCCACAAGGTCAAATGCTATTTCTAGGGCATTTAGGGTTAAGGTTAGAGTTAGTGTTAAGGTTAGAATTACGTTAAGGGTTAGGGTTAGGAGCTAAGGTTAGTTTTAGGGTCAGGGTTAAATCAAATCAAATCAAATGTTATTTGTCACATCGAATACTACAGTGAAATGCTAAATTACAAGCCCTTAACCAACAATCTAGTTCCTTAAAAAAGTAAGAGATAAGAATAACAAATAATTAAAGAGCAGCAGAAAATAACAATAGCGGGGCTATATACAGGGGGTACCGGTACAGAGTCAACGTGTCAATGTGCAGGGGCACCGGTCTCGAGGTCATTGAGGTAATTATGTATATGTAGGTAGAGTTATTAAAGTGGCTATGCATAGCATAACAGAGAGTAGCAGCAGCCATGCGGTAGCAGAGAGAACAGTCTATGACTAGGGTGTGGCTGGAGTCTTTGACAATTTTTAGGGCCTTCCTCTGACACCGCCTGATATAGAGGTCCTGGATGGCAGGAAGCTTGGCCCCGGTGATGTACTCGCACTATGCTCTGTAGTGCCTTGCAGAGGCCGAGCAGTTGCCATACAAGGCAGTGATGCAACCCGTCAGGATGCTCTCGATGGTGCAGCTGTAAAACCTTTTGAGGATCTGAGGATCCATGCCAAATCTTTTCAGTAAGGTTAGGGTTAAGGTTAGGTTTTTGGGTTAAGGTTAGAGTTAAGGTTAGGGTAAGAGTACGAGTTAGGGTTAGGTGTTAGGGAAAATAGGATTTTCAATTGGATTGAATTGTGTGTCCCCATAAGGTTAGTTGTACAAGACTGTGTGTGTGTGTGTGTGTGTGTGTGTGTGTGTGTGTGTGTGTGTGTGTGTGTGTGTGTGTGTGTGTGTGTGTGTGTGTGTGTGTACGTGCGTGCATGCTCGCGTGCGTGTGGGTGTGTGTGTGTGTTGGGGTGTCAGTGTAAGTACATGTGAACAGCCAACATCTTGGGAGATATCCAATTCTTCCAAGTGGAAAAATATGCTATTATTACTCATCAAGCCTCTCAATGCTGCAATCACAGGCATATCTCTGTAAATATAATATAATAGTTTTGTGAATAATTCATAGAAGAGAAGAAGATAGTCAAATATTGAGCATAAGTAAATCAGTGCTTGGGAATAAGATGATCAATGAGACTCATATAAGAACTTTATTTAATCTTGTAAATCTTAATCTTATTTTACTTTATTTAATCTTGGAAAAACTCTAAACGCATTTTAAGATGTTTGATAGGAGATATTTTGTTAAACAAAAGTAAAGCTAGAAAAAACACAAGTCCAACGATATTCCCCCGATTATCCCTGTATCTCTTCAAAACATTTTGTTCCAACTATGTACAGATCTGTTTCTGAACGCTGCTTTATCAGAAAGTCTACGGTCAGAGTAGTTCTGACACATAGGCTGTGTTCCAAATGGCACTCTATTCCCTACATGACTTTTGACCAAGGCCCATAGGGCTCTGGTCAAAGTAGTGCACCACATGCAATAGGGTGCCATTTGGGATGCAGACACAGACTAATCACAGCTAGTCATCAGCCTGGACTGTATGATCACAAATCCTCAAAATGAGCTTCAAATTCCATGTCAAGATTCCAGCTAATTCCAATGAAACTTCTGAGCCTTGAAGAGCCGAGTGTTTGGCTGGGAGGGGGTTAGGACGCTGGGGCACTAGGGAGGGGAGCACAGGGCACGTTGGGGCGCCAGAGTCTCTCCACAAACGAAACCACAGAGTGAATTGTTAATCCGGACTGTCTGGATATTAACATGACAAACATGAAGTAAAACTACACAAACACTCTGAATACTGTATATGGAGGCCCGGCTGAAACAGAGCTGTCTGGAGCCACATTCGGAGGTGCCATATGTCTGAGTACTGTGGTAATGGGGACCAGAGAGTCAGGGATGTGTTACAAATAGGGTTGCAAAGGATCGGAAACTTTCTGGAAATTTCCGGAAATTGTCCAGAAATTTTCCATGGGAAGTGAATTTGGGGAATTTTGCTTAAATTCATCAAAAAAGTTATCTTATAACAGTGAACCTTTTTTGTTGGATACACATAAGGCAATTCTAGGTCCTGTGGCATATTTTGGTTAAACTATCCCCAATTCAATGGAATTGCAACCCTCTGCATGCACAGTGCATTCTTCCATCACATGTACAGCTGATTCTCAAGATCTTGCACACTAATGAGATGCTATTGAGTCCACAATGCTATACTGTCTGAGCCAAGGACTACATGCTTTCTGGTAAGTTTTGATTACAATATTGGGTTGGGTGAATATATTTTATATGACATACATTATTTTTTGTTAACTCGTAAATAGTAGCCTATAGCAAAGTGTGTTTAAATCATTTCTAACTTGTTAACAATTTCTGATGGTTAGTTTTTGCTACTATGTGGGTTTTAGCTTGCTTGAGCCTACTAACTGAGGAGTGTTAATTCACCTGTTTCCATACAGTTTAATTTTAAAACATAATTGACTACATCATCTCCAGCCCTCAACCATTATTCTACAAGAGCACAGACACAAGGGACAACAGACACACCAGTCTCTACATTGCAGATGAGCTGAAGGCATTCATCAATGACCTTGGACCACAGAAGGTATTTGCACTGGTGATAGACAATGCTGTGAACATGAAGGCTGCTTGGTCTAAAGTGGAGGAGTCCTACCCTCACATCACACCCATTGGCTGTGCTGCTCATGCATTTAATCTGCTCCTCAAGGACATTATGGCACTTGAAATAATGGATACACTCTACAAGAGAGCCAAGGAAATAGTTAGGTATGTGAAGGGTCATCAAGTTAAAGCAGCAATCTACCTCACCAAGCAAAGTGAGAAGAATAAGAACACTACATTGAAGCTGCCCAGCCACACCCATTGAGGTGGTGTTGTCATCATGTTTGACAGTCTCCTGGAGGGGAAGGAGTCTCTCCAAGAAATGGCAATATCACGGTCTGCCAATATGGACAGCCCCATCAAGAGGATCCTCCTGGTTTATGTATGTTGGGAGAGAGTGATAAGCAGCCTGAAACTCCTGAAACCTATAGCAGTAGCCATTGCAAGGTTTGAGGGAGACAATGCTATCCTGTCTGATGTTCAGACTCAGCTTGCAGATGTAAGAGAAGAAATCCATACTGCCCTGCCCACTTCACTGTTGCTCCAAGCAGAGGAAACTGCAGTTCTGAAATACATCAAAAAGCGTGAAGACTTCTGTCTGAAGGCCATACACGCCGTAGCGTGCATGATGGACCCCAAGTATGCTGGCAAGAGCATCCTGTCTGGTGCAGAGATCAACAAGGCCTATGGTGCCATCACCACCATGTCTCGCCACCTTGGCCTGGATGAGGGCAAGGTTCTTGGCAGTCTGGTGAAGTACACTTCCAAGCAAGGGCTTTGGGATAGAGATGCAATATGGCAGTCGTGCCAACATATCTCATCAGCCACCTGGTGGAAGGGACTTTGTGGATCTGAGGCTCTTTCCCCTGTTGCCTCCATCATCCTCCAAATCACGACATCAGCCGCCTCAGAGCGCAACTGGTCCTTGTTTGGGAACACACACACCAAAGCATGCAATAGGCTGACCAATACAAGGGTTGAAAAATTGGTGGCCATGCGGGGAAATTTGAGGCTTTTTGAGCCTGACAACGAACCATCCTCAACTAGGTTGGAAAGTGACAGTGAAGATGAGGCCTTCGAGTCTGACGTTCAAGAGGTGGACATTGAGGAGATCCAGGGAGAAGACATGGAAGCCTGAGAGGAAGACAACCAAAGCTTTAGTTTCTAGACTATAATTTGACAGATGTATGTTCGAAACATTTTGGGAGATGCAATGGATCATTGGGGATAATTCAATATTCTCTTTCTTTTGTTGTTCAGTGAAATCATCCCATATGAAGAGTCAACTCATTTAATTAAAATTCATAACAATTTTGTGTTATTATTTCTATTGGAAGGATTTAATCCTTTGCAATCATGTCTACTTGAGATAAGGTAAAAGGTTTATGTTTCTGTCTCCATATGATATGGTAAATAAATCCAATGCAAAAAACATCTACATTTAAATAGTATTAATATTAATTTGCATATATTTCTGTTAATTCCCATATATTCCCGTTAATTCCCATGGAATGTTTCCACCTCTGAATATTCCCCAAGATGTGCAACCCTAGTTCCAAATGGCACTCTATTCATCAAAGCCCTATGGGCCTTGGTCAAAAGTAGTGCACTATAAAGCCCTATGGGCCTTGGTCAAAAGTAGTGCACTATAAAGCCCTATGGGCCTTGGTCAAAAGTAGTGCACTATAAAGCCCTATGGGCCTTGGTTAAAAGTAGTGCAATAGTATGAAGCGAATAGGGTTCCATTTGGGCGGCAGATAAAGTGCTTCCACAGGGGCAGGTCAAGGTGCCAGGGAAAGCCATCCCCATCATAGAGCTCTGACGTGCGTGCCGTGTGTTCCCTGGCTATCCATGCACTCCCTCCCCTGGCCATAACAAACACACAGAGCATTGGAAAAACACAGGGCTTCTCCTTTCATGGTGAGGCCATCACACGCACTCACTCACACACACACACACACACACACATACGTCCAAGAAAAGCAAGATCATCTCTTTCCCACATGAACGGAGACAGAATCAGACGGACCTGCCTACGGTATTTGATGGTCTGGGTGTTTGTGTAAGACTTTGTGCGAGCGAACAGGAAAAACATGCACTTCTCCCAGCAGGCCTTTGAACATGATCCTGTCTGATTTGATATTGCTATGGGCGTGGGAGTGTTGGAGCGGTTGCATCATTTGAAACACATGGGCACAGTGATGAGAAAGAGGAGCTGGAGGCTGGCTCCTGACCACATACAGTAACAGCTGAGAGAGGAGGTCAACTTCTATGGTTTTGTTTTCAGATGAATGACTCACATGTCATCCCTACTGTACCATTAGTAGCATGACCAACAATTCCATGTATTCATATTCCATTCCAGCATTTCCACAACAAGCCTGCTTTAAACGTTATATAAATTGACTGCCTATCTATCACTTCAACTGCAACTAGCTATTACAACAGTTATCTGTTGTGTCAACATAAAAGTCTGTTATTATCCCTAGTTAACACAATAACAAGATGAACTCATCTCTTGATCAAATATAAACTGTGCAGTTCTGAAGTTATCTGTTGTGCCATCTTAGATAGGTCTGTTATTCACTTTCTAGCATCTCAGTTTCAGATTAAATATGTATGTGCGGGATACGCATGGTATACAATAAACCGTCTGTCATGCCGTGTGTGTAGGTGGCAGGGAAGTCAGGTGCAGGAGAATCAAACTTAGTATAATGTAGTAGTTTAATAACGTGAAACAAAAACTCCAAAACCAAAGTACGTGATAAATAAATGTGGGTATTAGAACCCGTCGCACACTAATCCATAAAACACGAACACAACAACAAACAATCTCTGACAAGGACATGAGGGGAAACAGAGGTTTAAATATACAACATAATAATGAAGGGGATTGGAACCAGGTGTGTAGGAAGACAAGACAAAACCAATGGAAAATTAAACATGGATCAATGATGGCTAGAAGACCGGTGATGTTGATCGCCAAGCACCGCCCGTACAAGGAGAGGCATCGACTTCAGCAGAAGTCGTGACACCGTCCAACGAAACAACAAAATGCTTACTTGCAGGTTCCTTATCAGCAAAGCAACAACAATAAGAAATAATAAAAGATAACAATATGAACATAAAGTAAATGGCTCAGTAGAATAGAATACATATCTTAGCATAAGTATAATACAGGAAGGAACCATGTACAGTCCAGTATGTACATGTGTATTGGGGAAGGGGGGGTCAGGTGTATAAATTAAGAAGTATAATACGAGTCAGGTAGCAGCAGTTGTGATGTGTGTGTAGGATGAATGTATATATGTGTGTGTGTAGGCTGAATGTATATATGTGTGTGTGTGTGTGTGTGTGTGTGTGTGTGTGTGTGTGTGTGTGTGTGTGTGTGTGTGTGTGTGTGTGTGTGTGTGTGTGTGTGTGTGTGTGTCTGTGTGTCTGTGTGTCTGTGTGAGTGAGTGCATGTGTACTAAGGTGTGGAGGATAAGAGCAGCTGGTCAGTCCAGTTCAAGTGTTCAGCAGTCTGATGGCTTGAAGATAGAAACTGTCAATGAGCCTGTTGGTATCAGACTTCATGCTCCGATACCATCTGCCCAACGGTAAGGGAGATAACAGCTCATGGCTGGGGTGTGTGGGGTCCTTGATGATGTTGCGGGCCTTCCTCAGGCACCCTTTCAAGTAGATGTCCTGGATGGGTGGGAGCACAGTTCAAGTTATGTACTGGGCCATCTTCACCACCCGCTGGACGGCCTTGCGGTTGTGGAAAGAGCAATTCCCATACCAGGACGTGATGCAACCGGTCAGGATGCTCTCGATGGTGCAGCGGTAGTATTTGGAGAGGACCCGGGGACGGCATTCCGAATTTCCTCAGACGCCTTAGGAAGTAGAGCCGCTGTTGCGCCCTCTTGACAAGAGTGGTGGTGTTGTGGTCCATGTCAAGTCTTCAGTGATGTGGAAGCAGAGGAAGTTAAAACTTTTGACTCTCTCTACTGCAGTTCCTTTGATGTGGATCGAGGCATGTTCCATCACTGCTTCCTCAAGTCAACAATCAACTATTTTGTTTTGCTGACGTTGAGGGCGAGGTAGATGTTTAAAAGATGAACTCGTCACTAACCATTCACAGTTTCTACTAACAGATGTTTGAAGTCATACTATTATAACAGCCATATGTTAAGCAGATCATGACTTGTGGAATCATTGCCTAATCTAAAACCTCAGTCTGAGTGTCTGAAACACTGACGATGAGGGGCCTATAAACACCTAGCTGTAGGTACTGTAGGTAGCTAGAGTTTCCTTAAACCACTAGCGTGCGTGTGTTTGTGTGTGTACTGTACCAGTCCAGAGGCACGAAGGCTCCACTGAGCAGATGCTTCACGACTCTCTGTCTTGGGGGAAACATACACCAGGGGCCAGTAAAACTATGACAAACCATACCAGGAGCCCAAACTAGGTCTATGTCCCAAATGGCGCCCTATTCCCTATTTAGTGCACTAATTTTGACCAGTGCCCTATGTGCCTTTTGGGACAAACTCTAGGGCATGCCTGGTCAGCATTAGAGGAAAATGTTCTGGCTGTGTTGTTACAACAATCCTGTCGAAAATAACCAGGAAATCCATAAATGATTGGCTTTGCTGTGTCAGACCAAGACTAGAGACTGCCAAGTAGATATGACCATCAAAGGCTGACCTGTACACTTTCAAAGTACAATGTAGCTGTATACTTATGTTATTACTATAGTTAGCTTCCATACGATGTTAATATATACTTCTGTTACGGCTGTAAAAAAACAACAACCAGGAAATCAATCAGAAAGTCTTGGCTCTACTGTGCTGTTGCGTTCATTCCCCTCCATACAGTATGTTATAAACCCTTTATCCTCATCATCACCCCAGGCACAGAGGCACACTGCAAATAAAGTCAAATAATTACTTCATCATGGAGCTTCTGGGACTTGACTGATGACATAATCCTTGGATTGTCATGAAAGCCACAGCCGAGGTTTCAGGCTGCGGTTTCATCCAACAATTCTGCATCATTTCCTTCACTGTTTTCTTTGTAAACTATATACAGTTTTTCTCCTCAGTCCAGCCACTCTACAGTGAATGGCTTTAGCACAACTTTTTCCTTGGCTTTAGTCTCCTGTGATTGGAACGCATCAGATTTAACCAATGGCTGCTTGCGAACTCGTATTCAGGAAATGAATGGGCCAATCATCAAAGCACTCAGACGATGCACCTAGCACTCAGGCCTCCCAAAGATAGAGCCTATAGGCTTTAGCTCAGTGAGCTAGCATAGTCTTTTGGCATGCACTATCTTTCTATAAGAAAACACCAAATTATACAATGAGCTCTATCTATCTATCTATCTATCTATCTATCTATCTATCTCTCTCTCTCTCTCTCTCTCTCTCTCTCTCTCTCTCTCTCTCTCTCTCTCTCTCTCTCTCTATCTATCTATTGCTTTGAGCTTCACTGATATGAGACATACTTGGCATTCCTCTCCAGTGGGAGCTAATGACTGTCATTGTTACCTCAACTATTATTAAATTATTATCGATGAGGACCAGGAATGTGCTTTGGCCCTCCCCTCATAACTGACAACATGCTGCAGGGTTCTCTGACACAACACTGGCACCCAGGAGGGAAAACACCAACATTATATTTGAACTGATGAATGGGTGGAGAGAGAGGGAAGAAGAGAGGAGAGAGCGAGAAAAGAAGGGAGGAACGTCAGCGTACTGGTCTGCCAGACAGTGCTCCAAGACAATCCGGAAGGAGGATGACTTTGGAGCACCATGGGAACCAGCATACTAACAGATAGTGGCAGAGTCCAGAAGGGCACCTTATTCCCTGTATCCAGTGCATTACTTTTGACCAGAGACCTATGGTCAGAGAATATTGGCTATAAGCCTATGAGAGGAGACCTATGGGTTCTGGTCAAAAGTAATGCACCATATAAGGAATAGGGTGCCATTTCGAGTGCAAACAACCTGTTTAGGGATATGGAACCCAATTGGGTTGAAATGAATCAATTCGACATTAGTGAAAGGATTGCGAGGAACACAGTGATTCACATCAAACCCTAATGAACAGAGCCCTGTTGACACTGTAATGAATATGACCTACTACAACCTTCTGACTGTCATTATGTAGTAATCTACAGGACCAACAGTGAATTGTGACACAATGGCACAGCATTACACCCCAGCCAACAATAGAATTCAATGGATAAACCAATTTGAGAGGAATGTTTTGTAGAGAAAGGGGGAAGAAAAAATACCCAATGGAACCCTATTCCCTACATAGTGCACTAGACTACTTTTGACCAGAACCCTATAAAGTGCACAATATAGGGAATAGGGTGCCATTTGGGAAGCACACCAAGTACAGTGGAGAGACATCCTAGTGAATGATTTGACTGGTGGACAGAGTATTATTAAGCTAATTGGTTGAGATTGGTGTGGTGTTGTTTGTCTTTGACTGCATGGTGACGTTGCCAATGGAAATGTGCTCTAAGTTTAGACCATGACGGGTAGCCTACCACAGATTTGAATTCTAATCTAAAACATAATATTATTTCTCAATAATTTCAGAAAACCACAAATAATCGCATTAAAGGTTTGATGTGTTTTTGTTATAATCATATTATTGTTGTGTGGTTGTATGACTCTGACTGCCTTTAGAATGTCTTTAATTATATTAACTGGCAAAGCAAGGAGAGCTAGACCTCAGAAATGTATATGTGTAATTCTTTGTTACATAATTAGTGTTTGCTTGGAAGGTTTTTCTAAAAGTTCAAACGGTTTAAATAGTATAGCCTACAGTTTAGGATCTCAGCTAGAGCTATTGATCTACAGTCTGTGTTCTCTTTTCTTGCAAACAGTGCAATATAACGTAGGGCCTATTGTTAAATGGCCTGTTGTTAAATAGCCTAAATATCCATCTTTTTTCTCTCCCTTTTACATCCAATACTTAAAGCTCCCCCCTTCAGGAGAGTTGGCAGCAGTAGCCTAGTGTTATGCCGTCTGTAAGAAGTGATTGCCCCCACAGAGGGAAACAAAAGTTAGAGTTAGAACAGCAATGAGCAGAGAGGAGAGCATTCAGTCAGGACAGATGGTTTGGGTTATAATGAGAATCGGTTTTCAGGCAGCCGTTCCACGGTCCTGCCTGCCTGTCGATAGAAGTTTCACTAGTCGGGATAATCATTAGACGATACATAATGTGTCAAGACCTAAACATCGCTGACAGCTGTCCCGTCCATGGGTCCTGCTGATTTCTCAAATATACATCTATTTAAGCTTTTTTTTTTAAAACAGCACTGTTTGACAATAAATGTGATGACTGTATAACTAATCAGGGTCAAATACCCAAAATAAAGATGCAAAAACAAAAACCTGGAGTAAATTATAGAAAACTTATAACACATTGTAAACACTTAAAAAACGTTAACTTTTGCACGTTGGACCCGAAAGAATAAAAACAATCTGTATGGAAAAAAAATAGGAAAGAAGACAAACGAAGAGATTCATCTTTAAAAGCATCCACGCTTTAAAATTGTCTCGTTAACTTCATGATTGACTGTGTGTGATGAGGTACATGATAATGTGCTAGCCTATTCTGGACATGACAACAACGCAACGATTTGCGCTCAAGTTTTAGCCTAATACAACGTCCATGTAACTAGTGCAATGTATAACAACGTATAAACGTATCGCAACAATGTATCGCAACAATGTATAATCATTACCCCGTAGTCTTCAGCTAGCGAGGTGAGACAGACATTTGACAGTAGTAGAACACTGCAACGAGGACTTACATTCATCTGCTCCTTCTCTGCCACTGAGCGCACGCACGTCCGTTAGCAAATATCCCAACAATAACGGTCGCTTCTTTAAACAAATCCCTTGTGGAGTGAAAAAGGCAGAGTAAAAATCTAAACTAAAGTAAAAAAACTCCTAAATTAAATCCATTTCCAAAAGACAAAGCGGTATCCTTTCTAAACGATCCTTTAGGATGGTGAATGCGTTTTCACTCCAGCAACCTCTTGTGATTTATTCTGTACCCTATTCCTTGTCAGGTGGCGAGGGATAGGCAATTCAAAATAACTTTTTCCGCGACCGTTTCCTTAGTATGGTTAAAATGTTGTAGTCAGGACGTTATCAACTTCTCGGCATCGGGACAGCATCCACACTAACAATTACTGCAGCGTCTTTTTGCAGAGCTGCTGCTGCCTCCCCTTGCGCGGAGTGAAACCCGAAACCTCTCTATGGCTATGGACAGCCCTCCTTCAGATTGTGCTCATTTATTAAACACGTGCAGAAGTGTAAGGTTATGTTGCTTGACAGCGCCGTGGTAGAGAGAGATGCCTCTGAGAGAGCAGAGGAAAGGAGAGGTGGACATTTCTGGACTCTGGTGCCACCAAGCTATGTAAAAGGGAAGTGCAAACCAATCTTCAGAATATCTTTCAGTTCTAAATATCTCATACTCAATGAGCTGCTTGGGCTACTCTGACCCATCTGTATTCGGTAAATTACCTTTCATTTTCATGGTGAAGTAGGCTAAATGAAATGCTTTAGAATCACAATTATGTAATTGATTGACAACATATTTTTTCATTATCATAACCATCGACAAATATCACACAAAATCACAGAAAAGGGGACATAATGTTTACTGTTAATTTTTTATTGTTTATTTCACTTTTGTATATTATCTACCTCACATGCTTAGGCAATGTTAACACATGTTTCCCATGCCAATAAAGCCCCTTGAATTAAATTGAATTGGAGCATGCCAAAATTCAGCTCCAGTTGACCTCCATGACAAGTTTGACATTGTTATGAGAACAGAAGGGTTTTCCCCTCTCAGACAATAAAAGGTGTGAAGGACATCACATGTAGAACGCCCAGACAGACACAGCCCTGTTAGAAAAAGAGAGCAAGACTACTGGGTTGTGTCCCAAATGGCAACCTATTCTCTATATATTGGACTATGTTTGACCAAAGTCCTATTGGTCCTGGTCTAAAGTAGTGCACTACAAAGGGAATAGGGTGCTATTTGGGACGTACCCCTGCTCTCATGTTTTGTCACCGAGCCCTGTTCTTCTCTCCATCTGGCGACTGCTTGGTTGAGAGGAGCATGTTACAGCTCCGGTCGTTCATGCATCCAAAATGGAACCCTATTCCCTATATACTGCACTATGTTTGACCAGGGCCTGTAGGGCTCTGGTCAACAGTAATGCACTATGCAGAGACATTTGGGACGCAGACTATGTTATTGCTCTATGTTCCTGGTTCAGTTTTCTCTCTGGAAGAGCCATTCTTTTATCCTCTACAGAGCTGGAGCCATGGCCTTGGATACCTTCCTGGTGCTATCAATCAGTAGAAACTCAACTTAAACCTATGTCGTTCTACATTCACAACCTGACAATCATTGAGTATGGACGAGGAACCATGGGTTGGAGTTAATTTTTCATTCACTTTCCTTACTGTGACAGCTGCTTGACATGTCTTGGCTGTTCAAATCCAGGTCTGAATAGTCACATAATATGAATCTGTTTTAATCTGTGTCCCAACTCCTCTAGCTGCCAATACTGTGAACATAGTCTTCAGTTATTTCCTACAATGGAGACACATCCATATATTCCCATTCATTTATGTGGCTCTATACATTCAAATGAAATGTTTTCTCACTATCTGGCCATCAGAAAACAGAAACTGAAGATCAATTTGTGCTTGGCCACATGTCAAGAACAACTAAAAGGCTTAAATAACTATTACAGCTGTCTTCCTGGTATGTCTGCAGATGGTAACTGTGTTTTGGCATGAGAGAGATCAAGAGGATATGTCTCAATGTGTTTACTAGATTGAGATACTATATGCTTTGGGGTATTAAAATAGAAAATGAAGTTATCCTGAAAAACACACTGCTCAGTTTATTTATATGAATGGCATTTGGAAGAGAGACAGAGCTGGCAACGACACACAAGCGCTCGCTTTCTCTCTCTCTCTCCCTCTCACACACACACACACACACACACACACACACACACACACACACACACACACACACACACACACACACACACACACACACACACACACACACACACACACACACACACACAGCAGTATAGTACATTGTCATGGGATGATGGATCATAAAGAAAATCATTCGTTTTGGATGCGTCTTCTGCTAGACAGGACATGCAGGAGTGTTTCCTCTTTCCGACTGGTTTTCTTTTCAATATATTTCAGTACATTTTTGTTAATACTCAAGTGGGAAAATAATAAACATTTCAGAATGAATCTGGCACAGATCATCTCTCATATTGAACTCTGTAATAACACAATAACATCCTTCTACATTTATCCTCATCAACGAAACATTATATCACTCTTCACAGTCATTTACCTCCCTGTTCTAATAGACAAACCAATGGACTGGCTTTCAACCCAGATCCTCTGCATGCCTCAAGACTGTTAGCCCACTGAGCTAGGAAGTAGCTCTGGGAGGTTAACAAACACAAGTCTCCAGGTCTCAGGCAATGTTACTCATCATGCGAACGTAGTTTTTCAAACCACCTCTGTTACAAAATCATCGACACATTATCACATTTGCACCAGTTTACAACGTAACATCTACTTCCTTTGTATACTCTTCTTCTTTAGATAAATGGGGCGAGGGTCCTTCCTAGCTAGCTAGAGATAGGGCCATCGCTGTGAAGTCACATCATTGCGTTTGGACCTTAAACACACATACATCACTGCATATTTGTTCTATTACATTACCAGGATAATAAGCCCAGTATCCAGCCAAGTTATTTTATGTGCTTCTCCTCTCTAGTCTCTACCAACAACCTGTCAGAGCCTTATGCTGATGGGACCTTTATTCAAAACAGACTCCTCAACCTGGAACCACTCATAACTGGGCTGCATGTTGTACCGCGTACTAAATGCCACCGTATTCCCTACATTGTGCACTACTTCTGACCAGAGTCCTATGGAGCTGCCGCCATGGTCCCTGGTCAAAAGTTGTGCACTATATAGGGAATAGGGTACCATTTCGGACACAGGCTTAAAAGACTAGCCTCCTCCTCACAGGATACCATTAGGGAGGACCATTGCATGCCTCAGTTAGAACTGGAGGTAACTAAGCTTGTGTAAAAGAGCAACAGCAGCAACAGATAAATCTCCGGTTGGATTTGTTGTTAGTTTGTAAGATGACAGCGATCTGATTGGAGACATCTATCAGGACATAGAGGAGAACAGATGTTTACAATGTAGCTGAATACTGGAGGGGAATAATGCAAACAAATAGGCTCAGCTCTCTGTCTGTCTGTCCTTTATCTCTGTCTGACTCTTATTTTTTTATTTTTTTATTTAACTAAGCAAGTCAGTGAAGAACTAATTCTTACTTACAATGAAGGCCTACCCCGGACAACACTGGGCCAATTGTACACTGCCCTATGGGACTCCCAATCATGGCCAGCTGTGATGCAGCCTGGATTCAAACCAGGTACTGCAGTGATGCCTCTTGCACTGAGATGTCTGTCTGTCTGTCTGTCTGTCTGTCTGTCTGTCTGTCTGTCTGTCTGTCTGTCTGTCTGTCTGTCTGTCTGTCTGTCTGTCTGTCTGTCTGTCTGTCTGTCTGTCTGTCTGTCTGTCCTTTCTCTCTTTCTAAATTCTCTCTCTCTCTCTCTGACTCTCTCATCTCTCCTCATTTCTCTCTCTCTCCGTTCTATTTTTTTCTCTCTCTCCATCTCCCTCCCTCTCTCTACCCCCTCTTTCTCTCTCTACCAGCTCTTTCTCTCTCTACCCCCTCTTTCTCTCTCCTCTCTGCTGTCCTGTCAAATCATTCAATAGCGTGTGTTTTCCCAGTGACACTGTAAATACCTTGAGACCTGACTAATTCCAAAACAAATATCCTCAACAGCATTTATTCAAAGGTACTGACAACCTTCCATACAGTACACCTGCTACAATGACCATATTTTCATTACATTAGGGGAAATATAGAATATATTTATTGTACTAACATGCTCCCCAGGTTGCAATAGTGAATCTTTTGGCTCTGCCGCTCTAAAACTATATGCGTCCCAAATGATGCCATATTAGTGCACTATGGGTAGGTAAAAAGTGCCACCTGGGACGCATACTATCATGTATAAACATAGGACAGTCAGTGCTGTTGCAGTTGCATCCTCATCTCTTTGCTGCTGATCGGTTCTCCATCTTTCATAACAACTCATATTTAAATGATGCCCCTGTCACATGGCACCTCCTATGAGATAAATATTCTGTTCCATTTTCATACACAGCGGCGGCTCCTTAGTAGTCGACGATTGCTGGGCCACCGGAGTGGAAGCCTCATGTTGATCAGGCAGTAATTTATTGGAGCAGTGGGCTCTGTGAAGCGTCACTGAGGATCACACACACATGCATGCACATGCGCACACACACATAGGTGCACGCACACAAACACACACACACACACACACACGCACGCACGCACGCACGCACACACACACACACACACACACACACACACACACACACACACACACACACACACACACACACACACACACACGCACTGTGGAAGGAAGATCAAGGTGCTATAATGTAATAGAGTAGAGATCTGCTTTTCAACTTTGCAGTGCGGTGTCGTCCACATCACGGGGCTGTGGTCGGGGTAATGACGGCGTGATGGCTATTTCTGTGACATCTGACCGGGGATTAGACAGCAGGCCACGGAGCCTGGTTCCTATGGAGCAGCTGGAAGTACCAGAGAGAAATAATAAACACGGATAGCCTAACCAGCCTCATCAGGAGATAAAACTAAGACTGCGGTCTGAAACCAACAAACCTGGTGGCACTGAAACTTATTTTGGTAAACGGCTGAGGGATGCAGAAATGTAAGAAATGTAACCCCTCTCAAGTTTCTAGACAGAGCTATGGATGCTAGGACTGACAGTCATCGGATCAAAATGATTGTCTTAAGCATGTTTTAAAGCTGTACAGTGTTTGTTTACAATTACAAAATAAGCTTTTATTTTGAGCTCTGATGGGGTAAAACAGTTGAACGAAGCTCATGAGGCATGTATAGTTTAGCCGATATTCTTCAACAATCAACCTCTATATATCATTAATTTTGTCACGAACTGACCTTAGTTATCTTTTTTTTCTTTATTATTTTTGGTTAGGTCAGGGTGTGATGAGGGTGGTATGTGTGTTTTCGTCTTGTCTAGGGTTTTTTGTATATCAATGAGGTTTTGATATGTCTAGGTGTATGTAGGTCTATGGTGGCCTGAATTGGTTCCCAATCAGAGACAGCTGTTTATCATAGTCTCTGATTGGGGATCCTATTTAGGTTGACATTTTACATTTTGGTTTTTGTGGGTTATTGTCTATGTGTAGTTGCATGTCAGCACTCGGTTTATCATAGCTTCGCATTTGTGTTGTTGTTTTGTTTGTTTAAGTGTTATTCGCTTATTAAAGAAGAATGTATTCTTAACACGCTGCGCCTTGGTCTCATCATTACGACGACCGTGACAGAATAACCCACCAAACAAGAACCAAGCAGCGTGAAAAGGAGGAACAGCGCTTAATGGGGAAATGGACCTGGGAGGAGATGTTAGATGGAGCAGGACCCTGTACACAGCCGGGGGAGTATCGCCGTCCTAAGGAGGAGTTAGAGGCAGCGAAAGCGGAACGGCGATACTACGAGGAGAAATACAGGAGAATAGAGGAACAGCGACGATATGAAAGTACACGGCGAGCACGGAAGCCCGAGAGGCAGCCCCAATAATTGTTTTGGGGGGGGGCACACAAGGAGATTGCATGAGTCAGGTCAGAGACCTGAGCCTACTCCTCGTGCTTACCGTGGGGAGCGTGTAACTGGTCAGGCACGTGTTATGCAGTATTCTAGCCCGATGCGCTCTATTCCGGCTCTTCGCATTGGCCGGGCTAGAATGGCAGCCAGGAAGGAGGGTGCCGGCTCAGCGCTCCTGGTCTCCAGTATACCTCCTTGGACCAGGATATCCTGCGCCGGCTCTGCCTACTGTGTCTCCGGTGAGTCTGCACAGCCCAGTGCGCCCTGTGTCAGCGCCCTGCATTTGCAGGGTGAAAATAAACATCCAGCCTGGACGGGTTGTGTCAGCTCTACAGTCCAGACCTCCAGTACGCCTCCACAGTCCAGTACGCCCTGTTCCTCCTTCCTGCACTCGCCCTGAGGTGCGTGTCCCCAGCCCGGTACCACCAGTGCCGGCACCACACACCAGGCCTACAGTGCGCCTCGGCAGTCCAGAGCGTCCGGCAACAGTACCCAGTCCCGAGCGTCTGGCGACAGTACCAGTCCCGAGCGTCCGGCGACAGTCCACAGTCCAGAACCTCCAACGATGGGCCACAGTCCAGGGCCTCCAACGACGGTCCCAAGTCCGGGGTCTCCAGCGACGGTCCCCAGTCCGGGGTCTCCAGCGACGGTCCCCAGTCCAGAACATCCGCCGATGATCCACGCAGTGAGGGTCCCCAGCCCGGGGCCTACGGCGAGGATCCACAGTCCAGAGCCTCCGACGATGATCCACGGGTGCTACAAGAGCGGACTTGGGGTAAAGAAGGGGGGCGGCGTCCAGAACCAGAGCCGCCACCGTGGTTAGATACCCACCCAGACCCTCCCATATAGGTTTAGGTTTGGGGCCGGGAGTCCGCACCTTGGGGGGGGGGGGGGGGGGGGGTACATTTAAAAGTTTAAACAAATGGATGTACTAATTGCAAACTGTAGCTTTAATAAGTGTATGACAGGTTGCTTGGTAGAGAGAGTCATAACAGTGCGGAAATAGCATGGAGCAGACCAGCCCTGATTTCAGACTGGGCAGTAAAACGAGATGGGGGTTACTTTCCAAATGGTATCGTATTCCCTTTATAGTGAAAAGGGGGCCATTTGGGAGGTAACTGGAGTCTGTCTTGTGTACATATCACTGTCCTCATAACAAACCCACAAACAGAGTGTTGCTTTGAGTCATCTCATATTTATATTTGAGAGGGGTATGAGCAGATAATAGAACAAAGGATTGTTGTGATCATCATCACATATTGGAAACCTGTGCTTGGCAGAACTATACAGAGACATGCAGCCTTTCTCTGTCAACTGGGTTTACTGTGAAACAGAGCAGGCACTGTTGGAGCAGTGTATCTAGCAATGTCTGTGTCCCAAATGGCACCTTATTCCCTATTTGGTGTACTACTCTTGACCAGGGCCCAAAGTAGTGTGTTATATAGGTATTAGGATGCCAGTTGGGACACAACCAGTGTTCACAGTACACAATGGAATATATTAAATTGTGCTCAGTAGGAAAAAAATCTAAATACAAACATTTTATGAAAATGAACCGGCTAACAAATTCTGACTGTATTAGAGCAAACCGTGCGTGAAAAGACCCAATTATAATGTATTTTTAAATCTGTTTGTTGTTGGGTTGTTTGACATTATATCCTGCTATATATAAACAATTCTGTGTTTTGGGGTAGTACCAAACATGACTATAAAACAGGTCTAGCAAACCGCAGTTTTCAGCACATTCCAGATTTAGAAACATTTTCAGTGACTGCGTCCCACAATGCACCCTATTCCCTATGTAGTGCACTACTTTTGACCAAAGCCAAGGAATCAACGGTAGTGTGCAAAATAGGGAATAGGGTGTCATTTGGGACGTTTGGATTCTGGTCTACATTAACATAACACATGGCACTCTCTGGTTCTCCATCAAAACTACAACCAGAGAATGTTGTTGACTATCTCTGTTATAACCCCCATACACCTGGCTGTACACAAACGGACATATATTTACACAATCCACAAACAATCCACAAACATGACTCCATGTTTCCTGTGGTTAACTATAGCAAGTTCATTGGTCCATAGAGTTGGTGGGTCAGCCAGTCTATCCATGTTGGGGATTTGTTTCTCATTGTTTCTCAGGTTCATTAAACTGGCCTATAAACACTATGGCTGCACATGCACACACACTAGTCAGAACACACTCATAAACCCAACACTTTCAGTGGCTGTGTCCCAAATGGGACTCCATTCTGTATATATGTAGTGCACTACTTTTGGCCAGGACTCATAGGGTGCCACTTGGAACACAGACACTGAAAGCTGTGGGTTTATGAGTGTGTTCTGATTAGTCGCCCCTCTCATCTCCTCCAGTCCAGTGACTAGCTACAGCACTATATTACGGTGAGAAGTTGAGAAGTCCCAGTCCAGGTTTGGAGAATTTAGTTCCTGATCCCACTGATGTTGAGGGCCCCCGTCCTCTCTATTGGGGTACCATGGTGTGTGTGTGGGATTTTGTTTGACGAAACATGAAGCAGAAGCAGGGGGTGGACGGTTGGTTCCCCCTAGAATACTGTTGGTTATGAGGTAACCTGAGCCTGGGTCTGTTATTGTTCTCTTAATAGCTGTGAGAACCATGTGTTTTCTGTGTCTCAAATAACACTATATTCACTAGGTACAAGGGTGACATTAGTGTACAAGGGTGACATTTGGGACGTACACTCAGACGTATTGGTGTGGCAGGTTGTGTGGATAAATACTTTCATCTCTGTGTTGTGGTGTGAAATATAAACACGTCACACACACGGCGGGGCTATAGGATAGAAATCAGATCTGTAATAGAGGAAAATGAAGCACGCCACGTTTGTTATGTAAACTTCCACATTTGGCATGATCCGTGGACTTGTGTGTGTGTGTGTGTGTGTGTGTTTGCGTGTGTGCCTGCATGTGTGTGTGCATGTGTGCCTGCTTGCTTGCTTTGCGTATGAGTGTGTAGGGTTTCAGAGTGGGGTAATAGGGGAAAGGAGGGCACAGACAGAAACAGAGTTCACAGGTGATTTCCATTAGGCTGTGTATCATTCCTGTCTCTCCATCATCTTCTGGTTCATCATCTTCAGGAAGAAGTGGTTTTAAAGAGTCTCTGTTTAGGGTTTCTGGATCCTAACTCTGGAAAATACAACAATAAATCTCATTTTTTGTGAACAGAATGCTACTAAACTCATGCTGAAAAGTTGGAGACTGAGGATGTATAGCACTGAGGAGCGTGCTATACATACAAACTCTGTGCAAACAGTAAAACAATGGAACACCTCAACTCCACCCACTCAAAACACCCATCCCTTTAAGAACAAACAAATACTTGGAGGATTTCTTTAGAGACGACTACACCAATTGGTTTGTTTGGCTATTTCTGAGAAGTCTGATCTCTTACTAACAGTGGCCTCAAGTCTATTCTTCTTCTTCTCCTTTAGAGCTAGAGGACCTCCTCCTACCCTGAAGAGTGGTTAACATCAGAGAGGATAAAAAGACAAGCAGTCCATAATCATATGAGTCATAGGTTAAGTCCAAAATAGTACCTTATCAAAAGTATATATATATATATATATATATATATATATATATATATATACACTATATAGGGAACAGGGTTCAGGGTGCCGTTTGGGACGCAAACATAATGTTTGTCTGAGTCTGCCCTGGGCAAACTAAATATGTCTCTTCAGCCCACTGTAGCAGAGGAGGACATGAAATTATGTCTGTCTCTCCTTTCTGTCTGTCTGTCTGTCTGTCTGTCTGTCTGTCTGTCTGTCTGTCTGTCTGTCTGTCTGTCTGTCTCTTCTTTCTACCGTGGTTCACAGAGACACACCCTCTTTGGAGCCACAGCTCTGTGATGTCAGCTATCCAACTAACTTCATTGCTTGTATCATCTGCTATTATGGGCTGGAGAAAAAAGGGAGATTATTGGTTCCTCGCAGTGAGCCAAGTCACGGTTGACTTACAGTTAGGGAGATATGGTGATCACACGCACACACACACGCACACGCACACGCACACACACACACACACACAAAGACCCACAAGGGTGCGTTCTGAGCCCTCTCCTGTACTCCCTGTTCACCCACGACTGCGTGGCCACGCACGCCTCCAACTCAATCATCAAGTTTGCGGACGACACAACAGTGGTAGGCTTGATTACCAACAACGACGAGACGGCCTACAGGGAGGAGGTGAGGGCCCTCGGAGTGTGGTGTCAGGAAAATAACCTCACACTCAACGTCAACAAAACTAAGGAGATGATTGTGGACTTCAGGAAACAGCAGAGGGAACACCCCCCTATCCACATCGATGGAACAGTAGTGGAGAGGGTAGCAAGTTTTAAGTTCCTCGGCATACACATCACAGACAAACTGAATTGGTCCACTCACACTGACAGCGTCGTGAAGAAGGCGCAGCAGCGCCTCTTCAACCTCAGGAGGCTGAAGAAATTCGGCTTGTCACCAAAAGCACTCACAAACTTCTACAGATGCACAATCGAGAGCATCCTGGCGGGCTGTATCACCGCCTGGTACGGCAACTGCTCCGCCCTCAACCGTAAGGCTCTCCAGAGGGTAGTGAGGTCTGCACAACGCATCACCGGGGGCAAACTACCTGCCCTCCAGGACACCTACACCACCCGATGTTACAGGAAGGCCCTAAAGATCATCAAGGACATAAACCACCCGAACCACTGCCTGTTCACCCCGCTATCATCCAGAAGGCGAGGTCAGTACAGGTGCATCAAAGCTGGGACCGAGAGACTGAAAAACAGCTTCTATCTCAAGGCCATCAGACTGTTAAACAGCCACCACTAACATTGAGTGGCTGTTGCCAACACACTGTCATTGACACTGACCCAACTCCAGCCACTTTAATAATGGGAATTGATGGGAAATGATATAAATATATCACTAGCCACTTTAAACAATGCTACCTTATATAATGTTACTTACCCTACATTATTCATCTCATATGCATACGTATATCCTGTACTCTACATCATCGACTGCATCCTTATGTAATACATGTATCACTAGCCACTTTAACTATGCCACTTTGTTTACTTTGTCTACATACTCATCTCATATGTATATACTGTACTCGATACCATCTACTGTATGCTGCTCTGTACCATCACTCATTCATATATCCTTATGTACATATTCTTTATCCCCTTACACTGTGTATAAGACAGTAGTTTTGGAATTGTTAGTTAGATTACTTGTTGGTTATCACTGCATTGTCGGAACTAGAAGCACAAGCATTTCGCTACACTCGCATTAACATCTGCTAACCATGTGTATGTGACAAATAACATTTGATTTGATTTGATTTGAAAGAGTATAGACTGCAGTATGAAAATACATGCATCAAACACCCTCTCCCTGTTTATACAAGACATAAAGTATAAATAAACACTGTGTCAGCTGCTGTGTTCTGCCCTTTATTCTGCTTCCCTCCAGACATACAGTGTTCCCCATTTCCCCTCGCAAACTTTGATCTTTATCCTACTCCCTCATTTACCTGTTAATGATAGTGTGTGCAATTGTGTTAAATTCCTTCTCTGGATCTATCAGTGACACCTACCACCATACAATGTAATGTATTGGCTATGTACTACTGGACCGTGCTATTATTCTCAGAAACTATTAGAAGTTAACTTACAATGACAAAAAACAAGCTCTATCTCCTGTCCCTGTTTTGTACCTCTGTCTATGTCTCTTCCCCAGGTAGTGTCATGATGGTGTCCTGATGGTGTCCAGGTAGTGTCCTGATGGTGTCTGTGACCCTGGGCTGCTACCATCCGTATCCACGGGAGACTGCAGGTGGCTGAAGGCCAGGCGGAGCCAGAAAATTGCCTTGGGTCTTTGTGCCAACCCCCTCCTCCCCATCCCCCAAACACACACCCTCCTCCAGTCTTCCAAAACGGCACCGCATTCCCTATATAGTGCACATCATTTTGACCAATGCCTATATTCCTAATAGTGCACTACTTTTGACAAGAGCCCTTTGGGTACTACTTCAATGTAGTAGACTATTTAGGGAATAGGGTGCCATTTGGGATGAACCCTTCATCTGTAGTGAGCACATCCATCTGTCTGCTGAGGTCTGATTCTTCACACTCAGTCAGCACCCTCCCTTTGGCAGCAGCAGCACAGACTGGCAGAGCCGCTACACTATCCATCCGTACAGTACGAACCTCGCCAAGGATGAGGATATCTAACTACTGTATCAGTGGGAACTGGGAAACAATTTCTCTCGTCCAGGGAAGCGGCTATAATGTGATGCACCTAGAGGCAGACAAACTGGCTGTGGGGGTTTTTAGATGCAGAAAACAGACAGTCATTCAGGCCACCAGGATCAATTCCAACCAGGCTCCTCCAACTTGTCCAGTCAAATCAAACTCTTAGTAAAATGATAACCTGGTCCCAGATCTGTTTGTGCTCTTGCCAACTCCATTGCTGTCATTGTCAACCATGTTTGGCATAACAATGAGTGACAGGGAGTTTCATGATTAAAAAGAAACAGATTGGCCTTCAGGCTAGTCAAATGCTTTTAGTCGAAGGATTTAAGCTTTGGTGGTAATTTATCAACCATTAATCAAATATCCATATATTCTGACACTAACGTTCCAGGGACTTTGTTCTGAGTCTGAGTACGATTCTGATGCAGATCCCTTTAATTCTCCTCCTGGAATGTATTCTGTTGTCTAGCAGTCTAGCAGTAGAATGAAGCCCCCTTTCACAGACGGGCTCAGGAATTCCCTAGCAAAACAATTCAATTGTTCAAGTAAATATTTCTTTGCCAGGGACCAAAACAGAGAGAACCTGAGAGAAAACGATGGCGCTAATCTCATTACTTTGAAAAGTTGTCGCTTCACAGAGTCTGGAAAGTTCTGATTCTCCTCAGTCCTTCAGCAATCACAAAGTCATGACAACAGGAGTTGGCATGGTAATGGTAATGAACACCCATTATTAGGCCTATGATGTCATTCCTGCGTCCCAAATGGCACCCTATTCCCTACATAGTGCACTATGTAGGGAATAGGAAACTTCAGATGCACCTTTGTTTGGACCCATGCTTTAATCTTTAGAGACAGACAGACAGACAGACAGACAGACCTACATAACCTACAGTCATTCAAAGAAGGGGATCTCCAGACAGTATTGCGCTCACTACCATCCCACATTCAGGCCACACAAGTGGTGCTCAGCTAGTGTTTGGGATATATGTTCATGTGCATTGTGCTGAGGGAAGAAGAGGATAACGCTATGTGAGGAAGAGGATGCTCTGCAACAATAAGCATGCATCCATGGAAACTCTATTTCACCAGCAGCAGGGCTGTAACCAGGGTCTGAGCTTTAGTGAGGTCCGGACAGACCAAAGATATTTGAAGCCCAGCCATTATCACATTGGTTGCTGTAGCTTCATTCACCTCAGTCGAACTACGAACACATAGCTTATTAGCTATACAATTAGCTGCTTCACATTAACTCACACCATAATTAGGCCTACTACAAGTTTAGATAGCTGGCTAGACTAACTAGACTAATTTATACAACAAACAAAAAAAATTAACTGAGTGACTGTCAGTGAGTGACATATTACAAGAGGAAAACTTCTGATGCATAACAAAGTTTTGAAATTGCACTTTGTGTATTCTACTACTCTAACTCTCAACAGTCACTTGAGACCAGGACTGAGTTTAATTTTTTACATTTTATTATTATTTGAAAAATTATAGAGGTCCGGACCTCGGTCTCCTCTTATGTAGTTACAGATCTGCCCAGTAGTGAAGTGGAGTGATGAGGTCATAGCTGTGATGGTTGTGGTTGGCTGATGTAGAGTTGTTTTGGTGTGTGTCCTAAATGGTCAAATTGTATTTGTCACATGCCCCAAATACAACAAGCTCTTAACCAACAGTGCATTTCAACAAATAGAGTTAAGAAAAGATGTACTAAATAAATTAAAGTCAAAATAAAAGTAACACAGTAGAATTATATAACAATAACAAGGCTATATACAGAGGGGCCGGTACCGAGTAAATGTGCGGGGGTACAGGTTAGTCAAGGTCATTTGTACATGTAGGTAGTGGTAAAGTGACTATGCATAGATGATAAACAGCGAGTAGCAGCAGTGTAAAAACAAATGGTGGGGGTCAATGTAAATAGTCCGGATGGCCATTTGATGAATTGTTCAGCACTCTTATAGCTTGGGGGTAGAAGCTGTTAATTAAGGAGCATTTTGGTCCTAGACTTGGCGCTCCAGTAGCGCTTGCCGTGAGGTAGCAGAGAGAAAAGTCTATGACTTGAGTGACTGGAGTCTTTGACGCTTCTTTGGGCCTTCCTCTCACACCGCCTGTTATATAGGTCCTGGATGGCAGGAAGCTTGGTCCTAGTGATATATTGGGCTGTACACACTACCCTCTGTAGCGCCTTACATTCAGATGCAGAGCAGTTGCCGTACCAGGTGATGAGGCAACCAGTCAGAATGCTCTCGATGGTGCAGCTGTATAACTTTTTGAGGATCTGGGCACCCATGCAAAATTGTTTCAGTTTCCTGAGGGGGAAAAGGTGTTGTTGTGCCCTCTTCATGACTGTTTTGGTGTGTTTGGACCATGACAGTTTGTTGGTGATGTGCTTTATATAGGATGATCTGTCCAGTAGCGTGCCCATGATAACTAGCGACTCAGCCTTAATGTGTGTTCGCAGACAGAGGAGGCTAGAGTCGTTTTGGTGTGTGTTCCCAGACAGAGGAGGCTAGAGTAGTTTTGGTGTGTGTTCGCAGACAGAGGAGGCTAGAGTAGTTTTGGTGTGTGTTCCCAGACAGAGGAGGCTAGAGTAGTTTTGGTGCGTGTTCCCAGACAGAGGAGGCTAGAGTAGTTTTGGTGTGTGTTCGCAGACAGAGGAGGCTAGAGTAGTTTTGGTGTGTGTTCCCAGACAGAGAAGGCTAGAGTAGTTTTGGTGTGTGTTCCCAGACAGAGGAGGCTAGAGTAGTTTTGGTGTGTGTTCCCAGACAGAAGAGGCTAGAGTAGTTTTGGTGTGTGTTCCCAGACAGAGGAGGCTAGAGTAGTTTTGGTGTGTGTTCCCAGACAGAGGAGGCTAGAGTAGTTTTGGTGTGTGTTCGCAGACAGAGGAGGCTAGAGTAGTTTTGGTGCGTGTTCCCAGACAGAGGAGGCTAGAGTAGTTTTGGTGCGTGTTCCCAGACAGAGGAGGCTAGAGTCGTTTTGGTGTGTGTTCCCAGACAGAGGAGGCTAGAGTCGTTTTGGTGTGTGTTCCCAGACAGAGGAGGCTAGAGTAGTTTTGGTGTGTGTTCCCAGACAGAGGAGGCTAGAGTCGTTTTGGTGTGTGTTCCCAGACAGAGGAGGCTAGAGTCGTTTTGGTGTGTGTTCCCAGACAGAGGAGGCTAGAGTAGTTTTGGTGTGTGTTCCCAGACAGAGGAGGCTAGAGTAGTTTTGGTGTGTGTTCCCAGACAGAGGAGGCTTGAGTAGTTTTGGTGCATGTTCCCAGACAGAGGAGGCTAGAGTCGTTTTGGTGTGTGTTCCCAGACAGAGGAGGCTAGAGTAGTTTTGGTGTGTGTTCCCAGACAAAGTAGGCTAGAGTCGTTTTGGTGTGTGTTCCCAGACAGAGGAGGCTAGAGTAGTTTTGGTGTGTGTTCCCAGACAGAGGAGGCTAGAGTAGTTTTGGTGTGTGTTCCCAGACAGAGGAGGCTAGAGTAGTTTTGGTGTGTGTTCCCAGACAGAGGAGGCTAGAGTAGTTTTGGTGTGTGTTCCCAGACAGAGGAGGCTAGAGTAGTTTTGGTGTGTGTTCCCAGACAGAGGAGGCTAGAGTAGTTTTGGTGTGTGTTCCCAGACAGAGGAGGCTAGAGTAGTTTTGGTGTGTGTTCCCAGACAGAGGAGGCTAGAGTAGTTTTGGTGTGTGTTCCCAGACAGAGGAGGCTAGAGTAGTTTCCCAGACAGAGGAGGCTAGAGTAGTTTTGGTGTGTGTTCCCAGACAGAGGAGGCTAGAGTAGTTTTGGTGCGTGTTCCCAGACAGAGGAGGCTAGAGTAGTTTTGGTGTGTGTTCCCAGACAGAGGAGGCTAGAGTAGTTTTGGTGTGTGTTCCCAGACAGAGGAGGCTAGAGTAGTTTTGGTGTGTGTTCCCTAAAGTATCTAAAGTGTGACCACATTCACTGCCTCTGCTCATCAAACTTGAGAATTAACCATTTGGGGATGCTACACTTTGCAAACCACTATTGTGCTTATCACCCTCACGGCAGTCTAGCTAGTCTAGAATTCCACAAAGCCTGGTCTCTGCTCCAGTCCATTGGTGGAGTTCATCAGAAACTTCCTTCAACATGGAGTGGAGTTTAGTCAGCCAACGGCAGTCAAACGGGGCATTAGGCCAAGAGTCGTTCACAATCTAGTTCGGTTGCAGCCACAACTAGACCTCGTTTCAAATGTATCAAGAAATAATCTTATATCCATGCCTAGCAATCAACAAATGTATATTGTTTAAAGCTCACTTTTACAAGTCTCAGTCGCAAATTAAAGCTCTAATAAGCCCCCTGGTGAACTACGTGAACAAGAGGCTTGTAGAATCATGACTCTTTCCAGTTTTTGGTTAGTCGTTAGCCGGTAGGGGATCCTGCGTGCTCTGGGCATTACTGACTCAAATGAACAAAATTAGTCTAAAGATTTGTTCTTTGGACTGAACAAGTCGAAAAGATCAGAGTCAGTAAATAGAGCTGAACTTCCCGTCACTACTAACCATAACACCCCAGAATAGTGCTAATTATTTGACTATATAGTTGAATGCATCAATGTGCCTCATACTACACAGTCCAGAGGTTATATGTAGTCTTGTTGCTGAGAATTTTCCTGCAAAGCAGGAAATGCAAACTTATAGTGCATTTGAGTTTTAAAAAGGCTTTTAAAGTATGTAATTTCTTGATTTGCCCTAACAACATGTTTTATCAACCCCTACAAACATTTACATGATTTATAATCCACACAACAATTCACATGTCCTGTTGCTGCAGGATTATTTTCCTGCTGTAGCAAACTGGCTCAAATTAAGATCCTACATCTGTAGGCCATTAAAGATTAGAGATTGCCCAGAACTGATCTCACCCTATCGGACCTTGTCACTCTGAGTGTTTTAGGAGAGGCCTGGTTTGATTCCATACTTTGCAAACAATGGGAATAAGTCAGATGTAAATATGCTTGTGGTTAACCTCATGACTTGGCCCATATGATTGTGCAGAACAACAACTATATTTCATATGGTAAATGCCAGATGGGATGGTCCATCTTTAGCCCAGTGAGCAAGTTTAAATGTATTTTTTTTAAACAGATTGATCATTATTTGGCTAATAATGGGAGCTGCAAGTAAAGAAATGGTCCGATGTGTTAGAAATGCCCATGTAGATTTCTGCGTCCCTGGCCGGAAGGGGGAGAAGACACACATATCAGGACTCTAGAGTGGTTGTTTTCCTAACCTCACCAACCAACACATTGTTGTTCAGGTCATGTGACACACACGGCAGTGCATCCCAAATGGCACCCTATTCCCTATATAGTGTACCTCTTTGACCAGGACCCACGGGGGGTGCACAATATAGTGCACTATTTAGGCAATAGGGTGCCATTTAGGAGACACACATGGTCATGGCCCCACATTAACATAATGAGAAACAGAGGAGGTGAAAGGAGTGAATGGTCAGAAATGATAAATAGCTCTTTACTGAGCAGCTGGGGACAACGGCCCTGCTTCAGACCTGCATGGGTTCAGGTGGGTTCAAATACTATTTGCATTCTTTCAGCTACTTTTAGCGGTTGCTTTAGCCTGCATGGGGTACCAAGTGGGCAGAGTTGGCACTTCTCTATTGACTATGACTATTGTATTGGTTCCATTATGCCAGGCAAGCTCAATTAACCCAGCTCATTTTTGAACCAATGTCTGTGTGGTTGACTGATTTAATCCCAGAGTCAAATACCAAGGAGAAATTACACTTTCATTTCATTCCAGTTCATTCAACAACAAAAAACAACGATGTGTTCAATGTTTCTGAGCTACAATGTGTAAGCAGTATAGACAGTAAATCAGCCATCCTTCATATATGTGTTGGGAGGATTGATGCCCGGTCCCCACCATCCTGCCTTTGAAAACACAAGGGTCAAACTTCTCTCCCCAAAACCTTTAGAAGCTTGTCACCATTCATTCTCTGTGGTGTGAGTGTGTGTGAAACCACATGCACACACACACGCATTCACGGTCACACACCCTACGTACCAGTACCCATTTCCTCCCTCTGCTGTGGTCCAATCCTGGAGCATAGACAGATGGTGTCCCTCCCACTCAACAGGATCAAAACAAACCACTCCAAAGGCTTCTGGGAAGGAAGAGCTCTGTCCGTGGTTAGTTCATCTAAATGTGTCATCAAATACATGAAAAACCCGTTTCTTTCTATGTTTGTTCCTTTACTGATGTTCTCCAACAGGGATATGAATGTGCACACTAGCGAACACACACACCCCACATGAAAAAAAATTCTACTATAATATGGTATATATTTATATACTATAGCATTCAATGTAGTGTTTTTGCGAACATGACCATAGTAAACAGAAGTATTTACTATCGTGTTTTTGTTTCTCCTTGAGGAAACCTACTGGACAAATCCTAAAAAAGCAAATTTTCTATAACCAGTACACTCTTAGAAAAAAAGTTGCTATCTAGAACCAAAAAAGGTTTTCCTATCAGGACAGCCAAATAACCCTTTTAGAACCCTTTTTGGTAGGACTGGAGTCTGACTGGATAGTTCAGAATTTCTGCTCGTTTCTATAACCTGTAGGGTTCGCGCCCAGGCTCTGTCGTAACCGGCCGCGACCGGGAGGTCCGTGGGGCGACGCACAATTGGCCTAGCGTCGCCCGGGTTAGGGAGGGCTTGGTCGGTAGGGGTGTCCTTGTCTCATCGCGCACCAGCGACTCCTGTGGCGGGCTGGGCGCAGTGTGCGCTAGCCAAGGTGGCCAGGTGCACGGTGTTTCCTCCGGGGCATTGGTGCGGCTGGCTTCCGGGTTGGATGCGCACTGTGTTTTAGAAGCAGTGCGGCTTGGTTGGGTTGTGTATCGCAGGACGCATGACTTTCAACCTTCGTCTCTCCCGAGCCCGTACGGGAGTTGTAGCGATGAGACAAGATAGTAGCTACTACAACAATTGGATACCACGAAATTGGGGAGAAAAAGGGGTAAAATTAAAAAAATATATATATTCTAGAGTATACCACAGCATTTTATAGTAAGTACTAAACATGATCAAGGGATACATACTACAATGTGTAGTATAGTATCTGCAGTCTACTTCAAAATTATATAGTAAGTTCTAAACATGATCAAGGTATACTACCGTGTGGAGTATATTATTTTAGAGTATTCTATAGTATACTACAGTTGACTACATAATTATATAGTAAGTACTATAGTATTCTATAGTAAACTGTGGGACTGAAAGTCGAAGTCTCTGAACAGCAGGGTAGGGTGAAGGAAGCTACATATGGTAAAGTTGTCTGAAGGTTATGTAGAGATTGCAGAGAGACTGGAGGCCTTATACAGACTAATTGGCAGGTAAAGGTAATCTTCTCCATAATTCTCTTAATCTCTTTCTGTCCTCTCTCTCCTGCTCTCTTTCTCCCGCTCTCTGTCTCTCCAGGTGACAGCACCTCATGAGCAATTGACACCACAAATATAAATAACAATGTCTCCATTTCCACAACAATAAGCAGTAATCAATTTTCCTTGCTTTAAACATGGCAAACAAATCAGTCCTTAAAGCTGTCGTTGGGTAATATAGTTGTAATTGTTCCTGTCCCTGATGGAGCCTAACCAAAATACTGCTCATGTTACCTTGAAAAATAAATCGCCCCACTAGCCTCTGGTTTGACCCCTACTGAGGGCATGGACAAAGTATGTGTCCCAAATGGCACCCTATTCACTATGTAGTGCACTACTTTTGACCAGGGCCCATAGCTTGGTCAAAAGTAGTGCACTATAGAGGCAATAGGGTGCCATTTACCACACACTGTAGCCAAAGACAACATCCAGGAAAATGAAAATGTTGTCTGAGTTCTATTAAAGTGCTTCCTCTGTGGCACATAGCTACATGATCTGAATGGACGACATTTATATTCTATAAATCCTAAGAAAATAAATGATTCTTATTGGGGCCTCAATGTCTCTCTTGTTTAATGTTAGTGGGCCATAGTCTTCCGCTGTACGACGTAGCCTCTCTGTGGCCTTACAGCTGCATGGCCTCAATGCATCAGACCTCTACTGCCAGACATATTTTATTATGGGTAACATTTTCATGCTGCTGAATAGTTCAAATCTGTGCAAAAACTTCCGTAAAACTCAAAGTAAACTGGCAGTGCGATTTAATTCAACACTTTTCTTCACCAAGTGTGCGATTGTTTAACTAGTTTTGTAAACTGAACAATGCATAGACCTATTATTGCACATTTCCAAAGAAAAGTTTCAAATGAAATCTCGCTGCCAGATTATAGTATGGTTTACAGTACTTTTGCACAGATTTGTGCTCCTTTGCACTACGAAAATGTGATCCTATATACTGTGTGACTCTCAGGAATATACTATGTGACCAGGTAACAGAACAGAACATCCGAGCATCTCTGTTGTCTATATTTGTATTTATCCTTCAAATCAACATCTGCATCCCAAATGGCACCCTATTCCCTACTACTTTTGACCAAAGCCCTATGAGCCCTTCCTGACCTTCGATATTTCATATTGTGAAAATTCATGCTTTTGACATTACATGCAACAGTGTACTGAGTAAGAAAATCCCATTCTGCGAACGAGTTTAGGAACCGAACACGACAACTGTAAAGTGTCGGTAAAGCAGGGAGTAGCCAGGAAGAGAGGTACTAGGGTGGAGTAGGAGGTATAGTAAAGTTCTGTCCCAAATGGCAGCCTATCCCCTACTGTATATAGTGCATTACTTTTGAGTACAGCCTTGGTCAAAGGTAGTGCAAAAGTAGTGCACCACATATAGTGTCATTTGGGATGTAGCCTATCTCTAATAAAGAGAGACTGGGCCAGGGGAAGGCCTAACGTCAGCATGTCATGTTTCAGTATTAGTCATACCCAGATGGTGTATATAGACAGACAGATCTGTTATGATACAGTCAAGGCCACATGAACAAACACTGAAATAAGGTCAGGTCTGTGTCCCTAAAGCCACCCTGTTCCCTATGTACTATAGTGCATATAGCCTATAGGGCTGGTCAAAAGTAGTGCACTAAATAGGCAATAGGGTGCAATTTGGGATGTAGCCTAGGACTAAAAATACATTGATGGGTTTATAAATCAGGAAATTACAGATAAATATATAATTATTTGAATGGTCATGAAGATTAATGGCTTTGTAACCGTGGAAACAGTAAATCAGGACATCACTCCTTGGTGATTTGATGGGTAGACCTTTTCTACGCCCATCCTGCCTAGTCAGGCGGTCGACAGAGTTTGGATGAGTGTCCTCATCCTTCGGGTAGGGAGTCATCTTACGGTGTGACTCACCATTCTGGAAATATAGAGAAGAGTTCCAGCCAATTCATTAACAGAGCGGTGAGAGAGGAGAGAAGCTGGAGATTGGGAACAACCGAGTGCTTCTGCATGTCAACAAGGTCACAGAGGACTTATCAATGACCATCATTCTGGAGATGGAGACTACAGTATGCAGAAATACCTTTGAAATAGTGGTGATAGTTGGAAGGTGGCCTGTTATTTATTTAGACTTAATCTGCACTTCAGGCACACACAAAAAAAGCCACGGTAGAGCTTTGCAAGACTGGAGTTGAAGCTTATAAAAGTTAGAGAAGTTAATATATAACAATTCTTGAAGACAGCAATCTCCGTCTTTGAGAGCAGACTAACATTCACACCAGAGGGTTCATCGTCATAACAATAAAAACAAATAAAACGTTTATTTGACATTCCATTTCTCTTCCTTACTCCACGTTAACGTTAGATAAATACATACACTACCATTCAAAAGTTTGGAAATGTCCTTGATTATGAAAAAAAAAAAGCAAATTCTTTGTCCATTAAAATGTTTTCAGTTGATCAGAAATACAGTGTAGAAATTGTTAATGTTGTAAATGACTATTGTAGCTGGAAACTGCTGATTTTTTATGGAATATCTACATAGGCGTACATAGGCCCATTATCAGCAACCATCACTCCTGTGTTCCAATGGCACGTTGTGTTAGCTAATCCAAGTTTATCATTTTAAAAGGCTAATTGATCATTAGAAAACCCTTTTGCAATTATGTTAGCACAGCTGAAAACCGTTGTTCTGATTAAAGGAGCAATAAAACTGGACTTCTTTAGACTAGTTGAGTATCTGGAGCATCAGCATTTGTAGGTTTGATTGCAGGTTCAAACTTTCCTCTGAAACTCGTCAGTCTATTCGTGTTCTGAGAAATGAAGGCTATTCCATGCGAGAAATTGCCAAGAAACTGAAGATCTCGTACAGCGCTGTGTACTACTCCCTTCACAGAACAGTGCAAAGTGGCTCTAACCAGAATAAAAAGAGGAGTGGGAGGCCCCGGTGCACAACTGAGCAAGAGGACAAGAGCATTAGAGTGTCTAGTTTGAGAAACAGACGCCTCACAAGTCCTCAACTGGCAGCTTCATTAAATAGTACCCGCAAAACACCAGTCTCAACGTCAACAGTGAAGAGGCAACTCCGGGATGCTGGCCTTCTAGGCAGAGTTCCTCTGTCCAGTGTCTGTGTTCCTTTGCCCATCTTAATCTTTTCTTTCTATTGGCCAGTCTGAGACATGGCTTTTTCTTTGCAACTCTGCCTAGAAGGCCAGCATCCCGGAGTCACCTCTTCACTGTTGACGTTGAGACTGGTGTTTGCGGGTACTATTTAATGAAGCTGCCAGTCCAGGTCTTGTCTTATATAAGGGAGAGGCTGAGTCACAGTGCTTCTCTCAACAATAGACCTCGTCATCATAAACCACCATTCTCCCAGGGCTGGACCCACCTTAAAACCTAAACAAACAAACAGACAGACAGACAGACAGACAGACAGACAGACAGACAGACAGACAGACAGACAGACAGACAGACAGACAGACAGACAGACAGACAGACAGACAGACAGACAGACAGACAGACAGACAGACAGACAGACAGACAGAGAGAGACCCCTTCCAACCTTTTCTTCTCCCCTCCCAGCTGTGTATCTCAGGTTCACTCTAACTCTATATGGCTGTTTGATATGTCTAGTTCCACAGCTGAGAGTCTCCTGGTAGGAGGAGGTATAGGATTAAATTGGCTTTCCTGTCGGGGGAAGTGTACATTATAGCCCTCCCCTCTGGACTTCTCTTATTTACTCCGAACTGAGGCTCCACGTCCAACTTCCCTCCCATTCTCTCTGTTCCTGTGTCAACTGGTTGACTCTGAAGCCTTTTCTCAGCATACACTCTAATCTGATTATTGGAGGTATTCCCAGTACATCATGGGAAAAGGCTGTGTTGAAGCCCAGCAAGCCTCCACGACTCCAGGCCTCAGAGCAACAGAGGGAGAGAGAGTTTCATGGAGAAGAGGAAGGGAAGAGGATCTGTCTTTTTCCGTTACTTCCTCTCTCTCTCTCTCTCTCTCTCTCTCTCTCTCTCTCTCTCTCTCTCTCTCTCTCTCTCTCTCTCTCTCTCTCTCTATGTCTATGTCTGGTGCTGTGGAGCATCAAACTCTGTGTGTGTGACTGGGAAACCCCACACTGACCACAGACTAACAGCAGATGTACAGGAGAGGAGAGCAGGGTTACAGTAACAAACTACAGGTGGAAAGATTAGAAACATAGCTAGCATGGCTCTAGCAAAGAGACAATCTCTAAGAAACTAGCTTCTCGAGGAGACCATCTCGAAGAAGCCAGCCACAAATTCCTGCATTTTACTTTGCATCTTATCTGAACCGTCAAGAAACAAACAGGCCAGACATGTAGTGAAGTTCCTTGTTAGTGTGGTAACCTCGTTTCTTCCTGATGGTAAGAGCCTGGGCCAGCGGGCCGTAACCGAGCCTGGAAGGCATTGTTGTTTCACGCATGGGGAACCATCAGTCATATTGCCTCATTACAGACTGGTAGTGGAGTGCTCGGCCATCTCCTCCCTCCTCTTCACTCTTTCCTTCCTCCTATCCTCCTCCCCCTCTCTCCTCTCCCCTCGGCCCTCTCCTCCCTCCTCTTCACTCTCTCCTTCCTCCTATCCTCCTCCCCCTCTCTCCTCTCCCCTCAGCCCTCTCCTCTCATTTTACAATGACATTTTAGTAATTTAGCAGACACTCTTATCCACAGCGACTTACAATTATTTGTCTTAATATAGCTCAGTGAGACAACAACATATCACAATCGTAGCAAGTACATTTTCCCTCAATAAAATAGTTATCAGCGAAGTTAGTGGTAGCAGGAAAAGACAAGTGCAATTTCTCCTCTCCCCGAGGGGCTGGGAGTGTTAGCCTCCAGACTACAGAGGAAGCAGGAGTGGCTGGGCCATGCAAAGCCCTTTCCGGACCATAAACGGCAGGTTTATTTTTAATGTTCTGCCCCAATGTGCCCCGCTTCCTAAAATACCTTTCATGCTAAACAAAATGCTGGGTGTGCAGGGCCTGCCAGAGCCCTTTCTCTCTGCCTGTCTGCCTGTTGGAGGACTGGATTGATTGGTCGGTTGGCTGGCTGGCTGGCTGGCTGGTTGGTTGGTCAGGCAGGCAGGCAGGCAGCAGGCCTTGGTTTCTGGGCATTGGTGGAGAGAGACAGGGGTAGTCAACTGGGCCCAAATACCCAGCCACAAGTGGCCTATGCATCATGTCATTATGTTGTCAATGGGTGGAACTCTGTTTGTGTCTGTGTGTGTCAGTGAGTGTGTGACTAGGTGTGTGCGTGTGTCTTTGCTTGTATTTGTGTGTCATTGCAGTGGAATGGCGAAGCGTCGCGCTCCTACCTGCAGGGGAATGAATGGAAGATAGAAGTATTATTTATGGTGTGGGTCTTTTCCATGCCACAATATGCTACAATACTCAGCTCTGATGTAGGACTTGAATAATATTTCACAGATGAAATAGAGCAAAGCAACATGTTGCTAAATACATTACCACTGCCATATATTTCAAGTTAAGGTTTTTGCGGCGTTTGCAAAGAGCATGCAAAGTTGGCTCTTAATAAATATCGCCTTCACGTGACTTAAAATCCTTGTATGTTTTACTGTATGTTATTCAGACTGGATATTCAGACACTTTTAAGTGCCTCTGTGATGATGAGGGTGTAGAATTGGTATTTCAACTTTATTTTATTCATTTGACATTTGTTAAGAATAACCTTATATTTACAACTTATTTCCAATATGTTTTATCTCTTCTTCTACAACCCCAGTAGCTCCAGTGAGGAATGAGGCTGGTTCTGGGCCTTTGTCTGAGTTTGGTTTTAGGTATGGGTTTGTGGCGGGCGCTGGTGGAATGGGTCTGGGTTTGGGCTTGACTCTGTCTGGATTTGAGTTTGGGGCCTGGTCCTGCAGGTCTGGGCCTGGTTCTGGGTGTGACTGCTGGGTGATTTCCAGAAAGTTCCTTCTCACAGCTGAAGTCTCTCTACCCTGCCTGTTTTCACCCCGCTGCACCACAGGCCTCTTTATGAGGTTAATTCACTTCCGCTGAGCTCTACACCCTCAGAGCCTGTCACGATAACACTGCCGCCAACGCAGCCGAGCCAGCACATCAAACACGACTCCACGCCTAACAAACAGACACATCTGGCCTAATCAGAAACATGATGGGAGCGGATGGGGTGCAGCTGTCTGCCGCTACAATCAATGCCCACACCGCTCCAACCGACCAGCCTACAATTCTGGGCCACATGTGGAGAGAAAGAGGGGAAAGAGAGAGAGGCTAGAGAGAGCGAGGGAGAGAGAGGAAGAGGACCATCTCACGTAAGGTGCAGATGTTTCCCCTCCTTCTTATTCCTGCCTCAGAATCACCACCACAAGGAACATTGTGCTGCTGTGTGACTATGAAGTGGTGCTAGAAAATTGTGGATGTTGGTGCTCCACCCAGATCTGATTCAGTACTGGAGGACAAACAGGACAAACCGCTGGGCTGAGGGTTGCCACCATGCAGGATGGAGGGGTGGAGGAAAGGAGGGAGGGATGCCTGTCACCACGCAGCAAGCTGAGTGAAAGCAGGGAATTTGAGAAAAACATGTTTCCCCTTCTAGACAAAGTAGTGAGTGTGCACCACTAACCACCCCCTCCACTCTAAGCTCTGCTGATAATACCATTTATATAGTAGCGATCTGACACTATTCTGTATGTGACATTTAATATGACGGTCTTGACTGACAGCAGTTATCCCACTGTGTCTCTAAAAATATAATTTAACTGAATCATTTTTTTGCCACATAGGACCTTGGAATGTCCCTCAGATTGGGAGGATGGTAAGGACCCTGGGTTCCATTGCTGTGTATATCCAAAATGGCAACCTATTACCTAAATGGTGCCCTACTTTTGACAAAAGTCATATGGGCCCTGCTCTAAAGAAGTGAACTAAATGGGGAATCGGGTGCCATTTGGGATGCAGTCACTTACTCTCGCCCTTTCAAACCACCAACGCTATATTTGGTGGAAAAATACAGTACCAGTCAAAAGTTCGGACACACCTACTCATTCAAATTTAACTAAAAAAGTGTTAAACAAATCAAAATATATTTGAGATTTGATATACTTCAAAGTACCCACCCTTTGCCTTGATGACAGCTTTGCACACTCTTGGTATTCTCTCAAACAGCTTCATGAGGAATGCTTTTCCAACAGTCTTAGCACTTGTTGGCTGCTTTTCCTTCACTCTGCGGTCCAACTCATCCCAAATCATCTCAATTGGGTTGAGATCGGGTGATTGTGGAGGCCAGGTCATCTGATGCAGCACTCCATCACTCTCCTTCTTGGTCAAATAGCCCTTACACAGCTTGGAGGTGTGTTAGGTCATTGTCCTGTTGAAAAATAAATGATAGTCCCACTAAGCGCAGATTGGATGGCATATCGCTGCAGAATGCTGTGGTGACCATGCTGGTTAAGTGTGCCTTGAATTCTAATTAAATCACTGACAGTGTCATCAGCAAAGCACTCCCACACCATTACACCTCACATGCGGAGATCATCCGTTCACCTACTCTGCGTCTCACAAAGACACAGTGGATTGGAACCCAAAATCTCAAATTTGGATTTGTCAGACCTAAGGACAGATTTCCACTGGTCTAATGTCCATTGCTCGTGATTCTTGGCCCAAGCAAGTCTCTTCTTCTTATTGGTGTCCTTGAGTATTGGTTTCTTAGCAGCGATTCAACCATGAAGGCCTGATTCATGCAGTATCTTCTGAACAGTTAATGTCTAGATGTGTCTGTTACTTGAACTCCGTGAAGCATTTATTTGGGCTGCATTCTGAGGTGCAGTTAACTGAATTCTCTGCAGCAGAGGTAACTCGGGGTGGTCCTTTCCTGTGGCGGTCCTCATGAGAGCCAGTTTCATCATAGTACTTGATGGTTTTTGCGACTGCACTTGAAGAAACAAAGTTCTTGAAATGCTCCGTATTGACTGACCTTCATATCTTAAAGTAATGATGGACTGTCGTTTCTCCTTGCTTATTTGACACATTTTTGCCATAATATGGACTTGGTCTTTTTTACCAAATAGGCCTACCTATCACAACACAATTGATTGGCTCAAATACATTAAGAAGGAAAGAAATTCCACAAAATAACTTTTAACAAGGCCCACATGTTTATTGAAATGCAATCCAGGTGACTACCTCATGAAGCTGGTTGAGAGAATGTAGAATGTATAAAATGTAGAAAATAGTCAAATATAGAAAAACCTTTGAATGAGTAGGTGTATCCAAACTTTTGACTGGCACTGTATATACTTGTTATATATTTTACCCTTTTCTCGAAGTTGAAATTCCACAAGTTGGTGTTTGGAGTTTTCTGTGTGTAATTTCTAGTATGGCTGTTGTGTTATATGCTGCTAAAGCTTCTTTGCCAGAAGTCCTCTGTCTTATTCTGGTCTCATAGTGTAATTACAGTGTTGGACTCCCGAGGCATTTCCCTTACTAAACTGACCAGGATTTTTATTCATTCAAAACAGGCTGTTCTTTAAGTGTCACATAGAATCCTAAAGCTAACTGACACAAACGACTTAACTGACTACCTCTCCTGTTAATTTGACATGTCGGACAACAGTGATGTTTCTTAGTATGCATCTTTATTGTATCATTAGCCTGGTCCCAGATCTGTTTGTTTGCTTACTAACTGCATTACTCATTCTCAAGCCATACATCTTAGGCATGACGATGAGTGACAAGGAGTTGGCATGATACCACAAACAGTGTTGATAGTAAAATGGTATGTTTGAATCAACGTCATTGTTTCAACGTCGTGCTATGAACCTAAATAAAGAGTAATATTGAAATAAAGCGACAGTCCAATGATTCCTGCCTGAACATTGACTCCTACTGGTATATGAGGGGTAATGCACTTCAGTAAAAACAAGTCTCCCATCCAGATTTTTTTAGTTTTTTAGTTTTAATTTCACCTTTATTTAACCAGGAAGGCTAGCTGCGACCTGGCCAAGATAAAGTAAAGCAGTTCGACACATACAACAGCACATAGTTACACATGGAATAAACAAGCATACAGTCAATAATACAGTATAAAAAGTATATATACAGTGTGTGCAAATGAGGTAGGATAAGGAAGGTAATAAGGCAATAATTAGGCCATGGTGGCGAAGCAATTACAATATAGCAATTAAACACTGGAATGGTAGATGTGCAGAAGATGAATGTGCAAGTAGAGATACTGGGGTGCAAAAGAGCAAGATAAATAAATAAATACAGTATGGGGATGAGGTAGTTGGATGGGCTATTTACAGATGGGCTATGTACAGATGCAGTGATCTGTGAGCTGCTCTGACAGCTGGTGCTTAAAGCGAAGGGGATATGAGTCTCCAGCTTCAGTGATTTTTGCAGTTCGTTCCAGTCATTGGCAGCAGAGAACTGGAAGGAAAGGCAGCCAAAGGAAGAATTGGCTTTGGGGGTGACCAGTGAGATATACCTGCTGAAGTGTGTGCTACGGGTGGAAGCTGCTATGGTGACCAGTGAGCTGAGATAAGGTGGGGCTTTACCTAGCAGAGACTTGTAGATGACCTGGAGCCAATGGGTTTGGCGACGAATATGAAGCGAGGGCCAGCCAACGAGAGCGTACAGGTCGCAGTGGTGGGTAGTATATGGGGCTATGGTGACAAAACGGATGGCACTGTAATAGACTGCATCCAATTTGTTAAGTAGAGTGTTGGAAGCTATTTTGTAAATGACATCGCCTAGGTCGAGGATCGGTAGGATGGTCAGTTTTACGAAGGTATGTTTGGCAGCATGAGTGAAGGATGCTTTAATGCGAAATAGGAAGCCGATTCTAGATTTCATTTTGGATTGGAGATGCTTAATGTGAGTCTGGAAGGAGAGTTTACAATCTAACCAGATACCTATGCATGTGTCTAAGGCAGAACCGTTCAGAGTAGTGATGCTGGATGGGCAGGCAGGTGCGGGCAGCAATCGGTTGAAGAGCATGCATTTAGTTTTACTTGCATTTAAGAACAGTTGGAGGCCATAGAAGGAGAGTTGTAATGGCATTGAAGCTCATCTGGAGGTTAGTTAACACAGTGTTCAAAGAAGGGCTAGAGGTATACAGAATGGTGTCGTCTGAGAGTCACCAGCAGCAAGAGCGACATCATTGATGTATACAGAGAAGAGAGTTGGTCCGAGAATTGAACCCTGTGGCACCCACATAGAGACTGCCAGAGGTCCGGACAACAGGCCCTCGATTTGACACACTGAACTTTATCAGAGAAATAGTTGGTGAACCAGGCGAGGCAATCATTTGAGAAACCAAGGCTGTTGAGTCTGCCGATAAGAATGTGGTGATTGACAGAGTCGAAAGCCTTGGCCAGTTCGATGAATACGGCTGCACGGTAATGTCTCATATCGATGGCGGTTATGATATTGTTTAGGACCTTGAGCGTGGCTGAGGTGCACCCATGACCAGCTCTGAAACCAGATTGCATTGCGGGGAAGGTACGGTGGGTTTTGAAATGGTCGGTGATCTGTTTGTTAACTTGGCTTTCGAAGACCTCAGAAAGGCAGGGTAGGATAGATATAGGTCTGTTGCAGTTTGGGTTTAGAGTGTCTCCCCCTTTGAAGAGGGGGATGACCGTGGCAGCTTTCCAATCTTTGGGAATCTCAGATGGACGAAAGAGAGGTTGAACAGGCTAGTAATAGAGGTGGCAACAATTTCGTCAGATAATTTTAGAGAGGGTCCAGATTGTCTAGCCCGGCTGATTTGTATGGGTCCAGATTTTGCAGCTCTTTCAGAACATCAGCTATTTGGATTTGGGTGAAGGAGAAATGGGAGAGGCTTGAGGGAGTTGCTGTGGGAGGTGCAGGGCTATTGACCGGGGTAGGGGAACCAGGTGGAAAGCATGGCCAGCCGTAGAAAAATGCTTATTGAAATTCTCAATTATAGTGGATTTATTGGTGGTGACAGTGTTTCCTAGCCTCAGTGCAGTGGGAGGTGCTCTTATTCTCCGTGGACTTTACAGTGTCCCAGAACGTTTTTGAGTTTGTGCTACAGGATGCAAATTTCTGCTTGAAAAAGCTAGCCTTAGCTTTCCTAACTGCATGTGTATATCGGTTCTTAACTTCCCTGAAAAGTTGCATATCACAGGGGCTATTCGATGCTAATGCAGAACACCACAGATGTCTACGTACCATGCTTAGCTTTGGAAACAAGCTGTGCTTGATTCCACTGAGCTATTATGTCAACACATTTAGATAATAAGCAGCTTCCATACTCATTTGAATAGACTAACTAAATAGCATTGAATAGTTGAAAGTAACTAACTTTTCTTACACAAGCTGAATGTGAAAGTAAATTCGCAGTGAGGTTGGGTTATGTATGCTACATTGACATCTGATTTGCACAATGGACACAATCATTTCCATAGCTACAGGTAACTGCCAAAATAAAGGAAACACTTGAGTAAATGAGGGATACAAAGTATATTGAAAGCAGGTTCAGCCAAATAAATCAAATCAAATATTTTTTGTCACATACGCCGAAAACAACAGGTGTCGACCTTACAGTGAAATGCTTACTTAACCAACAATGCAGTATATAGAAAGATGAGTGTTAAGTAAAAATAGATAAGTAAAACATAAAATACAAATAAAAATAACAAGTAATTAAAGAGCAGCAGTAAAATAACAGTAGCAAGACTATATACAGGGGGTACTGGTACAGAGTCAATGTGCGGGGGCACAGGTTAGTCGAGGTAATTGAGGATATTATGCACATGTAGGTAGAGGTAAAGTGACTATGCATAGATAATAAACAGAGAGCAGCAGCAGCGTAAAAGAGGGGGTGGGGTGGGGGTAGCCATTTGATTAGCTGTTTGGGAGTCTTCTGGCTTGGAGGTAGAAGCTGTTAAGAAGCCCTTTGGACCTAGACTTGGCGCTCCGGTAGCAGAGAGAACAATCTATAACTAGGGCGGCTGGAGTCTTTGACCATTTTTAGGGCCTTCCTCTGACACCGCCTGGTAGGTCCTGGATGGCAAAAAGTGTGGCCCCAGTGATGTACTGGGCCGTACGCACTACCCTCTGTAGTGCCTTGCGGTCGGAGGCCGTGCAGTTGCCATACCAGGTAGTGCTCTCGAATGGTGCAGCTGTAGAACTTTTTGAAGATCTGAGGACCCATGTCAAATCTTTTCAGTCTCCTGAGGGGGAATAGGCTTTGTCGTGCCCTCTTCACGACTGTCTTGGTGTGTTTGGACCATGATAGTTTGTTGGTGACGTGGACACCAAGGAAATTGAAGCTCTCAACCTGCTCCACTACAGCCCCATCAATGAGAATGGGGGCGTGCTCGGTCCTCCTTTTCCTGTAGTCCACAATCATCTCTTTTGTCTTGATCATGTTGAGGGAGAGGTTGTTATCCTGGCACCACACAGCCAGGTCTCTGACCTCCTCCCTATAGACTGTAGGCTCAGGAACCATACAGGTGTGATTCCTGAGTTAATTAAGCATTAACATACCAAGTGTGATTAGGGTTATGTATAAAAATGCTGGGCAAGCCATTATTTTGGCTACCATGGCTAATCCCCTGTGTTACAACACCCATATGATTACAATGCCCCCATCCATAGGGCATGAGTGGTCACTGCATGGTTTAATGAGCATGAAAACGATGTAACCGATATGCCATGGGTGTCTCAGTCACCAGATCTCAACCCAAATTGAACACTTACGGGAGATTCTGGAGCGGCGTCTTATGCAGCAAATGATGGAATTTCTCATTGAAGAATGTTGTCGCATCCACTCAATAGAGTTCCAGACACTTGTAGAATCTATGACAAGGTGCATTGAAGCTGTTCTGAAACTTTATGTTGGTGTTTCCTTTATTTTGGCAGTTACCTGTAGACACACTATAATTTGTCCATGGTTGATTGGATCTTTTGAAGTTTAGAAAAAGTTGCCAATACCCCTATAAATAGGATGCCAAATTCTTGATGTGAACAATAAACTTTTACCTTTGGATATTGTGTTTTATATATGTAATTCATAATATACAGTATATATACTATCCAAGCAGAAGATACATCTCCTTCAAATGTTGATATTTGGTTGTGTTCACAATTCAATATCCAGTATGTCTACAAATTATTGATTGATATGTTGGTATGTTCACATCTCCATCTCAACCAAAAATGTATGTTAAAGAATAGCACTAAATCAAATCAAACTTTTAATGCACTTCGAATAAAATTAGATTTGATTTAGTCCTATTTTTCAACTTTGATTTTTACTTTAGATGGAGACTTGAATCCAACATATTACTAACTTGTAGATTAAATTGGAAATCATATACAAAACAACAAAAAACTAAAAATATACAAAAGGTAGACGTGTTATAAATATCATGAATTTGGCATCCTATTTGTAGGGCTAATGATAACTACTTCTAAACTTCCAAAGATCCAATCAACCATGAATGAATGATAGTATCCTAGCTACATGTTGAAATGACGGTGTCCTTTGATGGACAAATTAGATGTCAGTGTTGCCTACAGAAACCCAAACTCACTCCGAATGTACTTTCATAGACAATTGTATAAGAAAAGTTAAAGGAATTACTTTCAACTAGTCAATGCTATTTAGGTTGTCTACCTGCCAAATATTTTTTATGTTACTATGTGGAATTTTCAATGCAATTTCAATGTATACATAGTTCTGATGATTATTTTGAAATGAGATTGTTATTCAGGTTAATTCAATGTATTTAAGTTGAAGTTTTATCCTCATTTAGATTGACAACGCTGGTTGAAATATGATAAAAACAGTACTGGTTGATGACTTTTTTCAAATCCAAAGTATTTTCTACTTTGATTCCAAAAACAACATTGAATCAACCAGTATGTCCCAGTGGGAGGATACTGTATTAAAGATCTCAAACCATAATTTCTCCATTATCTACTCCCCTGTGGATCAGATCACCATTTACTTGCATTACTCTGAGTGGGAAGTCTGTTGAGACTAATGTGATGGTGATGAAGGTCTGGTGCAGGAAATAGGTTTGAATGTTCCTCCTTCAAAACCTGCATGTTCAAGCTGACTCAGCTGGCTTCTGTCAACCAATATTTAACCGTGTCTATTTTGCACTTTCATCAAACCCTTCCACTGAAGGATACAATTAAGTACCGCTGTTCCTTGTTAGGGCAGGATACACTAACATTTTGATCTAAAGAGAGACTCTTGTATTTAGAGGTCAACGTGGCTATTTAAATTTATGGCCAAGCACAAACATCATCACGCACAATTTCTCTTTAGGTTCTGTTCCATTGCTGCTGGGTCCAGATCAAAGGAGAGTAGAGGGGGAGGAAAGGAGAGGAGGAGGAAAGGAGGAGAGGAGAGGCGTGGAGCCTAAAAACAAACAATAGAGAGCTTAACTGAGCAGGAGGAGAAGAGAGGAGAGGAGAAAAGAGAAGAGGAGGCATATGGGAGGATGCATAGCGAGTCATTAAGGGCCTGACATTTTAATGCAATGAATATGAGAGAGAGAGAGAGAGAGAAAGAGAAAGAGAGAGAGAGAGAGAGAGAGCCTTCCGCTCCCCCAGCCTCCCTGTGGTCACTAGAAAAACACTTTGGTGGATATTACACCCTGTTATTCTTTCTCTCTGTTGTCTGTCTCTCTCTCTCGCTCTCTCTGTCTGTTTCTCTCTCTCTCACACTCTTTCTCTCTTTCTCTGTGCACCATTAAAACAACATCTCAAAGCCAGGTTCACTGAATGGTACATCGGAAGCAAAGTACCCTTACTGTGACCCCTCCCTCCCTCCATCCCTTCCTCCCAAGGAAATACATGCCTTTATTATTTAGATCAAAAAGCCATGTTCTGTTTAACCCTGCTACTAAAGCAGGGGTGGGTGAAGAGTTGTAAACAACTCTTACTGTCGTGGGGTTCTGATAACAGCAGTAGTTAGATAATTATGGCATTTGTTTTCAGTCTTACATGTAGATGTTGGCTTTGTCCCAGATGGCACCCTATTCCCTATGTGGTGTATCCTGAATCCAGGAAGCTTTACAATAACATCTAATAGATTTATTGTCCCCTGAGAAGGAAATCATTTTAGGGGGAGGGGCTGCGAGAGCAGGAAGGGAGATGGCACATTAATGAATAGAGCTTTTCGAAGGGGATCCACTCAACAGAGGTGATTTAAATCTACATTCTGCGATTCGATTAACAGCATTCGCAACTTGCGAGGGATGGCACTGACAGTTCATAATCAAAATGATAATTTCAACTATGTTTTGAAGCTGTAGAGTGTTTGTTTACAAACAATAAAATAAATCAAACAAGCTTGTATTCCTTGAGAATCAATGGCTATACGTCATGAATATATATTGTCCAAAATTGGATTTATCAACCCCAGGCTGTAGTTATAACAAGACCTCCTGGCATTGATGTATCACCCTGAGCCTCTGTGGGGAGAGCACAATGTTTTCATTGTGAAGCTAGCTATGCTACCGTTCAAAAGTTTGGGGTCACTTAGAAATGTCCTTGTTTATGCAAGAAAAGCACATTTTTTTGTCCATTAAAATGACATCAAATTGATCAGAAATACAGTGTAGACATTGTTAATGTTGTAAATGACTATTGTAGCTGGATTTTTTATGGAATATCTACATAGGCGTACAGAGGCCGATTATCAGCAGCCATCACTTCTATGTTCCAATGGCACGTTGTGTTAGCTAATCCAAGTTTATAATTTTAAAAGGCTAATTGATCCTTAGAAAACACTTTTGCAATTATGTTATCACAGCTGTAAATTGGAGTCACGTCTTCACTGTTGACGTTGACACTGATGTTTTGTGGGTAGCATTTAATGAAGCTGCCAGTTAAGGACTTGTGCGGCGTCTGTTTCTCAAACTAGACACTCTAATGTACTTGTCCTCTTGCTCAGTTGTGCACCAGGGCCTCCCACTCCTCGTTCTATTCTGGATAGAGACAGTTTGCGCTGTTCTGTGAAGGGAGTAGTAGACAGAGTTGTACGAGATCTTCAGTTTCTTGGTAATTTCTCGCATGGAATAGCCTTCATTTCTCAGAACAAGAATAGACTGACGAGTTTCAGAAGAATGTGCTTTGTTTCTAGCCATTTTGAGCCTGTAATTGAAACCACAAATGCTGATGTTCCAGATACTCAACTAGTCTAAAGAAGGCCAGTTGTATTGCTTCTTTATTAAGGACAACAGTTTTCAGCTGTGATAACATAATTGCAAAAGGGTTTTCTAATGATCAATTAGCCTTTTAAAATGATAAACTTGGATTAGCTAACACAAATATCCCATTGGAATACAGGAGTGATGGTTGCTGATAATGGGCCTCTGTACGCCTATGTAGATATTCCTTGAAAAATCTGCCGTTTCCAGCTACAATAGTCATTTACAACATTAACAATGTCTACACTGTATTTCTGATCAATGTGATGTTATTTTAATGGACAAAAAACAATCTTTCAAAAACAAGGACATTTCAATGTGACCCCAAACTTTTGAACGGTAGTGTATGTCTACTGCTGGCAGCCAGGTTTTAGTGAGAAGAGGTGAGACTGACCAACTACAATCACCGTCTTTTCTCTTTACATCACAGCCTAGCCTACTGCACTTATAGCTGATGACAGCATTTATGAGAATTCACTGTAGCTGCACCAAGACACAACCTATTAGTGCAACGTTTGTGCAGGGCCTGTTCAAAAACTGCAACCCAAGGATATGTCCCAAATGGCATCCTATTCCCATATAGCTCTGGTCAGAAGTAGTGCACTATACAGGGATAAGGTAGTGATTTAGAATGCATCCCAACTCCTCAGTAAGACAGTGTGGTTGTCCAAGCCAGGAAATACCACCAATGCCCATGCTTCTAATACACAACCCATTGTGCACAGACGTCAATTCAACATCTACTCCACGTTGGTTCCACGTCATTTTGAAATGGCGTGGAAACAATGTTGATTCAACCTGTGTGTGCCCAGTGGGATCCCTGTTTCCCTTCGTGATGAGATTAGAAAAGGCACAGAGAGAGAGAGAGAGAGAGAGGGAAAGAGAGAGAGAGAGGGGGGAAGAGAGAGAGAGGGGGGGGAGAGAAGAGAGAGAGAGAGAGAGACCCTGGCCCCAGCAGCCCTCCTGGACCAGAGCTGTGTTGAAGAGGTCAATGGGCCCTGGTTAAAAGTAGTGCACTAAATAAGGAATAGAGTGCTGTTTGTGCCACAGGCCATTTCCTCTGCTGACTTGTGTTCTGGAACAGGAGGCAGAACGCAGGTGTGACAGAAAGCTGAGTGGGGATCGTTTGGAAATGAAATAAAGACTGGTGGGGGTATGGCACCACACTAAAACATACAGTGCTAAGAGGCTGTAAGGGTTCACTATTCTCTGCACCAGAGCTGCCGTCTGTCTTCTACTGTATCAAATCAAATCAATGTGGACCATACTGCTGCAGTCTGTCTGTCCACATGATCAGTTCTGTACAAACCATGCTCTCTCCTCTCTGACTACCTGCCTCTGGACCTGCACTTCTCTGTCACACTCACAGAAAGCCCATCACACCTACTTAAACACTGAGCACAGAGCCAGACAATGACATTACATTTATTTACTTCATTCATCCTTTATTTTCTTTTTCTTTCTCAAGATGGAAGGAGTTGGTGTTGGTTAGTGTGATGAGATAAGGAGTTGTGGTTGGTTGAGGCCTGTGTGATGGAATACGGAGTTGGGGTGTGTTTGTGGCTGTAGTGTGCTGTGTTTTTTTACAACTTGTGTTTTACAGCTGCTGTTAAACAGCATTTGGTCCACGGTTCCTGCAGTCGGAGTTATTAGATAAGAAACCTAATATGAATCAGAGTGGAGGGGTCTGGCAGGCTGGGGGAAGCAGGGGAGATGGAGAGCCGTGACGCTGGGCGACAATACTAATTATTTCAGTGCGTCAAGGTTGCCGGGACGTTGCTGGGGGGTTGCCGGGAGGATAAGGTGATATCTGGTGTCCAGCCTCTGGTTCTGTCGCCTAACCTCGAGTTTCCTATGTTTCCCCTCTCTCCTCTTCTTCCACGTTCACTATGTTTCTCTGTCTTCTATCCTCCTCCACATTCCCTGTTCACCTATTCCTTTTTCTTTTCCTTCTCTGTTTCTCCCTCTCCTCCACCTCTAACTTCAGTCTGTTTCTTCCTTCTCCTCTTTCACTCAAACTTCCCCCTCTCACAGACATCCCAGAAAGAGGAACAACCCTTGCTGGACAAACCATATACTAACACTATGCGTGTGTACTCACAATATTGTATATTGCAACCACCAAGCTGAGTGAGGTCACGATTTCCTGTCAGTGGTGTTTATTATAGACAACACTGACATCTGCTGGCCATTAGCTTGAATTTTAACTGATCAGGATCATTTTTATTTAATTTTTTTATTTCACCTTTATTTAATCAGGTAGGCTAGTTGAGAACAAGTTCTCATTTGCAACTGCGACCTGGCCAAGATAAAGCATAGCAGTGTGAATCAGACAACACAGAGTTACACATGGAGTAAACAATTAACAAGTCAATAACACAGTAGAAAAAGAAAAAAAAAGTCTATATACATTGTGTGCAAAAGGCATGAGGAGGTAGGCGAATAATTACAATTTGGCAGATTAACACTGGAGTGATAAATGATCAGATGGTCATGTGCAGGTAGAGATACTGATGTGCAAAAGAGCAGAAAAGTAAATAAATATAAACAGTATGGGGATGAGGTAGGTCAAATTGGGTGGGCTATTTACCGATAGACTATGTACAGCTGCAGCGATCAGATAGCAGATGTTTGAAGTTGGTGAGGGAGATAAAAATCTCCAACTTCAGCGATTTTTGCAATTCTTTCCAGTCACAGGCAGCAGAGAACTGGAACGAAAGGCGGCCAAATGAGGTGTTGGCTTTAGGGATGATTAGTGAGATACACCTGCTGGATCGCGTGCTACGGGTGGGTGTTGCCATCGTGACCAGTGAACTGAGATAAGGAGGAGCTTTACCTAGCATGGACTTGTAGATGACCTGGAACCAGTGGGTCTGGCGACGAATATGTAGCGAGGGCCAGCTGACTAGAGCATACAGGTCGCAGTGGTGGGTGGTATAAGGTGCTTTAGTAACAAAACGGATGGAACTGTGATAAAATGCATCCAGTTTGCTGAGTAGAGTATTGGAAGCTATTTTGTAGATGACATGGCCGAAGTTGAGGATCGGTAGGATAGTCAGTTTTACTAGGGTAAGTTTGGCGGCGTGAGTGAAGGAGGCTTTGTTGCGGAATAGAAAGCCGACTCTAGATTTTATTTTAGATTTTAGATTGGATTTTATAAATGGAATGTAACTACAAAACAGCTGACTTTATCCACATCTGTATTTTCTGTTTTTCAAATCAGCACACTTCAGAATGCAAATAGAGAAATGGTAGGTTGAATGTCCATTTCCTTGGCAAGCCTGGTGTCTGCAGTAGTAGCAATTTGCTTGAAAGAATAACTGAGCCGAGCAAACTGGTCTTAGACTGTTGTTTTTTAGACTGATGCTTTAAATATAATGTCAAACCACAGATATGTTCAATTGACCTCAGCAGCAAAACATAATGCTTCAAAAGACAAGGGATGCTTCCCAAATGGCACCCTTTTACTAATATAGTGCATTACTTTAGGGTGTCATTGTAGTGTACTTTATGGGGAATAATGTGCCATTTGCAATACACATAGGAGCTTCCAACATGTCTTGTGTGTGGTTTTGTATCCTGTCTCTAGAAATAAGGACTTCTGGTACTAATCTCTATTTTAGGCACTAAAGGAAAAATATGGGCCACGGTTATGAACAAATATGGTTTTGTGGTGAGTCAGCTATCTATCTCAGAAACGTGAAAGTGGGTGATATATGCAATACAGGCCGTATACTGTTCCATTGCAATACAAAACATTACACATAAGTAAATAAAAATAACAATTTAGAAATATCAGAACGAGCAATGTCAGTGTCTGGACTATAAATATACAGCATGAACATAATGGTGTGTATCGACAGTATGGACAGGACCTTTTTCTGTTGTTGATTTTTTACATTTATTTAACTAGGCAGGTCAGTTAATTAAGAACAAATTATTATTTACAATGACGGCCTACGCTGGCCAAACCCGGACGATGCGGGGCCAGTTGTGCGCCGCCCTATGGGACTCCCAATCACCGCCTGATGTGATGCAGCCTGGACAGTGTATGAATGTGAAAGGTTTGTACACAGCAGTAGTTGTATGAGGTCCTTGGTGATCTGCTTGGCCTTTCTGTGACATTGGGTGCAGTAGCTGTCCTGGAGGGTAGGCAGTATTGCCCCCGGTGATGCATTGGGTGTGTTAGATACATTTGTTGACACCCCCTTATTATCGGATTGGAGGAATAAATATGGTAATATGGTAAATATGGTAATAATAACCCTTTTGTAATGTACACAACTATCCATTGGTTGTGCATATTTTGCTAGCACATGGGAGACCCCCAGCAAATGCTCTGTGGTGATTGGCTACTGTCATTTTGCGTGACGCAAAAATGTTATCCCTTTTGATTGGTTTGTGGGACTTCTCTTCCACGGCGAGAACTTCTAGCTCGTTAGTCAGGTATGTTTACAGTCAGCTAACGAGCCGTGTACGTCTCCTCCTTTTTAGCTAGAAACGTAACCCCATTCAAACATGAAGTGTATTGATATTTTAAATAGCTCGTTCGTTTATGCTTGCTAAAAGGTGTGTTAGTTGGAGAATATACAAGCTAGCTACATAGTTCGCTAGTAGCAAGGATAACGTTATCTGGTACTGACTTGGCAACTCAAACAGATACAAGTGAAATGGGCTAGTTAGCTAAGTTACTAAGCTAGCTAAAGAAGCAAACAGTCTCTTTCCAGTTGCAAACGTCACATTTTAGCGCTTGATGTTAGTTTTGATGTAGTTAGCTCTACTCAGAGGGTGGGTATCATTTGTGGAACGTTCCAACAGGAATCTGTTCCAAAAACTGCGTAAAGTACAAGGTTGCCAACTAACAACGCATACAAAGTAGCATGATCAATTCAACTAGTTGACGAATAGGCATCAACTCACCACGTAGCTTATTCTTAATGTTTGACCATTGGCCACCAGAGTGAGGACAGACATTTTCCGGAATAAACGTGGTGAGTGAAAAACGTATTTAAATATCCCACTCCCTACCTGGTATCTGCCGCTATACAATTTTGTATGCGTTGTTTGTTGACATCCTTGTTATTTACGAAGTTTTTGGAACAGATTCCTGTTGGATCGTTCCACAAATTATACCCACCCCTACTCAGAGCCACATGTGAGGGGGATGTGACCAATCGATGTGAATTACATTGTCATTTGCAGCAACATTTCTTTCCAGTGTGTACACCGTTTGGTCAAGGCAGTCTCACCCTGTGGAGTACACCATAGCAGAGGTGAAGATGCAGTTCCCTTGGGCTAGAACAAAGATGTCCACCCCGAGAAATGGATTGAGAAAAAAAACTATCTGTACTGTAGATGCAGTTTAATTCACACTCTCAATCCTCTAGCTCAGCTCAGGTTTGACATTTTTCAATTCCATACAAGTGCTGATACTTGTCTGTGTCTATTCAGTGCCCCCTCCACCAGAGGAGTACAAGCCCAAGTCTCTAGCCTGTCTGACAAGTTCCAGACCTCCCTCACCTCCGACCAGGAGAAGGATGATGACTTCCAACCTGATAGGAAGTGCATCCACACCACAACCATGGAACAGGAGGTAGCCTTCTAGAATTCAATAGAATTTCCTGTATTTTTATGGGTAGCCATATTAACAATGCTTTCACAGACGGACCAATAAGTCTAACCGTTCTGATTTGTCCCTGTTTCAAGTTGAATACCCAGGCACAGACTATAAACCTACCCCTGAGACACACTGCTGTGTGAGTACATCTATCTAAACTAAGGATATGTTGCCACTTGCTGGGAAGTGCTGATCTAGGATCAGCTAAATTGATGACCCCCCCCTGAGGCTCACTACTGTGTGAGAATTTCTAGTCTAAACATAGGATATGTTTCTTTTTAGTGCTGATCTAGGATCAGCTCAACTGATGGTAGGGCGGGGAAATATTGTGTGTACAATATACCGGTACGGATACTCATGCCGGTAGGGAATTTTAGTCTACAAAGATATTTTATACAGTGCTAAATTTAACGAAACGTTCTAGAAATTGGACTACTTTCAAATGCAGTTGTATCCTCGTTCTGACATTTCTTGAATTTTGTTTAGTATTTTTTAATTTTTTATTATTGTGTACTCTTTGACATTTTGCTGCATTGTTAGGAGCTAGTAACATAAGCATTTTGCTGCACCCGCTACAACATCTGCTAAATTTGATTTGATTTAGTTTGGTTGAGCATAAAACCATCAGAATGTAGAAAGCCCATTCAAATCACTTATAATTAATTTTCTGCCATCCTAGGGTCATGCACTACTCATAAAACATATTTAGAACTTGTGTTATTCAGAAACAAAATACAGTCAAATACTGTTGTACAGTCAAACATTTGAAAAATATTCTGATATGATATTTTGGCAATATCGGCCAGCCCTGACCGATGGACCTGCCCTCTGAGACACAGTACTGTGTGAGTACATCTATTCTAAACTAAGGATATGTTGCTTTTTAATGCTGATCTAGGAACAGCTCAACTGACTACCACCTTAACACCAACCATTAGAATCCATGAAGATAAATATTTGTGTTGTACAGCCACCCAAATACTACTTTGTGTCCACTTGGTGGCAGCATAGCCCACTTAATCTGTGGGTCTGTTCCATCACATACCTTTGGCATTGTTCTCACATTTCTTGTGTGCCAAGTGAATGTGTCATGTGATATAGGTTGTGTTTAGGCTGCATACGGCAGGAAGAGGAGTGGGAAAAAGGAATAGTTAGGAGGAGAAAGTCCCCTCCCGCTGTTCGTCTTGGGTTTCCCCGTCTGATACCTGACCGGCTGCACTCTGCTGTGAGCTGCTGACTGACGTCCTGAATGGGGCTCTTTGAACGGACAGAGCTCCACTTTTTAATTAAGAGGGTTTGCCTCGCCGCTGATCTGTGAAAGCCAGGCATAAATATTGAATGGGGGTCACCTGCTGGTTACTGAGCCCCGGGACCTAGAGGGATAAACCACTGCTTTATGAGGAGGGAGGGCTGGGTGGCCATTCGGGGCAGAGCAATGTGCATCCCAAATGGTGCCCTATTTCCAACATAGTCCACTACTTTTGACTACAGCCCTATGGGCCCTGTTCAATAAGTAATGTATTATATAGGGAATAGGGTGCCATTTGGGGGACATACCAGAGGAGAGGGGTGATGCCTAGTTTGTGTCATGCTCCTAAGGTATTTGATCAGAATGGCACTGCAGTCATCTATTTGCGACTCAGCCAGCCCACCCCCTGTGTGTGTGCGCACATTTTCATGTGTATTCGGAACCTTGAAGTCTGAGGACTGAGGAGCGAATTGGCATCCAGCGAGCCAGCCTGTCCCCGCCAATCCCCACCACCATCACCTGGCCCACCCGGAGTGTAAGACTCCTCAAGTGTCAGCTGTGCAATGCTGAAACTCAAGGCACACAGGGCTGGAATCAGCTAGGTCTACCTGGCCAAGAGTATACTGGGTGACTGAGAACCACACTACCACCACATCCAGGGCATGGTTCTGACTGTCACTATGCCCAGACAATAAGGATGAGACTAGTACTGTTTGGAACACACCGGGTGATCTCTTTAAAGAGGTTTTCTTATGAACACTATAGGCAGAAGCAACGTAATAGAGTACCATTTAGGAGGCAGCTCCTGTGGGTTAAGGGTATAAAGAGTCCTGAGCTGACATGATGAATAAACAGAGGGGCACCTAGTAGGATCAGGTTACAGAAGGGCCACATCGTTGGAACAGACCAGTTATACTGCTCAGCTCTGCGGATCCACTCCTCGCCTGTGCAACAGAGCCCGATCAACTTAACTGCTGCTGCCACATTTAAATAGACCCCTCCACATATCCCTCCTACTGCGAAATCATGGCAAATAATTACTTATTCATAGACAGGTGGGAGGATGGAAGGGGGGGGGGCACTGCTGAATAGAGGCCCTTGTCAAGAGGCAGGAGCAGGAAACCTCTGACAAGAGTATCCCTTTACGTGCCCGTCCCCGTCTGAGATGTAGACCGACACGGTTTGGGGCTCTGCTGGGCTCATAGGAGTGAGCAGACACCCCCCTGGAATGTAATGTAGATAACTAACAGGGGGCCTGATGGTGTTGGCTGCCCTCTGCAACAGACACATACCGGCTCATTCAACACTGGACAATTCCACCCACTACCGCTGAGAGCGAGGAAATCAGTCTACCACCCAGAGTGAATACCTGTTCAATCAAGGGAAAAGTGGCTGAGCTCCTTTCGGGCCCCCTAACACACATTGTAATATTTAATGGCAAACACTTTTGGAAAAAGAGCGGAAAGTAGGGTAACCTGAAACGCCTGGCCCTTCTAGTCTCCACTGAAGCACCACAGGCTCAGCTTGCTTGAGTTGTAACCCACACCCTGAGCGTTCCTTTATATGGTGAGGCATATCAACTGGGTGGTGCCAGGTTGTAAAAGATGGAAGAGAAGAATTTCTGAGAATTTAAGACTTGTGCAGTCAATAAGCTCAAGGTTTAGATTCAGGGTTACTTCAACAGTGTCATAAGAGAACATTTGACTTCCTCTGATGGAAACAGCTGAAGGACACTATGTAGTTAGCTTAGAACTTTGCGGTGAACAGTACTATTTGAGGTTGGCTTGTTTAGTCTTCATGGTTTGATACCCCTTTCACTAACACCAATGCCAATTATTTGCGTTAGTGAAAGGGATGGAAAGTGTCCTACTTTAAAGAGCTCAGCACCTGACTGGTATTGGTTTCAGCAGCGCTGCTGGCTACGCTTCACCTGTGTGTCAAGAGAAGGTGACGCCACACATCCCCTGTGGTTACTAACAGCCAATTAAAAAGCAGCTACACTTTCACATCCCCAACAATGGTAACCAGCTTTCAGCAGTCAGGTAATGTAATCTAACCATGACTGACAGGCAGTATTGTGTGCATATACACATTCTTGCTATACTTTATTATATGTTCACTAATGGAGCATATAAAGTTCACCAGTTGTCTGGTATTGGTGATTTTTGTTTGGTCTCAATATTTTTATAGTGAGCAATGTAAAATAAAATAAAATGTTTTTCACAATTTTCTGAAGATATAACACTCTTGATATCTTGTTATTTTATCTTCCTTCTCCCTCCATCTTTCCCCCCCATGTGTCCACCAGTCATCCGTGGTGTCCTGCTCTCTCTGTCCCTGTGCCTCATCCAAAGGCGGCCGGAAAGTAGCCGAGGGAAAGTCTTCTAAGGAGAAGGCCAAAGAGAGCAAGAAGAAACAAATTCCCAAGATAATCTTCGGCACTCGCTCCCACAAACAGATCACTCAGATGGCCCACGAGATGAATCGTACACTCTCTGCTCTTCCACCCCCATCACCATCGTCTCTAGTAGGGACCACACCTGTGTCCACTCAGAGGTGGTGCCTCACTTCAACTGGGTTTCAGCATGAAGTAGTTTTTTTACTCACATGTATATTTTACTATGTCAGTATGTATTTGTTGTCAATGTTTCGGCTTCAAACTGATGGCAGTTGTGAAAAAAGTTAGTTTGAAGAGTTGCAGAGTTAATAGAAAAATAATGCCATTGTTGATTAAATGCTTTTTTTCATTAATTAGACTATTTTCTCTTGAAACATATCTTCTAGAAACTCACGGACAATATAGACACAGATATCAAAAAATGAATTCTATATATGAATAATTTAAGTGAATCAAAATTACGATAGGTTGCCATAGTTTTATCTTATTTTTGGTAAGCTACCGGTAGCTTTAGAATCCTATACACACAAACCTGGGATTTTAACTGATGACTGTCCAGTTGCTGGCCCGGTTCCCTAACTTCTAGTTTCACCAATATAAGGGTCTTGTGCCTGCTCCACCCCAGGGCTTAGATCAGCTCAGCTCCTAGCTAGGCTACATTAGTGTTGCCCTCTTACCTCTCATTGGCGGTCGTTGACTATTACTGGGCCTGAATTTAATTATTTTGAACTGAGATTCACCCCAATCCAGCTGTGAAAACCATGACCTCTTCAGACATGGAAACACACACCTCCGATCATGAGTTTGAGTGGTGTTTCTAATCCCAGTGACAGACACTTAAAGGGAGTGAATTTGAGCTGCCTCTGAGCTCTAGAAAGAAAGGCTTCGTAACCCAACCCCACAGTTAAAGGACAGGCAGACAGCCCCCATCACTGTCGCCCCAGGTGACAATCACACCCCATAATATCCCCAATTGGTCAGTCTCTAGCACGATGACGTGTCACGAGGCTTCAGACAGGTTTTGTGTCGGATGGGAGACTTTATAGCCAGTGTTACTGTTACAGTCCTAACTCCTGTTCTCCTCAAGGTGAGTGGGCTAGTGTAATGAGCACACACATACAAACACACATGGGTCAGCCCGATCGTATAATAAGCCCCTATTTCGCTGTCACCAGAGGTGTCTATCTGTCCTGTCCACCTCAGCCTACAGTCGCCACAGTGACAGTGTTACATCCTGATCTGTTACAGAGAATAGATGTCCCCGCGATAACCCCAGAGGATAGAATGGCCACAGCTCCATCACACTCATTCTTCCATCAGCCCTGTGTATCTCTCCAGTCCTCTAGGCCCTGTCTATAGCTAGTCTCTTGTTACATACACCTGGCTCTGACTGAGCTTCGTTGGGTTAAGACTCCCCTGTTGTGTTTTCTCTCTTTGTGGAGTCATGAAGTCAAATCACACCCCTAAGCTGCCATTGAGCCAATATAAGAATTACTTGAGTGGACGCTAATCCTTTAACCTTCGCCACACGCGTGCTCGCGCACACACACTGAACCGTTTGAAACAAAACCGTTTTAAGTGCAAAAGTTTATCCATGATGTGTTGCAGGAAGTGAGCACCCATCCACCCCTTTGATAGCTGCCTTTCTTTCCATGCCTTTGGCGGTAACGGAGTATAGTCGTCACGTGTGTGTGTCATCGGGGAGCCGGCTGGTTGTGACATGGTGGTAGATGAGGCGCCTCTGATGACCGGGTAATGAGACTGGAGACTGCCACTTGGGAATTACCCCGAGCTATTGGTAAAGCCAGAAGAGTTGTTGGTACTGGCCTATATTGAGTGTGTGTCTGTACATGTCCTATGTGTATAAACCATGATGAAGGTATTGATCAGTGTTGGTTCTGAGAGGTCCTCAAGGTCACCAGTAAGCTGAACTTAATTTGTTTTATTGTGTGTATTGTCAAGGATGAAAACAACTCTTCCTCCTCTCTCTCTTACGTACCACACGCAGGGAGCGTCGGGTTTGACCAGGTAGTGGTCAAGGAATATGTGCAGGGCGTGTTGTACCGCTTCAAAAACGGCGTGCACAAGATGCAGGACCAGAACACTGCACTGGGTCCATGGTCTCCATCAGTCCTGGGACATCAGTCGGCTGGGGGGGAGGCTGAGGGCCTGCTCCTACTACGCTGCCAGGGACCTCATGCCTGTATCCTATTCTGTCCCTACAACTTATCTACTGGACCCCCATCATCAGGGAGAGCTTGGGTCTGGTGGGAGGGGCAGGCATGGTGAGGGGAGCAGAGAGAAGGATAAGGAGGAGTGAGAGATGGGTGTTGTCTTCTATCCCTAAAACGACCTACTGGACCCCATCATCAGGGAGAGCATGAATCTGGCAGAACGAGGGATGCAGGGAATTGTTGTTGGAGTTAGAGAAGGAGTGAGTGATGAGGATGTAGGCCTGAAGAAAAGGTGGTTTCACACATTAAAGAATAGATGTGTCCTTTTACTTTTAGCTGAACATATTCCTTGACAACTACCTGGTCAAACCTACAGCATGTCTACTAGGGTGCAGTGGGAGGGGAGGCTATCTCCTTCCCTCTCCTCCCCTGCAGATTCCCATCAACCTGAAGGGTCAGATTGGGGTTCTGGATGAGGCCCACAACATAGAGGACTGCCAGCTACACCATGAACAAACCCCAGCTGCTGTCTGCCAGGGAGAAGCTGGATAACATCAGATGCTCCAACCACGAACTGCTGCTGGCCTTCTGCTGTTCCCTGCTCAAGTAAATAGACCCTAAATTCCTGGAGTGAGTTAGACCTTAACCCATCTAGGTAGACTCTAACCCCTCTGGTCCTTCTGCTGCAGCCTGCTCAAGTAAATAGACCTTAAATTCCTGGAGTGAGTTAGACCTTAACCCATCTAGGTAGACCCTAACCCCTCTGGTCCTTCTGCTGCAGCCTGCTCAAGTAAATAGACCCTAAATTCCTGGAGTGAGTTAGACCTTAACCCATCTAGGTAGACCCTAACCCCTCTGGGCCTTCTGCTGCAGCCTGCTCAAGTAAATAGACCCTAAATTCCTGGAGTGAGTTAGACCTTAACCCATCTAGGTAGACCCTAACCCCTCTGGGCCTTCTGCTGCAGCCTGCTCAAGTAAATAGACCCTAAATTCCTGGAGTGAGTTAGACCTTAACCCATCTAGGTAGACCCTAACCCCTCTGGTCCTTCTGCTGCAGCCTGCTCAAGTAAATAGACCCTAAATTCCTGGAGTGAGTTAGACCTTAACCCATCTAGGTAGACCCTAACCCCTCTGGTCCTTCTGCTGCAGCCTGCTCAAGTAAATAGACCCTAAATTCCTGGAGTGAGTTAGACCTTAACCCATCTAGGTAGACTCTAACCCCTCTGGTCCTTCTGCTGCAGCCTGCTCAAGTAAATAGACCTTAAATTCCTGGAGTGAGTTAGACCTTAACCCATCTAGGTAGACCCTAACCCCTCTGGGCCTTCTGCTGCAGCCTGCTCAAGTAAATAGACCCTAAATTCCTGGAGTGATTTAGACCTTAACCCATCTAGGTAGACCCTAACCCCTCTGGGCCTTCTGCTGCAGCCTGCTCAAGTAAATAGACCCTAAATTCCTGGAGTGAGTTAGACCTTAACCCATCTAGGTAGACCCTAACCCCTCTGGGCCTTCTGCTGCAGCCTGCTCAAGTAAATAGACCCTAAATTCCTGGAGTGAGTTAGACCTTAACCCATCTAGGTAGACCCTAACCCCTCTGGGCCTTCTGCTGCAGCCTGCTCAAGTAAGAGCTCCCTCATCACCTCCCCAACTGAAACTACAGTGGTGTTTCTCTACCTATCTATTCCTGGTACATTCTTTCTAGGCCAGCACAAGCACAACTGGTCTACTAATCAAACCATCTTGGTTAACAATGAAATGTAATCAATACTTGTAAAGAATGTCTTCACTAGACTTGCTTTCCTCAATATCAAACAGTAGTTCTAAGATGGCCACTCTCGCGCTCTCTGTCTGTTTGTCTGTTTGTCTGTTCCTCCTGTGGTGTAGTTGGATGCAGGAGAGCTGCAGTGTTCTGGCTGAGAGGGAGTATGAGATGTCCTGTAAGGGGTGGAATGGCAAGGAGGTTCTGGGATTCTTCCATACCAAGGTCATCACAACTGACACCTTTGCCATGCTGCAGGTCAGATAATGTTGTTGACCACCTAGGTCTCCTCTCACCTGTGTCTCTGTCTCAGTCCCTGTCTTTTGATCTCTCACTTTCACCCCCTTTTTTTGTTGCAAGACTTGTGTGTTTAGAAGGGAGGCCTACAGCACCTCTCTTATCTCTCCACATTTCTCCTTCCCTCCCTCATCTCTCCCCCTGTATAGAAGCACCTAGCAGCGGTGTTGGAGAAAGAGGGGTTGGGCTGGTGAATGGGAGAGAGGACACATTGGAGGTCCCCACCATCAGCTCAGTCAGCTCCTCTGTCCTCAAGAGTCTCTTCATTGGGCTAGACTTCCTCTACAGGGAGAAGAGCAGGTCAGAACCAGTCTTTAACAATCAGTCAGTATTTGTATTGTCCTAATTGGGAAATGTGCATTGTAGTCAGGGTGAAAAACAAGACATACTACAAAATACATTATACTAGCACTTTCGATCACTGACGAAGACTTCTGTCCTGGTCATGTTCCCGTGGTCAGGTTTGCAGAGGACCACTGCGTGGTGCTGCAGCAGTCCTACACCTGGACCACTGCTCCAGACGTGCCAGATGCTCAGGGCTTCTTCGCCAGGCCCAACCGCTGACGCCACAGTGCCAAGACCCTTGTACACACACTCAGCTTCTGGTGCCTCAACTCAGCCGTGGTGAGTAGCAGGGGAGGATGTACTGGAGTGTAAATGCTGTGTATACAACTTTTATACTGGGGGATAAAAGTACATGTTACTCATAGCGTATTATTACATTACATGGAGCGCTGCCTGTCCTAAGGGGTGTGGTGGTGTGTGTGTTTGGTGGCAGGCGTTCTCAGACATCTCGGACAGTGTTCACAGCATCGTGCTGACCTCAGGCACATTGTCTCCTATGGGATCCTTCTCCTCAGAGCTGGGGTCAAGTTCTCTATCCAGCTGGAGGCTGGCAGACATGTCATCAGCAAGTCACAGATCAGAAGAAACCACCTACCTTAATTTCAGCCTCACCACTGATGTTATGTTTCATGATTGTTTTCATAGTATCCAGAAACAATCTGATGGTTAACGATGCTCAGAAAGGAATTAGACTATGTGGTCAAGCATAGCGCGGTTTGAAAAAGTTCAATAGATTTTCTTTTGCCATTGCAAAACGTTTAGTGCCATAGTGAACACGACCATTTCTCCTTTAAATCATCTTCAGTTCTTACAATTTACCACCAGGAGGGGCTAGAGACCACATATTGAGGTTGAGTGTTTTAATGTACCCATGATATCCTTGCTGTGTGTAAGCAAGTTTGGCGCAACTGGTAGAGAGTAAAGACGTTTTGTTTGATTTCAACAGAATGCCAAAGGAAGAGGTCCTAAGAGTCCATAGCAGCTGTAATATACACTACCTTTCAAAAGTTTGGGATCACTTAGAAATGTCCTTGTTTTTGTCTATTAAAATATCAAATTGCTGATAATGGGCCTCTGTACACCTATGTAGATATTCCATTTAAAAAATCTGCTGTTTCCAGCTACAATGGTCATTTACAACATTAACAATGTCTACACTGTATTTCTGATCAATTTGATGAAAAATGTACTTTTCTTTCAAAAACAAGGACATTTCTAAATGACCCCAAACCTTTGACCGGTAGTGTATGTCTATGTAGACCTAATAGGTGTCTCTTAAATAGCCGTAGGCTGACAAATACCTTACATAAAACCCGGTATTCTCTTTCAGTTAACCAGACACTTCTAAGGGCCCGTTGATAAATACTTTGTCCTCCTTTGTTTGTTATGCTTCCCTCCATGAATAATAGATTTCCATTCAGGCTCTGTGTCTCTGTCACATCACCACCACCAGTCCACTTAGGGACCAGCTGACTCTCTCATGTCACTGTGGATGTGTGTTAGTGCTCGCACGTGCACAGATACGCGAGTGTTACATGTGAAGGTTTGTTTGTGTTTTTGCATAGTGCTGCATACCTTTTTTTTGTGTGTCTTCTTGTGTGCCTGTTTAGTGTCTTACAATACACACATTCTTTATGCGTATTTACAATAGGCCTATGTTTTTGTATTTGACCCTTTGATGTTGTCAAAGCTCAAGGTTTTCCCTCTAGTTGACTATCCAGTTGAGACTACATCAGTGCTATCAGAATATGAATGTTTAAAGTCTCCTATTAGGATCCAGTCTTGTCTCTTTCCCCCCAGCCATGACGCCAGGCAGGCAGAGACAGCCACAGAGCAACTCTAGGTGGGTATTATTGATGACTAGTGTAGGAGCTCTATGCCCTCTGTGCATTAATATTTAATGTGCAGACAGACGTCTCTTAAAGATGATGAAGAGATGAGGGGTATTAATTGTAGAGTCTGTTGAGGCCCTCTGGAGCCGGTGAGCCGTGTGTGTGAGTGAGACAGAGGATGGGTCGTCTCCAGGTGCCCCTGTCCAGTATGTCTGGATGATGCCTATCTGAGAGGCAGCGGTATGAAGAACACAGTCACACAGTACTAAGATCACACAGCAAGGCCACAGAGGCGTCCTGCTTTCCTTTCGGCTCTGTCGGTCGCCCTCTGACAGACACACACACACACTTCTGGCAGACACAGTGAGGGTGCATACGCACACTGAACATACAGTACAACTCAAGAACACACAGTTAAAGGTACTCTCTCACGCATGCACGCACACAGGCGTGTGTGTGTGTGGCCATGCACACACACTACTTGCAGACATTACACACGCAGACATCTCCCAGAGCCCTCCTGGAGCTGTGGTTTTGTAGCACATGAGCCTCAACAGCCCCCCAGTTAATGCCCATTAAAACCACGGTACCCCTCTGCCCGCGCCTCGCAGTCTGGCCGCACCGCAAGAGGAAAGGGACAAAATTCAGCGCTGGGGGTTGGAGAGGAGAGGTGGGCTTATTAAAAAGTGTTTTCCAGAGGTGAAAAGATCAAAAGGAAACTCAAGATGCTTTTAAAGCAGACTGAGATAAGGGCCATTAGGGGTGATGTCACCTAGCTGTATGTGTGAAAAGGCATCCACGCTGGCGCCTGGAGGAGGCTGGGGGCTGAGGAAGGAGGAGGCTGGACACACACGTTTGCCCTGCTGTCTTCCAGCCACGCTCCAACATTATTACTCAGTGTAAGGTGTGCTGTCATCTCTACAGGGTGTGTCTCTCCTCTATCTCTGGGTTTATGGGTCACCTTGCTCAGACGGGGATGTATCCATCTTTACTGTTCCAGCTGAGATGTTTTATATGGCCTTTTACAGTGGAAACCTGAGGTGCACTGCTGCTGCTGTTGTAGGCTAAATGTTTGCTAAGCTACAGCTTTGAGGAGGCAAAGCTTTAAAGGGGAATTCCACTCAAACTATATTTTGGTGGGGGGGTTTCATTATTGATACAATCCCAAAATGTTTTAAATGTCAGCAGTCAAGTTTTCAAGATATTGGACTTTCAAGAAGCAAAGTGTCACCGACCACATCATCATGATGACCCGTGTCTGTGCTCACTAACAGCCAACCCTTCTGGAGAGAAATACTACAAGTAGATACCAAGAAGATCTTCTGCTTAACTTTGACAGCCCAAGCTTCACTCTCCAGATGTGGACACCAGGGGAGGGGTTGGGATGGCAGGTGGTCACTAGGTTGGCACCGTCCTTGGCGTGATGATTGCAGTCATATTTAAACGGAATCATTTAAGGCTGCAACACATTTCCCGCTCTCCCCCACAAAGCAGTGTAGGAGCAGGCAGGCCTGCATGTTTCATTAATGCTACAGTCGCCCAAGACCCCTTCCATAATTTAACGGGCGCTACCAGAACAGTGACGTGTCGCAACACAGCCCACCGACACCAGGGATGGGGGGGAAGGGCAGACAGAGGGAGTGGAGAGGAAAGAGGTGAAATATGGAGATTGTGGGTCCAGGGAGGGAGGGAAGATGTGCACAAGAGAGAGGTGTAGAGTTCAGTGCCTAAGAGTGGCATTCGTCCCTCCAGACTAGACAAAGCAAAGATCTGGCCCACTCTACTAAGTTGTTTGTTGCCAGAACCTGAGCGTTGCACACGCACACACACACACACGCATACGCACGCACACACACACACACACACACACCATACCCAGAAATCACCATGAATTATTCACTGTTAGTTTTGCCTGTTGGTTACTCTGAGACTGGCTAAATGCTGTAGTCCTCCTCATGTCATGTTGCCTGGACCCTTATTGTGTGCCTTGTAGAATGAGGGGCCATGCTAGCACTGGCCTGTTGCCGATCCAGTGGTTGTGGACTACACATTGCCACTAGGGGGTTTGAGTCACACGTTTGCCACCTTCAGTTTGTTTCCTCTTCATCTATTTCCTTCATATTTGTTTAAATGAAGTACACAACCGGTAAATTCAGAAGGAGACATTTGACTTTAAAATGTCTGTGTGTGGTGCTTTTCCCCTCTGTGGGTCGTTCCTGTTGTGTTTGCACCTGGGCGCCAGCCGAGTGTGCAGATTGACATTTACTGTAGCGCTTCAGCAGACCCTGTGGATACGCCACCTACCCGCCAGATAATGCCCTTAAATTAGTCATGAAGTTACACACACACACTCACACCATGGTACACAACGGCATCCTTCCAGTTATACTCTGTGTACTACATGTGGACTCGGCCACATAAACTCTACACAGGTCCTCACTTTGGTGTGCACCGATTGCTTGTGCATAGTTCTTGCAAAATGATATTAGCTGTCATTAGTTTGGTCAGATCAGTTAGAGGTCTAGGTGAGCTGTCTGGCAGAGGAGACTAGTCTTGATGAATAGTTAGGTGACTGTCATGTGTCTGCCTGCCTCTCCATAGAGTAGTGTAGCACAGTCTCCTAGACCTAGCCAGCCCTCCTCCTTGTCTCGTCTCCCTGCCAGGCCCCAAGTGTCCAGTCTGGAGCGTGAAGTCAGAAGCACTGCTGGTCGGCTACTGCGTAGCAACCTAGCGGCGCCAAAAGCCCTGGTCTGCCCTAGAAACCCTATGTATGATCGACAGACCGGCCAAAATGTGTATGTTTTTTTTATTGCGGTCGTTTTAGGCTTTAAAATTAGTTTATTATGATCAAGTTCGAAACCCCACTGTGAATTCTTTCAAGTTGAATTACATTTAATTAAAATTGCACTAGGCAGAAATCGACTGCTGAAATTGGGACCACGTGCTGACACAGGCAGGACCACGTGCTGACACAGGCAGGACCACGTGCTGACACAGGCAGGCTACGAGGAGGCTCCCGGTTGACTCTCAGGCAGGATGAAAACAACCTCATCGACTATAATCCTTTGCTAGTTGTGGCCACTTTCACCATGATCCTTAACAATTGTTTGTTGCCATTCAACCCACTGAGGTATAAGATTCAGCAATATGGCATATTTCAAATAGTTCATGAACAATCGGGAGTTTGCATAGGAATACTTGGATGACGTCAGCACTATCACCATCTACTGATTTGAATATTTATGCTCCCTGCCTATTGTCTGCCCTGCCTCGCCTCGTCGCGTTTGAACCCAGCTCTACTCAGTCAAGATTAAGGAAAATGTGCTCGTAATTAAATGGCAGCATCAGTTGGAGCAACGAGACAGAAGGTTCATCCTAAATGGCACCCTATTCCCTTTTAAAGTACACTATGTTAATGGTCAAAAGCACTGCACTATGTATGGAGTAGTGTGCTATTTGGAATGCAGTCAGAGTGATGTTTACTCTTAGTGTCTGAGAGATAAAAGCATTACCCTGGGCCCTGCTGCAAGCCAAGGGGCTCCTGCTGGAGTGGCACTGACTGGATTGTATTTCGCCCCCCGCTTTTATAAGGGCTTTACAAATTACAACTCGGGGAATATAAACGACAAGCTCTGCACAAAGACTGTTTGTGCTGCTCAAGTGCATGTGTCTCTTCCTGTGTCTCAAATGGCACCCTACTCCCTTTATAGTCCACTACTTTTGACCATATCCCATAGGGGGGGGGGGCCTAAAGAGCTCTGGTCAAAAGTAGTGCACTATATAGGGAATAGGGTGCTATTTGTGACTTACACTCTGTGTTTTAAGAGCCCTGGCTGGCGTTTTATTATCGGGTTACTCTTCCCTTGTTATCAGGTTACTCGCTGTTCCCTGGCAGAAGTTTTACGTCGGCTGCATAAAGGACAATCTCAACAATCCAAGATGCTGACTACAGTCACCCAGTCCATCAATTAGATCAGTCAGAGACTGAGCTTCCTCTTACCTTCCTCCTTGAATCGGCCTCTCCTCTGGTCTTCCTCAAGTGCAGTGTGGCAGATAATGGCTGTTTTGTTTCCCACCCTAAAGTATATAACATGAATAATTCACCCGTTGTCAGTCAGGATTGGAAAGCAGTTGTTGGGACAACCAGTTTTGTGGAGGAGTTGTGGTGGTGGTTGACGAATGAAGCGGACGGCCCTTGTCAATGTAACGCTGCAGCCTTTCTGAAAATGTTGTGTTTTATTGATGCAAATGTTCCTGTTTCCCGGCCCTCCCGGTTGTTTTGTGGCACTGAGTGAGGCGACCTGATTAAATACGCCTCTGAATGATTATCATAATATAGCTAAATGTAACATTGTTATTTTGGTGGTCTGGCCTGTATTCAAATGTGTTGGTAATTAGTCAGTCATCTTGGTGTGCCAGGAACCAGAGGAACCATCCATCCATCCACACGCTCGTAATGTTTCATTTCCCTATCTTTCCCTGTGTTAGAGTAACCGACTAACTGCAAACAATGTTTTAGTACCACTACTTCTCTGTCCCAGCTCTGATGTGAGAAGTTTTTCTGCTGACTACAAGACAAGAAGAACTTCTACTTGACCCTTCAAACACATTTCCAAACCAATGAAGATGCCCTTTGATTGTGAAGCCATGCAAATAATGGGCTACGGTGGAGACATGACTAGATCTCTGCTAGGAGCTGACGAGGAGAGGGCTTTTAGCTCAATGTTCCTCCCTGGAGAGACTGTGACTTTTTGCACTAACAGCAGCAACAGTGATTTTATTATGGATGTAGGAAGAGTGGGGGGGTTTAAACGCATCAACTTTGTGGAGGCAGGGGAGGGGGAAACTGAGCCACAGGAGGGAGAACGACAGGCTGGGGGGCAGAGGAGCTTCCAGTGCCATCATGATGTGAACTTTGTTTCAGACTTTAAGACACACACCTGCAGTGTCTGGATGCCAAGTTGTTGGGACAGTGTACTGGACTGTTTAACCCTGAAAGGATTGTGCCCCCTCTAACTTCCTGGAAACCTGTTTCTCTGTATGTCTTGTGAGAGGAGAGGTTGCTGCTTTTGGCTGGCAGACAAACCTCAGTATTTATGCTGCTATGTGAAAGGTTTTCTCAGGGGGCTCTAATGTGGACCACATTTCTTGGTGTAATATGGCCATAGTTTTTCTCCTGTTTACTGTAGTCTCAACTCCTGCTCTGTTGCTTCATTAGGTCATTAAGACCCATGTGAAGAATAGCTTCCATCCCATAGTGGTGCCAAGCCTGATTCATGTTAGGACCAATTGATAGTTATTTATTTATTGGAAGGCTTTGTGGTGTATTCTTCAGGAATCTGCTGATAGCTGAGTTTTGAAAATGATGCAATGTCTACCAGCCAAAGAGTAAACAAATGAAGAAATGTTAAGAAAAAGATGAATTGAAAAAGATATGAACAAATCACACGGTTTATTATTTTTATTGTTGCATCCATGAAGCCCTGCTTTGTTTGCTGGTGTTCTGTTTTCTTAGATGCTTGACAAGCTGTGTGACTGCTTGACCAACACAGGGCTGGGGGAGAAGCTGGGGGACAGGAAGACTGATCACAGAGCTAAGAGGAGGAGAAAACTATGATGCCATCAGAATCAGTGGAGAGTTTGCATGGGAAAGAGGTGAGACTGGGCTGTCTCACTCTCTCTTCTTCACTCTCTGTGTCTATCTGTGTCAGTCTGTCTGTATCTCTCTTTTGCAAGGGACTGAGCACCAATTGGTTTGGTGTTGGGTACCCTTTTAAATGTGGAAGAATTCTAGTCATATCTGTTTAGGACAGATGACTGGGTTGATGTTGGGGTTGTTCCTGCCCCCCCCCCCCCCCCCCAAATGGAGCTCTGCTGATGGCTGTGTGTAGAGGGAAGGTGAGTGAAGGACTGGACTTCACAGACGACAACGCCAGAACAGTGGTCAACGTCGGCATCCCCTTCCTCAACATCAAGGACCTGCAGGTAAGAACCAGACACAAGTTCTTGGTGGTGAGCCCATCAGGTCTGTTTCACAGCAGAGGACCCAGAGAGAAAGACCCCTGTTTACCGTTGTGTCCAGTCAGCGCTTCACAGAATCTGCTGGCTACCAATGTGTTTTCCTACAGACCTCCACAATGAAAAAGTTCTGAACACACATACACACACTGGGACACACACACATACACACACTGGGACACACACACACACTGGGACACACACACTGGGACACACACACACTGGGACACACACACATACAAAGTGCATCCTCCATCCTCTTCTTTTTCTGGTGCTCTGTAATATAATTTGCCAGCAGTATACCATCCTGCCTACCACTGCTGGCTTGCTTCTGATGCTAAGCAGGGTTGGTCCTGGTCAGTCCCTGGATGGGAGACCAGATGCTGCTGGAAGTGGTGTTGGAGGGCCAGTAGGAGGCATTCTTTCCTCTGGTCTAAAAAAATATCTCAATGCCCCACACACTGCCCTGTGTAGGGTGCCGTCTTTCGGATGGGACGTTAAACGGGTGTCCTGACTCTCTGAGGTCATTAAAGATCCCATGGCACTTATCGTAAGAGTAGGGGTGTTAACCCCGGTGTCCTGGCTAAATTCCCAATCTGGCCCTCAAACCATCACGGTCACCTAATAATCCCCAGTTTACAATTGGCTCATTCATCCCCCTCCTCTCCCCTGTAACTATTCTCCAGGTCGTTGCTGCAAATGAGAATGTGTTCTCAGTCAATTTACCTGGTAAAATAACAGATGAATAAAAAATCATCCCAAAGTGATTGTTCTGTCTGCCTGAGCAGATAGATTCTACCTTTGTCTTCCTCTCACCCTCCCTCCATCCATCCCTCCTCCCTCCATTCTTCCTTACCTTTTTGTCATGGCCCAGTGTTGCCTAATAAATCTGACTGTGATGCCAGCTTTCTGTGTATACAGTCTGAATTAAAGCACTGCAAACACTTGGAAAGTTTCCTCACAAGCCAGAATGTTGAATAATGTAACGTTTGAACTTGCTCTACCGGTTGTCTGTGCGGTTGGTCCTTCGGGTCGAAAAAATATCCATAGGAATGTATTATTAAACACTGGTACTGCCGTGGACACAAAACCATGTAAACCCTTGTAAGACTGGTTAGTATGCATGCATCGCGCGCGGGTACTGTCTTTATTGTGAGCCTTAGGTGATGATGAGCAGATCACCACATACAGAGGCAGGTGGGTTAATAACACTTTTCTGTGGATTTCTTGTCTCATATTTACACCTGAATATGGACGAAATGACTTAAATGTAATGTTAAATGAAATCAGAAGACGATAGGTAAAGTTCAAATGAAGGTCAGGGTCGCGGGGCCCAGCATCAGTATTTAGCCTTATCGTGTAGCCCGATCGCAGGCTACATTTTGAGTAGCCTTGGAGGGATGGGAGATGAGTAGGCTAGATGTGGCCGAAGGAAAGAGGGGGGAGAGAGAGAGAGAGTGCGAGCTATGGGCTTCTGGGGGATACTCATGCTGAGAAACAGGTTCACCCAACAGCACAGCAGATATTTTCTGAAAAGTTCTCTTTCCTCTCATCTATGGTGTAAATGGCAGTCCGCATGTCAGCTCTCTTGCTCTCTCCTTTTTATTTTTCTTCTACTCCTGGTGTATCAGCTGCCGGTCCTGGCCCCAGAGGAGCCCTGGGGGGGTGGTAAGGTCTGCTAGCTGACCCCCATTACCAGAAGAGGGAACAGGACATGACACTAATGACTGTCAGGTCCAGGTCATTGTGACTGTTTGTCCCCACGGCCCCTCTGACAGCTACGCTAAAACAACCAAGCAGGCGCCGGGCAGGCAGGAAGCCACAGGTACACAGCAACACAACACTGCCTCGGCTATGACGGGGATCTTAGAGGGGTCAGATACACACTCACATGCACGCATGTTCATATCACACATGTAGTGCACACTTTCTCTCACAACTACACTTATACTACACTCAAATGGTCTCGCTCACATGCCCACAGCCACAAAAGTACATATATTCTTACTCTCCCAGCTGTTTAACATTTATGCCTTTATGGAAGCACATATAGACATTCCCTTCTCAGCACACGTTAACTTGGACTCACTGACCCTGTCCCACATTTCAAGCATGCACCCCCTATAGCTTATGTAGAGCCCTCATGTATTGTGGACGCCTACCTTCATGCCTAGACTGCTTTTCCCAGACCCAACTCTCAACAAAACTTTAAGGTTTTAACCAAAGCACAGAGCAGCCCTGCGTTTACTAGCCTGTTATTGTGCCTGAGATCAAAGGTGAACTGTAAACAGTCCTCCACACCGAAAGCTCTGCTAAGCTACTATTACATTTTAAAGTGCATCCCAAATGTTACCCTATTCCCTATTTAGTGCACTACTTTTGACCAGAGCCCTGCACTATATAAGGAATAGGGTGCCATTTGGGACACACACAATGTTACATTATACACATGTAGAGTTGTTTTTTCCACAACAGGCATGTCTTACAATACAGAGTCGTGTGTGAGGGAGAGAAACAATCCTCTGGTTCAACAGGCAATGAAAGGCCACTGATACGGCATCTCTGTTTTCTTAATGAGGAGTACAGCAGACATTTTAAGACACAAACATAGTTTTATAGAGACCTCGTGTCTCTGCTTTGATACTTTATGGAGGAGGAGGACCAGACAGTTTAGGGGGGGGGTGTAAGAATGTGTGTGTGTGTGCTGGTTGTGTTCACGTCTTACAGGGACACACTGAGGACGAGGCACCCAGCTGTCAGCTCTGCCACATTAGGCAGATGGAGCGCTCCACAATCTCACTGACAGGCACAAGATGGTTAGGACTGCCAGGGGGGCACACGCAAACCAGTCCGCTCAGCTGCAAACCATGCTTGCTGGTTAAATGTATGTTTTTAAGCATGAACAGGTAGCGGTGGGAGGACTGGGCCAAAGCGAACGAGCGACTAGCGATCTCCTGACATTTTAACTAATCTCTTCTATCTGGCAGTTTCTTTCACATTTAGGAGGAGATTCGCTAGAAGCTAGAATTGGCTTTTTCACATATGCATCCTGTCATGTCAGATATGGTTTTCACTTGGGGTGGGACGCTGAAATGGACTCCCATTGGATTTCGATGACATTGGCTGCTCGGGGATACTGGCCATTTCCGTTCGTGGTCTCAGAAGCAGATGCATCAAGCCCTCTGGTGTTTAACAGACAGGAGGAGACATCTCATCTCACCATCCAGCCACTAAACCTGCGCCTCGTGAGCCCCCATGACATGAGTGGTATACATCTGGCCAGGAAGAAAATGGAGTGGCTTCTGCAGGTCCATTTTGACATGGTCTAGTGAGGCGTTTATTTATTTATTTTTTAAATGAATCTAATTCCTGTTCTTTATTTGGCTCAGACCAAATATGGACGGACTCATCCAGACCATGATGACGTCCAGTAATGACACACCTCTCTGCCAGGACAGAAAGCAGAGAGGGGAACAGTGTGTACATGCCCGTGTCGTTAGGGGACATGGTGCTCTGGGCTGTGAACACACGGCACCTGCCTGTCAGTTCCTGTTGTTCGCTGGCATGTCCCATATGTCCCCCCCCCGTCAGACGCCACATGAACTTTTCACTTGTCAATCCCAAAAGGTTAGCGCTGAAAATCCAGGAGAGATTAATTGATGGATGGATGCAAATTGATGGAGATGGATGCTTTCGTGGCCTTTTTGTGGCATGGCTTGTTGCTCGTCTTGTGTTGACTGGACCACCTTTTCTGCCCCCCACCTCCTGTCTCATCATCTCTTTGCCTTTTGCTCTATCCTCCCATCTTTCACAGCAGATCTGTTTTCCAGATCAACTTCATCACTTGTGTTGCCTAGATCCCCTCCGACCTCCTGTCTGCTCTTCTTCATCTCCACTGTATGCCCCCTTTATTCCCCCTTTCACAACAGATCTGTCTGAGGGGGAATTCTGGGCAGGCAATAAACCTCTTCAGGCTCTTTTTTTACAGGGGGTTGGCGTCTCCCCCTGAGATTCTGGTCTGCCCCTCACCTTCCCACTCCACAGCCCACATGAATCACATTAGTTCTCAATAGATGTGCCCTGCCTGATGCCTGAAAGGTGCTGGATGGCAGGTCTGAGCACAGGTGATGGCCCACAGCTATGGCTAGCCTATCAGCCATTGGAGCACATTTGGTGGTTTTGGGGTGTTTGACAAGTAGCGATTTGTCCTTTTCACTTCATGTCAAAGATAATGCTCTGGGCTACACAAGATTCAGTCAAATGTTCTGATTGTATGTTGATTGCTGAGGATTTTTTTTATTTAATCAATTTTATTTTAAGGCTGTAACGTAACAAAATGTGGATAAACTCAAGGGGTCTGAATACTTTCCGAAGGCACTTTTCCCACATTTTGTTACGTTACAGCCTTATTTTAAAATGGATTAAATTACAAAAAATCACACATGATGACACCCCATGATGACCACCATGCTTCACCATAGGGATGGTGCCAGGTTTCCTCCAGACGTGACGCTTGGCATTAAGGCCAAAGAGTTCAATCTTGGTTTCATGAGACCATAAAATCGTGTTTCTCATGTTCTGAGAGTGCTTTAGGTGCCTTTTAGCAAACTCCAAGCGGGCTGTGGTGTGTCTTTTACTAAGGAGTGGCTTCCGTCTGGCCACTCTACCATGAAGACCTGATTGTTGGAGTGCTGCAGAGATGGTTGTCCTTCTAGAAGTTTCTCCCATCTCCACAGAGCAACTCTGGAGTTCAGTCAGAGTGACCATCGGGTTTTTGGTCACCTTCCTGACCTAGGCCCTTCTCCCCCGATTGCTCAGTTTGGCCAGGCGGCCAGCTCTAGGAAGAGTATTGGTGGTTCCAAACTTCTTCCATTTAAGAATGATGGAGGCCACTGTGTTCTTGGGGACCTTCAATGCTGCAGAAATGTTTTGGTACTCTTCCCCAGATCTGTGCCTCTACACAATCCGGTCTCGGAGCTCTACAGACAATTCCTTCGACCCCATGGCTTGGTTTTTGCTCTATATATAGACAGGTGGACTCCAAGTTGTAGAAACTTCAAGGATGATCAATGGAAACCGGATGCACCTGAGCTCAATTGAGTCTCATTGCAAAGGGTCTGAATACTTAGTTTTTAATCAATTATCCAAAATGTCTAAAAACCTGTTTTTCGATTTGTCATTATGCGGTATTGTGTGTAGATTGATGAGTAAAAAATGTTATAAATGAATTTTAGAATAAGGCTGTAATGTAACAAATGGTGTAAAACGTCAAGGGGTCTGAATACTTTCCGAATCCACTGTAAATCTATTCAACACACTTTCGTTCTTAGAATTTAGATTTTACAAAGAGAGTTTGTGTTATAAGAAGTTTTAGGAAGACATGCCATTTGGCTGTAACTTAACAAAATGTGGGAAAAGTCAAGGGGGCTGACTACTTTCCAAAGGCACTGTATATGTGATCATATCCAAATGTAAGCTAGGTTTGAAATTATGTTTTAGTCAAATATTATATATGTGTGGTTTCTTACGGTCAATTTGAAGTCTACAAATTATTTGGAATTATGTTTCGGCTCCTGACCATCCTCCAGAAGAAGAAAAAAAATTGTCCCGTTGAATCTGATTCCTGACCTAAAGACAATTTCAATGGGGGAACAGGAGTTCTGACATTTTGACCATACAAGGGCACGCACCATTTTTGACCAGGGTGCTAAAAGTAGAAAGTACAGTGCAACGGAGGGAGATGAAGATAGGCTAAGTGAGCACATTTAATTTTGACAATGTTTGCTAAAGTTAAAAACATGTTGCTTATTTGTTACATTGTGGTTAAAATTATGAATGTAAATCATACTCCTAATGAATTAATCAGATGCATTTCGTGAGCTTGTCATTTTGCCAACGCACCTATAACGTTCGAAATTCATCAAAGCATATTGAGGCTATAATAAAGTACAGATGAATGATTTGGATTATAAGGACATAAGGTAAAGAAAACATTTCACCCTCTTGAACTGACCCACATTTTCCTGCATTCTAGAACACTTAGTGGACTAGTATTTATCGTCTGTTTAATTAGAATGTAGGTCAAATCTATTAAATCTATTTTTAAATGCTGACCTTTTAAAGCTAACGGGAAAGGTCTGTAAGAAATGTGCCTTACGTTGAGACAGTGAACTACATAACTGGAAAACAAACCGAGCTGAAACAGATGGCCAAAAGTCTGGGGTGTATCGATCGACTAAATATCGATGTAACATACACAAATAAATGTTTTGCTGGTCGTAGCGTTTTGCCGGTATTCACACTAGCGATTAGTATTTTGTATCTATGCGCTCTCTTACGAAACTTTCGGTACGGTGTTGAACTACATTTTCTTTAAATCAATTAGTAATCATGTTAGAGAAGAATTGTGCGCATTGCGGGAAATATTTTTATACATTGTTCAATTGAATTTACCACCGGTGGACTGCAATCAAATTGAAGAAACATATCAAGGATGATCAGTGGAAACAGGATGCACCTGAGCTCAATTTAGAGTCTCATAGCAAAGGGTCTGAACCGGTTTCAGCTTTGTCGTTATGGGGTATTGTGTGTGTGTATATTGATGAGGAAAACATGTAATTTTAGAATAAGGCTGTAACATAATAAAAGTTCATTATTTATACATGTTCATTTTTACAAGCAGACCCTCTGGAAGAAGACAGGAAAAACAAAAACAGTGCCTTGACTGAGTAGAAAATAATCGGCACCATTTTTTAAATTGAAATTGGACACAAAAGTCATAAATAAGTATGCTACTATGGATCAGGGTGGATTGCAGACTCTGTCATGTTGCCCATCACATGATAGATAAAACAGAAAGGGTTGCCATATCTTATCGAATGTGATGGATCTGCCAGAGATATCATGCTAAATCCTTGCCATATGAAACAGACTAGTGACTTCAGCTAACCAGATTTTAAAACGGGACAAATGTTTTCTATCATTAATCTTTCAATGTCTTTGTAAGCATACCAGTCTGTGTCCCGTTGTCTGTTCTGCTCTGTTTCAGCTTTGGTTTGGTCTGTGGTGGCAGTATGGCAGTGTCCTGATAACCCGTCCTGTGGCGTGTCTCCATCTAACATTCCTGCTGTGTTTTCAGGTGGAGCTGAAGATGAAGTATAATGACCAGCACTGTAAAGCCAGGGGTCTGCTGTCAGGCTCCCGCTGGTATGAGATCCAGGCCTACAGAGCCCTCAACCAAGCCCTGGTCAGGTACGGGTCTCTTTGTGTTCTTGTTTGTTTCTCTGTCCTCGACTCAGCCTATCACAGGAGGCTTCTTCCTAGCTCACAAATCAGGCTCATGATCAGTAAGCATAAAAATGTTTGATCATTTTGAAACCCAGGAGGTTACTACCTGAACTTGAACATGTTTTTACTACCACAGGTGTATTAGACACAAGAATGACTGGGGAGCCCTCATTCTGGTAGACGACCGGTTTGGGAACAACCCCAACTAATACATCTCAGGTACTGAAATGAATGATCGCAGGTTGCAGCCACTCGAGCTTGAATTACTCAAACAAACCCTCTGTCTCCGTTGCCTGACACAATGTGTAGTTTCTTATCTTGGGCACTTGGTGGTCCACAAGATAGAGGTGTGTTGTGGTTTTAACCTAGAGGATTGATAAATTAAGTGTTATTAGAAAAGTAGGAATAATTTTGTTTTTATATTTTGTTTTCCACTAACAAGATTGGTCTCTGTTTACACCAGGTCTGTACAAGTGGGTGCATAACCTATTCAGGCACCACAACGCCTTCATCTGTGCTATGCAGTCGCTGATGACCTTCTCCAGGTGCCAACAGGGGGCAGGAGAGACCCATGGAGCAGGGAGCCAGATGTTCGACAGCACCACCATCCTGTTCAGCCAGTCAATCTCTAGTGACTGTGGAAGATCTGTCCCACTGTCGGCCCAGTCCTAGCCCCAGCTCAGACAGCCTTCTCTGGGCCACGATGCACCACACTACCATACTACCACCTCTCAGGTCCCAGAGCCCCACACCCAGCTACAGGGGGTCAGGTCCTGGGTTCCCCCTATGGTCTCTGTCCCACCTGCTCTGTGGCCTCTGTCCATCATCAGCCATGGAAACACAGATGAGATGTACAGGGATGTATTACATTAGATAAATAAGTTATGTCAGGGAAGTTGGTAGATTATCAGAGGTTTGATTGGTGCATAAAAACATATGAAAGCTTCATCCAGAGCTCTTTACGTTAACTCCTTGTATAAGTGGTTCCTAATGAGTCCATTGCATCAGTCAGTCTTCCACAAAGATCTCCCACTACCTCGACTACATGACCTCACTGCAGACCAACATCTGGTGTCTTCCTCTATCTTGTTATTCATGATGGGATGGTATTATATGAACAGTCCTGTCCCAGTAAAGTGGATGGGAACAGGGGAACAATGTGTGAGGCTTTTTGGATCTACTTATCTGATAAATAAATGTAATGGAACAAGGATGTTAGGGGTGTAGAGGAGCAATGCCGTTTCCTTCTGATCCTACCCTCCGCTGTTTGTTACAGCAGAACCTCTTATAGGTGTCAAGCTAAGTGAGCGTAAATGCAGCGAGATATCCGGCTTCATATGGTACCTTGGACCTCACTGAGGATGGATCCATAGAAAAACATGGGTTCTGAACCTAACGGAATGATAGTACTATGAGGTCACTGGGTTTATAAATTAAGTGGATACACTCTGTTCTAGAGCTCTAGTCTATTGTCTGTCTCGTTACTTGGGTCGCTGTAAGGCTGAGCTGTTTGGTCAATTGCGTTTTGAGGGGTGGGTGGGGGTGTCAGGAGCTGGATCAATCTGTCTCATTACTACGAGACCTTATACATGGCTGAGTGATGCTGGGTTGGTCTGAGGCAAGCAGCTTGATGAGCAGATGTTAGACTGTTGCTTTAAATAAATCACATTGACCATTGTTTGTGTTATATTGAGCGTGAGACGGTGGTGGTGATTTCTTCTCCACTGCACTGTTCTGGATAAGAGTCAGAAAGACATCCTTTGCCCACACCCCTAAACCACTAAACATGTGCAGTGTACTGCACACTAACCTAGCTGTTACGGGCCCAGCATATAGGATCCTTGAGGCCAATGTTGACATCGTCAATGTACTTTCCCCATTATTTTCTCACCTTTACTGTCAACACCTGATGACTGCTCCAATCAGCTCATCTGAATGTCTAAATGTATTATAAGTCTTCATACAACTGTGTTGTCTTTCCTTTCTATGGTTTCCCATAACGTGTGTATTCTCTGTGGGCACGTGACCAGAAGCAGACACAGCAACACCCCTCCGCTCATCTGAAGAGTGATCCCAAGGCCCCTCCCCCACTGTCTCCACCACCCACGGCCCCTGCACCACCTCCACTCCTGTGAGCTCCACCCACTTCAAGACCCCCCCATCTTCCGGGACCCAGGCCGGCGTTGTGGTCCTCTGGTCGTCCCGCCTCGGCCTGACTCTGTGGAGGGGGAGAAGGAGAACCAGGAGAATGTAAGTCTGGATCCCCTGCCCAGGAAGGAAGGCCCGTAAGGGGACGGATGGACCGGCAGCTACCCCTCCCAGCCAGGACCAGAGCCCAGACGATCCCACCCTGCTAGAGGAAGACCAGAGCATCTTCACACCTGAGATGTTTGATGATGAAGAGGATGTGGACCAAGCCTCTCCCCAGGACAGTGCATTGGACGATGACAGGGGAGGGAACTGTGCTTGCGGCCAGCCTTGCTCTATCTACCGGAACAGCCCAGGCTGTGTCTGAGGACCTGTTTGGCCCAGAGCAGGGGCACAGGAACGGTCATTACCACTGATACCCAGAGGGGCGGCGCTCTTGCTCCCTCAGCTAGTAGAGACTGTCAGTGTGAGATGGGAACAGGACAGGCAGCGAGAGTGGTGACAAGGCCCAACAGCAAGAGACCCAGAGAAAGGAGGACCAAGGTCAGTGAGAAGGACAGGAGGTGAACCAGACCCAGGCGCAGGGTCAGACCCAGGGGGGACCCAGGGCCAGAACAGGCAGACAGGCAGCAGGACACGCAGGCTGTCCAGGTCCAGACAGAAAGCATCCTAAACTAACCAGCTAATTCTCTGTTGTCCCTCAGGTTATATCCATAGATGACTAGACACCAGTTTATAACTGTAGATGACTAGGCACAAGGGCCTGTATTCAGAGGCTCAGTAGGAGTGCTGATCTAGAATCAGTGCTTCTTTTTAAATCATTATTAAAATGATCCTAGATCAACATTGGAACTGAAACTCTTTATAAACACGGGCCCAGGTTCCAGGTTATAACCATAGACTATAGACAATTAGACAGACACCAAGACGCTCAGTAAAGCCAGTTCTCAGATCATCATGTCTCATTATCTAGCGTGACAGCATGGCTGGGTCGTCTCGTCTGACCGACATTATCTGTTTAAACAGTCTGGAGCTAACGAACGTTGCACAAATTGCGTGCAGTCTTATATTTTTGTCTTATATTTACACATCATCAAAATGCAAGAAGAAATGCGTCTTTATTTTCCTGTAAACGCGATGGAAGCATTGTCCCGTTATGTGTTTTAATGAGATGTGTTATTTGGAGTGAGGAGAGGAGTGGGGGGTGAGGCAGCATGTCTGACTTCACACAGATAGAACTCTTCCATTTTACCCCAAAATTACTGTACAATCCTATGATAAAGTAATTGTCTGATGTAAACTAGAGGGGGGAGGTGTGGTGTGGGATGTGTATCGTGTATTTAATGACTTGGGGAAACACACAAAGGCCTTTCCAGTAACACAAGAAACCTCAGAAACCCCATCATCCATTTTGAGAACATCTCCAGGGTGATTATATATCAGTAAATATAAATAATTGTGATATGGAAAATTGATTAATAAAATCATGTTTGCTGGTTTTGGTTTGTGTTGTCAAGTTGATGTGGAAGAGTGCAGATGGGTAGATTGAACTGTCAATAAAGCACCTTGTATTGGCAAGGTGTACAGTGCTTTGTTTCCCCCCTCATCTATCTACACACAATACCCAATAATGACATCACAATACCCAATAATGACATCACAATACCCAATAATGACATCACAATACCCAATAATGACAAAGCAAAAACTGTTTTTTAGAAATGTTTGCAAAAGTATTACAAAATGGAAATATCACATTTACATAAGTATTCAGACCATTTACTCAGTACTTTGTTGAAGCACCTTTGGCAGTGATTAGAGCATCGAGTCTTTTGTGGTATGACGGAACAAGCTTGGCACACCTGTATTTGGGGAGTTTCTCCCATTCCTCTCTGTAGATCCTCTCGAGCTCTGTCAGGTTGGATGGGGAGCGTCGCTGCACAGCTATTTTCAGGTCTCTCCAGAGATGTTTGATTGGGTTCAAGTCCGGGCTCTGGCTGGGCCACTCAAGGACGTTCAAAAACGTTATTTTAAATGATAAATGCTGTATTTTATTTTTCTGTTATGAAACTGTAATTGACTGCCTAGTTTAAATAATATATTTTTTATTTATGTTGTTTATAATTTTTATTATTATTGTTCTTTTTTTGTATTTGACCCCCTTTTTCTCCCCAATTTCGATCTTGCCTCATCGCTGCAACTCCCCAAGGGCTCAGGAGGCAAAGGTCGAGTCATGCGTCCTCCGAAACATGACCCGCCAAACCACGCTTCTCAATACCCACCCGCTTAACCCTGAAGCCAGCTGCACCAATGTGTCGGAGGAAACCCCATTCAACTGACGACTGAGCTCAGCCTGAAGGTGCTCGGACCGCCACAAGCCTCCACGGCCAGACCCTCCCCTAACCCGGACGATGCTGGGCCAATTGTGTGCCACCCTATGGGACTCCCTATCACGGCCGGTTGTGATACAGCCCGGGATCAAACCCGGGTCTGTAGTGATGCCTCTAGCACTGCGATTACCTGTTTTTATGTTTATATTTTATTAGTTGTTCTACCTGTCTGTCTTTGCTATGGTGGCGGTCATTTTCTCAATTTCTTAATTTCTGGCTTGCAGCCCTCTGCCAAAGTGAGATAGTATTGTGTTTGATGTGATATTATGGCTTCCATTAAACCTTGGTAAATATGTATTTATTGCCTCACATATACGCCTGTAATCTTTGTTTGCGAACAGTTAAAGCAAATGGAATATATTGTCACATACATGCTAACCGTTCCTCTTAATGGGGAAAATGTTTTAATGATGTTGTGAAGAGTAAAAGGTCATTTACAGTGTTAGGAGGATTAGTTGTGATCATGGTTTTAAGGGCCTTGTTTGGATTATTGGGGTTTACCGAAAATGGGCAATCATCCCATTGGTTAAAGAAGCTAAACTTTTGACGGAGGGAGGCGGGAACAGTGAAGTCTGGCAAATTAAGCCCCATTAGCGTGACAGGATGTTGTCTCGTTAGAACACAAACCTCCCTAACGATCCCTAACCTGTGATTGGTTGACAGAGGAGCCCAAAGTGGTCGACCGAACCATTAAATTAAAGCTCTCCTCTCTGCTCATCAGCCTCACTGTACGACAGTGCCGTAGCATCATTAGTTAATGTAATTGCATGGCTGAACGTGACTGGGCACCTCGTTAACATCAGTATCAACAAGCGTGCCATGGGAGAGGGTAAGCAGATGTCCTAAAAGCATCCTAATAGGCGGTTAGTCTGTTGTTCTGTAGCACTGTAAGGTTATTGGAGTATTTACTGTGGCTTCCCTAAGTCCCTTTAATATCTCGTCATTGTTTAGCCTAAGTCGGGTTTTAGATATTCTTACGAGTTTGAACAAATTAAATCAATGAGTGTGTTTATTCATGCAGTAGACTAATTGGAGTTGCATTTGTTTTGGTTCCAGGTTGATGATAATTGGAAAGTAAGTTTGTTTCCATTGTTTCAGCTTGTTTGAGATTTTTCCACTTAACAGAACACTAAGCAGTATAGGGCGACTGGCATATTGACATAATTTGCTTTAATTGGCAGGTTAAGGTGCTGTGGCAAGACCCAGCCATGGAAAGGGAGAGTTCTTTCCTAGACCCAAGCTAAGAACCAGGCCCAAACCCAAGTCAGGTGCAGTCAGAGGGGCAGAGGCAGGACCAAGGCAGGGGTGCCCTTAGCACCCACATCCAGTGTCCCAGACCAAAGACCAGGGCCTATAGGTCCATGGCAGGACAGCCAGAGTCAGATCTGCTAGTGTGGCTGGTTCAGGTCCAAGGCTGAGGAGACTGAGGGAGAGCAAGCCATCACAGGATGGAAGGACCAGGCCTCTACCAAGCCTGGGACTAGTATTAGGGCCAAAGCCCTAAATGTGAGGGCAGAGTGTGTCCCTCAGGAAGTCCTGGAGGTGAACCTGAGACTGAGCGTAGCCCCACTGGTCTAACAAAGGACGGGCATGGTAGTCAGAAAGGTTACATACTTCCCGAGTGGCACAGCGGTCTAAGGCACTGCAGGCGTCACTACAGACCCGGCTTCGATCCCGGGCTGTGTTGCAGCCGGCTGCGACCGGAAGACGGCGCACAATTGGCTCAGCGTCTTCCGGGTTAGGGAAGGGTTTGGCCTGCCGGGATGTCCTTGTCCCATCGCGTTCTAGCGACTCCTGCGGTTGGCCGGGCGCATGCCTGCTGACATGGTTGCCAGTTGTACAGTGTTTCCTCCAATACATTGGTACGGCTGGCTTCCGGGTTAAGCAAGCAAAATTACTCAAGCAGTGCAGCTTGGCAGGGTCGTGTTTTGGAGGACGAGTGGCTCTCGACCTTCGCCTCTCTCGAGTCCGTACGGGAGTTGCAGCGATGGGACGAGACTGTAACTACCAATTGGGGAGAAAAAGTAATAGCCCGTACGTGTCACAGAGTAATTTTGTCAGTGTGCCCGTTTTCTGTCAGTGAATTTATCAGTGCTCATTTGGAAAACAAAACCATCCATCTGTTGCTTGCTCCCTCTAGGCATCAAGGTGCAGAGGAGCTGTAAGCAGGATAGAGGGGCCAGCAGGGCCTCTTGGAGGAGAAAGGTGAGTTAGAGGCCACTGCATAGACCATGGTTGGAGCCCAGGTATCTGAGGTAGTGATGCACATTGTTTGTGTGTAACAGGTGATACGATGCACATCATGCCAACTCAAGTCTTGACTTCCACATGACTTATTACCAGAGATCCTGTTCCAGAGGACTGGACCATGTACCTTAGGTGGCCTGCAGAGCACTCTGTGTGATCTGGAGAAGAAAGCCAGGCTTAAATGCACCAGAGGGTGGGGGACCACAGGCCCAGCCCAGTGTCCATCTCCCACCCAGGCCCCCCATGTACCCCCTACCCTACTGATGGTCCGGGGAATCGTGGCCATACAGGCCCCCCGAAGCAGTCTTCAGCCTTACAGGGACAACAACACTACAGGTAGACCTGAAATAAATCATACATCTGACTTTATCTTTCATCTTTACATTGTTGCCTAACCTATAGGAATTAGTTCATTTGTGATTTCACTGTAGGGGTTTGGAATAATACAGCCACATATGAAGAACCTGCTATTAGACTTTCCTTGTTCAGGCTTGTTTTAGTACCTCTTTGGGGATGCCGAAAAAGAGAGGGAAGCTGTCATAGGAGCTAAACACTGCAGTCAGCAAGATGTTTCCATAGTCACAAAACCCCTGCTTCATTGATGCCATAAGTCTATGCTGGGGAGCTCCTCTTTCTTTGAAGTGGGGGTGAGCGAAACCAACCTGTCTGAACGATGTCCCAACTCTGAAAGGCTCTAACCTGGATACATCCAAATCACTGACTCTGTAGATTAGTCAGGACAAAAGAAGCCATGGTGCCTGCTAGAATCCCCTAGTCACTTTTCCCTTTGACAGTGTTGCTATCCAAGCTGAAGAATAAGAATGAATCATTCTATTTCTCTGATCCAAGCACCTTTCATCCATACATACAGTACACACTTCCTCAACAGCATTCTATAGTTCCATTGGTATATGTATTTACAGTCCCTTCAATGTAATGATCCATTTAAACTATCTGTCATTATAAAACAGCAATCAGTGTCACCAGCCAAAGAGTGTTTGTACAAATTCACTTTCCCCCGGGATTCTGATGTATGCCTTCCTGTGCTGAGGAGTGGGTTAATGAGTGGCTAGCTGCTCAGAGGCCTTTGATGCTTTCTCCTTGCAGGCTTTTCTGGGGGTTACTTTACATGGGTGAAATGGAGCATTTAGTTGTTTTTTACTTTACTTTCTCTTAAACACACACACATACAGCCTACTGTGCTATCTGGGACCCAGTGGCATGCTCTGTGACGAGGCTACCACAGTGTAGAGGTTGTGCCTTCTAGAATTCCTTGTCTGCTGCTGTGGTGGGAGCTGAGATCCAGCACCCACGGGACCCCACCCAGGACCAGGTAAGCCTCAACCTTACAGGGAGGGACACAGCACCTTGTACTAGGTCTGGTTGGCCTCTAAGCTGGTGCTCCCCATATACACACATACAAACAATTGTTGATTCCTTGAAAGCAGTTTATGCACAAGGAGAGACTAAAATCCACTATTTGGGTTTGATTGGGGCAATTCCATGGTAACAGAATGATGCTGAGACTCCAATTTTTCACTTTAAAATGTATGTCAAACAAAAACTAATGACTGCAAAGTTAATCAAATCCTACAATTATATACAGAAGGAGTACTTTTAACAATTTCCACAGAACATTCTACAAAAACACATTTTCTTGAACAGTGCAGATGCCAAGTGTGTTTGTGCCATTATTCTGTTCCCAAAGTTTGCACCAACCATTAATATCAGCATTTTCTAACCAAAAACCAATTGAAGTCAATGTGCCCCAAATGTTTGCATCATAATCAGGACAGTAACGTAAACCTGACCATAACAGGTCTAATCAGTTCTAGGAATGAGAGGTATAACATATGTAATGACATCTTTTGTTCTGCACTTAGAAAATAACAATGTACTATCTTCATATGTTACTGTGGGTTTGAAGTGTGGGTTCAGTAACCAATGTGACAGATGGAGGTGGCATTGTAACCAATATCTGTCCCTCTCTTTTGTGTTCAGAAATATGCTGTAAATATTTAACTTTATGATAAAATGACCGTTATGGTGCCGGTTTGTTTATAAATCAGTATGTGGACACCATAGATGGAAATGTCTTGCTTTGAGTGGTTACACTGATTCTCATGGACACAGGCGTATGTCTCTACTGGGATGTCCATCAACTCCTGGCTGAAGCTTACGTCACTTGTTAACACATCAGGAGAGTGTGGTTTTATCGCTGTTGATTTATAGCCAGTAATTTAAAATGATTAGTATACTGAACAAAAATATGTACGCAACATTCAACAATTTCATTGATTTTACTGAGTAACAGTTCATATAAGGAAATCAGTCAATTGAAGTACCTTTATTAGGGCCTAATCTATGGATTTCACATGACTGGGCAGGGGTGCAGCCATGGGTGGGCCTGTGAGGGCATAGGCCCACCAACTGGGGTGCCAGGCCCACCAACTGGGGTGCCAGGCCCAGTCAATCAGGAGTTTTTTTTACCACAAAAGGCCTTTATTTAATATATTTAACTAGGCAAGTCTGTTAAGAACAAAATCTTATTTACAATGATGGCCTACCGGAGAACAGTGGATTAACTGCCTTGTTCAGGGGCAGAACGACAGAATTTTACCTTGTCAGCTCGGGGATCCGATCCAGCCCCTTTATTACAGACAGAAATACTCTTCAGTTTGTCCCCAGCACAAGGTGCACCTGTCATTATGTTTAATAAGCTTCTTGATATGCCACATCTGTCAGATGGGTGGATCATATTGACAAAGAAGAAATGTTCACTAACAGTGATGTAAGCAATTTGCGAACAACATTTTTGAGAAATACGCTTTTTGTGCATGTGGAAAAATTCTGGGATCTGTTATTTCACCTCATGAAACATGGGACCAACACTTTACATGTTGTGTTTATATTTTTGTTCAGTATAGATTTTAAACAAACACTTTGTCATAGATGGACAAGATTTAATGAGATGAATGGTGAGTTTCTAACAAGTTCAGGAAGCCAAGCTAGAGCTCTGAGAAGTTCACAGCAATGAGATGGACATTTTGATCAAGAGAGAACTTTAGAAAATATGCATTTTCTCAACTCTAAATATACTAATCTTTTCTACAGTTATAAGGAAGGTGAAATCTTAGTCAGTCATTTTCTAAATGGATTATACTATATTTAGAAAACATATAAATGATTTCAAGCCTTATTCATGTAGTTTTGTTAGGACATGCATCATATAAAACAAGTAATATTTTCACATTATTTTCATGTACTTGAGCTTGTGTCCTCAAAAGTAATATATTTTACCAGAAAGGTGATATTTGAACCTTTCTTAGAATATGCAGCATTGCTATTTATTGTTTATGAGCCTGTCATGATAAATAATTAATTTTTGGGATTACATGTAGTTACATTTAAGAGGTTTAATAACAGGCCATATGTTTGATGTCCTCACACTCCAGTACATGTGCTAGACAAAGGGCTACTGTACTGTTTTTTTTTTTGTTTTGTTTTTTGCATATGTTCTTAGGGCAGTCCGTTTCAGTTGGTGTTTGTCACTTGCCTCTGTGTACACATCCCAAATGGCACCCTTTTCCCTATATAGTGCACTGCTTTAGACCAGGGCCCATTAGGTGTATATAGGGCGCAATTTGGGACTCAAACTCTGTCTCCTGCCAAGCGTCCATATGCTATGCTACGCTATGCATGGGGTAGAGTGGCGAGACATTTGGTCGAATAAATCAATACCAACAACACAACAGTGGCAGGATAATTATTTAATTATATCTCCCATAATCTGTCTGATATTGATGACGGACTGACAACTTCTTCCAAGTTGTCACGCTTCTCTCTGTGACTGAGTTAACAAGCCTTTATTGACCCGTCGGTAGATGCGGCTGCTGCCAGGCCTTAATCGATTGCGATGGCTTAATCACTCCTAAACTGCTTTTTTAATGGTTCAATTGAGAGAAGAGATTACAGAGATGCCCCTCTGCAAAAGCTTGGAGGCGACGGCTAGGACATTTGTCATTAACAATACTGTTTTTAGAACAGGACTTGTTTCGGCGTAAACTGAGAGGTTATAGCTTATATTATTTCTGGTTTATTACCTGTTATGCTAATTATATAGGCTAGAGCACATGTGTCAAACTCAAGGCCCGTTAGCCAATTCAATCTGTCCCACGGGCGGTTTGAAAAAATGAAATAAATAACAATAATCCATAAAAAATAAAAAAAAAAAAAATAAAAAAAATCACATTGAAATTACTAAAACAAAATCAAAACTGTGTAGAAATGATAGACCTACATTTATAGTCTCTTCACTCTGTCCATCTAGATACTCAGGGAGCATCAAATTCCAAAAGCGATGGATAGAGGACTATGATTTGCACATTTTGACACAAAGGAAATAATCCATTTTAAATATGGCCCTCCTGACCTTGGTGAAGAGTGAATGCAGCCTGTGGGGAAAATGAGTTTGACACCCCTGGGCTAGAGGTAAGACCAGGCTGTACTCTCCAGCTTTCCTCTTTCTGATCGAAAGGCTTGGCCTTGATTGACTGGTCAACTCAGGTCAGAACAAATTCGCTGCAGTGTCTCGGAAAGTTCTGTCCTGAACTGACCAAACAATATCTCTGATTATAACTGGGATGGTAGGCTAGTTGTAGAAAATTAGAAATGAAAGTTTGATTTTCTCATATGTGAATAATGTATAAACATTTCCCGCTATGCCCACAATTATTCTCTAACATGATTACTAATTGATTTAAAGAAAATGTAGTTAAACACCGTACCGAAAGGTTTGTAAGAGAGCGCTTAGATACACAAAATACTAATGGCTAGTGTGAATACCGGCAAAACGCTATGACCAGCAAAACAATTTTTGGTGTATGTTACATCGATATTTAGTCGATCGATACATCCCTGTCGATCGATACATATGTGTTTCAGCTCGGTTTGTTCAGTGTGTCTACACGTAAAGCACATTTCTTACAGGCTGACTAAACCGCTCGCGTCTCATGTGTGTCGCGTTGCAAAATACATTTTGTAATCTATATTATTCAATTATTGCACCCACACTGCTCGTGCGCGCCAATTAGCGTCTGCGTTGCCAAGGGCTAAAATAGAAGTCAGTTATATTTCTGATGCAGATCGCACAGCAAGTCAGTAAAATAACTCCATGTTTATATCCCAGGACAAATTAGCTAGCAACAGCAAGCTAACTAAATAGGACAAATTAGCTAGCAAGTGCAAGCTAGCTAGCTAAATTGCGATAAAGGTTTAATGCTCTTCGACCTGTCACCAAAGGAATGTAATTGGTTCAGAGTTTGTTTTGATATTTTAACCTGCGTGTCGTGATCACGTTTAGTGTAGGGGGACAAAATGTATGCACGATGGTGCACACACGCAGCTGGTTTGGGTTCCTTGTTACAGGCCTTTCCAGTTAGCTTTAAAAGGCCAGCATTTTTTTATTTTTTTATCTGCTTTTTAATAGATTTGACCTACATTCTAATTAAACATACAATAAATACTAGTCCACTAAGTGTTCTAGAATGCAGGAAAATGTGGGTCAGTTCAAGAGGGTGAAATGTTTTCTTTACCTTATGTCCTTATAATCCAATCATTCATCTGAACTTTATTATAGCCTCAATATGCTTTGATGGATTTCGAACGTTATAGGTGCGTTGGCAAAATGACAAGCTCACGAAATGCATCTGATTAATTCATTAGGAGTATGATTTACATTCATAATTTTAACCACAATGTAACAAATAAGCAAACTGTTTTTAACTTTAGCAAACATTGTCAACATTAAATGTGCTCACTTAGCACATCTTCATCTCCCTCCGTTGCACTGTACTTTCTACTTTTAGCACCCTGGTCAAAAATGGTGGGTGCCCTTGCAAGGTCAAAATGTCAGGACTCCGGTTCCCCCATTGAAATTGTCTTTAGGTCAGGAATCCGATTCAACCGCGTGCCCCAAAAAATTCTGGAGTGGATGGTCAGGGGCCGAAACAAAATTCCAAATTATTTGTGGAATTGACCGCAAGACAGATAATATTTGACTAAAACATCATTTCAAACCTAGCTTACATTTGGATATGATCACATATACAGTGCCATTGGAAATGATTCAGACCCCTTGACTTTTCCCACATTTTGTTAAGTTACAGCCAAATGACATGTCCTCCTAAAATGTCTTATAACACAAACTCTCTTTGTAAAATTGTAATTCTAAGAACAATAGTGTGTTGAATAGATTTACAGTGGATTCTAAACGTATTCAGAACCCTTGACTTTTTCCACATTTTGTTATGTTACAGCCTTATTCTAAAATGTATTACATCTTTGTTTTTACTCATCAATCTACACACAATACCGCATAATGACAAAGCGAGAACAGGTTTTTAGACATTTTTGCTAATTTATTAAAAATAAAAAAGATACCTTATTTACATAAGTATTCAGACCCTTTGCTATGAGACTCAAAATTGAGCTCATGTATCCTGTTTCCATTAATCATCCTTGATCAGTTATACATTACAATACATAGACAACAGATTTCACAACATATTAAGTGTGTGCCCTCAGGCCCCTACTCTACTACCACATATCTATTGCACAAAATCCATGTGTACGTGTGTATAGTGTTTGTATGCGTGTGTCTATGCCTATGGTTGTTGCTTCACAGTCCCAACTGTTCCATAAGGTGTATTTTTTTAATCTGTTTTTAAAATCACATTTTACTGCTTGCATGTGTTACTTGATGTGAAATAGAGTTCCATGTAGTCATATCTCCGTTGTACTGTGCATCTCCCATAGTCTGTTCTGGACTTGGGGACTGTGAAGAGACCTCTTATGGAATGTCTTGTGGGGTATGCATGGGTGTCCGAGCTGTGTGCCAGTAGTTCAAACAGACAGCTCGGTTTAGGTTTGCTACATTGTCAAGGCTGGCAGTGTGCTTCAAAACATTGCAATCAAAAATGACATTCCACTGAATGATCCACCCAGACCTGATGAGCCCATGCCTGACAGGGAGTGTTTCCCACTACCCATAGCCCTGGCACTGAGGACGAATCTATATATCATACAACGGTTTTAGGTATCTGTTCTTCCAAATATTAATAATATTGATGTGTTGATCTCTTGTTGTTTTAGGACTGCGTTAGTCAAAACATATGGTGCAGCTGAAGCACCTACCAGAAGCTCCCCTTCTGGTAGGCCTGGGAATGAGGGGTCATGCAAATCACCCACGTTTGTCAAGATTTCATTTTTTTTGTTTTTTCTTAATGTTTTTTACCTTTTTATTTAACCAGGCAAGTCAGTTTAAGAACTAATTCTTATTTTGAATGATGGTCTAGGAACAGTGGGTTAACTGCCTTATTCAGGGGCAGAATGGCAGAGTTTTACCTTGTCAGCTCAGGGATTCGTTCTTGCCACCTTTCAGTTACAAGTCCAACGCTAGGCTACCTGCCGCCTATATTTATTTCGTTCTATATATTTGTTATATTTATTGTCAAGAAAAATGATTTAGATGTGGTCCATGTCTGAATGTGGTTGTGAAATTAAAGCTTGACTTACCATCAGTTGGTGTGTCTGATATTCCTTCAGGGTCTCGGAGAGGGTCCTCAGTATCACCATCACAAATGATGCCAGACACTGAGGTCTCTCCAATTATGCTGCCAATGCACAGGTCCATAGCAGACCGTGAAGAGTCACTCTGCCCTCCTACGGCTGCACTTATATCCCTTTTGTGGATCATCATGTTTTTGTTGTTGAATATGATTTTAAATCAAACCATTTATTTTTAATTTCATTTACTGTTCTTCACTCAAGTGAGGCAGATTTGACCACAGCTCTAACTTGCTCCCAAGCATTGCTGAGGGCTCCAAAACGTATGGCTTGTTTTGCTTCCACTTCGGTGATCAAAAGTTATATTTCTGTGTCCGAAAAGTTTTTTTTTTCTAATTTGATTTCTCCATGTTGGCTGACAGAAATTTGACATTTCTTGCAGCTTCAAAGGGAAGGTTTGTGAGCATAAATGGTCATTTAGGGAGGTTCTTTATGTAAATGAGACTGTACGTGCACTAGCACAGTGTTTTAGAATGTCTGATTTATCAAGGCAAAATACTCACAGGTGTGTGTTAGTCAAGCGTACGAGCAATTGATAAATACCAACTTTTTTGTACTTGCGAACATTCTACATTTTCTTTGAGTTCCTTTAGAAGCTTTTCTATGCAACATTGATAAATGAGGGGCCCCGGGGAAATCCTGATTCTACCTGGATTTTGTTGGAGAGGCTTCCATTAAAGAACACCCACCCTTAGACATGTAACTCTTTATCCACAATATAGCAGGGGGTGTAAAGCCATAATGCATACAATTTTACAGCAACAGACTATGATTGATAATGTCAAAGCCGCACTGAAGTCTAACAAAACAGCCCTCGCAATCTTTTTATCATCAATTTCGCTCAGCCAGTCATCAGTCATTTGTGTAAGTGCTGTGCTTGTTGAATGTCCTTCCCTATAAGCGTGCTGATTGTCTGTTGACAATTTGTTTACTGTAAAATAGCATTTTATCTGGTCAAACACACATTTTTCCAGATGTTTACAAAGGGTTGATAACTAGATTTTGTTTTTTAAATTGTTATTCAACTAGACAAGTCAAATTCTTATTTACAATGACGGCATACTCCGGACTACACTGGGCCAATTTTGCGCTGCCCTATGGGACTCCCAATCATGGCCGGATATGATGCAGCCTGGATTCGAACCAGGGACTGTAGTGACACCTCTTGCACTGAGCTACAGTGCCTTAGATCGCTGCGCCACTCGGAAGCCCCACAAGCTGATTGGTTGACTATTTGAGCCAGTAAAGGAGTCTTTACTATCCTTAGGTAGGGGAATAACTTTTACTTCCCTCCAGGCCTGAGTGAACACACTTTCTAGGAGGCTTAAATTAAAGATGTGGCAATATCGTCCGCTATTATCTTAATTAAGTATTTTTTTGTTACAAGTTGACATACCCCGGTGACTTGTCATTGATAGACAATTTTTTTCAGTTCTTCCACACTTCATGGAATTCTAAATTAAAATGCTTGTCTTTCAGAATTTGGTCAGATGTACTTGGATGTAAAGTGTCAGCATTTGTTGCTGGCATGTCAAACCTAAGAAAAAAATCATTAAAGAAGTTGGCAATATCAGTGGGTTTTGTGATGAATGAGCCATCTGATTGAATGATGGAGCGAAATGAGCCGTTTTGCCCAAATTTCATTGAAGGTACTAAACTTTTTACTATCATTCTTTGTTTTATGGTGTTTCTTTTTATTAATTTTAGTCACATGATTTCTCAGTTTGCAGTACGTTTGCCAATCGCTCGTACAGCCAGACCTATTTAGCATTTTTTGCCTCATCCCTCTAGTCATTTTATTCATGGGTACATGCTTATTAGTAACTAGGTTAAGCAATTTCATAGATGTGTCAAGTGCAGCATCTGGTTGCTCCTCATTAAACACCACGGACCAACAAATATTCTTTACATCCACAACATAGGAATCACTACAAAACTTCTTCTATGACCTCTTATACACTATATTAGGCCCAGCCTTTGGACCTTTTGATTTTCCTTGATATGGCTACTATATTGTGATCACTTCATCCGATGGTTCTGGATACTGCTTTTAAACACATTTCTGCAGCGTTAGTAAAGATGTGATCAATACATGTTGATGAGTTAATTCCTGTGCTGTTTGTAACTACCCCAGTAGGTTGACTGATAACCTGAACCAGGTTGCAGGCACTAGTTGCAGTTTAAAGCGTTCTCTTGAGTGATGAGCCTGATGAAAGCCAGTCAATATTTAAATGACCCAGATAATATACCTATCTTGACATCACATACATTATCAAGCGTTTCACACATTATCCAGGTACTGACTGTTAGCACTTGGTGGTCTATAGCATCTTCCCACCAGAATGGGCTTTAGGTGAGGCAGATGAACCTGTAGCCATATTATTTCACCGGTATTAAACATGAGATCCTCTCTAAGCTTTACATGAATGTGGTTCTGAATATAAACAGCCACACCTCCACCTTTGGCATTTGTCTTTTCTGTAGATCTTATAACCAAGTATTGCTACCACTATCATCAAAGGTAGTCTCTGAAAAGCACTTAGATAATATCAGAATATGAATGTCATCTGTTGCTAGCAAATTATTGATTTAATGAACCTTGTTTCTTAAGATTCATATGTGACCAACTGCTTTGATTTGGTCTTGTGTAGCAAAATTTGAAATTGTGTTTTTTACATTGGATATAAGTAGAGACTCAGAGCTATAAAATTGGATATTGTACACTGCAGTTGAGGAACAATGGGAAAGTATTTCTGCTTTATATGTTAATAAACGTGTAACGTGTCTTTTTTGAGAAAATGGCCCTTGAATTTTTTGGTACACCTACTAGAGAGCTCTTGTCTACACCCTTGCAGCATCATTCACACCCTCTTAAGCCTTAGTCCCACACATCCCGTTAAGGATTCAAATGTGAGGCGTTGTGGTAAACACATGCTATAGCAAATCAAATTTAAGTTTATTTGTCACATGAACAGGATACAGAAGGTGTAAATAGTACTTGCATAGTGGCAATATCAAAGACCGAAAGTGTCCAGATAAATATTTTGGAGTTTGTCAAAAGGCACCTAAAGGACTCTGACCATGAGAAACAAGATTCACTTGCCTGATGAAACCAAGATTGAGGTCTTTGGCCTGAAAGCCAAGAGTCACGTCTGGAGGAAACCTGGCACCACCCCTACAGTGAAGCATGGTGGATGCAGCATCATGCTGTGGGGATGTTTTTGAGCGGCAGGGACTGGGAGACTAGTCAGGATCGAGAGAAAGATGAACGGAGCAAAGTACAGAGATCCTTGATGAAAACCTGCTCCAGAGCACTCAGGACCTTAGACTAGGGAAAAGGTTCACCTTCCAACAGGACAACAACCCTAAGCACACAACTAAGGCGATGCAGGAGTGGCTTTGGGACAAGTCTATATGAATGTCCTTGAGTGGCCCAGCCAGAGCCCGGTCTTGAACCCGATCAAACATCTCTTGAGACCTGAAAATAGCTGTGCAGCAACGCTCCCCATCCAACCTGACAGAGCTTGAGAGGTTCTGCAGAGAAGAATGGGAGAAACGCCTCATACAGGTGTGCCAAACTTGTAGTGTCATACACAAGAAGACTCAAGGCTGTAATCGCTGCCAAAGGTGCTTCAACAAGGTACTGAGTAAAGGGTCTGAATACTTATGTATTCAATACATTATTGGGTATTGTGTGTAGATTGAGAAATATATATCTTTTTTTTAATCCATTTTAGAATAAGGCTGTAATGTAACAAAATTAGGAAAGTCAAGGGGTCTGAATACTTTCCCGAATGCACTGTATTTAGGGAAAGTCAAGGACATTTTCATGGCTGAAAATGGCAGAGTAATAAAATCTTCTATTCATATGACCTCAACACACTCCACCCAGCATGTTCATGTTTGTTAAGTAGGAGTTACTCCATATGGCGACTGAGTGCGTGTATGTGTGTTTTATTCCTGTCATTGGTGTGATGCTGATTCGCATCTGTTGCATTTGTTTTCATCTTCACACCAATGACACCTCCCAGTAGCTGCCCCACGCCAAATCATAACTGGTGTAGCTGCTGTGTGACACACACATTAAATAATTACTCATTACATCGCAGTAATTAACAGGGCTCGAACACGCCAAGTGTGTTTTCTTAATGTGCTTTGTTACAGCAGAGATGAGAGACTGGCAGCTTGCCACTGGTGGTGATTCCGTTGCAACGACCAGGCAGGATCATTTCTCAGTCCTAATAAAAGACCCAGGTTCTAAACGGCACTCTATTTGCTGTCAGGGCAAACCCAATAGGCTTTATTTATATATAATTTTCACTCTCAAAGTGATTTTAATTAAGGAAATCTGTTCCCAAGTATTCCCACTGATAAATAGAATGGCATATAAACTGTGTTTATTTTCAGGAAATTTAACATGTGTAAATATTTGTATGAACATAAGATTCAACCACTGAGACATAAACTGTCAAAATCAAAAGTAACAGTCAGTATCTGGTGTGGCCACCAGCTGCATTAAGTACTGCAGTGCATCTCCTCATGGACTGCACCAGATTTGCCAGTTCCTGCTGTCAGATGTTACCCCATTCTTCCACGAAGGCACCTGCAATTTCCCGGACATTTCTGGGGGGAATGTCCCTAGCCCTCACCCTCCGATCCAACAGGTCCCTGACGTGCTCAATGGGATTGAGATCCGGGCTCTTCGCTGGCCATGGCAAAACACTGACATTCCTGTCTTGCAGGAAATCACACACAGAACGAGCAGTATGGCTGGAGGCATTGTCATGCTGGGGGGTCATGTCAGGATGAGCCTGCAGGAAGAGTACCACATGAGGGAGGAGGATGTCTTCCCTGTAACGCACAGAGTTGAGATTGTCTGCAATGACAACAAGCTCAGTCCGATGATGCTGTGACACACTGCCCCAGACCATGACGGACCCTCCACCTCCAAATCGATCCCACTCCAGAGTACAGGCCTCAGTGTAACGCTCATTCCTTCGACGATAAACACGAATCCGACCATCACCCCTGGTGAGACAAAACCGCGACTTGTCAGTGAAGGGCACTTTTTGCCAGTCCTGTCTGGTCCAGCGACTGTGGGTTTGTGCCCATAGGCGACCTTGTTGCCGGTGATGTCTGGTGAGGACCTGCTTTACAACAGGCCTACAAGCCCTCAGTCCAGCCTCTCTCAGCCTATTCCTTACAGTCTGAGCACTGATGCAGGGATTGTGCGTTCCTGGTGTAACTCGGGCAGTTGTTGTTGACATCCTGTATTGCCTACCGTCTGTAACCTGTTAGTGTCTTAACAACCGTTCCACAGGTGCATGTTCATTAATTGATTATGGTTCATTGAACAAGCATGGGAAACAGTGTTTAAACCCTATCCAATGAGGATCTGTGAAGTTATTTGGATTTTTTTTAAACAAATTCTTTAAGACATTGTCCTGAAAAAGGGACATTTCTTTTTTTGCTGAGTTTTTAAAAGATTTTTATCTATTTTTTTACCCCCTTTTCTCCCCAATTTCGTGGTATCCAATTGTTAGTAGTTACTATCTTGTCTCATCGCTACAACTCCCGTATCGGCTCGGGAGAGACGAAGGTCGAAAGCCATGCGTCCTCCGAAACACAACCCAACCAAGCAGCACTGCTTCTTAACACAGCACGCATCCAACCCGGAAGCCAGCCGCACCAATGTGTCGGAGGAAACACTGTGCACTGCGCCCGGCCTGCCACAGGAGTCGCTGTGCGAGATGAGACAAGGATATCCTTACCGGCCAAACCCTCCCTAACCCGGACGACGCTAGGCCAATATTTAACATTTTAGCGGCCTTTTAAGCATTCTAAGTACAGTTAAATAGTTAGACCGCTGCATCCGTGTGTGTGTGTGTTAAGGCACTGCATCTCAGTGCTAGAATATTATGGTTTTGCGCCGTTATTGACTTGATAAATACAGACTCTGTATGATTTGGAAATGTTGGAACTTGGCCATGATGACAGTTTCTAAAAGAAAGCACAATGGTACATTTGATCTCATTTCTGTGTAGAGGTGTAGGGAGAATGTTTTGATATTGTACGGTGACTTTTTTCAAACTAAACATGCGTGTGCCAAACACTGGTCACGCATTCTGCAATTAAATGCTACAGCCCACACGTCTATGCAAAAACAAACTATTGTTCAATGTTACATTTTTCGATATATGATTGTTTTTCTGTCTCCTGCTCTGGTACAGGCTCTGAGATGTAATATGCTGATGTCATGCTCCTATCGCACAGCAGTACTGTAACCTACCTAAATATCTTTAATAGGATACTGGTCTATTTACTTTCAATCAGGCTTGAATGAATAAATGGTCATATTTGTTGTATAGTAGCGGGAATAAAAAAATGTTAGAAAAGGAGAGACTTATCCTGCAGTATGATTATGATTTATATAATGAAATAAACATATTAGCTTAGGCCTACAAGCCCAGTTATAGGATCTCCTTGCCAACAGCAAAAGCATATATTTTAAATTTAAGTTGTATTTTTTATTACCATTTAATTTCTTCCATGCGTGTCAACAAAGACCTACATTTCCCCAAAATAACAGTATTTACTTGCAATACAATTCTTCAACCACTATAAGTTGTGTGTACTCATGGTTTGAGGTGTTTGTGGAAATATGATGGAAGTTCCCATCAAGTTCAAATTTGATAAATCCCAAACTTTGGAGGAAAACTGGAGCACACAAGGATGACTTTTTTTTGTGCTTACGCACCTTTGATAAATGAGGCCCCAGGTGTGGAATAGTCTGTTTATTGAAGGTGGCTAATCCATGTAATCTGTCTGTTAAAGCTTTTTGACATGGCGTGGCCTGCATCCAGGTTTTTACAGCCAGAAAACAGAATAAAAAAGCTTATCGGCTGTAGAAAATAAGATTGGGGATTTAGACTGGTAATCTTCTATCAATAGTCTTGTGACCAAAGACAAAAGAGAATATGGTTGGTTGGATTCAATGCTCCATTTTGTATTTGTTTGCTTGGTAAAAAATACAGTATTGTAGAACTAACCACAGACAGTTTTTCCATGTCAAAGAAAATTCAGAGCTTTCCTGTTTTATTGAAATTAAATAGAGCATATTGTAGAATAAATAGAATATCTAATAAAATAACAGACAAAATAGTTAAGTAGTTTATTGGATAATTGTGGTCCTTGTCTGTGTGAATGCCCCTGGATAACCCTACCATACAGGAGTAAGGTGGCTGAGGATGGATTAATGCTCGTTCATATTGCTCTCCTGCTGTCTCAGGAAACAAACTATGCATCAAGTTTTTTTAGATTAAGGATCCTCCTTAGCTGAAAAATGGTAGTCGCAATCACACTTATCTTATTAGTGAGCTTACGGAGTAAACACCCTAAGAGGAGCCCAAACAGAGGATGTCTATACCAAGATCAGGCTACTTATGAAATGGCACAGGCAGATTAGGTGTCTAATTCCATGGAATCTCTAATATAAATCTTGGGATTATTAGGGTTTATTGGCCCATGGGCTTCAAACCTATGACCCAAGCCAAGATCTGGCGGCTCTGGCAGCTGTGCATGCAGACAGATTGCAAAAGGCCCTTAACAACTTAGAGATGATGATGATCCACCCCCACAGACCCAGCTATCCAGATCAGCCACTTATTATAAATTACACCATTTTCATTGGCCGACCAGGACAATGTGAAACACCAGACATGTTTTGAGAATTTTCCCAATTAGTTAGGGAAAGCAAATGTATGAGTTTTTTTCCACACTAAGGACCAGCAGTTACAATTCAAAGTTAGCCTATTTTTGTATAACTAATTTTCTAAATTAAAAGTTGACTCAACATTTTCTCTAGCAGCAGAAAACAGAATTTAGTTGCGGATTTGACGATTGATTGAAGATTATCAGTCTAATTCCAGTCTAAATCTTTTTCAGCCAATAAGCGTTTTAATTCTGTTCTATGGGGAGTAAAAACCTGGATCCACGCCATGTCAATATGTCTGTATAACAGAAAGATTAGACTGCCAGTATAACAGACAGATTAGACAGTGTATCAGCCACTTATAATTAGACATATTTGACAACGTGAAACAACTATGTTTTCACAATAAATTCCAGATCTTCTTTTAATCCAAATTTGAAGCCAAAAACCCTCCAATAACACCTTTGTCGAAATGCAATCGTTTAAGTCTGACACAGCAATTCTAGATATCAGCAGCCTGATTTTCTCGACCATTCATTGTTACCCAGATAGAGGTCCCTGAGACAGAAGTCTACTGAATAACTCTACTCTACTAGCATTTGGCTGGTAATTGATTGGTCTTTACTATGAGCTGAACAGTGAACTATCATCCCCTACCATTCAATCAGTACTATTAATCGGCTCATTGGAGAGAATGGAGAATTAATTTACTCTACCCTTAATCAATCTTAATAAATCAATACGATTGACCTGTTGAAGTGGCTTGGTTGGTTCTGGGTACACTTTCTCACTCTTCTGTAGACGCTGTACATACTGTGTCTTTTTGGAATGACGGCGTCAAAAAAGGAAAATTCATTACGATTCATTCATATAATTGTGTGAATAAAATTTCAGCTATATATGATGCATACAGTGCCTGACAAAAGTATTCACAACCATGAACTTTTTCCACATTTTGTGTTACAGCCTGAATTTAAAATTAATAAAATAGAGATCTTGTGTCACTGGCCTACACATAATACCCCATAGTGTCAAAGATAAATTGTTGTTTTTTTGTTTTGTTTTTAATTAATTAAAAATGAAATATTGAAATGTCATGAGTGAAAAAGTATTCAACCCCTTTGTTATGGCAAGCCTAAATAAGTTCAGGAGTAAAAATGTGCTTAACAAGTCACATAGTAATTTTCATGGACTCACTCTGTGTGCAATAATAGTGTTTAACATGATTGTTGAATGACTACATCATCTCTGTACCCCACACATATAATATGTAAAGTCCCTCAGTTGAGCAGTGAATTTCAAACACAGATTCAACCACAAAGACTAGGGAGGTTTTCCAATGCCTCAAAAAGTGGGGCACCTATTGGTAGATAACAACATTTTTATTTTTTTAAGCATACATTGAATATCAATTTGAGCATGGTAAAGTTACTCATTACACTTTGGATGGTGTATAAATACACCCAGTCACTACAAAAATACAGTCATCCTTCCTAACTCAGTTGCCAGAGAGGAAGAAAACAGCTCAGGGATTTCACTATGAGGCCAATGGTGACTTTAAAACAATTACAGATTTTAATGGCTGTGATAGGAGAAAACTGAGTATGGATCAACAACATTGTAGTTACTCCACAATACTAACCTAATTGAAAGAGGGAAAGAAGGAAACCTGTACAGAATAAAAAATATTCCAAAACATTCCAAAATATGCATCCTGTTTGCAATTAACTTTTTGTCCTGAATACAAAGACTTATCTTTGGGGCAAAGTACAGAGTTATCACTCTTCATATTTTCAAGGATAGTGGAGGCTGTGTCATGTTTATAGGTATGCTTGTAATCATTAAGGACTGGGTAGTTTTTCAGGATACAAAATAAACCGAATGGAGCTAAGCACATGCAAAATCCTAGAGGAAAACCTGGTTGTCTTTGTAACCAATTTCTGTGTTCATGCAAGTGGCTGACTACACAAATCCTCACTTATCAGTAGCTGCTATTTGGCAGTATGCCCAGACCTTGTTTTGAGAACAAACTAAAGATGTCTCAGCTTAGAGATGAGAAGACTCGTGAGGTGTTGGTCTGTCACATGTTATGAAATGTATTGGTCGGTCACATGAATTACACAAAAAGGCAATGATTCATTAATTATGCTAAATCATGCTAATATAACGTGTCTGTGTATAGCCATATGTAAGACAACGGCTGGGCCTGCCCAGGGAGAGCTCCTGAATGACGTGTACTATGGTGCATTGAGTTGGTTGTAAGCCTCTCCAGCGCGCTGACAATAAACAATTATTAATTTAAGATTGACTTTGTGTGTCCCTGTGTAAGAATTTCCACGACATCTTCTTTCCACCAGACACTGGGACATATATTCACCTTTCAGCAGGACAGTAATCTAAACACAAGGCCAAATCTGCACTGGAGTTGCTTACCAGGAAGACAGTGAATGTTGGCCAAGTTACAGTTTTGACTTAAATCTGCTTGAAAATCTATGGCAAGACTTGAAGATGGTTGTCTAGAAATGATCAACAACCAATTTGACAGAGCTTGATAAATTTTGAAAAGAGTAATCGGAAAATATTATACCATCCAGGTGTGGAAAGCTCTTGGAGACTTACCCAGAAAGACTCAAAGCTGGAATCGCTGCTAAAGGTGATTATACAAAGTATTAAATCAGTGGTGTGAATACTTAAGTAAATTATTTTCTCTCTGCATTGTTGAGAAGGGCATGTAGTGAAGCATTTCACTGTTATTCCACACCTGTTGTTTATGAAGCATGTGACAAATAAAAAATGGATTTGATTCCTCAGTATCAGATCATTTAGAATGGAAAATGATTGTGTTCATGAAACAATTGTTAGTGTATCGAATTGAACAGAATCACATTGCATCGATTTGTTTCACTAATCAAATGGAATCAAACTGAATCATTTCAAACTAAAAGTATCCTTGTATCGTATCAGAGCCCATGTATCTAGATGCTTATCGAATTGTGCTTTTAAGGGTGATGCACATCCCTAATGGTTAGTATTACAGAGAAACAACAAAACATTTTTGGATTAATTTATTCATCAAGAAGGAACCAATAGTGTACATAACTTTATCAAATAAATTGATAAACCTCAATCCCATCACTGGCAGCTAAAATCAAATCAAACGCTGTGTGTGTCACTCTAAACTCTCTCCTCCTCCACTGACGATGCGGCACGCACCAGAGTATTTAGCGTCCTGCCTAGGTATCTATAGGGGGGTACACTTTGCCTGGTCCAGTTACTATGCCCCCTCTGCAAAATACCGCTGACAGATCTTTTTATGAAGAATAATGGTATAACGTGGGCTTAAAAATTAGGATTAGTAGTTACTTTAACATTTTTGAAAATGTTTAAAACGAGGCAGATCTGAGAGGGCATGTGTCTTTTGGCCCCCTATGGGCATGATGCCACTGAGTATATGGATGTGTATGTGAGGGTGAATTTGATCTTGGTGAATAGAATCAGATTCAAACAAATAGCAGGAAGCTTTGAATACATGATGCAGTAGCGTGTCAAATTAAAATAAAATCTCATAATTCTCAACAAAAAAAACAATGGTCCGAACCGCATGTCTCTATAATAATCTGTCATAATCTGTTCAAAGGTTACTGGAGTATTTACCCTTGTAGGATGACCAGAATTAGGGTGACTAAATCCGTGGAGGCCAGAGAAAGAAAGTGGTAAAAAATCTGTAAAATCGCATCAGCTTGGCTGGATTCTGTTCAAGAATTATAGATTCTGTTCAACATTTCTGTTGAAATTGTCATCTCAAATCCGCAGGACATAAAACAATAGATGTAAAATGGATATCGATTTTGAAACATGACATGTACAGTATTTTCATATTTTAGTATACAATGTTCATATTAATTTGAAATGTCAGTTGTTTTTCTAAGATTTCTCAAAAATACAAGTGTATCTTTGTGAAATGTCAATGGAGCACTGAGCGTATAACAAGCTTTTTATTTTCAAAGCCTTTTACATTCAGCTCGTGTCATGCACATTTTTCTTTTTATGACCCTTGTAAAGAACTTTGAAGACAACTACAAAATGTAAAATCCTAAAATATTGTTAGAAGAAACCTGCACCGCTATGACAACAGAGAACGGTATCAGATGTATTAAGTTATGAAATCGGACTTTTTTGCTATAATGTTTATGATATGTTGGAGAAAGACCCCACTGAACAATTTAGAACATGAATAATCATATTTGTCTTGGTAAAAGGTATTTCACCAGCAAAGTGTGCTTTCAGTTTACATTCAGTTTATTATGCTTTATGAATTTGCTCTTTAATGAGGAATTCATACTATGAACCTCAGCATTTAATATCTGGCATTTTCTAGAATCTAGATTACATAAATTATGTAATTATTATTAGCTGTTAATAAACAGTTTATTTGTGTAATCGGTTAGTTGACTCCCTTGGAAGAAAGGCTGCATTAACTTAATGGGTGTTAACTTGATTGAGTGCTTGAATTGATAGAACTCATTCTAGATTAGAACTCGAACTCATTCGTAATAAGACCGCTAGGCCTATATTCTTCTTAGGCTATGCTCGACCAAAGCACCAAAATGCCTCTCCTCTCTCTTCTTCATTATTTCTTCTTAGCTGGATATTTCCCATTCTCCAAAATGATGGGTTCTCGTAAACCAGTCTCTCTAAACCCATTTTTCCAAAACATTTGCTTTTGATTAGAAGACTAAGGGTTTTGGGTTCGATTTGAGGTTTGGTTTTTGGGCGTAAGACCCTATGTACTTCGATTTCATTCAGGGATAGAGTATGTTACCACTGTTGCTAGGATGCATTGAAATATAAGTACCCAGAAAGCTCTCTGCTAGTCCCCCTATAAGCCTGGGCTCTGACTCCTGTGTTTTAGGAGGGAGGGAGAACAGTGAAGGCATTTTGATGGCAAACACACACACATCCTTCCCTGCTCCCTGTAAGGTGATAAATTACCAGGTGCCAAAAGGTCTGGCTTGGTGGTGAAGATGGCAGGAGTCCCAGCAGATATCACAGGTGAATTTATGTCTCTGCTTCAGAGGATCTCAGACCTGAGCCTGTCTGTAAATCAGAACCATTAGAGTATCATTTCGTACCAAATGGCGCCCTATTCCCGGATATAGTGCACTACTTCGATGTACCTGTCTGTCTGGGAGAAGGGTGGAGTTGGCGTGATTTGCTGACAACTCAATGCCCTTGGACCATCGAAAAAATGACCTTCCAGATCACTTTATTTGGTTATACCTGTAGAATAATTCTGAAGGAGGCCGTAGGTAGCAGTTCTGTGAGATCTCTGCTAATATGAACTGGTATGAGTTCACTTGTACAAAAAATATAAACGCAACATGCAAAATGTTGCTCCCATGTTTCATGAGGTGAAATAAAAGATCCCAGAAATGTTCCATATGCACAAAAATTCCTCTCCCTTCTCTTCTATAGAACCCAATTGAGAATTCAAAGCTTAATTTAAACATACACAGACTGTTGGTGGTCCAGGCTAATGTAAATATTAGAAGTGGTGAAGCGCATTGTCCAAACACGGTCAAGCTTCAAGAGGGACGCTAATGAATGGAATCAGCATGTGAAGTACCCACAGCGGAATTTAAAAATAACTTATTTTTACAACCAAGTCTCTATTTTTGATGTTGGGGTCCAGACAGCTTTTTGTGATTTCACATGTTTTTGAGAAACTTACACCAAATAGCAAATCACTTTGCATCCTTGTTGTGTAGTATGGGAGTCCCTCAATTAACATGAACAAAGGCTCCAAAATCACACAAATAAGTACATTTAGAAACGGCAAAGCTCTCTGTATAGTGATGCAGGTCTTTAAATGTTGAACACTGTTTAAACACACGTCACTTCCTCTAAAACGAAGGAGAGCTAGGTTTTGTTGTTTTGAAAAGTTTGTTGTTTTGAAAGTGTATTGGTACTGTCTAGTGATCCTGCCGACCCAAGGACGCGTCTGAGGAGCTATTTGGAGTAGCAGCAGCCTAACTGTCTATCAAGCTAGCATGGTTTCTGTAAGGCTTGAACGCAGCCCTCAACACGATTAGCCATTGTTGCTTAGACCTCAGATTGTCCCGGGTTTGTGGCTGTCTAGATCCCTGTTATTTGTTGTTTTCAATCTTTCCTGTGACCTGCCGTCTGGAATTGTGAAGAGTAACAGTGTAACCTACGTTGCTACCATGACGTTGCTACCATGACAAAGACCAAAGCCGGTGGGAGTACTGTTGAAGACAGTGGTGTCTCTCTATCACACGTGAAGGATCTTTTAAACGAACAAAAATGGTTTTACAAGCAGTTGTTACAACAAGAAAATAGCTTCAAGTGTTTTGTCCAAATACTGGTGGATTCAGCTAATAAACAAAGGGACGATCTGACAAGGCAGGTCCAGGACCTGAAGAACAGTTAGCAGTTCTCCCAGGGTCAGCTCGATGAGTTGAAACAGGAGAATGGCAAGATGACAGCAATCTGTAAGTCATTGAGAGAGGACATCAATTATGTGTGTGAATCCATGATAACAATGATGGATAAATCAGACTCAAGGGACAATCAAGGCAGAACAATATGGTTATGGACCGAATTGCAGATTCTCCACATGAGACCTGGACGGAGTCTGAGGACATAGTGAGGGAAACGATCTCTGAGAAATTGAAGATGGAGCACAGGAACAATTATTGTTATTGATCATTAATGACAAACCCCCTGGCATTGACCTTTTTTTAAATTATTATAAAAAAGGCAATACCAGAATAAAGTATGTAGTGATTCTGCCATTGACTTAGATGGCAGAATTAGATGGAAAGCTACTGAGGATGGTCATCTGAGCGCAGAGGAAAGTATTTGTCCTCAGGCCTTGAGGGAAGCCAAAGTAATTCCACTTCACTGGTTCTAACAGCATAATTATACGCTTGCAGCCAGCTCTTAGCAAACCTTTGGAAAAAAATGTGTTTGACCAAATACAATGCTATTTCTCTGTAAACAAATTAAGACTTTCAGCATGCTTATAGAGAAGGGAACTGAACATGTACTGCACTGACACAAATTAATGATGATTGGTTGAAATAAATTGAAAGTAAGAAGATTGGGAGCTGTACTGTTAGATTTCAGTGCAGCCTTTGATTTTATTGACTAACTATGTGTTATGGCTTTTCAACCTCTGCCATATCGTGGATTCAGAGCTATCTATCAAATAGAACTCAAAGGGTTTTGTTTAATGGAAGCTTCTCTAATGTCAAACATGTACAGTGTGGTGTACTGCAGGGTAGCTCTCTAGGCCCTCTACTGTTTTCTATTTGTACCAATGACCTGTCACTGGCATTAAACAAAGCATGTGTGTCCATGTATGCTGATGATTCAACCATATACACATTAGCAACCACAGCTAATGAATTCATTCAAACACGTAACAAACAGTTGCCATCTGTTTTGGAATGGGTGGCCAGTAATAAACTGGTCCTGAACGTCTCTAAAACTAAGAGCATTATATTTGGTACAAATCATTCCCTAAGTTCTAGATTCAGCTGAATCTGGTAATGAATGGTGTGGCTGTTGAACAAGTTGAGGAGACTAAATTACCTAGTGTTACCTTAGATTGTAAACTGTCGTGGACAAAACATATAGATTCAATGGTTGTAAAGATGAGGAGAGGTCTGTCCATATTAAAGAGATGTTCTGCTTTTTGACACCACACTCCACAAAGCAAGTTCTGCAGGCTCTAGATTTGTCTTATCTTGATTATTATTCAGTTGTGTGGTCGAGTGCTGCAAAGAAAGACCTAGTTAAGCTGCAGATGGCCCAGAATAGAGCAGCACGTCTTGCTCGTCATTGTAATCAGAGGGCTGATATAAATACTATGCATGCCAGTCTCTCTTGGCTAAGAGTTGAGGAGAGACTGACTGCATCACTTCTTTTTATAAGAATCAATGTGTTGAAAATCCCAACTTGTTTGCATAGTCTTACACACAGTTCTGACACACACACTTACCCCACCAGACATGCCACCAGGGGTCTTTTCACAGTCCCCAAATTCAGAACAAATTCAAGGACACGTACAGTATTATGTAGAGCCATTATTGCATGGAACTCTGTTCCATCTATTATTGCCCAAATAAACAGCAAACATGGTATCAAAAAACAGATAAAGCAACACCTCACGGCACAACGCCTCTCCCCTATTTGACCTAGATAGTTTGTGTATGTATTATTATGTAGCTACGTGTGCCTTTAAAAACATACACACAAAAAAAACTTATGTCTGTCCTTGACCTGTTCTTGTCTATTAATGTTCGGTATTACTGTATGTCATGTTTTGTGTGGACCCCAGGAAAGAGTAGCTGCTGCTTTTGCAACAGCTAATGGGGATCCTAATAAAATACCAATACACATGAAATTGTGTAAATCCTAACTTTAAATCGTGTAGCAGAATTTCTATTTGTTTCCTAGCTAGCTAGGTTGGACAGAGATGCTAGCAAACACTAGCTAGCTACTTAGCTAACTTCTGTGTCAAAGTGAAACAAATTGCATAGAGTATTTACCATCTGTAAAATGTTATTTTATTGTGAACATTTCTTCCACACACTCTTTTGCACACTTCTCATAGATACGTCCATCCTGATTCTTCAGGACGCACTGTCCCATGATGTCAGTGTCAACACAAAATTCTCCTCACGTTCCAGGTCGTCTTTATTTCAAGCGTGTTTCAGAGATGGGCAGATCTCACAAAGTCAGGGGAATTTCTCAGAAACCAGCGAACCACACCAATAATATGGCTCAAGAGCTTCAGATGAGGCCTTCATTCCTGGAATAAATAAGTGTACCAATGCATCATCAGGGTTTCAAACGTGGGGCGAGACACATCATGGGAGTTGACCATTGGTCTGAAAACCAACCATTTCTGTTCCTGGAACAGAGCAATGACGCATCGCACACAAAAGTGAGAAAATATCTAATGTTTAACTGTGAAACCATTGAAAATAAGGTTGCATGATGATACATAAGGGTTCAATATTATGCACATTTCTAAGTGCATTTATAAATGGTTGATAGCTGGAGGTAAATAGTGGCACACTATTTGGCAAGCACTGACTGGCTATCGCACAATTTTGACCAATTTGTTAACCCATTTATTAATGGTTTATAATGCATTTACAAATGCTTCAATAACCATTAATAACGTCATTATAAACCCTTTACTGGGGCCTCCCGGAAAACCTACTCTGGGTTCGAGCCCAGGCTCTCTCACAGCCGGCCGCGACCTGGAGACACAATTGGCCCAGCGTCGTCCAGGTTAGGGAGGGTTTGGCCGGTAGGGATATCCTTGTCTCATCGTGCACTAGCGACTCCTGTGGCGGGCCGGGCGCAGTGCACGCTGACCAGGCCGCTAGGTGCACGGTGTTTCCTCCGACACATTGGTGTGGCTAGCTTCCGGGTTGGATGCGCGCTGTGTTAAGAAGCAGTGTGGTTGGGTTGTGTTTCGGAGGACGCATGGCTCTCGACCTTCGTCTCTCCCGAGCCCGTACGGGAGTTGTAGCGATGAGACAAGACAGTAACTACTAACAATTGGATGCTACGAAATTGGGGAGATTTAAAAAAATAAAAAATAAACCCTTTACAAATGGAGCCTTATTGTACAGCTGTATGCTGTATTTAAGACTGGAAGCTCAGAGAATCAAACAGCTACACGCATACAGTCAAGTAGCACCCTGGCAGGTAGACACACCTTGGTCATGGGAAGGGCAGTTCTTCACCCATGACTGTTTGAACAAGTTGATTCCCCCTTTGCATTGCTCTGCTCTCTACAGTCAGCTTTCCCTTTTCATCATGGTTGCGTCCCAAATGGCACCATATTCCCTACTTAGTGCACTACTTTTGACCAGAACCCTATTGGTCCTGGTCAAAAGTAGTGCCCTATCTAGGAAATAGGGTGCAATTTGGGATGCATCCTACAGGAATGGCTTCTTCACACTGAGCCCAACTTCAAAGAGGGCTACCAAGCAGGAGTATGATTGATGATAGTTATTTGGCTTTTATCTAAAGCTGATGGTTAATGCACACATTTCAGTGTGTGTGTGTGTGTGTGTGTGTGTGTGTGTGTGTGTGTGTGTGTGTGTGGGTAGAGGGAACAAGTAAACAGGCCTACATGTGAGACATGGCCTGGGCCTGCTGTTGAGAAACCTGAACTCAGTGGAGGTGTGGAGAGATGGGTGTTAGCCTGAAAGAACTGATGAGGGCTACTTTACCCAGACCTTGTCTGTCTGTCAGCGTGTGCTGGGTCTCACACTCTGGGCCCACATACCTCTCTCGCCCACGGAGCGCCTAAATTTGACCATTTACACAGATAGAATTCGATCAGTTCATATCACAACCCTGTAATGACGTTGACTGGTTGGGTGTGAATTTAGCAGTTAGTACAGGAATGGGAAAAATACGGCCTGCAGACTGAATTCAAATCCATGGGAGGTTTGAGTATAAAAATTTAATAAAACATTTTGGGGGGGTAGGAGGGAGAATTTTTACTTGGGGTAATAAACAACCCTCCAGGCCACTCTTGAACATCTTAAACGACATATAAAGTATGTTGACATTATATTGGATCTACAGTGCATTCGGAGAGTATTCAGACCCCTTGACTTTATACAAATTTTGTTACTTTAGACTTATTCTAAAATTGTATTAATTCATTGTTTTCCTCATCAATCTACACACAATACCCCATAATAACAAAAGTGAAAACAGGTTTTCAGAAATGTTTGCAAATGTATTAAAAATAAAAAACAGAACCTTACCTTACTTACGGAAGTATTCAGACCCTTTGCTATGAGCCTCGAAATTGAGGTCAGTTGCATGGAGTCCATCTGTGGTAAATTCAATTGATTGGACATGATTTGGAAAGGCACACACCTGTCTATATAATGTCCCACAGTTGACATTGTATGTCAGGTCTAAAACCAAACCATGAAGAGACAGAATTGTGTCGAGGCACAGATATGGGAAAGAGTACCAAAACAAATCTGCAGAATTGAAGGTCCCCAAGAACACAGTGGCCTCCATCATTCTTAAATGGACGAAGTTGGAAACCAGCAAGACTCTTCCTAGAGCTGGCCGCCCGGCCAAACTGAGCAATCGGGGGAAAAAAGCCTTGGTCAGGGAGGTGACCAAGAACCTAATGATCACTCTGACAGAGCTCCAGAGTTCCTCTGTGGAGATGGGAGAACTTTCCAGAAGGGCAACCATCTCTGCAGCACTCCACCAATCAGGCCTTTATGGTAGAGTGATCAGATGAAAGCCACTCCTCAGTAATAGGCACATTACAGCCCACTTGGAGTTTGCCAAAAGTCACCTAAAGGATTCTCAGACCATGAGAAACATGATTATTTGGTCTGATGAAACCAAGATTGAACTCTTTTGACCTGAATTCCAAGTGTCACGTCTGTTAGAAACCTGGCACCATTCCCACGGTGAAGCATGGTGGTGGCAGCATCATGCTGTGGGGATGTTTTTCAGCGTCAAGGACTGGGAGACTACTCAGGACTGAAGGAAAGATGAACGGAGTAGAGTAAAGAGAGATCCATGATGAAAACCTACTCCAGAGCGCTCAGGACCTCTAACTGGAGCGATGGTTCACCTTCCACCAGGACAACAACCCTAATCACAAAGCTTCAGGACAAGTCTCTGAATGTCCTTGAGTGAGCCAGCCAGAGCCCGGACATGAACCCGATCAATCATCTCTGGAGAAACCTGAAAATAGTTGTGCAGCAATGCTCCCCATCCAACCTGACAGAGCTTGAGAGGATCTCCAGAGAAGAATGGGAGAAACTCCCCAAATACAGGTGTGCTAAGCTAGTAGCGTCATACCCAAGAAGACTTGAGGCTGTAATTGCTGCCGAAGGTGCTTCAACAAAGTACTGAGTAAAGGGTCTGAAACGTACCTGTTTTTGCTTTGTCATTATGGGGTATTATGTATAGATTGAGGGATTTAAAAAAAATCTATTTTAGAATAAGGCTGTAATGTAACAAGATGTGAAAAGTAAAGGGGTCTGAATACTTCCGAATGAACAGTATATATTTTCAAATAACTGCCCTTTTTTTGGCCTGGAAATGGCTTTTTACAAACAAATCAGTCTGAAAATAATCTGTGCGCCCCACCTCTGAATTTTGATATCCCGATGTGGCCCTCAAGTGAAAATGATTTCCCACCCCTGTCCTAGTACAATAAGACTGAATACTTTTGCTTGCCCTTTTCTAATGGGGTGTTATATGTTACAGATGAAAGTGAACATTGTCTTTATTCATCTCGATCAATGATAGTAGAGGGGATGAAAGGTGCGTTATTTACCTGGTGGAAAGAAGGTAATGCTCCCATTTGCCATGTCAGAGATTTTGAAAGAGCTTGGGGTCTTAGTTAGGTGTGTATGTATTTGTCCTTGGTGTTAGGTGTGTGTATATGTGTTCTGGTGGGAGATGTGGGGGATGACATTGCAGGTGTCATCCTTAAAGAGAGCCGCGCCCGCTGGCATCAGTCCAATCAGACTCCCACACGCATCTATCGGTGTGGTGTATACCTCTCACTAAGCCTTCCGTGTCAACAGACAATGGCCATGGGCGTCCCCAAAATACACAACCAATATACCAATATGTCCTCACAATACACAGCCGAATTCTCACAATGCATAGCCCCCGGGGCAACCGGGAGAACACCTCTAAAGCAAACAGGGCCACCCGCTTCTCAACAAAAGCAGCAAAGTGCTTTGCGAGCTCCCCTCCGAACCCTCCACTCCTTGTCTTGTCCCTCACCGGGGGAACAGACATAAAGGTTTCTGGGAGCTCGTTAACAGGTGTCACATGAAGGTGAACCGCTGATGCATTGTGTCCCCCGACGTTCCTTGTCTCGCTCCGAATTTGCCTTACCAGAACCCTTTGTGGTGGGATTGGGCTCGGGTGGCTGGGTGATTGTCCCAGTCTGAGAATTAGAGAAACAGCTGTGTTTGATTTTGTTGTGGCCAGCACCATGAAAGAGGCAGCCTCAGGAAGTGTGTGTGTCTGCCTTTTGTAGGGAGTGTGTTTGAAAGGGCCTCAGGTAGGATTCTTATTGTGTGTGTGTGAACTGACAACACTCTGCATTAGGGCTGGGAATGCCAGGGACCTCACGATACGATATTGTCAGGCTTCTTTGGTGCCGATAAGATATGTATTACGATTCGATACTGTAATTTTATTGTGATTCGTTGTTCCAAACATATTGCTCACCATATGTCTGCTGCAAAGGGACAAAGAGAGAGCCATGTTTTGAACAGTCATGAAAATAAAATAACAAATGTGCTCCCTATTTAAAAGAAAGATGGAGAACAAGATATGAAGGAAAACTAGAGCAAAAATCATATAATAGGAAATCGTCAACAATAGTTCCATATAAAGATATGATCTTCTTTCCCCATCACTACTCTGCTCCATCCTTCCATGTAGCATTGGGTTGAATGGGTGTGTAAGTGGGTCCCTGTTTAATGTGATGTGTTTATCTGATAAGAAGTAATAGTTTAGAACTGATGGTAAAAACACCATTATCACACGCTAATGTGCCCCACGCCCCAAAACAAATTGTTTTGAAAGTGTATCCTGGAAATACTAAATTAAGACATTTTAATACTTTTCAATAAAGGAAGAGTGCTTTGCAGTTTTTAATTCAAAGAAGACCCAGTCCCTTTCCAAAGAGCAGCATTGACTCCCAGTTTCAGCTGTACAGTGGTGACCTGTCATTCAGGGAAGGTGGGGCAGATTAGTTGGTAGTTATAATATTCAATGATTACATTTCTCTAAAACAGGCTATAGGCTACATCTGCACCACAAAGTCAGAAAGGTATGTTAAGTTATTGGGGAAAAATAGACCAAATTATTAGTGTGAGGCACATGGGCTACTAACAGCTTAACACACAACATACACTTAGTATTAATTTCTTAGCTGCAGTATACATATTTCCCTGGCATATTGCATCATTTATGCAGCAGCATAAAATACATTTTTGGACTCGCTTTGTATTGTGCTCACTTGAACAGGAAGATGTCGCGGTGGTCCTTGTGGGCAAATTTTGTCATGAAAGTCTGGCATTCTCTGGATTTATGGTGCTTTCAAGACATCTGGGAACCCGTAAAAAAACAAAGTAGAATCATGTCAGTGATCTTCAGGTCGGAGCTCTAGAAGGACACCTGAGTTCCTGACTTGGAATTCCGAGTTGGATGACCGTTCAAAACTTATTTTCACTGTCGGAGCTCTAGAAGGACATCTGAGTTCCGAGTTGGAAGACCGTTCAAAACTTATTTTCACTGTCGGGGCAAATTTTTTTCAGAGTTCCCAGTTGTCTTGAACTCACTGAAGTCTGAGATTTCCCAGTTCCGAGTTTCCAATTGTTTTGAACGTGGCAGAAGTCATGCTGCATTGTGTTCAACCTTTTCTGGCCCATGGTGCTGAATGTTTATCCCTTTAAGCTTGTAAAAGAGACCCTTAAACCCAGACTTGGACCACACACCCATTCCACTGTGCTTTCATTGTCTGCTTATATGCCCATGTTATTTATTCTACAGTTCTGACTTGGTGTACAGGGAGAATACTGTAAGAACGGCCCATGTTTTGAATTCTGTCACTGTACATTTCAAAAGTGCTGAACAAATAGTTCTATTGACAACGTCCGTCCTAGCTCGCTCATTAATGTCTTAATCAAAATCATGGATTGCCTTTTATCTACTAGTCATCCCCTTATGCCATAGTTTGTAGATCTCAATTGTCAGCAGAAACCACATTTGTTTAAGCAAGTCAACCATATCAGGTATGTTTTTATAAAAGGCAGTAAATGAGTCTGAATGAACTGTTTCTCTGCCAGACAAGGCTTCCCTGATAACCAGGTGTAGCAGTAAAGATTCACTCCGTGGTGCTGAAAAGAAAGCTCTGCTGTTGGGACAGCTTTATGTAGGCCCTAACAGTTTGTGGGCACCATTTGTCACCATCATAGTGTAATTACTGTACTGTTGTGTTGTGGCTTTGCTGGCATGCATCTAAAAAAAATTTGGGGAGAGTTTGCAACACCAAGATTTACATGCTAAAATCACTACTGCAGCTGTGTTCCTTTTAGATGTATGGTCAGGCAGTAGGAAGCTCTCTCATCCATTTATATGCAGATGATACAGTGTAATACTCAGCTGGCCCCTCCCTGGAGTTTGTGTTAAACGCTCTACAACAAAGCTTTCTAAGTGTCCAACAAGCTTTCTCTGCCCTTAACCTTGTTCTGAACACCTCCAAAACAAAGGTCATGTGGTCTGGTAAGAAGAATGCCCCTCTCCCCACTTGTGTGATGTCTACCTCTGAGGGTTAAGAGCTTGAGGTAGTCACCTCATACAAGTATTTGGGAGTATGGCTAGACGGTACACTGTCCTTCTCTCAGCACATATCAAAGCTGCAGGCTAAGGTTAAATCTAGACTTGGTTTCCTCTATCGTAATCAGTCCTCTTTCAAGCCAGCTGCCAAACTAACTCTGATTAAGATGACCTTCCTACCCATGCTAAATTATGGATACGTAATTTATAGATCGGCAGGTAAGGGTGCTCTCGAGCGGCCAGATGTTCTTTACCATTCAGCAATCAGATTTTCTGCCAATGCTCCTAATAGGACACATCAATGCACTCTATACTGCTCTGTAAACTTGTCGTCTCTGTATACCCGTCACAAGACCCTGGTTGATGCTTATTTATGAAACCCTCTTAGGCCTCACTCCCCCCTATCTGAGATACCTACTGCAGTTTTCATCCTACACATACAACACCCGTTCTGCCAGTCACATTCTGTTAAAGGTCACCAAAGCAAACACATCCCTGGGTCGCTCCTCTTTTCAGTTCGCTGTAGCTAGCGAAAGGAATGAGCTACAAAAAACACTCCATCTTTTCATTCAAAGACTCAATCAAGGACACTCTTACTGACTGGTGTGCATGCTTCATGTGATGTATTGTTGTCTCTACCTTCTTGCCCTTTGTGCTGTTGTCTGTGCCCAATCATGTTTGTACCATGTTAGGTGTTGCTACCATGTTGTTGTCATGTTGTGTTGCTACCATACTGAGTTGTCATGTGTTTCTGCCATGCTATGTAGTTGTCTTAGGTCTCTCTTTATGCAGTATTGTGGTGTCTCTCTTGTCGTGATGTGTGTTTTGTCCTATATTTGTATTTTAAATGTTTAATCCCAGCCCCCTTCTCCGCAGGAGGCCGTCATTGTAAATAAGAATTTGTTCTTAACTGTCTTGCCTAGTTAAATAAAGGTTAAATAAAAAATATAATAATAATAATACGTTTTAAAGAATGCTACATGACCTGTAGCACTCACGTCTGTAGCCATGAAATGCTTTGAACGGCTGGTCATGGCTCACATCCACACCATTATCCCAGAAACCCTAGACCCACTCCAATTTGCATACGGCACCAACAGATCTACAGATGATGCAATCTCTATAGCACTCCACGCTGCCCTTTCACACCTGGAAAAAAGGAACACCTATGTGAGAATGCTATTCATTTACTACAGCTCAGCGTTCAACACCATAGTGGCCTCAAAGCTCATCGCTAAGTTAAGGACCCTGGGACTAAACACCTCTCTCTGCAACTGGATCCTGGACTTCCTGACAGGCCAACCCCAGGTGGTAAGGGTAGGTGACAGCATACCCACCACACTGATCCTCAGCACATGGGCCCCTCAGGGGTGCGTGCTCAGTCCCCTCCTGCACTCCCTGTTCAATAATGACTGCACGGCCAGGCACGACTCCAACACCATCATCAAGTTTGCAGATGACACTAGTGGTTGGCCTGATCACCGATAACGATAAGCCTATAGGGAGGAGGTCAGAGACCTGACCATGTGGTGCAACAACAACAACATATCCCTCAACGTGATCAAGACAGAGGAGATGATTGTGGACTACAGGAAAAGGAGGACTGAGCACGCCCCCATTCTCATTGACTGGGCTATAGTGGAGCAGGTTGAGCGCTTCAAGTTCCTTGGCGTCCACATCACCAACAAATTAACATGGTCCAAGAACACCAAGACGGTCGTGAAGAGGGCACGACGAAACCTATTCCCACTTTGCCATGGGTCCTCAGATCCTCGAATGGTTTTACAGCTGCACCACCGAGAGCATCATGGCGGGTTGCAACACTGCCTGGTATGGCAACTGCTCGGCCTCCGACCACAAGGCACTACAGAGGGTAGTGCATATGGCCCAGCTTCCTGCCATCCAGGACCTCTGTACCAGGCGGTGTCAGAGGAAGGCCTTATAAATTGTCAAAGACTCCAGCCAGCCTAGTCATAGACTGTTCTCCCTGCTACCCCACGGCAAGCGGTACCGCCAAGTCTAGGTCCAAGAGGCTTCTAAACAGCTTCTCCTGAACAGCTAATCAAATGTCTACCCAGAATATTTGCAAGCCCCCCCCCCTCCCCCCCCGGTGCTGCTACTCTGTTTATTATCTATGCATAATAGATATTATCTATGCACTAATAGCTCTACCTACATGTACATATTACCTCAATTACCTCGACACCGGTGCCCCCCGCACATTGACTCTGAAACGGTACCCCCTGTATATAGCTCTGCTATTGTTATTTACTGCTGCTTTTTAATTATTTGTTATTCTTGTCTCTTACTTTTTTTGTATTTTCTTTAAACTGCAGCGTTGTTGGTTAAGGGCTTGTAAATTAAGCATTTCACTTTAAGGTCTACAACACCTGTTGTATTCTGCGCATGTGACAAATGCAATTTATTTTGATGTTTCTTTTTGGCCAGCAGAGGGCAGTCTGCTCCATGTTAATGGCGCTTGCTGCTTGTCATTGCTAAATCTGGATTACAATGTGTTGTAACCCTCCCACTTCTTTCTCTACCCAATGTGTTTAAAGATCTCAAGACTACTGTAAAATTCTGGAATTCACCTTAAGCCATAAACAAATAGACAAGTTTCAAAATACAAGACACAACTAAAGGTCCAGCAGGATTTAGTAGTAACGGTTTTTAAGGACCCATTATTTAATAGCCAGTATTGTATGGATTGTATACAGTTTTGTTTACAGAGGAACAATCTTGTACCAATATTTTTTTGATTACCACAAAAATGTATTCTTATGTGTAATAATATACACCACCGTTCAAAAGTTTGGGGTCACTTAGAACAAGAGGACAAGTACATTAGTGTCTAGTTTGAGAAACAGACGCCTCACAAGTCCTCAACTGGCAGCTTCATTAAATAGTATCCGTAAAACGTCAGTCTCAACGTCAACAGTGAAGGCGACTCCGTGATGCTGGCCTTTATTGTTTCTTTATTCAGATCAACAGTTTTCAGCTGTGATAACATAATTGCAAAAGGGTTTTCTAAGGATCAATTAGCCTTTTAAAATGATAAACTTGGATTAGCTAACACAACGTGCCATTGGAACACAGGAGTGATGGTTGCTGATAATGGGCCTCTGTTCGCCTATGTAGATATTCCATTAAAAATCAGCTGTTTCCAGCTACATTAGTCATTTACAACATTAACAATGTCTACACTATTTCTGATCAATTTGATATAACAAAAAAAAAACAACTTTTGAACGGTATTGTATATTAGCCACACAGTGTTTCATTGTCACTGCCACATTTCAGTGGCTATTTCTCAGCCCCCACTCTCAGCTGTCTCCCTCTCTCATGACCTGTGTCAGGGTCCATACTGTCATGGTCTTTCCTCCATTAATTCTCTCTCTCCATCGCTTCCCTCTGGTCTCTCATGGCCGGCTTGGCTGCCCCAGCATCTCACCTCCTGGAGTAGAGGATGAGAACATCACTCCTCAGGTCACAGTCAGAGCCAGTAGAGAAGGAGGGAATAAAAGAGGGAAAACATGAGGAAAGAATCTCTTCCTTCTCACTATTATTGTTTAACACCCTCCCTTTTTCTTCTCAACACTCACTTTCACGTCTGTTTCTCTGCCTGTCTGGCTTTTGACGCAAATGCGTGAGAATAAGACCTCAGTTCTCTTTGCGTTAATAGCTTCTCTTTCCACTAAATTTGACCTCAGCACACATTAGATTAAGCTGTGCCTTTTTGATGTCAGAATTGATTTTGCGCAAGGCAAGCGGACCCTCCTGAAAACAAACTGAACTTGACATGGATGGCACTCATGGAATCTCCAACTATATTTAGGTGGAAGTTAATCCACAATCAAAAGTGTTTTTGCCTCTAGGTTTAAGTGACCATTGTACAACAGGAAATATCCAAGATTGTGCCTTGAAGGTCCCGCATCCAAAGAGTGGACCATGTTGTCGACAGACAGGAATTTCTAGTGTTCCCATATCTTGGAAGAGGAGAAGGACAGAAGGGCAAGTCAGGGGGATGCCCCAGATTGGCAGCTCAGACTTGGGGCCTCTTACACACCCTCCCTCCCAGCCCCCTCAGTGTCAATGTTTGCCTTAGCGCTGTAAAACTGGAAAGGCCAAGGAAGAGACGAAGGGTGGCCACAAGAAAATAAAACATGTTGGTAACTGCTGTGGAGTTGATCCATGTGCTCCAGAGGAATTACACATCAGGTGCTGGGCCGTGGCAGAGGGGGAGGGGTAGAAGGGGAGAGCTCACAGAAGCTAAAGCCTGGGGATAATGAGTTTGCAAACATAATTATTAACAGAAACACAAAGGCAGGTTTAGGAGGAGTCTCTCTGCCCAGATGTGTGTGAATGGAACAAGCGTTTGCAAACATACACAGACACACACACACATGCACAAACAGGGAGCTATAACACGGTGTTAACCCCCTCCTGTGTACTCAGTTCTACATCAATTCACCATCCTCTTTACATACCTCTTTACACACACACTCACTGGTCAACTGGAATGGCCTTTCTTTTCTATCAGTCCTTTATGGCCAAGAGATTTACATATCACCTACACTCCTCATTAGGTGACCCACCTCTACCCAGAGTGGTAGACCGCTTCCTTCATTAGTATGCATGTAGATTGCATAATCCCTGTATTTTATCTTGGCATTCAGCCGTGACCCAGTTTTAGGGCGCCAGACCCCATGCACCCCTGTTGTGACCTTAACAATTATGTCTCCAATTTGTGTGTGTGTGTGTGTGTGTGTGTGTGTGTGTGTGTGTGTGTGTGTGTGTGTGTGTGTGTGCACCCTTTACAAGACCCTGATTACTGAGCAGTAGTCTAATTGCCCACCTCTACTATGCACCAGACAGTATAGGATGCTCCTGCCTCACATTCTTGGCCTCATCTTCTTATGCCCACCAGAGGCCTGATTCCAATTTAGCCACAATGAATCGACTGCATCTTACAGTCAACAATGGCTGTCGACTTAATTGTTTGCCTGGGTTTTAACTTTAATATGCCCTCCTCTCTTCACAACAATAAGGAGACATCTGTTTCAGAAGCTGATGTGGTCTCTAGTACCCTACGCAAATATGTCTAAATTGAGGACCTACTCTAAGCTCTGTACAGGGGCTCAACAAGACAAACCAGAGGACTGGGTTCTGCTATTCTTCTCTTTATTAAATGTTATGTTTGACCACCTTGTTCACCCTACACCCTCCGATCTGAATGGGGTTGTTGTCCCCCTGCGGTGGTTGAACAGAGTGTTGAAACAGCCTGTTAAGCTGGCCAGGGATCTGGGGGTGCTGTACGTACACACAGCCAGAGAGGAAGGGCTGTTGGGAGTCGTAAGGGACCACACACACCGATATGAATGTTGATCTCCCATTCATTTGCCGTTCGTCTGCTGTTCGTTCGACACTGGTGAACGTCTGACTGCTGTCATTTTTGCACAATTCTACAGGTAGAATCGGATTGCGAATTACTGCAGGCGCTCTGTTCAGAAGTACTCTCAGCCGGCAAACGCTACTGGTGTGTTCGTGCCTAAACAGAGGCCCTGAAACAACAGTATTTTCCCTGGGGATAAAGTAGCATCAACACAGGCCAGCGAGAAGACAATATCCGCCTCTCGATGTCTTCTATGATAGGTATTGCAACAAAAGAAGATAGATACCCTCACACTGTCCAAAGCATGGAATAATCTATGAGAGGCAGCCTGGCAACATTTACCATTATGGCACCTACTTTAACCTGTCAGGAAAAACATGTATTGAGGGATTGAAGCCAGGCTAGTCTGATTTGCTCAGGGTGACATCGGGGAGACGAGCAGCATTTAGAGTTTATTTAGAAAAGTGCTGCGTGGTGACATCGGGGAGACGAGCAGCATTTAGAGTTTATTTAGAAAAGTGCTGCGTGGTGACATCGGTAGCTCTCGTACCCCCGTAAGTGGTGTTTGTTGGGCTTTGATTTCCATCATCTGGCCCTCTGCCCTGTTTGTTTAGGTGACAAAAGGAATCGCTAATGATCCTGAGTCATGCTAGGGCTGGGTCATATTCTGTAGGCAAAGGCTCTTTGTGTGTGTGTGTGTGTGTGTTTTGTTTGGTCTCACTCTCTCTCACGGTAGTACAGTACTTACCTTTGCAGTTTTGTTCCCCACTGCCTCACAGGTCAGTGATGACTCTTAATTCACTGTCCACTGTCCCACAACCCTCTCCCCTCTCCCCTCCATGTGCTATCCTAACCTAGGACCCTGAACTTTGAGAATCAAAGTCAGAATAAGAATTTCGTAAACGCCCAACTATCGGTGGCATGCTGGGTGTCAACCCCTGAAGCATGCAGGGAAAGCACAAGGATTCCCCCAAGATACACACTGTCACATGAACAAAGGATTATGCACTCTCTCACCCAGTGTTCATACACTCTCACACAAACACTGGAGACAAACAGAGGCAGATGATGGGAAGAACCTGCAGAGCAAACAAGGGAGTGTAGCACAGAGGCCTTAAAGCCTCTACAAACACCAGTCACTGTGGGTGAAGTGTCATGGAGAGCTTCGACGAACATTCCTTAAGTAAGGTTGTGTGTGTGTGTGTGTGTGTGTGTGTGTGTGTGTGTGTGTGTGTGTGTGTGTGTGTGTGTGTGTGTGTGTGTGTGTGTGTGGTATTTGCGCTGTCAGCCTGCTCGACAGCTGTCTCAGCTCTTAACTAACTCCATTCCAGGTTCCTCTTTTAACAGCCACTTGGCCTTATATAACAAATGGAAGAATAAGAATTGGAAATGTGAGGCTGGTTGCTTTAGGCTTTATGGAAACCCATTTATAATCGGCAGGCTTTTATATTCAGTGATTATGACAAATTGACAGTCCTAATGAATTCTGTCCACCCTACCACTATTTATCAATCTATATTTGTTTTTCACTTTGGTAACATGGGCCTGATTGCATTAAACACTTTGCCAACTTGTTATATTGATATTGGCGTGAGGATTGACTCTTCATACAGAATTAGTGTGGTGTAACGGAATCGTGTAAGTAGTTTAGTTCCCCGTCAGGTGTATTTGTCTCTAGTCAATACAAAGCTACTAAACAAGTTTAGACTGAGGAGATCCTCTGTGAAAAAGACTTAACGATTCTTGTGTTTTCCTAATCAACTTCATTTGTTGAGTACGAGCATATATAAGTTGATGTTGTTTCTCTACATGGTACGATTGCAGGTGTCTGGATGTCCTCGGAAACAAAACCACTGTTTGTGTTCCAAATAGCACCCTCTCCCTTAGTGCGTTCTTTTCGTTTTCCTAAAGAAGTTCCTTGCCACGGCCTTAGTCAAAAGTAGTGCACTATATAGGGAATATGGTGCCATTTGGGATGAAGACACTATCCTTTGTTCTCAACTACAGAACTATCTGATATGAGACGACACAATGTTTTTGGTTTCACCTCAAAGTGCACCACCTGTACACCTGTTAGTTACACCAGTTACCTTCCTAGTCTCTGATCCACTCTATCGGATCTATTGGACAGTAAGCTGACATTGATAGAAAGGCCAATACCATTAGGATTCGTTGTCCAATCAGTTATATGGCATTTTTTTAACATAATCATTTTTGTAATTGACTTAAGACCTAATAAAAGGGCACAATCAGATTAAACATGTAATATTTTAGTTACATTGCCTTCAGATAGTATTCACCCCCCTTTTCCCACATTTTGTGGTGTTACATGGTGCGATTTAAAAACAATCTACAGAAAATACTCTGTCATAGACAGAATGTATGAAAAATATACAGTACGAGTCAAAAGTTTGGGCACACCTACTCATTCCAAAGTTTTTCTTTATTTATACTATTTTCTACATTGTGAACAAATCCAAATATATTTTATATTTGAGATTCTTCAAAGTAGCCACCCTTTGCCTTGATGACAGCTTTGCTCACTCTTCGCATTCTGTCAACCAGCTTGATGAGGTAGTCACCTGGAATGCATTTAAATTAACAGGTGTGCCTTGTTAAATAGTGGAATTTCTTTCCTTAATGCATTTGAGCCAATCAGTTGTGTTGGGACAAGGTGGGGGTGGTATACAGAAGATATCTCTATTTGGTTTAAGACCAAGTCCATATTATGGCAAGAACAGCTCAAATAAGCAAAGAGAAACAACAGTCCATCATTACTTTAAGACATGAAGGTCAGTCAATCTGGAAAATTTCAAGAACTTTGAAAGTTTCTTCAAGAGCTGTCGCAAACACCATCAAGCCCTATGATGAAACTGACACTCATGAGGACCGCCACAGGAAAGACCCAGAGTTACCTCTGCTGCAGAGGTTATGTTCATTAGAGTTACCAGCCTCCAAAATTGCAGCCCAAATAAATGCTTAAAAAAATAAAAAATAAACTATCTGCCATATATTCAATGTATACCATTAACTTCGGCTTCAATATCACAGTGACACAATAAGGCCATTTGGTCTAAGCCACATCAGACAAGCATATAAACATGAGGGTTACTCTCGTCACTGATTTTTATTTTTGTGATTTAACCTTTATTTAACTAGGCAAGTCAGTTAAGAACAAATTATTATTTACAATGACGGCCTAGGAACAGTGGGTTAACTTCCTTGTTCAGGGGCAGAACGACAGATTTTTACCTTGTCAGCTCGGGGATTTGATCTAGCAACCTTTCGGTTACTGGCCCAACGCTCTAACCACTAGGCATAGGGCCAGTGCTTCCCAGAGTTCAAGTAATAGACATATCTCAACATAAACTATTTAGATGAGACTGCGTGATTCAGGTCTTCATGGTCGAATTGCTGCAAAGAAACCACAACTAAAGGATACCAATAATAAGAAGAGAATTGCTTGGGCCAAGAAACACAAGTAATTTCCACCATTAGACCAGTGGAAATCTGTCCTTCGGTCAGATGAATCCAAATGTTTGATTTTTGGTTCCAAATGCCTTCATTGTGAGACATAGAGTAGATGAACGGATGATCTCTGCATGTGTGGTTCCCACCGTGCAGCATGGAGGAGGTGGTGTGATGGTGATTTGCTGGTGACACTGTGATTTATTTAGAATTCAAGGCACACTTAACCAGCATGTGTCACGGCTTCTAGGAGTAGTGGGTGGAGAAGTCAGGCTCAGAGGTAGTTCAATCGTGATCTTTTAATCCAGAACAACAAGTAACGGTAACGCCAAACACTAAGGCGCATCACTTAAACCAGCCCAAAAGCAGGACCAAACAGTCCGGAGAAAATAGTCCACGAGAATACACACCACATGAACAGAAAAACAAGCCCGCACAAAAGCAGGCCGGCATGCCTGGTTTTAATAGCCCAAATCAAAACCCAAACAAGAAACAGATGTAACAAATCAGACAAAACTAACTGAAACAGAAAAGGGGATCGGTGGCAGCTAGTAGACCGGTGACGATGACCGCCGAACGCCGCCCGAACAGGAAGAGGAACCACCTTCAGCGGGTTTCGTGACAGCATGGCTACAACAGCATTCTGCAGCGATACGCCATCCCATCTGGTTTGCGCTTAGTGGGACTATCATTTGTTTTTCAACAGGACAATGACCCAACACACCTCCAGGCTTTGTAAGGGCTATTTGACCAAGAATGAGAGTGACGGAATGCTGCATCAGATGACCTGGCCTCCACAATCACCCAACCTCAACCCAATTGAGATGGTTTGGGATGAGTTGGACCGCAGAGCGAAGGAAAAGCAGCCAACAAGTGCTCAGCATATGTGGGAACTCCTTCAAGACTGTTGGAAAAGCATAACAGGTGAAGCTTGTTGAGAGAAGGCCACGAGTGTGCAAAGCTGTCATCAAGGCAGAGGGTGGCTACTTTGAAAAATCTAAAATATATTTAGATTTGTTTAACACTTTTTTTGGTTACTACATGACTCCATATATGTTATTTCATAGTGTTGATGTCATCACTATTTTTCTACAATGTAGATAATAGTAAGAATAAAGAAAAACCATTGAATGAGTAGGTGTGTCCAAACCTTTGACTGGTACTGTATGTTGATTACATAAATATTCACAACCCTGAGTCAATACATGTTAGAATCACCTTTGGCAGCGATTACAGCTGTGAGTCTTTCTGGGTACGTCTGTAAGAGCTTTGTAAGAGCTTTGCACAACTAGATTGTACAATGTTTGCACATGATTCCTTTTAAAATTCTTCAAGCTTCAAGTCAAGTTGGTTTCTAGACAGCCGATTTAAGTCAAAACTGGAACTAGGCCACTCAGGAACATTCAATGTCATCTTGGTATGCAACTCCGGTGTATATTTGTCCTTGGTTATTGTCCCGCTGAAAGGTACATTTGTGTCCCAGTGCCTGTTGGAAAGCGGACTGAACCAGGTTTTCCTCTATGATTTTGCCTGTGCTAAGCTCTATTCCGTTTATTTGTATAAAAAAGAACTCCCAAGTCCTTGCTGATGACAAACATACCCATAACATGATGCAGCTACCAGCGTACTTCAAAATATGAAGAGTTGTACTCAGTGATGTGTAGTGTTGGATTTGCTCCAAACATAACTTTGTTTTGCAGTTTTACTTCAGTGCCTTATTACAAACAGGATGCATGTTCTGTACAGGCTTCCTTTTTTTCACTGTCATTTAGGTTAGTATGTATAGTAACTAAAATGTTGTTGATCCATCCTCAGTTTTCTCATATCACAGCCATTAAACTCTAACTTTTAAAGTCACCATGGGATTTTCAATGTCTGCTTTTGTTATTTTAACCCATCTACCAATAGGTGCTCTTCTTTGGAAAACCACCCTAGTCTTTGTGGTTAAATTCACTGCTCAACTGAGGGACCTTACAATTATCTGTATGTGTGGGGTACAGAGATGAGGTAATTCAAAAATCATGTTAAACACTATTATTGCAACTTATTATGTGACTTGTTAAGTACATTTTCACTCCTGAATTTATTCAGGGTTGCCATAAGATAGGGGTTGAATACTTATTGACTCAAGACATTTCAGCTTTTCATTTGTAAAAAATGTCTAACATAATTTCACTTTGACATTATGGGGTAATGTGTATAGGCCAGTGACACAAAATCTCAATTTAATCCATTTTAAATGTAGGCTGTAATCTCCTCCTTTGGCTAGTGGCCTGAGAAGTGGTAGCAGGATCTGTCCTGGCAAATCCGGCTTGCCCATGATGGATGGCTAGGTACGACTGAAGGCGTGTTTCTGGGTGTTGTATCAGATTAAGTACAGTGGAAAGAGATCAAATAATACAATACTGTATCAGTACACAGACATATGTACAATTCAGATGATGTGCTACTGTACTTTTGTATCCGCCCTTGGGACTGTCATTAACAGGTTAGAGAGGTGATTGCCAATCTAGTTTATACTGTACACCTGCTAAAGCAGAGCAGAATCCAAAGGTTTGCTCTGTTTAAGTCTACACAAATGAAGAACACTTCCTTATTGTGTTGTTGTTGTGTAGTCGCAGTGCGTCATTATCACTTTATCACTCGCACACACTCACCAATCTCTATCTATTTCCAATCTGTTGAGATCTGGCCACGGCTCTATGTCCGCACACCACAGGGTGCCCAGCCTAGGGTTGAGAGAGGTGAGAGGTCTGAACTGCTATTACAAACAACAATTTTAAATTGATATCTGATTTTGAATACAGTACATGTATCATGATATGCAAAAAGTGGTATAGCTGGAACACGCACTGCTGTGGTCACCATTTAGAGAGAGAGAAAAGCCATTGGCATTTTGTTATTATATTGTTCTGGAAGTGCATTTTTTTGAACGAAAGCAGTTTGCTGTGAATGTGCGTGTGTGCGTTGTGTCTGCCGTGACTGGTTATCCCCTGAATCATCACCTCGCCCAGGCAGACAGCTATCAATGTGATCATACAGAAGCCTGGAGGCTGGCACCTCTGGTCACCCACACTGCATGCCCCGTCTGACCCCTCCTCCGCCACACACACACCCAGCCCAACACCCCTCCTCCCACTCAGTGGAACAGAAACGCTGTCTTGTTAATTTCCTGATTCCATAATTATATAAGGTTGTTTGTGCCATCAGTAGATTTGCAGCCATTGTCTGGACTGTGTGTGTTTGTGTGAGATGAGTGCCTCTGATACACAGTCCCCGGCTCCATGCTGATGGCACTATCTCAACCATCAGAGATTAGAGCCTTGCTCAATACACGCTCTATCTCACACACACACACACGAGGATACTCACCTCCAAAACGCATCCACTCAAAAGACTAAGACACAGACTCCACACATATCACAAACTCACACTGCACACTCTTAGAAACAAAGCCTTCGAATAGATCCGTCTCTTTTCACAGTTACACACTACCTTTCCTCCTCAGAACTTTTATGGCCCTGAATTCAGATAAGGGTCTGTTAGTGTGGTAGGCATGGTAACGTTGTTGCTTAGGTTGTTGTCTCCCGTGTAAGCTGGGCGGAAGCCATGTTATTGCAGCGGGCGGATGTTTTCCAAAGCCAGAGAGAGGACAGAGATGCTATCCTGCCCATTAGCTGTAATTGTACTCGTTTGGGGAGGAGTGGGGTTGACAGGAAGAAGGCAGTGGAAAGGGAGGTGTCGTCCTCTCACATCAGAGATGGGGGGCTGTGACGGGAACGGAGGAGGTGTGGCGGGAGAGTTGTGGTGAGGAGTGAATCGTCTGTAAGGAGGAAGTAGATGGGGGGGGGGGGGGTAATTTGGTTGGGGAAGGAGTGAGATTGAGATGATGAGCTGTGTTACCCTGGCACACCCTTCCCTTCCTGGGCCTGCCTGCCTGGCGATGGTAATCGTCTGATTTGTCCAGGGCTAAACGACAGACTCTAAACAAACACTTGGCATGATAAAGGGCAGGCGACTGAGGTGACTGGGACACTAAAGTGAGGGTCAGTGAGGCTGTTGGAAGGGCCCGTCACATAGTGGCTGAGGACTGAGAACCAACGCACGCACGCACGCACGCACACCCACACACAAGGAAAGGACACAAACAGACATCTACAATACACCCATTCACTGACCACACACAGACCAGTACTACAAAGACTCAGATACACAAAGGCACACACACATGTACAGCCAGTCAGTGACTGCTATCTCCCACATTGAGCTTTTAAAGCACCTTAAGCAGACACGTGTCGACATGTCAGCCTGAAGCGAAAACCACTGGGAACGTTGCCATGCTTTGCCAGCAATATGTCTGCCAGCATTCACATGCCCTACTTGACCTCATTGGCATAGCGGTCATTCCTTCAGAACATCACACAGATAAGAGACTTGTTCATCTCTGGCCTGTGTGACTTTGTATGTATTCACTTCGGACTCTGGTCTTCCCTTTGGCTTCTAGTCTACCACTTAGATCTTTGGCTTCTAGTCTACCACTTAGATCTTTGGCTTCTAGTCTACCACTTAGATCTTTGGCCTGGATGAGTTTGTATGCATTCTGTTTTGTACCAATCAGAGCTTGGGTCTATGTGAGTTTGTATGCATTCTGTTTTGCACCAATCAGAGCTTGGGTCTATGTGAGTTTGTATGCATTCTGTTTTGCACCAATCAGAGCTTGGGTCTATGTGAGTTTATATGCGTTCCCTTTGGCACCTCCTCTACACCACTCCTCTCTATGGTATGACTGACTGACTCTCTATCTCTGCTTCATCTGTGGCTCATCATTCAGCCATGCCACTTTAAGGTGGTGACTCACGCGTCCACCCCCGGATTAACACACTCATCTTGATCTTCATCTTGAGTGTATCTATGGATCACGCCACATGTTTTTCTCCCCAGAGGATACGCTTGTAACTAGGCTGCTAATCAGATTCTATAGCAATATAACTTTTTTTCAGTCAATAAACGCTTCCTCAATGCACTGAATAAATCAGCATTCCCTCACATAAAATGTTATTAGATTCTGATGAGAATTCTCATCACAACGACAAAGACTGTTTCGACCCATACATGGACTGTGACACACCCACACCTCCAGTGTATCCTGGCCTGACCTGAGGCTTCCTAGCTGGGCACTGTTAAGCAGACAGCTGCTTTGATTGAGGGGCCACCACAATGTCACGTCAATTCAGGTCCTTCTGGCCTAAACCCAGAGGGGATGAGCTGCAAACCACCTGCTAAAAGTCTTTGGAGCCCAAGCTGAGGCCTTTAGATCCCTACGTTCGCTTTCCGACCTGGACTTACCTTTTTTTACCTGGGTTTAGGGCACTTAGTGTGTGGCCGTTTGGCAGGGTACAGGACTGTTTGTCAGGAAGCAGGGCCGAAGAGGATAGGATACCTGGAAAAACCACCTGGTTCTGTCACACCTGTCCTGAAAACACCTGCAACCCAATTGTGACACCACAGGGAGTTTCAAGTTTTAATGTCACGTGCAGGGAAATGCCTTTCTTGTGAGTGTTTCTGTTTCTTGTTATTTGGCACCAGGTGAGTTATTCCTACCTGGAAATGTATATTTGTTGATTCTGCTGAACTTGAATAAGAGCAGCAGTAATTCCATGAGTAGCAAACCTAGGTTGCCCATGTGACTTGAGCTACCAGGTAACACTCACAAGTGGACGTGGCAGCTGAGTCGCTTATCCCATCTGCTTACATTTTATTTTTGTCTTAATTGGCGTTACGGGCTTTGTCCAATTTAAGTATATGCAAAATGACAAACAAGGTTGCTGTTGTGCTTCTCTCAGTCAGGGTTTTTCTTTAGGCACGTAATCACCTTGAGGAGGCTTGCTTCTCCTTTAGCTAACCTGCCAATCACCGGCAGGCCTGGCAATCCCTGATAAGCCGTATTTGTCAAACTAAACACTTGATCTGGAGCGGCGCTTCGGGATGAAGCTGAAGCTCTAAGGAGCCAGCCCACAGGGTTCAGGCAGAGACTTTAAAGAGGACAAAAGTTTTAGCTGGAGATTTGCAGATGCTTTTCTGGAGCTAATCCCCAGATCTCCCCCTGCCTCCGGAGATGCTCTGTGAGGCCTGGACCACTTGGCCTGGTCTGGGCTTAGTGCAGCTAAAGTGGCTCCAGGGGGCAACTGTCTGGCTTCCTCCAAAATGGCACCTTGTTCCCTATATCGTGCACTACGTTTGACCACAGGGCCCTGGTCAAAAGTAGTGCACTGTAAGGAATTAGGGTGCCATTTGGAATGCAAACAGTCTTGCAGACGAACTGTAGCCCACGGGTGCTGAGCTGTGTCAGGGGAATTAGTTGACTCTTTCTTGGAAATGTTTTTGTTTTGGTTTGCACTTCAATGACACATTCAATGATTTTCCTGTGATTTATAGTCACTGAGTATACAAAACATTATGAACACCTGCTCTTTCCATGACAGAGTGACCAGGTGAATCCAAGTGAAAGCTATGATCCCTTATTGATGTCACTTGTTAAATCCACTTCAACCAGTGTAGATGAAGGGGAGGAGATCAGTTAAAGAAGGATTTTTAAGCCTTGAGACATGGATTGTGTATGTGTGCCATTCAAAAGGGCAAGACAAAAGATTGAAGTGCCTTTGAACAGGGCATGGTAGTAGATGCCAGGCACACCGGTTTGTGTCAAGAACTGCAGCGCTGCTGGGTTTTTCACGCTCAACATCTTCCTGTGTGTATCAAGAATGGTCCACCACCCAAAGGACATCCAGTCAACTTGACACAACTGTGGGAAGGATTAGAGTCAACATGGGCCAGCATCCCTGTGGGACGCTTGAATAGTAGGAAGGTGTTCCTAATGTTTGGTTTCCCCGTGTATATTTCTGTACTGTGAATTTGGAATAATACTGTTGATGACGTATTTCAGATGGAGTTTTGGCCTGCCTAGTGACATCACCAGGCAGTAATTTTAGTTAATAGACCAATAATGAAGAGTTCCAGGCCTTCCGAGAGGTGCAGCGGTCTAAGGCATCGCAGTGCCAAAGGCGTCACTATGGACCTGGGTTTGATCCCAGGCTGTATCACAACCGGCCCTGATTGGGAGTCCCATAGGACGGCGCACAACTGACCCAGCGTCGTGAGGGTTTGGCCGGGGGGGGGGGCTTTACTTGGCTCATCACGCTCTAGCAACTCCTTGTGGCGGGCCGGGCGCCTGCAGGCTAACTTTCAGGTTAAGCGGGCAGGTGTTAAGAAGCGTGGTTTGGCGGGTCATGTTTCGCAGGACCCATTGGGGAGTTGCGGCAATGAGACCAGATCAAAAAAGCGGATAAACATTATTTTTTTTTACAAAAAAAAAAGAGATTTCCAAACCTCTCTGCCAATAATCAGTTACTTTTCAGTTTCCCCCTCCCCACTCAGACCACCAGGAAGCAATTTTTGCTTCTTTTTGACCATTTCAATTGAAAAAAATCACAGTAAGGTACATAATTGTTCGAGAAATATGTCTGCTTTGGACCTTTTAAACAAGTGCACAATCGGATAGTTACTATATCTGATGCTACATTAAATTAGACCAGCAGTCCAATGACTTTATGACCAGTTCAAGCTAGTGCATCTAGGGGGTGTTTAAGCAAAGATGACCATGTGTTAAACCTTGATGGTGTATGACAAAACACTAAAGGCAATCTCATTTTGTATTTCTGTGCACACAATTGCTGAGCACTCCATCTCTTTCCTCCTCAGCTCTTAGTTAAGCACACACTTATCATGCAATATGCCTGCACAGCAAACCAAATATGGTTCTGTGAGAGTTCCCAGAACATTCGTTGAGTTGCGGCAAATGTTCTCATAACACAAAAACAGTTGAGTCATAGTGATGATTATAGAATGTCTGTATACAAAACATTCTGATGTTGCAAGAATGTTCCTAGAACACATTTCATCTGTTCTTTAAAGTGTCTCAGCATGTTTCATTAGGAACGGGAAAGGGGATACCTAGGTTGTGGGAACTGTCTGGTGTGAACAATAAGGGGACAAAATATTTGTTACCAAAACACAATGTGTCCATTTGTACAGATTATAATACAATGTTTCTGTTAGGGTGCAAAAAACATTCACCTGATGTTATAATAAAGTCCCCAGAACACATTTCATCTGTTCTTTAAAGTGTCTCAGCATGTTTCATTAGGAACGGGAAAGGGGATACCTAGGTTGTGGGAACTGTCTGGTGTGAACAATAAGGGGACAAAATATTTGTCACCAAAACACAATGTGTCCATTTGTACAGATTATAATACAATGTTTCTGTTAGGGTGCAAAAAACATTCACCTGATGTTATAATAAAGTCCCCAGAACACGTTTAATCTGTTCTTTAAAGGTTCCCAGACTGTTTCATTAGGTTGTGTGAACAGTCTGGTGAGAACGTTGTGGGGACGTCACAAAAAATAGGTTCCCAAAACACACAAACTGTCATGTTGTGCAGATGATTCTACAATGTTTCTTTTTAAGGTGTAAAAAAACATTCACCTGATGTTACAACTACGTTCCTGGAACACATTACGTCTGTTCTTTAAAGGTTTCCAGAATGTTTCATTAGGTTTTGGGAACATTGTGTGGACATGACGAGATACCTTCCCAAAGCACTCAACTGTCCAGTTGTGCTGATTATTACAATGTTTCTATTGGGTTGCAAAAAAACACAGGCTCAGATATACTCTACTAAAAGAGAGAATCTCTTTATTTTGTCAAGATTCATAGAGCCAGTCAGAAATGCATGATGGGTGATGGTGAATAGCCCAGTTACCAGTATTTCCCTGGGTTAATTATGTCTAAGACGGCTAAAAACGAAGAATGGATTTCCTGATTGACTATACTGCCATGGTTATATACTCAAAAAATACGCCATAAGAGAGCTTCCCTGGTAGCGCAGAGGATGAAGGACCTGGCTTGGAAACCAAACATTGCAGGTTCAAACCCAACATGTGCAGATTGTCAACATATAAAGTGTATAAAAAAAGTGGTTGTGTTTGTATGATTAAATGCTGTTCAAATGTCCTATAAATTAAATTAAAATGCCACGTGGCTCTGTGTCACTTACAATATAGTCCTCAAATGAGAATTGCTATTAAATCTGGAGAGAAACATAATGGAGCTGTATTTGAATCTGCTTTCATTTGCATGCTGGGAATGGGGTAAAACCTAAATATAATATTTTCTAAATATTCTTAATGTTCTGAGGTACTCCAAGACAATACATATTATCTGAACATCAATGCAATATCACGTTAAACCTAAAACATATATGCTATGAACATCATACAAACGTACTTATTTAATTCCTACAATATTAAGAGAATATCCTTTGCAACCTTGTTTAAACATTGTATGAATGTCATCACAACTGTATCTCTTGTAATGTACCCACAACTAAAGTACATGTTCTGGGAACCTTTAAAGAACTCCGAAAGGATGTTCTGTCAACATTCTTGCAACATCAAATTAACGTTTTATGCAACAGGATACAAACATTATCTGAATGTCAGCACCACTGGAAATGTTTTGTGTTTTGGGAACATGTTTTGGAAACAGCATGATCATTACAAAGGTGCACCTTGTGCAGGGGAAAATAAAAGGCCACTCTAAAAGGTGCAGTTTTGTCACAACACAATGCCACAGATGTTTGAAGTTTTGAGGGAGCGTGCAATTGGCATGTTGACTGCAGGAATGATACATATGCATATCTGTATTCCCAGTCATGTGAGATCCATAGATTAGGGCCTAATGAATTTATTTAAATTGACTGATTTCATTCTATGACCTGTAACTCAGTTAAATGTTTAAAATTGTTGCATGTTGCGTTTATATTTTTGTTCAGTATAGAACTTAATGGGAATCTTAGCTAATATTCTGGAAATGTTCCTAGTTTGCTGGGTTGTCAGCTGCTCTCTGGAATGATCTATTACTGCCTACACATGGCATTATTTCCTCAAGGATGTCCTGAAGTCCAGTCTTTATCAGAGTTTGAGACTTTTTACGGAGCAAAGCAGGTTTCCCACCTTAGAGAATGTCAGAGAATGGAAACTACTGTGATCGTTCAGTTACGTCCCCTGACCAGTAGAGGGGATAGGCACTCCAAGTGTAGCTGTCCAGGCTGCTCGGTTCATTGTCTCACTGCGCAAGGTTGTCATTGTTCCTCCTCCACATATCTAACAGCCCATCTGTATGTGGATTGATGTCACGCCTCATCACAACACAGCAGCAGGAGAGGAGAGGAGTTGGCCATTTTGAACCGAACCAGCCTTCTCCCTCCAGTGTGTCTCTGTCAGCTGGTGCCAGTTCATTTGTCTCTGAATTAGATAAACAGAAACCTGGCAGTATTTGAGATGGATCTGTCTCCCTATTCACGGGTCAGCATCAACAGAGACCCACAGGGAAAACAGAGAAGCATAATCCCTTTAAAGGGGTGGTGGTGGTGACTGTATTGTTCCACAGTCTGTGTCCTAAAGGGCACCCTATTCCCTATATATTGCACTACTTTTGACCTGAGTCCTATTGGCCCTTTGTGCCATTTAGGACTCAGCCACAGATTACCAGGGAGTCTGTCGGGAGGAATTTCCTCATTGGCTCCCAGTGGCTTACACACACAGCGGAGCACATAATGGCAATCTTGTCACCAATCTGCAGTGAACCTGAAGAGGGGAAAGGTGAAGGAAGGAGGCGGTAAGATGGTTGGAGCCGTGGTGTTTGCCTTGGCCGGCCAGACATCAAATAGGCTCTGGCTTGAGGTAGCAATGGGCTTAGCTGGTGGGGGCTGGGCGGCAGTATGGGTATGGGGGGTGATGCGCGTGGCTAGTTGTAGGATGTGGCTAACGGAGTGTCAGGGCGGGGTGAGGGGGCTGGCCCTGCCCTTACCAGACCTCCGTCATGGGTCGGCAGGTAGCCTAGTGGTTAGTGTTGGACTTGTAACCGAAAGGTTGCAAGATTGAAGGTAAAAATGTTGTTCTGCCCCCGAACAAGACAGTTAACCCACTGTTCCTAGGCAGTCATTGTAAATAATAATTTGTTCTTAACTGACTTGCCTAGTTAAATAAAGGTTAAATCACAAAAATAAAATCAGTGACGAGAGTAACCCTCATGTTTATATGCTTGTCTGGCGTGGCTTAGACCAAATGGCCTTTGCGTGTCACTGTGATATTGAAGCCAAAGTTAATGGTATACATTGAATATATGGCAGATGGCTTATCCCAGGGGAGAACAACTGCCTCCTCTTATTGAAGCCACTGAAGTTCAAGGCCGACCGTAGTACTGCATGCATTGTTAGCAAAAAAAACAGGATCCCCTTTATAGTGAACGAACAAATGTCAATTTTCCTGGTCAATCTTTGTATTCTAAACATTTGTTTCTATTTACACAATCATGTTACCAATAATTGCTTGTAATACACAAGATAAATGTTATAGAACCGATCAGATTTTAAGGATAATTTGGTTGCTAATGGCAGCCTGCAGTACCCTGATCGGCCTTCAACTTGAGTTACTCAGAGAGGGCAGCACTGGGCTAGCCTGCAACGTCACTTCCTGGAGTTGCTCAAACGGTCTCCACGAGCAGGGACGGATTAAGAAATCATGTTTCCATTGGTTCTACAGACAGATTAGTCTTTTCTTTTCAGCAGTAGACATTTGTTTTCCAAACTGTACGTTTTCCCCACGATTGTATTTTGAAATCTGCAAAAGACAAAGTGACAGCTGCAACCAACCATAGAAATTTAAGCCATGACTGGCATCCATTGTAACACCCTTTTAAGACACTTTATATTGGTGTTTCCTTACTTTTGTCAGATACTTGTATGTGCTTGTGATAAAAAATTATGGAATCATGTAGTAACCAAAAAAGTGTTAAACAAATCAAATTAAATTTATCTTTGCGATTCTTCAAAGTAGCCACCCTTTGCCCTGATGACAGCTTTGCCCACTCTTGGCATTCTCTCAACCAGCTTTGAGAGAAGCACACAGCCAAAACAACACAGGAGTGGCTTCGGGACAAGTCTCTGAATGTCCTTGAGTGGCCCAGCCAGAGTCCGGAATTGAACCTAATCAAATGTCTCTGGAGAGACCTGAAAATAGCTGTGCAGCGACATTCCCCATCCAACCTGACAGAGCTTGAGAGGATCTGCAGAAGAGAATGGGAGAAATTCCCCAAATACAGATGTTTGAAGGTTGTAGAGTCATACCCAAGAAGACTGTAATCACTGCCAAAGGTGCTTCAACAAAGTACTGAGTAAAGCTTCTGAATACTTATGTAAATGTGATATTTCAGTTTATTTTTCATAAATTAAAAAAAAATGTAAACCGTTTTTGCTCTGTCATTATGGGGTTTTGTGTGTAGATTAATGAGGGGGAAAAATTATTTTTAATCCATTTTAGAATAAAGCTGTAATGTTTCTTTGTTTTTTTTAAAGTCAAGGGGTACTTTCAGAATACTTTCAGAATGCACTGTACACAGTCATTATCTTATCCTCATAGAACATCCTATTTTTCTTCTCTATTCTAATGATCACCGTTTTGTGTTGTTACTTTTAACCTCTTCTGCACCAATAAGGAACATCCTACACTACCGTTCAAAAGTTCGGGGTCACTTAGAAATTACCTTGTTTTTGAAAGAAAAGCACATTTTTGGTCCATTTAAAATAACATAAAATTGATCAGAAATACAGTGTAGACATTGTTAACGTTTATATGACTATTGTAGCTGGCGTACAGAGGCCCATCATCCGCAACCACCACTCCTGTGTTCCAATGACACGTTGTGTTAGCTAATCCAAGTTTATCATTTTAAAAGGCTAATTGATCATTAGAAGACCCTTTTGCAATTATGTTATCACAGCTGAAAATGGTTGTACTGATTAAAGAAGCAATAAAACTGGCCTTCTTTAGACTAGTTGAGTATTTGGAGTATCAACATAAGTGGGTTCGATTACAGGCTCAAAATGGCCAGAAACAAAAAACTTTCTTCTGAAACTCGTCAGTCTATTCTTGTTCTGAGAAATGAAGGCTTTTCCATGCGAGAAATTTCCAAGAAACTGAAGATCTCGTAGAACGCTGTGTAATACTTCCTTCACAGAACAGCGCAAACTGGCTCTAACCAGAATAGAAAGATGAGTGGGAGGCCCTGGTGCACAACTGAGCAAGAGGACAAGTACATTAATGTCTAGTTTGAGAAACAGACGTCCTCAACTGACAGCTTCATTAAATAGTACCTGCAATACACCAGTTTCAACGTCAACAGTGAAGAGGCAGAGTTGCAAAGAAAAAGCCATATCTCAGACTAGCCAATAAAAAGTAAAGATTAAGATGGCCAATAGAACACAGACACTGGACAGAGGAAGATTGGGAAAAAGTGTTATGGACAGACGAATCTAAATTTGAGGTGTTCGGAACACAAAGAAGAACATTCGTGAGATGCAGAAAAAAAATGAAAGATGCTGGAGGAGTGCTTGACGCCATCTGTGAAGCATGGTGGAGGCAATGTGATGGTCTGGGGGTCCTTTGGTGGTGGTAAAGTGGGAGATTTGTACAGGGTAAAAGGGATCTTGAAGAAGGAAGGCTATCACTCCATTTTGCAACGCCATGCCATACCCTACCCTGTGGACGGTGCTTAATTGGAGCCAATTTCCTCCTTCAACAGGACAATGACCCAAAGCACAGCTCCAAACTATGCAATAACTATTTAGGGAAGAAGCAGTCAGCTGGTAATCTGTCTATAATGGAGTGGTCAGCACAGTCACCGGATCTCAACCCTATTGAGCTGTTGTGGGAGCAACTTGACCGTATGGTACGTAAGAAGTGCCCATCAAGCCAATCCAACTTGAGGGAGGTGATTCAGGAAGCATGGGGTGAAATCTCTTCAGATTACCTCAACAAATTGACAACTAGAAGCCAAAGTTCTGCAAGGCTGTAAATGCTGCAAATGGAGGATTCTTTGAAGAAAGCAAAGTTTGAAGGACACAGTTATTATTTCAATAAAAATCATTATTTATAACCTTGTCAACGTCTTGACCATATTTCCTATTCATTTTGCAACTCATTTCATGTATGTTTTCATTGAAAACAAGGACATTTCTAAGTGACCCCAAACTTTTGAACGGAAGTGTATGTGTCCCTCAAGTTGGGGGTACTTGTGTAGGTTTTTTTCTGGGAATGTATCATTGTTTTGTGTAGTGATCGGGGGGAAATAGATACAGTTACATATCGGGATATTATTTTTGGATGATATTATATTGATATTGATATTATACCACCCACCACTGCGACCTGTATGCTCTAGTCAGCTGGCCCTCGCTACATATCTGTCGCCAGACCCACTGGCTCAAAGTCACCTAAGTCTATGCTTGGTAAAGCTCCGCCTTATCTCAGTTCACAGGTCACGATAACAACACCCACCCGTAGCACACGTTCCAGCAGGTGTGTCTCACTTATCATCCCCAAAGCCAACACCTCATTTGGCCGCCTTTCCTTCCAGTTCTCTGCTGCCAGTGACTGGAACGAATTTCAAAAATCGCTGAAGTTGGAAACTTTTATTTCCCTCACCAACTTTAAACATCAACTATCTGAGCAGCTAACCGATCGCTGCAGCTGTACATAGTCCATCTGTAAATAGCCCACCCAATTTACCTCATCCCCATACTGTTTTTATTTTATTTACTTTTCTGCTCTTTTGCACACCAGTATCACTACTTGCACATCATCATCTGCTCATTTATCACTCCAGTGTTAATATGCTAAATTGTAATTATTCTCTACTGTGGCCTATTTATTGCCTACCTCCTCATGCCTTTTGCACGCACTGTATATAGACTTTCTTTTTTTCTACTGTGTCATTGACTTGTTTATTGTGTTATTGGCTTGTTTATTGTTTACTCCATGTGTAACTCTGTGTTGTTGTCTGTGTCACACTGCTGTGCTTTATCTTGGCCAGGTCGCAGTTGCAAATGAGAACTTGTTCTCAACTAGCCTACCTGGTTAAATAAAGGTGAAATAAATAAATAAATAAAAATATATATTTGATTTCAAGTAAACCCTTTTTTTGCAACTGTAGGTAGCGTTAGCTAGCGCTAATTGGCTGTACCTGACCCAAAAGGTTTTCAGGTTTTCAGCACTTATTTCCCAGACTGTCCGAAACGCGTTCTCATGCTCTCTCTTGTCTCTCTGCAGCAGACATATAGTAAGGAATCTGTTTGGAACATCAAATCGCATTTAATTCACAGTATCGGATTGCGATACATATAGAATTGTGAGAATCGCAATACATATCATATCTGCACCTAAGTATAGGGATAATATTGTATTGTGAGGTCCCTGGCAATTCCCACCTCTACTTTGTGTGTGTGGTATGTGAGTGTGTGCGTGTGTTTGTGAGAGAGAGAACTATAGACTTGGACACTGTCATTGGGCATGTTTGTTGTGTTCCTTGTGCCCACTGCTCAGGCTCAGGGACATTGCTGTTTTCGTGGCTGGAGCAGGGATAGAGGAGGAGGGAGGAGAGGGTCGGGAGACAATAAGAGAGGTGCTGATTGGCTAAGGAGACTACGCCTTGGCAAAAAACTGAAGGAGGGAGGAGGAGAAGAATGCTGGACACGCAAACCTCTGAAAGTGAATGTCTCACCCACACAGTGTATACTCGTGCAACATCACACACATATTCCAACACACACACTTCGATAAACACTGGCTTTAATCAGAGCTATGCGGAGAAAGATGAGGTCATGTTCAGACCATGCATCTGCATCATCAAAGCAGTTCAGAGCCTCCTTCCACCACAACAGCCCATAATGAGATCCTGTTCTGTTTGCTCCCTCCAACAACGTGCATATTTCACTGAGCTGAGGTAACTATGGATTTGGATGGCAACCCGCTTCTACCACGTTATAAGTGCTGTGCTCTGATTGGTTTTAGGGCCAATTAGATTGAGCCGTAATGCTAAAGCAGAGGGTTTCAATCTTAGTTCTTAAAAGTTCTAGAGCTTGTTTGTTCTGTGTTCCACTGCCATCACCATCATTCTACTCACGTTGCACAGCGACGACTCAGCGATCTCAACAAAGCTCGTGGAACTCTTACTTAATCTGCTGGATACAACACTTAATCCACACCCCCATTTCATCCCTAACGCCCTAATCCAGGGAGCACTCACAATATAATTGTTCATTTTTACTGATGCTTTTATCCAAAGCCACTTATTAAAGTGGGAGCCCAGTTTCATACAGTGGGGTTTAGTGGAGCCCACCAGATGTAGGCTCTACCTTTGATCAAAAGACACCGCCACAGTTAAGTGTCCCACCACCGGAGAGTTGAACCCGCCGCAGCCCCCCCCCCCCCCCTTCAGCACACACACATCACATACATACATACATACACTCCCAAAACACCTATACACACCCTTCAGAAGGAAGAATTCAGAGTTCCTAGGGTTCCCTCTGTGTGGTGTATTAGGTTGACCTCAAGATGGGTAGCTAGAGGAGTTAGAGGAGGATGTGGGACGATGCCCCAACGCCACCACTCTACTGGCCCCCTACATCTTCTACCTGCCTACCCTACCTGGTGCTCAGGGCAGGGAAATCTCTCTCACCCCACCAGCTCCAACTTCAGTGGCTTGAGGGAAACACGCCAAACCATGCTGCACACACACTCCTCCCACCGTCCTCTTCTCTCCTCCCTCCTCCCCCACAGCGGATCTCTCTGCATGTGGATCAAATCAGAATCATCCACTAATTGACTATTTACAGGGCACCAGAAAGGCCGTAATGGACTTGTTATTAAATCCCTCCACTATTTAAAGCGTGTTTTCAGAGTGCCTGGGCTGGGCTGAAGGAGAGAAGGAGTCAGAGATTTTTTACAAGGCAGCCCAGTTAAGCCCATCAGAGTGGGTACCACCCAGCCCAGGTGTGTGTTCAAAATAGCACCCTATTCCCTATGAAGTGCCCTAATTTTGACCAGGGCCCATATGGCTCTAGTCAAAAGTAGGGCACTATATAGGGAATCGGGTGCCATTTGGAACGTACAACCAGGCAGCTCTCAAACGGGATTATGGGACGACAGCGGTATGGGAAAGAAAGGGCAGTGTGGAGTGTAGAGAGGCAGGGGAAAGAGGCACCGGCACAGCCAGATCTCAGAACCAATGAGTTCCAGATGGAACCCTAGGCCCCCTGTCAGGTTCTCACAGATAGGTTGCATCCCAAATTACTTTTGAAAGGTAGTGCACTATAATGGGAATAGGATCCCATTTGGGACGGAGACATGTCCTCTCACTGTCAACTGCGTTTATTTTCAGAAAACTTAACATGTGTAAATATTTGTATGAACATAACAAGATTCAACCACTGAGACATAAACTGATCAAGTTCCACAGGCATGTGACTAACAGAATGGGAATAATGTGTCCCTGAACAAAGGGGGGGTCAAAATCAAAAGTAACAGTCAGTATCTGGTGTGGCCACCAGCTGCATTAAGTATTGCAGTGCATCTCCTCCTCATGGACTGCACCAGATTTGCCAGTTATTGCTGTGAGATGATACCCCATTCTTCCACCAAGGCACCTGCAATTTCCCGGACATTTCTGGGGGGAATGTCCCTAGCCCTCACCCTCCGATCCAACAGGTCCCAGACGTGCTCAACGGGATTGAGATCCGGGCTCTTCGCAGGCCATGGCAGAACACTGACATTCCTGTCTTGCAGGAAATCACACACAGAACGAGCAGTATGGCTGGAGGCATTGTCATGCTGGGGGGACATGTCAAGATGAGCTTGCAGGTAGGGTACCACATGAGGGAGGAGGATGTCTTCCCAGTAACGCACAGCGTTGAGATTGTCTGCAATGACAACAAGCTCAGTCCGATGATGCTGTGACACACCGCCCCAGACCATGATGGAACCTCCACCTCCAAATCGATCCCACTCCAGAGTACAGGCCTCAGTGTAATGCTCATTCCTCCGACGATAAACGTGAATCCGATCATCACCCCTGGTGAGACAAAACCGCGACTCGTCAGTGAAGAGCACTTTTTGCCAGTCCTGTCTGGTCCAGCGACTGTGGGTTTGTGCCCATAGGCGGCGTTGTTGCCGGTGTTGTCTGGTGAGGACCTGCTTTACAACAGGCCTACAAGCCCTCAGTCCAGCCTCTCTCAGCCTATTGCGGACAGTCTGAGCACTGATGGAGGGATTGTGCGTTTCTGGTGTAACTCGGCAGTTGTTGTTGCCATCCTGTACCTGTCCCGCAGGTGTGATGTTCGGATGTACCGATCCTGTGCAGGTGTTGTTACACTTGGTCTGGGTCTGCCACTGAGAGGACAATCAGCTGTCCATCCTGTCTCCCTGTAGTGCTGTCTTAGGCCTCTCACAGTACAGACATTGCAATTTATTGCCCTGGCCACATCTGCAGTCCTCATGCCTCCTTGCAGCATGCCTAAGGCACGTTCACGCAGAAGAGCAGGGACCCTGGGCATCTTTCTTTTTGAGTTTTTCAGAGTCAGTAGAAAGGGCTCTTTAGTGTCCTAAGTTTTCATAACTGTGACCTTAATTACCTACTGTCTGTAAGCTTTTCGTGTCTTAAAGGCCGTTCCACAGGTGCATGTTCATTAATTGTTTATGGTTCATTGAACAAGCATGGGAAACAGTTTTAAACCCTTTACAATGAAGATCTGTGAAGTTATTTAGATTTTTACGAATGATCTTTGAAAGAAAGGGTCCTGAAAAAGGGACGTTTCTTTTTTTGCTGAGTTTAGATACACTGCCGTACCTCCGCAGCTCTAGAGTGGGGATACACTGTGCTCTGCAAGTGGCTTAAACTTGGCTTCTTTATAACAGAGAGAGACTGTGTTTTATGTGGAAAGTTAGTATAAGTATAAGTATAACTCCTTTCTAGGGAGTTTTTCCTAGCCACCGTGCTTTTACACCTGCATTGTTTGCTGTTTGGGGTTTTAGGCTGGGTTTCTGTACAGCACTTTGAGATATCAGCTGATGTACGAAGGGCTATATAAATAAATTTGATTTGATTTGATTTGATATAAATGTAGGTCTACTGCTACGTCTGTCTTTTTATGCTCTATTCGAGCTACAGCCGAAAAAAGGTCATCATAAATTTAAGAATGAGAAATAACCTTTTTTCCCAGCAGGTTCTCAAGAGTGGCTTTTGGGTGTTTCCTGTTTTACAGGAGTTTTTTGTTCAAACCACATGATGCTTTTATTTCTTTGTCCTCACCTCTCACACCATAGCACGGTTTCTGTTAGCCATCGTTGGCCTCTCAGCCATCGTAGGACAATCAAATCAATTATTTTGTAGTCAAATAACTCTTGACTTAGTCTGAATTACTTAGTTTTCTGATTATAAAATCGTCCAATTCTGCTCAATACTCCAGACCTATTGTCCCTCCCAGTAGAACCACCTGCGTTCAGTTGGACATCCTCCATAGACACATGGAGGTCAGTCTAACTCCTCAGCTTCACAACCACCATACCATCCACACATACACGGCCATCCTAACCATATTTCCTCCTGGTCTGCACATGTGAGAAGAACACACTTGTGTATATTACAATACACATGGTTTGTTACTAATTTTAAACTGGGTGGTTCGAGCCCTGAATGATGATTGGCTAACAGCCTTGGTATATCAGTCTGTATACCACGGGTATGACAACACATTTATTTTTACTGCTCTAATTAGGTTGGTAACCAGTTTATAATAGCAATAAGGCACCTCGGGGGTTTGTTAAATATGGCCAATATACCACAGCTAATGGTTGTATCCAGGCACTCTGCGTTGCATCGTGAATAAGAACAGCCCTTAGCCGTGGAATGTATATTGGCCATATACCACACCCCCTCAGGCATTATTGCTTAATTATATCCTGTATCTAATTTTTGTCATACATGTGATTTGTATGATGCTCTATGTTGTACATATGTCTCTTAATTAATTAATTATTTTTATTTAACGGTTGTATAACTAGGCAAGTCAGTTAAGAACAAATTCAAATTTTCAATGACAGCCTACCCCTGCCCAACCCTAACCTAACCTGGACAACGCTGGGCCAATTGTGCGCCGTCCTATGGGACTCCCAATCACAGCCGGTTGTGATACAGCCTGGAATCGAACCAGGGTCTGTAGTGACACCTCTAGCACTGAGATGAAGTGCCTTAGACCGCTGCGCGGAAGCCCAATTAGGCCAGATATTTTATACTGTATATTACTGTAAATATTTATTATGGTAAAATGATGATTTGTACCCACAATGGTTAGGTTCTCTTGTGTAGACACACTGCAAGGCCCCACATCCAATCATTTCTACATCCATTTCAGAGAGGAAATGATCTTTATTTATTTTATCTGTGGTGTATGTATTGTGGGATGTTTGTCACACCAGTAAAAGTGTATACTTAACCTATGTTGCCTATACAGCATATGGGAAAATACATGCATAGCCACTGTCATTTTAAGTACAAATGTAATTCATGTTCAAGATACTATCATGATCTCTGCTTACAAAAAATAAGCACCTCTCACCCACCGTTTGACATGGTAGACATTTCATCCTGTTTGAAGACCCCAGATCTCTGAACATTGATTTGTTGGAGTGGGAAGTTCTCCTAGAGACAGAGAAAGAGAATGAGGGCGAGAGAAAGAATGAAGGCAAGAGAGAGAGAGAGAGAGAACAAGGAAGAGAGAGAGAGGAGGCACTGACAAGAGCCAGGGCAGAACCATAACTCAGGACCCTAATGATTGCTGTGTGTGAGAAAGCAGAGGGCTACAGTACCGGTATGTATGTATGCCCTGGGATGTTGTCCTTTACCTCACCCATTCATTTACATACTGTACTGTACAGCCACGCTGCCCTGACACACATACACACACACTGACATATGACATACACACAAATGATCTCACTTGACAGATAACTAACTAACCCAGTCAATGTTCATGGTTTGATGCCATTTAGGTGGGTGTAGTTATTCATGTTTAATAATGTCGTTGATAGCTTGATTGGTTTTTAATAATAATAATTTGGTGGGTGCTTATTTGTCCTATTACACAAATGTACAACTGTGAATTGGAAATGTGTTTTTTTGCATATCCCACCTCTCCCCGAGACACCCTCGGTGAGTGGGGTCATGGCCAGGATTTTCCATTATCTGCGGCGACCCTGGAGCAATTAGAGTTAAGTGCCTTGCTCAAGGGCACATCGAAAGATGTTTCACCTTGTCGGGCTAGAGGATTCGAACTAGCGACCTTTTGGTGACTGGCCCAACAATAGAAATATAATTTATATATCTGTGGGCCCAACGCTCTAACCTGTTAGGCTACCTGCCGCCCGTAATGATTGATGTGAGCCTTAGATCACCAATGACAAGTAAGTGCTAGTGGAGGATAGACGGAAGTTAAATTCAGACTGAATCCAAGATAGCCAAGGTAATAACCATTACCATTATTATTACCAGTGCAATACATCCGCAAAGGTACTCTGTTGACTGTTTATTTGTTTTACATAACGCTAAGCAACAATGGGAGGCATTCAAATATTTATTTCATCATGTTTGGGAGAAAGAAATATTCAAAGAAGTTATATCGAGAAAACAAATGTAATAATGAAGAGATAATGTGGGTCTGCTAGGTAATAGACCCACCATATTGTTCTGTTATTACCCATTCCTACTTGTCAAGGTCAGACAGGCCGGGCTGAATGTTACCCAGTCGTCCCTACTTCAGTTCAGCTCAGCTTGACTTCACAATGTGGCTCCTCGCCCGCCCCACTCGGGCTGTTTTACATTTGCAGTCTTGTAAGGATTTTTCCAACGCAGTCATTTGGGGCTGGGATTTGTGAGAAGCTCTGTGTTCTGCACTAGTGTTGGCTTAACAATGATTCCTTAAGCTCCCATCTGGTTGGCCAGGGACCTTCTCTGAAGTCTCACTTCAACAGGCGGGAAGGCTGCTTCGGAACGGACCGCAGGTTTGGAGCCAAAGTGCTAAGCGATTACTGCCCTATTGTGGTTCAAAGACTTGGGTTACCGCTAACTAAGGGCCGTTTGGCTTCATGCTTAGTAGTGTCACGCTAGCTTACAATATGGCTAGCAGAGGAGTATGGTTGAAGATGAGATCTAGAACTACACACACTTAAGCTCTGCTCAAATGGACTGCATGGGTGGGCTTGTTGTGTAGTTTACCTGCAGCCCATGTTTACAAGTTCAACAGATTTCTAACTGGCAAAGTATCTCAATACAAGCAGAGATGGCAAAATTAAATGAAGGCTTTACTCAAAGTTTCAACAAAACACTTGGCCTGTTACTTCAATCTCTTTACACATACACATCCATGTCCCACTCACTCGTTTGCTGATAATAATATGATCAAGTTTTGCATTGAAATGTTTTTCTTAGAAACCTTAATCAATTCATTACTGGTACTTGTCCATCTTTACCATAAACACACTACTTCAAAGGCATAATGGATATTTTTCACTTTGCTGAACACATCTCCTTTTGGCAGTTTGACATTGAACGTTTTAGATGATTTTTTAAAGCCATTATATGGCAAGCTTTGCATAATTCTATAGAGGGGTTCTTCCTCTGGAATACTCATTATCATCATCACAGGCACAATGCTCCTCCAGTCAGGACAACATGGATCTGAAGGCGCAGATCTTTTAGGCAGATGTAGGCTTCTATTGGAGTTTGGTCACTCTGATCTGCTTCTCCTCATGCTAAACTACTATGGCTTCATCATGGTCATCATGGCTGTATTTCAACATAATCTAATTTCAGATGCCTCACATGCAGTTCAAAGTTGGCTGGCTGGCTGATTCTGAACTGACCGGATGGGTGGACATCGCCGCTGCCTCAGGAGCCACACAGCACTCCCTAGCCCTAGCTATCATTCCAGTGGGCCCCTACACTGCTCTGCCCCATCTGGTACTGGTAGGACGGGTCCCGGATGGATGGGGGTGCTCTGTGTTGGGAAGGCTGAGAACTCCCTGTGAGGACGGAGAGGAGACCCAGGCTTCCTGTGGTACAGAGGAGGATGGACCACCGGCCTGCTACCCCTGGAACCAGGAACCGGTGGAGAGGAAGACGAGATGGAGGACGACGAGGGGATGGTGGCCAGGCCTCGCTGTGCTGTGGCTGGACTGTAAATTCCTATGTCGGACTGGGGGCGAGGGGGTCCGGTGGGGGTGTGGTGGGGCACCACGGAGGTGGCGGTGGCAGTACTGGTGAAGTGAGCAGTGAAGGGCTGGTAGGGGACAGCCTCCACTGTCTGCACGCTGTACCGCGGGTAAGGCTGCACCGACGCCCACATGTTGCAGTTCAGAGAGGGGGGAGCCAGGTCGTCAGCACCCCCAGCCCCGTGCCCGTTCTCTCCCTCCATCCCTCCATACATACAGGCCTCCCTGGAGCTTATGGCCTCACCGCAATAGGGGTGGGACAGCAGTGGAGGCTCGTAGGTGGGAGGAGAGCAGAAGTAGTGTTCCTCTGAGACTGCTGGAAGTGCTGTGTCCAGATATGGCCGTTTACAACCCAGTTCCAAGTGCCTGGTGTTATCTGTAAAGAAATTAAGATTAAATCATCATCACTGAGTATCAACCTCGTGACCTATGATGCTTCTTTATACTGTTTGGAACTGTGTACCAAGCCATTTATATTGTGTGATATTGATGTGTAGCACCAAAAGATGTGTTGCAAGACAACAAAGTTTTCTGAAAGACTAATGAGGACTGCCCATTTTCTGTGATTGACAGGTGTGGAGATGTTCAGGTAGGCCTGTAGCTAACCCACCTCTGTGTTTGAAGCAGTGGTAGAGCAGGCTGGGCTCTCGGCTTGGAGGGAAGGAATTGGAGATGTGTTCCTGGTGGTCTGAGTTCCCCAGGGGCACCCCACCCTCGTACTGGTAGTGGGAGAGGACCTGGGGGTGCCCCGACAGGTGCACCCCAGCTCCCAGCTTCCCCGTCCGGTGACCATGTGAGGAGAGGAGCCTCTGGCGAACCAAGTTCTTAGAAATCACTGGGTAGTCTTTTCTACGGAGAGGAAGAAGGGAACACAAGAACAGAAGGATTAGCGTTAGTGTTAGTGTTGGGGAAGCTACTCTGAAAATATAGTTTATCAAGCTACCAGTTAATTCATACTGGAAGAAGTTAACCTACATAAAAGCTACCCTTAAGAAAAATATAGCTTACTTAACTAAATTTACTTAGAAAAAGTGGTTAATTACATCCAAACTACTTCTAAATCTAAAATGTCAGACTACAAATTGCAAGAGCAGTTCACTCTGGAGCCAGCTGTTAACAGAATGTGTAATTTAGCCTATTAAACACAAAAAGTGAGAATTAGGCAGGTCTGATGTAAAAATTAAAAATACATTTTTAAAAATTTAAAAATCTTGCCTACTTTACCGATATTTTATTTTTGTTAAAAAAGCTTGTCTGTAGTTCCAGTAGTTAGCTTCACCACTACATGGTAAAACACTACCAAGATTTGAATTTAGTTCAACTACGACCAAGCTACTGCAAAATTGAATTAAATCAATAGTTGAACTAAATGTAGTTCACCACTTCCCAATACTTGCGTTACAGATTCTACTTAGCAGAGAGTGCTGTATTAAAGGAAGCAAGCACAGATAAAGGAAGAAATGGAACAAGTTCCAAAAGGAACAAATGGTTCCAAGGAATGATGTACTGTCCCAAAATAAAAATTGTTTCTATGATAAAGTAAGTATTCCATATACTTTTTATTGAGTGGCACATTCCCATAAACATACAGAACATACCCCTGGAGTCTGGAGACACGCAGGTCCCCTTCGTCGCTGCCACGGAAACCCTTGGCAAACGGGTTGTTCTCGATCTTCAGCTGAGTTATCTGAGAAGACAGCAACATATCTTGTCACTGCACTTGAGACTCATCATGAAATGTGCAGCTAGGTTCCGTCAAAAATAGTCTTTCTATAATTTGGAACATTTCTCCTGCAGATAGTGTTTTGAAGACATGCTCTCGTATTACTGACATTAGAAACGTGTCAGACTGTGTGTGCAGCAGACGTTGAACATCAGATAGCAGGTGGCACACATACTGTACCTTGTGGTTCTGGTAGGAGGTGACAGAGATGAAGGCTGTCTCGTGAAACACGTGAGTGCAGTAGGCTGTGTTCTTAGACCCAAAGGCGTTGTTCTCGTCGGCCTTGACGATGTGGAGCCGAGGCTGGTACTTGTGCATCGAGTTCAGGATGATCTATCAGGGGGAAAGATGGAAAGTACAGGGTCAGACGAACGACAGCTGAGTCGATCACAGCACACAGTCCTCTTAGTGGCATCGGTGAATGACCAGACACCACCACAGGTTTAAGACTGTTTCAGATGTTTTTATTTATTTTTTAAGGCTAGTTGTTCCTCATTTAAATGAATGGTTGACCCTGGCCTAGATGTTAAATTCCAAGTGATGTAATTGTATTGACTTGAATAGACTCATAGTGTGAATGGGGTGCTTAAGATGCTCAGGTTTTCCATGGCTAGCCTTTTTAGCAGGTAGGCCTATTTTAATACTATTGGAGTCAGCATTAGTGGGCATACAATGCCCAACTTTGTCCATACATGTGGAAATTTGACAATATACTGTAGTTCAATGTGTTGATACTGAAAAGTGGGCACCCTTTTGTCACACTTGAGTTGCAACTGTATAGTGCATCAATCAGCATGTGTGGAGCGTGCTCAATGTTTGGGTTGGGGGGGTCTAGGTTAGCACATTGCACCAGTCTGCTCAGAGTAGCCCAGTAGCCTAGCCACGTGCTCACTAGAGTGTCAGCAGGGTTGGAGCAAGGGTTATCTCCAGTGCAGCTCTGTCAGGGCCGATGAGCATCAAGCTCTCCCCCACTCCCACCTCCTCTCCTACATTCTAGACTCACGGCCCAGTAGTACAAGGGCATTGTCTTAACAGGCGAGCCCCTCCAGGAGGCTACCACAGAGTGGGGTTAAGACTATCAAGCACAGGCGGGCCGGTTCACCATAATTGGGGAGGATGGGCTCATAGTAATGGATGGAACAGTATAAATTGAATGGTATCGAACACATCGCTACAAATCACTTAAGCTATAGACTTATATCTCCTTCTCTAACTTTAAGCATCAGCTGTCAGAGCAGTTTACCGATCACAGCCAATCTGTAAATAGCCCACCCAACTACCTCATCCCCATATTGTTATTTATCTTTTTGCTCTTTTGCACCCCAGTATCTCCTTGCACATCATAATCTGCACGTCTATCACTCCAATGTTAATGCTAATTTGTAATTATTTCGCCTCTATGGCCTATTTATTTCCTTACCTCCCTAATCTTCTACATTTGCACACACTGTACATAGATTTTTCTATTGTGTTACTGACTGTACGTTTGTTTATATGTAACTCTTTCTTGTTGTTTTTGTCGCACTGCTATGCTTTATCTTGGCCAGGTCGCAGTTGTAAATGAGAACTTGTTCTCAACTGGCCTACCTGGTTAAATAAAGAATAACATCAAACGCATGATTTCCATGTGTTTGATACCATTCCATTCACTCCATTCCAGCCATTACTATGAGCCGTCCTCCCCTCAGCAGCCTCCTGTGTTATTAGGGCACAGGCAGCCAGGGTTATAGTTGCACCCTGAACAGCCCAATGCTCACATGCCTTTGCACCCTTTTGCTGAGGCAAGGTTCAGACAGAGATAAACAATTGGTTCATTGGCTGCCTAGAGACCTGAGGCAGAACACGGATAGAGATAAGCTACTGGTTGGTTGACTGGAGACTCTCTGGTGATGACCTTTGTCTAGTCTGCTAGTCTGGCCAGTGTCTGTCTGGAGGGAGTGCAGGAAGGAGTCTGACTCTCTCTGTTCTGTCTGGTTGCATTGAGCAGGACAAGCCTTCCTTGGATCAATCCAGAACCAAATCATGCATTCTCTCTTTTATCTTGTGGGTGAAAATGCCAGCCCCAGACAGTCTGCTAACTGGTTTTTACACCAAGACACTCAGTGACAGCTGGGAAGTGACAGCATTTCAGGAGTGATTCCTTGGACCATCTCTTGGTCAACAGTAGCATGGGTCAGTGGGAGCCCAGATCCCAGATCAGTGATAGTGTTTTTACTGCTGATGCTGAGCAGGTCAGCAGCAAAGGGAAGGGAAGGGCAGGGCAGAGTTTGTGGGGGATGGTCAGAAAGGGGAAGGTCTGTCATAGATATGAGACCCCTGGGTTGAATCAAGCTGATGGCCATCCTGATCTGGGCTGGACTAGCAGCCATGCTGACCCACATACTTGCACACACAGTCATGCAGACCGCATACTCTCACATATATAAACACACTTGAAAAGACACACTCTCAAATGCACAAACAACAGAGTCTGTCATTGACTGTCATTAGCTCACTTAATTCACAGGCTGTTTTGTTTTGGCTGTGGGTCAGTTAAGAGCAGTGGTGTCAAACTAATTTTTCACCGGAGAATGCATTCAGTCTTCAATGAGGTCCGGAGGGCTGCATTGAAAATATTTTCAATGCTCCCTGACTGTCTAACTTTCATTTCAGTGATTATTAGCGAGCTGGATTTAACCCCCCATGGGCCGTATGCTTGACACCCCTGGTTTAGTGGGTCAGGTGGGTGGTGGATCCAGTGCTATGCAGGGCAGGGAGGAGAGGCTCTGGCTCCCCTGCTGGTGTTGGCTGTTCTATGGCCATCAGCAGGGCTTAGCTAGACCTGGCCCCTCTCTCTCTCTGTCCTCATTACTCGCCCTTATCACTATCCAGGCGGCGGACTCAACCTGACAGCGGGCCTCGCCGCTGATCCCAGAGGTTATGAACCTAATGAGTTCTCCTTCTGACGGGATGGCTTTGGACAAGCCTGCTCAGAGTTCCTCTGGGCAGCACTGCTGCCGCCGTCACAGCAAGACACTCACTTTCTCTCGTATGCTTTCTCTCTCTTTCCCTCTCTTCTCTCTCTGTCACTCCCTCCACTTCACTCCCTCTTTCACCCTCTGTTCCTTTTCCACTCCGGCCATCTTTTCTCGACTCCTTCCCCCTCTCTCCTCTCTCCCTCTTTCCCTCTCCTCTCTCCCTCGCTTTCCATAAAGACAGCTTCATGACTCAGTCTCTTGTTAAAAAACGCTCTATCCTGCTGTTGTTTTAACACCGGTCTGTTGAAGTCTCATCCACTGTGTAGTTTTTACTAAATGAGCCGTATCCAGTCACCTCTCTTGTTTTACATGGCCAAGAGAAGTGAGAAGCTATATTGTGTGAAATGACCCAGTGCCTTCCTGGGATGTGACCTACATTGTGAGGCCTCAGTAGCTAACCATCCCCCTCGCTCTCACTCTCTCTCTATTCCTTTACAGTTAATTGAGCTTAAAGATTATAGATGTTGTTGACATTATTCAGAGCAGTCAAGCTGTTGATCAGTTGCATCAGCAGGGCCAAGTGATGTGACAAGCAGAGCACTTCGCTCGATGACAAAGAACTAAGTGGCTTTAAGGGCCAAGTGTGAGGTCACATGGCCAAAGTACCTGTTGTTGTTTGGCAATTGTCCAGCATATACCCATAGTTTAGTTGTGTACTGTTACAGTTGAAGTCGGAAGTTTACATACACTTAGGTTGGAGTCATTTAAACCATTTTTTCAACCATTCCACAAATTTCTTGTTAACCAACTATAGTTTTGGCAAGTTGGTTAGGACATCTACATTGTGCATGACACAGGTAATTGTTTACAGACACTAAGTTAAGCTAGCTAGCTTCTGTCCTCCTCTGGGTACATTGACTTCAATACAAAACTTAAGAGGCTCGTGGTTCTCAGCTCCTTACACAGTAATTATGACAACTTCCAGAGGACGTCCTCCAACCTATCAGAGCTCTTGCAGCATGAATTGACATGTTGTCCACCCAATCAAAGGATCAGAGAATGAATCTATTACTGATTCATACGCTACAGCTAGCTAGCACTGCAGTGCAGTGCATAAAATGTGGCGAGTAATTTCCTCAAAGAGAAAGACTATAGTTGAACAGTTTTGAACAAATTAATTTCTTCCAAAATTAAGGAGAAGCGAGAGAGAGAGAGCTATATTTGGTTGTATTTTTTAAATTTTATTTCACTTCGCTAGTAAATGCAGCTAGCTAGTTTAGCCTACTCAAACAGAGAGGGATGCTATGTCAGCTAGCTGGCTATGGCTATCCAACACTGGAACTCTTCCAAGTCAAGGTAAGATTTTGGTTTTATTCATTTATTGCCACCGGGGTCCGCCGGTGTAACTGTTAAACTACTTTCTTACTGTACACTGGGTTTACTAAAGCATTAGTTCTTGTAGTTCTAGTTGACTATGACGTGGCAATGATGTTGGCTGTGTGTAGTGGTTTAGCGGTCATGATATGAAGGTTTTTTCGTCTGGTGTCAGACAGCTGATGTGCTGTGCACTGAAGTCCACAAGCGAAGGGAAAAGGTGTATCACGTGTGCTCACGTGTGCTATGAAAGTGAACTGTTAGCGTGTTACCAGGGGTCTATTCATTGCACCGATTCTGTTTAAAAAGGTTTCTTCAATGGAAGCAAACGGAACGAAACAGTGATATTTGTCCAACAGAAACTCTCATTTGCAACTGTTGGACTAATGATTACACCCTAGATCAGCTAGATGCAGGCAAGGCAGTGTGAATGTGTCACTGTCTGTCACCTTGATTACTCAAATTTCTCTCAACCTGTGCATCTACGTCATGAAGGGTACAGGGAAAATTTGAGTATCATGTAGTAGCCTAAACCTATCACTGTTACATTGAACTGGGTGAATGGAATATGAATGACAGTCATCCAATATGCTATAATAGAAATAAGGCTGTGCTTATTAAAAAATATATATATAATCCTCCCTCATCTTAAATGCACCGACAGCCACTGATTTGAGTGAATGTTAGCCTGTGTGCAGGGATGCTGTAGGTAGGTAAACTGAGGGTCACTCACATGCCCAAAGGGGTCCAGGTGGTTGTTGGTGAGTTTTAGCTTCTGAAAGGACACCAGCTGCCTCATCCAGTGGGCTCCTGTAGCTGGGGAGTCTGGGTGGACATAGAGCCTCCCTGGCATGGCTGGCTCCGCCTTGCCTGCCACCATCCTGAGTAGAAAAAGGAGGAGAAGAAAGAAGAACGAGAGTGGGAAGGTGAGAGGGTGATGAAGAGACAAATTAATGTGCAACATCATAAAGACCCCTTGGCTAGCAGCAACCAATGGGCATTACTCTGCCAAGATGACTCAGCCATTGCGGTAATCCTGCAGCCATATACAACCCAGTAGCCCTGTGATCTACCAAACCATATTGTCACAGCATGGCCAAATCTTCCAGCAGCCACACGACTCCATTCAGGCTCACTGATAGGCCACTGAGACTTAAGGATCCCTTTTTATACTAAACACATGTAGCTACAGTCAGTAATCATAAAAAATTACAGCCGTTTCAGCCCTCACTCCATGGGCTATAGGAACCATTCTCTCAGACTGGAGGTGCTGGTGGTTGTTTCAACCGTAACATCAATGCTAATTACGCTCCTCCAAGGTGTCGCTGAGAGAATCCAGAACACCACACTGGCAAACGCTGGGATTCCATGCCCTCCCAGGCCATCCCACAAAGATCTGGAACAAATGGCCATTAAAAAAAATGGCTGCTGGAGAAAGCAAAGCATGGTGGTACATTTTATGGAGACTTTGTCTAAGTCTCAAATGGTACCCTATTCCCTACATAGTGCACTACTTCTGACTATGGGCCCTGCGATTAGGGTTTTCTTGGCATGACTAGGGTTCTGGTGTCAGTACACCCTACCCTGGATATGGTTGTTTTGTCATTTGCACGGCTGGCAGTGCTAATGATTGATGCCGCTCCGGTGGGCAGTGGCAAAGGGCAGGCTGTGGTGGCATCACTACTTATGGCTAGAGGAATACAGATTATGTCAAATTGAGTTCAAAGTAGATTTGGTTTTGCATTTTAGCTAACCCTAACCGTAACCTAATTCTTCTAACCTGCTACGTTAATTATCCTAACCTGCTGCGTAAGTTGCAGCCAGGCGCTCCTTTTCACAAGAGCAATGATTAAATTGACAGAAACCTTTCGGTTTTCCTCCTTATTCAACCACAACAGACTCAATGTTACGAAAAGTCAATTCTTTACCCCTTTTTCGTGGTATCCAATTTGTAGTTACAGTCTTGTCTCATCACTGCAACTCCTGTACGGACTCAGGAGAGGCAAAGGTCGAGAGCCATGCATCTTCCAAAACACGACCCCGCCAAGCTGCACTGCTTAACCTGGAAGCCAGCCGCACCAATGTGTCAGAGGAAACACTGTATACCTGGCGACCGTGTCAGCATGCACTGCGCCTGGCCTGCCACAGGAGTCCCTAGTGCACGGTGGGACAAGGACATCCCTGCCGGCCAAACCCTCGCCTAACCAGGACGACACTGGGCCCATTGTGTGCCTCCCCATCGGAATCCTGGTCGTGGCTGGCGTCGACAGAGCCTGGTCTTGAACCCAGAATCTCTGGTGGCACAGCTAGCCTTAGACCACTGCGCCACTCAGGAGGCCCTTGTTCTGGTCAATGTGACATAAGCTGTATCCCATCTAGTCAAAACCGGCATCACCCAAGGTATAGGGTCAATGGAAGGACAGCGGGTACAGCCCAGCAGGCAGCTTGCTAATGACAATCCGCAGCTACAGTTTAGTTAGAGCAGCAACTGAGACATGAGGCACTGCTCTTGCTGTGCTCAAGGAGCATGCATGGTTTGACATAATATTATAACATGACCTCAATAACAACAAAGCTGTCTGTGGACAGACTTGTCGCAAAAAAAATATTACAGTACTAGAGATTTCGATGATCATCATACTGTTTTTGTGTCCTCTCTCTCTCGTTCTGAGAAGTGGTGATTTTCTCTGCAGCCAGGCGCTCCTTTTCACAAGAGCAGTGATTAAATTGACAGAAACCTGTCGGTTTTCCTCATTATTCAACCACAACAGACTCAATTTAGGCTGCTTGCTGAAGGCAGCAAGTGCCTGGACTCATACTCCATCTCTCCATTCCATCAATGAATGTATACAAATGAACGAATGAACAGATGAGTTGGAGATGGACATCACACATGTTGGTCTTGAACACAAAGAAAATGTTGTTAACCAATACACACACACAAAAATAAGGGTTCCTCAAGGGTTCTTTGTGAAGGGTGATGGTTCTATGTGGAACCATACTGACCCAAATAACCCTTTGAGCCGTGAAATGTTTTTTTTTGTAATTAGCAGAGTCAAAAAAGGGTTCTTTCCTCTTTTAGTGCTAATTAAAGGGTGGCGGATCATTAGAAATGTTGGGGGCGTGGTTTGAGCACTGCTCTTTTTGTAAAACCGAGTGTCATTACAGTTTATCTCATCTTTTTTGCTATGCCATATTGAAAATGACTATGGCCAATGACAGTGTTTTGTGAAAGACTCATGTATGGCCTTGATGTCCTTAAGGGTCCTTAAGGAGAGAATTGAGAACCACTGACTGAAGCAACAGTTCTCAATTGACACAAGGCCATTCCAGAGCTAGCACACCTGATTAAGCTTGTCAATGAACACAACAATAAAACCTATGGAATTGTAACACTATAATAGGGCTAACCAGAAAAAAATAACCCTGTATGGTTCTTCAAAAGGTTATTTGGAGAACTTTTGAGATTGATTATGGTTATATAAAAAAAAAGCTTTCTCCAGGTAGGTTCTATAAAGAACCATCAAGGGTTGTAATCATAACACTAAAAAGGATTCTGCTATATAGAACCTTTTTATAGTGCTTTATAGGAAAGGGTTCTTTATAGCAACATAAAGCTTCAATTTAGAACTGTATTAGCATGGTTCTTTATCTAACCTTCAAAAAAGGGTTCTATATAGTGCAAAAAAAGAGATCTACTATGGTTACAATGCTTTTTGGTGCTGTATGGTTCCACATGAAACAACGTTACATTATCCAACATGACATTTGTAAGGGGGGGGGGGGGGTGTAAATAAAGAATATAATGCAGAAAACGTGGTCATTTCTACCCTTCCATTAATTTGGTTTGCATAATGATGTCACAGCATGTAAAGTTTTTGTTCAAGAGGGCCCTCTGCCTGGGGTTTGTGTGTGTGTGTGTGTGTGTGTGTGTGTGTGTGTGTGTGTATGTGTGTGTGCGCATGTGTGTACTGTGTGTCTGTGTGTATACTGTGTGTCTGTGTGTATACTGTATGTGGGAGGCAGCATCACCTGAAGCATATAAAACTGTCTGAGAGTGTTATATGTCTCTCTCATTTGCACCCACCGTTAATGTCTACTCTACAGCGTTGGTGATTATTTTCCTATGGTGAGAGGAAGGCCTCTGCTGAGTGGTGGGGGTGAAGCTGTGGGGTTGAGAAGATAATAGCTACTTTCACCTTCCTTAAGCTCACCGCTCCCTCCCTAACCTCCCCATTTCTTTTGACCCCCCTTTCCATTTCAAAACATCCCTGACTCCTGAGGTCTAAAGCCAAGCAGCATCTGAGACAGAGATGAGTAGGTGGATTTCTCATAACAACCATTAAGGATGTTACTAATCTAAGCCCTGAGCTTAGAGAAGAACTTGAGCAATACTGCAAACTGGAAGAACCACTCTGACAAGGTTTTTGGCAGGATTTTACAATTGTCTATGTATATTTTCTATTCTGGTGTATTGTATGCATTGCTGTATTGTCTGTTTTTAATATGTACAGTTGAAGTCAGAAGTTTACATACACTGAGGTTGGAGTCATTAAAATAATTTTTTCAACCACTCCACAAATTTCTTGTTAACAAACTATAGTTTTGGCAAGTCAGTTAGGACATCTAGTTTGTGCATGATACAAGTCATTTTTCCAACAATTGTTTACAGGCAGATTATTTCACTTATAATTCACTGTATCACAATTCCAGTGGGTCAGAAGTTTACATACACTAAGTTGAATGTGCCTTTCAGAAAATTACGTCATGGCTTTAGAAGCTTCTGATAGGCTAATTGACATAATTTGAATCAATTGGAGGTGGACCTGTAAATGTATTTCAAGGCCTACCTTCAAACTCAGTGGCTCTTTGCTTGACATCATGGGAAAACCATAAGAAATCAGCCAAGACCTCAGAAAAAAATATTGCAGACCTCCACAAGTCTGGATCATCCTTGGGAGCAATTTCCAAATTCCTGAAGGTACCACGTTCATCTGTACAAACAATATTACGCAAGTATAAACAGCATGGGACCACGCAGCCGCCATACCACTCAGGAAGGAGACGTGTTCTGTCTCCTAGAGATGAAATGTACTTTTTAGTGCGAAAAGTGCAAATCAATCCCAGAACAACAGCAAAGGACCTTCTGAAGATACTGGAGGAAACAGGCACAAAAGTATCTATATCCACAGTAAAACAAGTCCTATATTGACCGAACCTGAAAGGCAGCTCAGCAAGGAAGAAGCCACCTCTCCAAAACCTCCATAAAAAAGCTAGACTACAGTTTGCCACTGCACATGGGGACAACGATTGTACTTTTTGGAGAAATGTCCTCTGGTCTGATGAAACAAAAATAGAACTGTTTGGCCATAATGACCATCATTATGTTTGGAGGAAAAGGGGGAGGCTTGCAAGCCGAAGAACACAATCCCAAATGTGAAGCACGGGGGTGGCAGCATCATGTTGTGGGGGAGCTTTGCTGCAGGAGGGACAGGTGAACTTCACAAAATAGATGGGGTCATGAGGAAGGAAAATTATGTGGATATATTGAAGCAACATCTCAAAACATCAGTCAGGAAGTTAAAGCTTCCAAATGGACAATGACCCCAAGCATACTTCCAAAGTTGTGGCAAAATGGCTTAAGGACAACAAAGTCAAGGTGTTGGAGAGGCCATCACAAAGCCCTGACCTCAATCCTATAGAAAATATGTAGGCAGAACTGAAAAAGCATGTGCGAGCAAGGAGGCCTATAAACCTGACTCAGTTACACCAGCTCTGTCAGGAGGAATGGGACAAAATTCACCCAACTTATTGTGGGAAGCTTGTGGAAGGCTACCCGAAACATTTGACCCAAGTTAAACAGTTTAAAGGCAATGCTACAAAATACTAATTGAGTGTATGGTAACTTCTGACCCACTGGGAATGTGATGAAAGAAATAAAACCTGAAATAAATCATTGTCTCTACTGTTATTCTGACATTTCACATTCTTAAAATAAAGTGGTGATCACAAATTACCTAAGACAGGGCATTTTTACTAGGATCAAATGTCAGGAATTGTGAAAAACTGAGTTTAAATGTATTTGGCGAAGGTGTATGTAAACTTCTGATTTCAACTGTACATTTTTGTATTGACTGTATAGTTGCTGTCTTGGTGACCAGGTTTCCCTCATAAAGTAGATTCCTTAAGGGTCTTCCAGGTTAAATAAAGGATCACATTTTTTAAAATGTGTCTCTGACTAAACTCACCACTTGTTGTCACAGAACTTGTAGCGATGGTCGTCGGCGGGGACAATGTCTGTGAGGAGGATGTACTTCGTTTTCGGGTTCATGCCCGTCACTTTAACCTTGTAGCTGGGGAACATCCTCCTGTGAAGGACACAAGAGAAGGGTCTTACATTAAATTAGACATTTCCTAATGATGATTCCACCCACCATAATACCCACTAGACCTAATGCTTGCTCCCCAACTCACTCAAACACGAATTGGGTCAGCATTTAGTTATTGGTGACAAAGTCACCTCATCCTGATCCAATTTGGAAAGACCTGCCATTAGCTTCTAAGCACCTTTAGTATCGTAAGACCCGTAAATACGGAGGTTTATTTAATGCCTTATGTCTTCATGCTGTCCTCACACCTTGGAGCTTTGAGGGATGTTGAACGGGAATCAAGGTGATAAGACGCTTTGGGCAATGATGTCACCCAAGCTTTTTGAGCACCTAAGTATCTTCCCTCACCTAGCTACCTTACACTGGAAAAGATTTCCCTCTTCAGATGAGCTAATGAAAATCAGCCAAGGTGTCTCTCCATGGGGCTGAGTGCAAAGGGTAAACATGCATAAGAGGCTCTTCTCCGGCTTTGCAGGAGGGTTTAAGTCAGCCCTGAGTGTAGCATCAGCACGGAAAGTGTTCTCCCCGCGGCAGATGAGCGGACGATTAGCACTCAGAAAGCGGCTCAAGCCAGGCTTAGAGACTGATTGGGACGGGTAAGGAGCTAGAGAGGTCACAGTAGATCACAGAGTTGGAGGTATGTAACCACAAACTGGTTTAATCAACTTTATTTGTCTACGTATTGTGGTGTGGAAGCTACGTGGAAAATACATTGGATTTGAAAAATGTAATCAATGTAAAAGTATGTTTTGAGGGTGGAAATTCAACCACAATTTTGTCATCATTGTAACCAGTGTTCAACATAGACAAACCTTGTATCAAATATGTTGAATATGTAAGTTTGAAACATTATATCCACTATCAGAAAGAAGACTATAGGCTGGGTAGTACCTCCTACTGGAGAGTTAATCTATCTACTGCTATTCATTTGGTCTCCCATCCAGGGTTTTGACCAATCCGAGCCCTGTTTAGCTTTTATATGTGTCACTGGCTACTACCAATGTGCTATCATGAGAATGAATACTGAGCAATCTCTAAATAACTAAATCTATTCACTGTTGCTACTGAAGTCATTCAAAGGGATAGCTTTAACAGAGCAAATTAAATGTAACCATATACTTTATAAGCCATACTGTATATCATCAATTACACTATTTAGGCCTATATAGCATTTGCAAAGTCATCAACAGCTTTTTAAAAATTATTTTCTTTATTTTTTAAATTATTATTATTTTTTATTTTTTTACCTTTATTTAACCAGGAAGGGCTCATTGAGATTTAAAATCTCTTTTTCAAGAGCGTTCTGGCCAAGATGGGAGCACCAAGTCATTATAAAAATTACAGACAAACAACATGAAAAACTACAAGTAATCTAGTAAAAACCATAGAATTCACAAGAGTATAACAAAAAATAAAAACAGCTAATTAAAAACATTGACAGGTCAGGGAATCAGTCTCAAGATCATTCATCAGTGATTTAAAAATACCAATCGGGGCATGTTCTTCCAGTTTAAAAGTATTTTGTAAGGCGTTCCAAGACGATGGCACAGAGCAGCTTTTGTTCAAATTCAACCCAGGGTTCAACTAAAAGTATAAACTGGGTGGTTCGAACCCTGAATGCTGATTGGCTGAAAGGTGTGGTATATCAGACCATATACCATGGGTATGACAAAACATTTATTTTTACTGTTCTACTTAAGTTGGCAACCAGTTTATTATAGCAATGAGGCACCTCTGGAGTTTTTGGTATATTGTCAATATACCACGGCTAAGGGCTGTGTCCAGGCACTCTGCATTGCATCGTGCTCAAGAACAGCCCTTAGCCATGATATATTGGCCATATACCACACCCCCTTGGGCCTTATTGCTTAAATATCCAATACATGTACACTTAGAGTTTCAAGCTTTAGTTGATTTCAAATCATCTTCAATTGAATCATTAATATGTTGGATTCACATCTCCATCTCAACCAAAAATAAAAGTTAAAGAATAGGACTAAATCAAATCATATTTTTTTAAAGTGCATCTAAAGTTTGATTAGACTAGATTTAGTCCTATTCTATAACTTTTATTTTTGGTTGAGATGGAGATGTGAATCCAACATATTAATGATTAGAAGTGACTCCAACATATAAATGATTCATTTGTAGACAAACTGGATATTGAACAGTCTTTGGTTGTCAATGCAACCAAATATCAACATTTAAAGGAGATGTATCTTCTGCTTGGATAGGTCCATCTGTGCCACTGATTTAGTCTGGCTTTAATTCCAGTTTCTCTACAAATGAATCATTGATATGTTGGATTCACGTGTCCACCTCAACCAAAAATCTAACTTAAAGAATACGACAAAAGGCAGGAAGGCCCTAAAAATTGTCAGACTCCAGCCACCCTAGTCATAGACTGTTCTCTCTGCTACCACATGGCAAGCGGTATGCACCAAGTCTAGGTCCAAAATGCTTCTACCCCCAAGCCATTAGACTCCTGAACAGCTAATCAAATACCCGGACTATTTGCACCCCGCCAACACCATTTTTAGAATGCTGCTACTCTCTGTCTATTATCTATGCATAGTCACTTTATCTCACATTTACATTTACATTTAAGTCATTTAGCAGACGCTCTTATCCAGAGCGACTTACAAATTGGAGCATTCACCTTATGACATCCAGTGGAGCAACCACTTTACAATAGTGCATCTAAATCTTTTAAGGGGGTGAGAAGGATTACAACATGATGGGACCTCTGTCTCCTCTCCAGCAGTATTATAACATGATGGGACCTCTGTCTCCTCTCCATTCAGCAGTATTATAACATGATGGGACCTCTGTCTCCTCTCCATTCAGCAGTATTATAACATGATGGGACCTCTGTCTCCTCTCCATTCAGCAGTATTATAACATGATGGGACCTCTGTCTCCTCTCCATTCAGCAGTATTATAACATGATGGGACCTCTGCCTCCTCTCCATCTCCAGCAGTATTATAACATGATATTATAACATGATGGTACCTCTGCCTCCTCTCCAGCAGTATTATAACATGATGGTACCTCTGTCTCCTCTCCAGCAGTATTATAACATGATGGGACCTCTGTCTCCTCTCCAGCAGTATTATAACATGATGGGACCTCTGTCTCCTCTCCATTCAGCAGTATTATAACATGATGGTACCTCTGCCTCCTCTCCAGTAGTATTATAACATGATGGGACCTCTGTCTCCTCTCCAGCAGTATTATAACATGATGGGACCTCTGCCTCCTCTCCATTCAGCAGTATTATAACATGATGGGACCTCTGCCTCCTCTCCAGCAGTATTATAACATGATGGGACCTCTGTCTCCTCTCCAGCAGTATTATAACATGATGGGACCTCTGCCTCCTCTCCAGCAGTATTATAACATGATGGGACCTCTGTCTCCTCTCCAGCAGTATTATAACATGATGGGACCTCTGTCTCCTCTCCAGCAGTATTATAACATGATGGGACCTCTGTCTCCTCTCCAGCAGTATTATAACATGATGGGACCTCTGTCTCCTCTCCATTCAGCAGTATTATAACATGATGGGACCTCTGTCTCCTCTCCATTCAGCAGTATTATAACATGATGGTACCTCTGTCTCCTCTCCAGCAATATTATAACATGATGGGACCTCTGCCTCCTCTCCAGTAGTATTATAACATGATGGGACCTCTGTCTCCTCTCCAGCAGTATTATAACATGATGGGACCTCTGTCTCCTCTCCAGCAGTATTATAACATGATGGTACCTCTGTCTCCTCTCCAGCAGTATTATAACATGATGGGACCTCTGCCTCCTCTCCAGCAGTATTATAACATGATGGTACCTCTGTCTCCTCTCCAGCAGTATTATAACATGATGGGACCTCTGTCTCCTCTCCAGCAGTATTATAACATGATGGGACCTCTGCCTCCTCTCCAGTAGTATTATAACATGATGGGACCTCTGTCTCCTCTCCAGCAGTATTATAACATGATGGGACCTCTGTCTCCTCTCCATTCAGCAGTATTATAACATGATGGGACCTCTGCCTCCTCTCCAGCAGTATTATAACATGATGGGACCTCTGTCTCCTCTCCATCCAGCAGTATTATAACATGATGGGACCTCTGTCTCCTCTCCAGCAGTATTATAACATGATGGGACCTCTGCCTCCTCTCCATTCAGCAGTATTATAACATGATGGGACCTCTGTCTCCTCTCCAGCAGTATTATAACATGATGGGACCTCTGCCTCCTCTCCAGCAGTAATATAACATGATGGTACCTCTGCCTCCTCTCCAGCAGTATTATAACATGATGGGACCTCTGTCTCCTCTCCATTCAGCAGTATTATAACATGATGGGACCTCTGCCTCCTCTCCATTCAGCAGTATTATAACATGATGGGACCTCTGCCTCCTCTCCAGCAGTATTATAACATGATGGGACCTCTGCCTCCTCTCCAGCAGTATTATAACATGATGGGACCTCTGCCTCCTCTCCAGCAGTATTATAACATGATGGGACCTCTGCCTCCTCTCCAGTAGTATTATAACATGATGGGACCTCTGCCTCCTCTCCAGCAGTATTATAACATGATGGGACCTCTGCCTCCTCTCCATTCAGCAGTATTATAACATGATGGGACCTCTGCCTCCTCTCCATTCAGCAGTATTATAACATGATGGGACCTCTGCCTCCTCTCCAGCAGTATTATAACATGATGGGACCTCTGCCTCCTCTCCATTCAGCAGTATTATAACATGATGGGACCTCTGCCTCCTCTCCAGCAGTATTATAACATGATGGGACCTCTGCCTCCTCTCCATTCAGCAGTATTATAACATGATGGGACCTCTGCCTCCTCTCCATTCAGCAGTATTATAACATGATGGGACCTCTGTCTCCTCTCCATTCAGCAGTATTATAACATGATGGGACCTCTGTCTCCTCCCCATTCAGCAGTATTATAACATGATGGGACCTCTGCCTCCTCTCCATTCAGCAGTATTATAACATGATGGGACCTCTGCCTCCTCTCCAGCAATCTCTACCTACATGTACATATTACCTCAATTACCTTGACTAACCTGTGCCCTCACTTATTGACTCTGTACCGGTACCCCCTGTATATAGCCTCGCTACTGTTATTTTATTGTTGATCTTTAATTATTTGTTGTTTTTCTATTTTCTTCTTTTTGAACTTTGTTAACACTTATAATTTTTTAACTGCATTGTTGGATAAGGGCTTGTAAGTAAGCAATTCACTGTATTTGGCGCATGTGACAAATACAATTAGATTTGATTTGAAATCAAGTCAAACATTAAATGCACTTTACATAAAGTTTGATTTGATTTAGTCCTATTCTTTCAATTTGAATCTTGATTGAGATGGAGACGTGAATCCAACAAATCAATAATTAATTTGTAGATGAACTGGAATTAAAGCCAGACTAAGTCAGCGGCACAAAATATACATTTCCTTCAAATGTTGATATTTGGTTGCATTGACAACAAAACACAATTCAATATGGGGCTGATTCCAACCCGCGTTAAGCGCGTAAATGGAATATAATTCCCTTTTTATGCCCTTTTCTCTCTACGCATATACTGAATTTGAACTTAAGCATGCTATTCACCCGCTATTATTTTGGGTGGGGATCGAATAAATGAAGGTGTGGCAAAGGTGTGTCTGATATGCCGTATTCTGACCTTGACTTAATTCCCTCATAATTCCACCACATTTATGTGCAAAGAAACCATAAATAATGTCTAGCCAACATACCGGTTCCAAGTGGAAAAAGCATCATTATTTCCTGATACAAATAACAACATTCTCAATGCACTGTAATTTACAACTTGATGAGAGCTATTGATAAGAACTAGGTAAATGAGTAATCCGTTTGAATCAGAGAATTGTAAATATAAATTATATATTTTACCTTATAATCGCTGGAGACAAATGTGAAACCAGTCATATGGCAGCAAACTGAAGCATATCAACGTATCAACTTTCCCACAGTAAAGATTATGAAATGCAGAATTTAAATTGAAAGACATTTTAACTTGCAGGGATGGGCACTCTCAAATGTCTTAATTATAGGCTACCCCACATTCTCTGTATCCTATTTCTATCAGGTTAAATATTACCCACTACTGGGTAACTTACTGTTAATTCCCTTCAGTTGGTATAGACTACATTATCATTCCATTTAATTCCATTGTTTTGTTTACAGCCATGTGGTTGTTGCTGAGGATCATTGGTAACAGTTGATAATATATATATTTAAAGACATGTAGGCTACTTAAATCGTTATGGAGTAAAGCGCAGACCAAGCCGTAACAGTTTGAACCTGATGCATGGTGCAATACTCGGCTGTGTCATCACACAATTCCATGGTTAGTGCAGGCAATAGACGAGGGTATAGCCTGCTATTGTACACTATTCTCTCTATTATATTTCTATGTACACTAATCTTCCAACATTACCATGGGTTGAAGAACTGAATGTGAACATTTTCAGAATTAATCAAACCACTGTCTTTTTTCTTTCGTGCATAAATGCTCTCCTATCCTGTTTTTTTATGATTCCTAAATACTTCCTAACCCTAAATAATCTATAAGATCAGAGTTTTTTTTATCTACCAATTGGTGCCGAAACGTAGAAGAATATGCATATATTTAGATGACTTTCTTTCATGATCTCTAATATTCTGAACACGTTCTCTGGATATATTCTAGTGAATCTGTGAATAAAATTAAATCTATAAGGTGTTTAAAGAGATGACTTAAGGTAAATGTACTGAAAACCTTATTGAATGAAAACTCCACGAGAAAATCTGTTGGCCAGCAAGTGGGAGGGTTTTCAGCGGTTTAATTGCATTTATTCAGCATGAGAAGGAATCACACCGGAATCACACCTGCAAATCCTGTTTCATGCCTACACAAGGTAAGTCTGAATACTAACTACTGAGAAGTGTGTGGGAAAGGTGTTCCTAAATCAGAATCGGGTCTTTCACTTTTGTAATACCGTAAATAGCCCATTAACTTGTTAATAAATGAACAAATTATATGTTGGATTCATGTCACCAATTAAATCAAAAATAAAAGTTAAAGAATAAGATTAAGCCAGTGGCTCAGATGAAACTATCCACTATCCAAGCATTAGATATCCATAAAATGTTGATATTTGGTGGCGTTGTCCACCAAACACAATACAATATTACTTTTGTAATTCAGAAATACAGACTAAAGTTAAAGCTGTCTTACAAACTAATGTAACAGTATTTATTCAACCTTAAAATAAGTAACATATCCATGGCCACATTTTGAAGTTAGTCTACAGTAACTATAAATGTCTTCTTATGTTCTTATGGGCTTCTGAGTGGTGCAGTGGTCTAAAACAGTGCATCACAGTGCAGGAGGTGTCACTACAGTACCTGGTTTGAATCCAGGCCGTTGGCCTGGGTAGGCCGTCATTGTAAATAAGAATTTCTTCTGAACTGGCTTGCCAAGTAAAATGTGTCATAGAAAGCTAGCATGCAAAGGTTGCAGGTATGTGGAGCTTGACACAGTTTCTATAATAATCTGTGCAGAATCAGCATTGATGTACTTTTTATGCAATCCAGGTAATTTGGTTATGCTATTAGATTAAATAGTGTGATAATACATTAAGTTGTTGTATAAATTCAAAATATCTGACATTGTATTACTATTTGAACTTTCTGTGCTTTTAAATGGTTGAAAGCGCAGTGATAATACATTTAGATAACAGCGACGGAAAATCTGACATTATTTTTCCATTGGAATTTGGTTGTGCTTTTAGATGGTTGAAAGCATAGTGCTAACACATTGGGAATTCAACAAACTTATGGCTGTCTTTTTTAGGGGGTGAATAAAGGTTGAAATTGAATTGATCCAACATTTCAACCAAACATTACTCACATTTCCACGTTGAAATGACGTGGTGTGCCCAGTGGTAAGTTCCTACATTTCACCTGATGGTTTTTGAGAGTGCATCGGCAGCACCGCCAAAAAAATAGTTCCCTGCTCTCATCCATCTCAGAGAGAGAGACTCGGGAATGATAGACAGAATATACTAATATAGCAGACAAGGCCATAAAACACATGAATACCCCTACCTTCCGTGACCTCTTCCCTGTGAAACGGCCCTCTTTTTCATCCCATCTGCAAAGCAAAAAGTTGCAAAGGGATCTGCAGCACCCCTTATAAACCCCTAAGTGCTTTTTAATGGCGGTTCGGATAGGACAGCACTTTGTACATCTGACTTGTCATCGTACCGCATCACCCCCTGAGAGAATGGTCGGTCAAAGGGTCTGTACTCCAGTACAGTTGATCTGCTGCTTCCCCTTCTACCGACAACCGGTTAAAATAGTGGGAGTGTGAGACACACTTGTGAAAGACTGACAGTGACATGCTCTCTGAATAGATCAGTGTAAGAGCGGGCAGATAGCTGGCCCCCTAAGCAGGCCAAGCATAAGGCTCTGGATGCATCAAAGGTAGTGCACTATGTAGGGAATAGGGTGCCATTTGGGACTCAGCCTCTATCTGTTGCTAACGCACAAGGCTTCAAAGGACCCATCCAAGATCTTTCTGGCCTGACAGCAGCCCTAGCTAAAGTTTTGTTCATGGATCACATTACTGTAAATACTCAACCCGCCCTGTACAGTAGAGGGGATTGAAGGCAGGTAATCTCTCTCCGTCTCTCTCAGGCTCCAAATCCAATCAGTGAGGAGATCAGTCCTGGTGTCATGCTCACAGAAAGACCTTTTAATCTGAGGGGAACATCCAAAACAGATCTGCAGCTCATCCCAGCCCCACTCACACCATCCAACCAGGCCCATATTGAGGCCTGTGTCAATAGATCAGGCGGTCTCCAGAAGGATATAAGGCTATTTCTATGTAACCCACCCTACCATTATTGCTTTTGGCTTTTCAGCACTTCCATGATTCCATTTTCCCACAAAGACATGACTCGATCGAAATAGTGGTGTACAGTAACCCCTCAGTTACTGTGGAAACATTGTTCAATCGGGCCCTAGAATTACCATCTCCCTATCTGAGTCCATTTCCAAAAGACTCAGCTCTACGAAGGGGTAACACAGCACAGCTCTGCGAGGGGGCCCACACTGGATCACATAGCATGTCTAATGGCTAATCGGGGACCTCAATGGCTCAGCCACCTCAGCCTGCCTGATGACAGATGCTGTGGTTTCCATGGCAAAGCTGCCAAACAGCCATGATAAAATATCCAAGTTGTACTGTCCATCCCCTTGAAGTGCAGCACTTTACTCAAAAGCATGCCTTTGTGTCATCCAAAACAGAATATGACAATGCATGAACAATGGAATAGGGATTCATTTGTTAAAGTGAGTGCCTGTCAAAACTCAGGAGCAGTCAGGACCAGCTGATTGCCACATAATCCCAAGGCATGCGTTTTCTGTGCACGTGCGTGTCTGAGAGAGTGTTTGTGTGTGTAGAGGACTGGAGAGAATGAGAAATAGAGATGGAGAATGTGTATGATATCAGTGTCAGTGTGTGGGTGTGTGTTTGTGTGGCGTGAGCCAGCTGTTTTCCTAGCAGCTCAGCACTAGGAGCCTCCCTGCCTCCTAGGCCCTCCAGTCCAGGGATCTATCCAGGCTCTGTTCCAAATGGTACCCTATTTCATTTATAATGTACTACTTTTGACCAAGGCCCATAGGGCTCTGGTCAAAAGTAGTGCACTACATGGGGAATATGGTACCATTTGGGAATCCCATCCAGTCTCTGGGAACCTCCAGCACTGAGGGAGATCAAAAGGAGTGGCGGGGGGATGATGGAGCGTTCCAGGCCCCGCTAGACGCTGCTGAAAGCGGGCGCCGGGGTCCTCTAATCACCCCTCCACCACCGCTCCCACTGACGGACTGTGTACAGAGAGAAAGAGAGGCGAGAAGGAGCACCGTGTGTACAGATAGGGAGAGAGGGGAGAGTTGGAGCACTGCCTGGGTATGTTAAAGGGCAAGGATTAAGACTGAGACTGTGGCACTCACAATAACAAACTACATCTACGTTCCTCAGTCAGGAGTTCACTGACTGCACTGTATGAGGCTTAAGGGCCAAGCTGCACTGTAAGAGGCTAAAGGTCAAGCTGCACTGTAAGAGGCTGAAGGCCAAGCTGCACTGTAAGAGGCTGAAGGTCAAGCTGCACTGTAAGAAGCTGAAGGGCTGAACTGGTCGTATGTTTCCCAACCCATGGTCTAGTCTAAAGACACAGCCATAACTTCTTCCTAGTCCTGCCACTCTGCCCCTTCCAATGAGTGCTGACCGGACACTGCCCGCCCTCTATAGGGTGTTGGCCTCTCACTGTCCTGAGAACCTTCATTCATTCATTTATTAATTTGTTCATTCATTCATCCTTCATGTACTGACACTGATTAAAACCTGCTAGCTCATCAGATCCTTTAGCATCTAGCAGCACCTAGCACCACTGCTTGATGCTCCTTCCAGATTCCTCTATGAAAAAGTCTCTGCTGGGATAAATTGGCATTGAATTGTTTTGGCAGTCTCAGCTGCAACTTGAACAACAATATGTCTGTTAGAGAGCAAAATGTCGAGCAAAATGTCTAGCTAGAGCTGGTGTAGCAGTGAAGCAGCCTTGCTATATTTACTCGTCATTTTTGCATAGAGATTCAGATTACGATTTTGGCACCTATAGTTTTTCTATAACATTCTCAACAAAACCAACTCTCACCCACTGTGTTGAGGCCTACAAGTGGTTAAATTTACAATACATTTTTATTTTCAATAACATTTTATACTTCACATCAGTTCAGACAGAGTTCATTCTTAGAATGATTGAATTACGTACTGTAGCTTCTCCTGCTCCATTACGGAGCAACATAAACCTGGTGTGCGTCCCATACGGCACCCTATTCATGATCACCATGGGCTTGAGTCAGAAGTAGTGCACTATAAAGGGAACAGAGTGCCATTTGGGAAGACGCCCTGCTTTTCTCTGGCTTCTTAGGCTGACTGACTGGATAAGCCTAGTCAGTCAAGTTTTCCAGCTGAGTGCAGCTGGCGGAGCTGCGTAGCTAAGCGTCACTCTGAGGCCGGGCCCTTCAAAGGTTTTAAGGAATTCTCAGCACACTTTATCAGCTGGACAAGGGAAAGCCCATCTTTCACAGTGATGCGGCATTAAAGAAAAATTGTGGTGACCTTTTACATTTTGGACTGGGAAAAAAGCCCCTGTGAGGAATGAGGGGTGGGCGGAGGTTAGTTAGAAAGCATCTAGTCATCTTCTGGTTAAAGTCCAGGTTAAGGGCCAGACTGTCTAATCCACGGGGCGGCATTCAATCTAACACACAGAGCAGGACTGTGGGTTTGTGTTTTCAATTAGATATTCACTGGGGCAGACATGACGACTCTACCACTACCTGAGACCCAGGGTGCCATAACTGTAGCATGGTGTAATTGGTTGCCTTAGCTCCAACAGATGGTCATAGCTGCTCAAAATGGAGGTGCCGTAATGACTACATTTTAACACTATTGAAAGCAGCTACACAATTAGCAAAAGTAACCCATATTTTTGGAGAGTCTCAGATGAGTCTAGTACAGTTTAGCATAGTGCAGTGTAGTATATAATGTGTTGTGCTAGTCTACTAATATGGTATAGCCCATGTATTGCTGTGATATATGAACTGTAGGTACTCACCTGCCTGCTTTCGTTATGATCATCTCTGTTCCCGCCTCATGGAACTTCTTCCACAGCTCCCTCTCATGAAGAAGAACCTTGATGTTCTCAATATTCTAAATAGAGAAAGTTAGAGACAGCCATGAGGGTTGGCAACCTGTTGTGGGCTTATAGACAACTCAGATTATACCATCTGCATTTTTAAGTTAAAGTTCATTCTCAATAAATCATTCCCAATTGATAGGGTATCCACTGACTAGAAATAAAAACACCCACGATGTAATTTGGCCAATAATTTTGTCAAATCAACATTTATTGAAATTGAGAGCAAGGACACATACCCATTTGGCCATTTCCAAGAATAAGAAACGTCTGAACATACAAAACCTTTGCAGTTGTGGTTCTGGCTCTGTGTTGAGAGCCTACAATACCCATGATTACCTGGTCTGGCTCATTGCCCTGGGGGGTGCTAGGAGTTGTAGGCAGGCCCAAGTGTGAGGAGTCAGGGCTGAGATCTGGGGGCCCTCCAGGCTGGACCCCAGTCACACTGTCATCCGTCACAGCTGAGGCCTTCTCCTGGAGCATCTCTATGAGATGAACAACGGCTTCAGTTCAATACACAGACTTACAATACACAGACTTACAATACATGGACCATAGAATTACATATGGAACTTATATAGAACTTATATAGTAATGTAATAGAATATATGTGACACAGACTTACTATAATACTAAAATAAAACAAAGCATCTCTACAGATACTAACAGACTTACAATACCAACATTACACTGTCTCTTAAAATACTTAAATATACAGATACTAACAGACTTACAATACCAACATTACACTGTCTCTTAAAATACTTAAATATATTACATTCCCATAAAATGGACTGGACAAAATATGTTCCAACGAAATACACTGTGCACGAACAAAATGTAACATCCCTTCTAGCTACAAAGTTGAACCCCCCCCTCCCCCCTCCAAAAAAAAGTAGTCTAATATTTCATCATGGCTAAATATTGAGCTATTATTTTCTTTTTCAACTAGTAATTGACAACTAGTAATTTATATAATGTACTTGTATAGCAATTGCTATTCATTTTGTATTTCTACAATAATTATCGCTATTAATACTGTAAGGAAATTGAACACATTTAACTGGAAAGCTTCTAATTAATTCAATATTTTCAAACCTTACATTCTTGCACTGCATTAATACACACTTGAATGTGCGTACTCAACTAAAAATGTTTGCAATGAGAGAATATATATATTTTTAAAATTAATTCAGGCATGCTCTATCATTCTGGGATATTTCTTGGAATGAATTTTTCCGTTCTTGGAAACCAGGTCACTATTTTGTCCCCAAGCTACTAACTATTGTTAATAGAAATATCTGTTGAATTGTGTAGGCGAAGTCATTTCAAGGTGGATCACTGCAGCAAGGGCCATGTGCCATTGGGGGAATTTGGTCACAATGACCCAAATATGATGATGGGCCCTCATTCATACAAAATAGAGCTGATCTAGGTTGGCAGTAAGGTTCCATGTGAGTTTACAGGAGGACCTGCGTCTGAATTGTCTACAGCATACTGTACCCTCAGCTCTGCTCTCCATTCATGTGAAAAGATGGAAGAGTAGTGAGCAAACTTGGTTGTTCCACACATAGAATTCAAATTACTGGACCCATTCAAGTGAAGTTGTTCCCACATACAACTACACTGTTGTGCTTGTTAGGTCATCATAAATACACAACTATTAGGTAATCATAAATATTCAAGCAACATTCTGGCCATAGAATTAGAATTACTAGAACGGACAATCCCATTCCACTCTGCACTCTGTGATGGGTGGACCAGCAGCCATATTGAATACTTATATTTCTGTTATTTTGGTACGATCGCCATTTTGATTCTCTGACGTTAAGTTTGATAAATAAAATGACAAAATTCCTAATATATATTTTTATATTAACTTGAAAATCATAAGAAACTCTAGACATAAGCTAACTACTCAATCTGCATGCTTGGAGACCACAATAAAAAGCACACAGGGTCAAGATTAATTGTTCGTCAGAAGAGTTGGATTAAATATTTACTCTTATAGCATTACGGCGGGATGGTTTTATGTAACGGCTCCTAAACACTGTTCATTCCATTAGTCCAGGTCACCAACTAAGCTTCGCTTTCTCACGGCTCTAAACCCATCTCAAAGACAAACATCTTTCTTGAGAGACACAGACACACAGACAGCCTGGTATAGCCTCGTCTGCTCCATACAGTTCAGTTTCACAATGCCCTCTCCTCTCCCATAGCAACCATTCGCCCAGCCATTTTACCATACAAACTCAAACTGTAGCTCTACGTCCCAAATGGCACCTGATTCTCTATATAGAGCACTACTAGTCCTATGGGCGCTTTTCAAAAGTAGTGCACTATATGGGGAATAGGGTGCCATTTTGGAAGTACATATAAAGGTCTACAGTGTACATTTCGGAGAGTTTTACACTCACCCCGGCCCCCCCTTAATCTCAGGCATGTAAACAATTAGAGTGCTCTCTCTCAGGATGAAAGAGAAGGGGCTCCAACTGTAAACCAACGCAGACATTTGCTAAAGCGAATAAAGATAAGGCGCGCTGCAAATCAGCCGTGGTACTTTTTTACCCTCCTGAACAGGGCCCTTTCACTTACCCTGTTTAACTAAACACACTGAGCTAGCCCTCTGTTTATATCTGTGTCACTCCCAGACATTTAATCCACTAAACTATTCATGGCAGATTGTCCTGTGTGTGTGTGTGTGTGTGTGTGTGTGTGTGTGTGTGTGTGTGTGTGTGTGTGTGTGTGTGTGTGTGTGTGTGTGTGTGTGTGTACCCTGGGTGCAGTAGGGAGGCTATTCTCAGTGGTGAGTCTGATATGCTGGGAGCTGGCCAAACTCAATTAGCAACTGTTGCTTTTAGGCAACTCCTGAGTTTTTTATGAGGAGCAATACCATGACAGTAAATGGAGGGGAGAGCATGCAATGTACTGTATCTATATCTCAGTACATTTTGTGTGTGTGTGTGTGTGTGTGTGTGTGTGTGTGTGTGTGTGTGTGTGTGTGTGTGTGTGTGTGTGTGTGTGTGTGTGTGTGTGTGTGTGTGTGTGTGTGTGTGTGTGTGTATGTGTGTGTGTGTGTGTGTCTTTGCCTGTATCTGTCTGTGTGTCTGTGTTTTTGCCTCCCAGTCTGAAATATAGATATGAAGCATGTTATTGAGACAGCTGCCATAAATTCAAACCTGACCTGCCATTTTGTGCAGAAGCCAGTCTCATGCATCTGGTGTTGTGTTGCAGAGGGGGGGGTGAAAGTGCATCAGTACATTGCATCTTTGCATCTTTGTTGTTGTATGTTTGTCTCTGGCAGGTACAACTCAGCTATGTCAGTAGAATCACATCACGTAGCCTTGGGCTTAGGGGCGGCAGGGTAGCCTAGTGGTTAGAGTGTTGGACTAGTAACTTGAAGGTTGCAAGTTCAAACCCCCGAGCTGACAAGGTACAATCTGTCCTTCTGCCCCTGAACAGGCAGTTAACCCACTGTTCCTAGGCTGTCAATGAAAATAAGAATTTGTTCTTAACTGACTTGCATAGTTAAATAAAGGTTTTTAAAAAAGGCCCGCAAATAGTTATGAATGTGAAACTGACCTATCACAACAAAAATGTAATGGTACCAAAGTAGTAAGTGAGTATGGTGCTGTAAAATCTCTCACCTGGAAAACAGCTCTCTAATGTTGGATTCCCTCTGCAAAATTAGGCCTGTTTAAATCAGTTGTTTAGTTGATTTATTGGCTACAAATGTCAGTATCCTACCTAACAGAACATCTCAGGATGTAATGTTTAAAACAAATAAAAAATTAAATATGAATTATAGTCCACATTTTAGCGACATCCCACATCATTGTTCGAGGGCTTTGTATTTTGGTATTTCTTATATTAATGTAAATGAAAAGGACATTATTTAGACTCCCATATGTAGATAACATTATTTGTTTGTAATTTGTGATCATATCATTCTAAAAGCATATTCTAAAATCATTATCTGGCAATCGGCCTGTATAAAAAATATATGAATAAGATTAATAGTATTTGCATTATCATTTTTAATGGTTAATGATACTAATAATAATATTTGTAACATTATTTAAGGATAATAACTATAATAAGAAGACTGTCTTTTTAATCTTAAACAGAACAGATAGAATTGTTGTTTGTTTAAGGTTCTATATTAAAGCGTGAATCCATAGTTGCTACATCAATTTTGGACTTAATACACCCATTGATTCTTGAAGGATATAACTTACAAATGCCTCATGAGCTTAGTTCAACTGTCTTTCCCCATCAGAACCTAAAATAAAACGTTTTTTTACTCCAATGTTTCTAAACAATGTAAATGTTAACAAACACTGTATAGCCTCAAAACATGGTTAAAACTATCATTTTAATACAATGAATGGTCAGTCCTTGCATCCATAGTTCTCATGACTTTAATGTCAATAAACTCTGAATAACTTCACAGGGCCCTGAAACATACATCAGACTGGTATTTTGGTGTTTAATATGACATTTCATGTCATTTCTACACAGCATATAGGCTACTATCCATAAAGAAAAGTACAATCTCAGACAAAGGCTCCTGGCCTTTTTAAAAAATGTTGTTGTGATTTTCGTCATATTTACAGTAAACCTAAAAATCATATTGTGAAAATAATAATTATTTAGCATATCACTTTTTTGAGTACTGGTGAAATGTATAGAAATTGTGACTTTCAAATGTGACTATAGGCTCTTATGTTCATATCAGTTAAAAATTTCATTTTTTATAGACCGTGTGACCATATACTGTTATTCACCTCCATAATATTATACAGCAACATACAACAACGGTTTACTGCTTTAGCTTTTATTGTTGAAATAGGCTACAGACACAGCGTTGTCACGTTCAACATCACTATCAAGGCAGTCAAATAACGCGTGAAAAAAAGAAAGTAGAAAGTACATCCTAACACTAATCGCATTAAAGAAACTGAGCCTATCCAACTACGCCGTTTTCAGATTGACTCTACTATGCCTGAGCTTGTTTACAAAGCATGTAGACAGGCAGATTACACTGAAGATAGGCAAGAACATTATTATATTACCTCATGAAATATTAAAAGCTTGAATCCATTTATTTTCCAAATGGTAATTTTCTGTCTTCACGAAGGAAATATCAGAAAGTTACGTTCCATTGAGACGTAGTTAGGGCAAGTCGTCCAGCATCTCATCTTAATAGACTTGCTTATCTTTCTCCGGTATAACGGTTCTCGAGTACACTCCCGGTCACGCGTGAGCGCCCGTGTTAACCCTGCCTTGATGTGATTCAACAGCTCGTGAACTGAACTGTAGCCTGCTCTGCGCGTTAGCAGTGCGGTTTGAGCGTTAGAGAGAACGAACTTGGTGCGTGATTTTTTCTCGGAAACACAAAAAAGAATTTGCTCAACCCCTTGAATTGTTAAAACACCGGGATGAGTGAATTATTTGGCTCCTTCCACCCCTCTCCCTCCCTCTCACCGTCGCAGACCTGACGTCGCTCCCCTACCAACGAGAATAGTTTCACTAGCGCGATGCACTGGTCCTCTGGAGCCAGAATCTCTCCACCAACGACTATTGGACTAATAATCGTGGTGTATGACATGAATACAACCTCATCTCCTTCGCCATCCCACTGTCTATTGGTTACATCTTTAAAAATACTAACCCCATGCTACGTGTTGCCTATAAATGGATATAGCTGCAGAGTTTGATAGGGCCTATAGGCTATTAATATGCATAATATAGTACACATATAGGCTTCATAAATAAACTATTCTGAGAATAATACATATTTTACCCGATAGACCTTTGCTACTAGATATTATTTTTTCAACCAACTCAGAATAGCACAACTTGATCATTGAAGCATCTGCTCTGACTCTTTGTCAATCAGGTGTCACTGTGAAAACAGACATGTGAGGTACTGGGTTACCTGTGAGGTGAACCATGTCCAAATCGCGATTGTTGGGTTCGAAATGAGGCTCCTCTGTTCCAGGGCCACAATGAAGACGAGTGGACTAGCCTATAGCCTACCCATCGTCTGGTTCAGTTAGGCTATAGATTTAATTTCTTTATCGTTATTTCGCAGGCCATGTTTTCCTTTCAAAACAGCAAATGACCTCTGAGGACAACAGTGAAGACGAGTGGACTAGCCTATAGCCTATCCATTCAGTTATTGATGGTATTTCTGGACCGTTATTTCGCACACCATGTTTCCATTCAAAACAGCAATAGCCGTCAAAGAATGATGCTAAAACGCTCATACATTTTCAGGTGAAATATGGTTGTGGTTTTGGAGTAAATGGGTCGAAGCACGAGGCTGAAAGACCAATAAATCAACAATAGAAGTTGGCGGGTCGGGTTGGTCGGTGAAAGTTTGACTTATATTTACTGGTGACATGACCAAATGAACGAGAACAGCTTAAATGTCCTTTTCGCGACCGTTTGTCATTTCCCCCAATGCGTTTTCAACCCTTTCAATATTTCTCAGCCAAAATATGACTGGTGAATGATCTGGCATCGAATGATCAAACGACAGTGGTCCTTGTTTGAGTCTGTTGAATGTTTGGACATGGGTGATGCATTTGATCAGTTAATGGCAAGTTTTAGAGATTTATTGATGATTTGTTGGCTCATAACAGATTTTGATATGCATTCTAATTAACAAATGGCTTGATTTTGGTATCATTTTGAGCACAATAAATTGCATCTAGGCTGACTGTATTTGTCAGTTTGTTGAAATCATAGGCTGATATTTAATACACTAGTTGCCTTTAATTTATTTACTTTGTCAATGGGGTGATTTTCGTTTTTTTGTTCGTCCATTTAACTTATGAATGAACAAAAAATGTACGAATAATAGTTTTAATATTTCTTTATTGTGAACATAGCCTACTACAATTATTAATAGCTTACTAATAGGGTAATTATCATAGGCTAATATAATTGAACGCACACATGCATTTTTTCGATAGGCCTGTCATCATTATTGTATGATTAATCAATATAATTAATATTAACGTTTTTTGTCAGGGAACAAACATACAGAATAGTCAGTTTTCTATGGTCTTCCATCTCATATTGCTATGTCAACCAATTTGCTGAATGGGACAGTAATCTTTCCTTGGTTATGTGGCGCCAAAAGGCCAAAGCCTCTTGAGTTCACGTGAAGGCCTTTTGTTCTATATTGAACGTACAGTCCATCCCAGATCGAACGCAGTCCTCCAAACATCAGTCATTTGCGCGGGAAGAACATATTTAGGAAAACATGTAAATATTGACCTGAAATTCATTCCATCATATAAACACAACGCCAGGCTGTGTTAACGCATAGGCTATGCTAAGTTTACACAAAAGCCTCGTAAATATATATTTACCTACCTCATGAAAGTGAAAAAGCAATGGTATGACCATTGACCAACAACAAATATGCAAAATGTAAAATGACCAAAGGCACATACTCAATTCTGTGTAACTGGCACTCACAAACATAACACGTGATGTAAAAGTAGCCGTTCTTACCTCCAAGTTATTGCTCTGCCCTTCACACGAACTTGACCTCTGCTCTGTACTCCCCTTTAGCTGTGCTTTTCTTCAGGGAATATTAGTCCCACAAGGACAAACCTCATTCGCCGTGGTATAGAAGATGCCTCTGTTATAAAATGGTTGAATTTTTTTTATAGGAGCTGAATTGAGTTGGGTTTCTGAAGGAGTTTAAATTTGACTCACTCCCACCGTCACGTGGTGTAGAAATTAGGAACAGGAGTCCAGTGGAGTTGTGGTGGGCTCGTGCAGGGCTGGGAGTTGCTGGGGGGACAACGTTCAAGCATCCTTAAAAACTCCCATATTATATACGTCGATTCCTTGGCGTTTTGGTCTCTGGCCCGAAACTTATAGTGTTTGTTGGTTTAGAAGTTATACTATATTGATGTTTGTGAGAAATACTAGGCAAAAAGATATAGCCATTTCCTTTTATTCACGTGTCAATAGGTTACCTATGACTTTGATGGGGCCATTAGTAATCCTTGCTAATGTCATAATTTTGGTTTGAATAATGACAACATCAGTTGCCAAAACATTAATTCCAATACATACATCAACTTGTTTTCACAAGTCGTATTTGTATAGTCTATTTTGAACCATTTTAATTCGTTATTTCGATATCAAATTAAACCAGAAAGAAAAAGACATGTATGATGAATGAACATGTCATTGACCTTTGGCCCTGAGTAGACAAGCACGAAGTGCAGTAGTTGCAAAAAAATTCAGGATGTGAGTATGACATTTCTATGAGCGTCCTTAGAATATAATAGTCTGATTCATGGAGGTATGTATACCACTATTTTACCTACACATTGTTATTTATTTATAGCAGAAAAACCTAGGCTTCATCCAAATATCAGTGAAATACATTTTTTCAAAGGTTACCTGACATTTTGACTTCTAAACCCTACGTTTTTTTGTAGGATATGTATTTTTTTCTTCGATTTTCAGCAATTAGAATAGCAGATGTTTTAGTCATTATCGTGATTGGATGGATATACACTAACTGTATATGATATTGTTGGTTGATGCCTATTCAGAACCAGTTACGCATCTCTAACGAATTTGACATTACCAATGCAGTACATAACAATGGTATATTTTCATATATGTGCCAATTTTACCCTAAACTCTTTGATGTTCCTAACATTTATACAATGTTGTGTGAGAGTACATGTTCCCTCCATCTATTCCATCTGACTGTATGGAAGTAGACGGAGCTCTGTAATGAGTTGTTTACACTCATTTAGTTGACCTTTGCCCTCTCTGATATACTTCCATACAGACATTGTATTATTTAGAGGTTTGACACCACTCAGCCTCTTATGGTTTCAGAATAGTTTTTATGTTTTGTGACATGGACTTAAATTGGGGTGTGAGGTTAAAATAGGACACTGCATATATAGCTGGAGTTGTGTCTTTGTGATATTGTATAACTAGGGTGAGCGTTGATGTCACAGCATACAGAGTAGTCCACTGGCTGATTTATGTCGGACGGAGTCAGGGTTTTTCTTTCCTTGGGAAAACATTTTCCCATGTAATTGGCAGTGGGTGAGAGAGAAAGGGGTCTCGGCTAATAAACAACGAAAGAGGAGGGGACATGCTCTCTCCCTCTCTTATTGCTGTCTTCTTTCTCTTTATAGCCACACTCCGTAAGGTGTGCATGTGTCATATTTTTCTAAATCAAGGATTACATAATTAATTAGTTGAAATCATCTTACAGACTGTTCAATCTTGCAGCCTGTGCCTCTCGTTGCTAATTTGTGTGCAGTCAAAATGGTGGAGATAGAGTGGTGGATTTGTTCATATTACTACTACAGTCCTCAGATGCCTATTAGTTTTAGTTTAGCAGTTAGCACAGTGCTAGCTAGCACACAGAGGCTATTTCCCCCACTTACCCTGATATACTGTATGTGTGCCCATCACCCACCATTACTCAGATTCCAATTGGACTGATCCTTTCCCCTCCACTGGCCAGTCTGGGGGATAGAGAGCCGGTCGGACCAGCTGGATCTACAGGGAGAGAATAGTCACTTACACTTCCTGTGTGAGCAGCCAGTCAGAACCAGGGGTTTGCCTAAATTTGCCACCCATGGTTCTGTTTGGCTGCTCACACAGGAAGTGAAAGTGACTATTTTCTCTCTATAGATCCGTCTCTCTTTCCCCCAGGCTCCACTCTATGGCCATGGTGCATCATGGGAAACCGGAAGTGGCCAGCACACTGCCCAAACATGGGGCAGATTAACTGTAGAGGGGGCTAATGTTACGCCCCTGTTACATCACGTTAACTTTAAATGTTCATCGTTAAATGTTAAGGATGTTACAGAGACACACACACCATGTCCCAATTGTCACAGCTCAAGTGTCCCTTGACTGTTCAGTTTGGTAAACCATCAATAATGGATTGTGTGTGCAGTTACAATAGGTAATGTACCAACTAGTATCAAATGGTGTTATTCATATAATCAATATCTTCTGATTTAAGATTAATTTTATTTATAACCCTAACCCTTCTTGGTGCTCTAGGAGATGTTTCAATCTGAGGGGGCTGGTGGGAGGAGCTATAGGAGGACCTGCTCATTGTAATGGCTGGAATGGAATAAATGTGGTTTCCATATGTTTTACGCTACTGCTACTCTCTGTTCATCATATATGCATAGTCACTTTAACCTTATCTACATGTACATACTACCTCAATCAGCCTGACTAACCGGTGTCTGTATGTAGCCTCGCTACTTTTATTGCCTCGCTACTGTATATAGCCTGTCTTTTTACTGTTGTTTTATTTCTTTAGCTACCTAATGTTCACCTAATACCTTTTTTGCACTATTGGTTAGAGCCTGTAAGTAAGCATTTCACTGTAAGGTCGACATCTGTTGTATTCGGCGCACGTGACAAATACACTTTGATTTGTTTTGATTTGATACTTTTCCATTTAATCCATTCCAGTCTTTAGAATGAGCCTTCCTCCTATAGCTCTTCTCACCAGCCTCCTCTGGTTTCAGTTCAACCACAAGCAGGCTGGTCTACCCTGAAACAACAACCTCAAAATAAGCTTTAACCCTACTATTCTTTTCAAAGAAGACTTCAAAATATTTTTGTTTATTTCCATTTTAAGTGACACACACTATTAGGTTGTTTTGAATGTCAAAAATTAAGTATCCTTAATTTGGGAAGTAAAGTTGAGTCCAAATAAATGTGTGGTTGGATTAAAACAAGCATAAATTCCCAAAGGCCAATTAATGTAGAAGTTGTGCTTTGTTGAAAAACATTTTAAATGCAGTCAAAGGTTATCACAGATAATGAGGTTGACAATTATAAAAAGTTAACTTTCTCTTTTCCTCCAATTTCTGACAATCCTATTCACTTTAGGATGCATTTATAGATATTTTGCCAAGTGATATTTTACAAACTCCAGTATTCTCTCTGGTGAACATTAGCCAAATATTGAATATGAAGTGCAGATGATTATGCTGTATGACAGTGTTTCCCAACTGGTGACCCACAGGTGGAATTTGGCCAGCGGGTGGTTTTATTTGGCCACACAATTTTTCTGAACATTTTCTTTTTGGAGGGTGGGGGGGGGGGGGGGGGTAAAATACAGTGCATTCGGAAAGTACTCAGACAGTCACTCGCTGATCTGTTTCACCTGTCATTGTTAATGTCTCCACCCCCCTCCAGGTATCGTTTGTTTTCCCCCAGTGTATTTATCCCTGTGTTTCCTGTCTCTCTGTGCCAGTTCGTCTGGTATGTTTAGTGTCAACCAGCGGTTTTCCCCATACTCCTGCCTTTGCTATTCTCCTTTTTTCTAGTCCTCCCAGTTTTGACCCTTGCCTGTTCTGGACTCTGTACCCGCATGCCTGACCATTCTGCCTGCCTTGACCACGAGCCTGTCTGCCACTCTGTACCTCCTGGACTCTGAACTGGTTTTGACCTTTTGCCTGTCCACGACCTCTTGCCTACTCCTTTTTGGATTATTAAACACCTTAAGCTCCCACCATCTGCCTCTTGTGTCTGTATCTGGGTCTCGCCTTGTGTCATGATAGTACAAACTGGCCATGACAGACCCAGCAGACTTCGCCATGCTGTCTTCCTGCAGGGAGCCACCATTGGGAGACATGAGGAGCTGTTACAGGACCTTCTGGAAGGGCTTTGTTCTCTGACAGAACGCCACGACCAAGGGTTTAAGGCTACTATGGAGCTAATTAAGGAGTTAACTCATAGGCTGTCTGCCATCCCTGAGAGACCCCAACCTCCCAGTGCATTTTTTACTTTTAGTGGTGAGTTGGTACAGCCTACCCCGGTTCCCTGAGAACCCCGCTTACCTCCTCCGGAGCGATATTCTGGAGATTCTGGTACCTGTCGGGGCTTTCTTTCTCAGTGCTCACTTATTTTTGAGTTAGCTGCTCGGGAATTGCCGGTAGATCTCGACTCCCTCATCGCCCTAACCATTACGATTTATGGACGCTTAAGGGAATGCAGGAATGAGAGGTCTGGCTCATCTTCGAAGGAATCCAGAAGTTCACGAAGCCAGTTTTCTCGAGAGGATTCGAAGCCACCTGAGCTCCTCGTGAATTATCAACAACGGGTGAGTTGGATTCTCCTGAGCCTATGCATTTAGGAAGAGCTAGTTTTTTGGTTGGGGAACGCTCACGTAGGCTCAATTCCAACTGTTGTCTGTACTGTGGTGGCGCAGGACATTACACAGCTACCTGCCCTGTTAGGAAACCCTTGTCTCTGGTGGGTACTTTGATCAGTCATACTGGGAGTTCCCTAATTCCCATCATCCTCACACCTTTCTTTGTGCTTGTGCTGTGGGGAGACCAATCTAAGTCTCTCCGAGTACTTATTGACTCTGGGGCGGATGAAAGTTTTATGGATGCTACTATTGCTTCTGATCTAGGTATACCCATTCAACCTCTCTCGGTTCCCATGGATGCCAGGGCACTGGATGGCCGCTCAATAGGTGGAGTCACCCATTGTACTGTGCCCATTCAAATACGGACTTCCGGTAACCACAGTGAGACCATACAGTTCCTCCTCATTGCATCTCCCCATGTTCCTGTTGCCTTGGGGTTTTCCTGGCTCCAAAAACATAACCCTGTTATTGACTGGACCACGAGCTCCATCATGGGTTGGAGCCCATTTTGCCATTCCCACTGTCTTCAAGCAGCACAGCCTTCCCCCAGATGTCTTCCTCAGGATGTCAGCAAGGATTTGGATGTTTGTCATTCCCACTGAGTACCATGACATACTTGATGTTTTCAGTAAGGCACATGCAACTTCCCTACCCCCGCACAGTCCTTATGATTGTGCCATTGATCTTCTCCCAGGCACCACACCACCTCGGGGTCGGCTATATTCTCTATCCGGGCCAGAGACCAAGGCCATGGAGGAGTTTCTGGCTACTGGGGCCGTCCATCCGTCTGCATCTCCTGTCGGCGCAGGGTTTTTCTTTGTGGAGAAGAAGGACAAAACCCTGCATCCATGCATTGACTACCGGGGACTGAATGCCATTAACATAAAACATCATTACCCCTTACCACTCCTCTCCTCTGCTTTTGAACCTGTCCAGGTGTAACAGTATAACTTTAGACCGTCCCCTCGCCCATACCCGGGCGTGAACCAGAGACCCTCTGCACACATCAACAACAGTCACCCACGAAGCATCGTTACCCATCGCTCCACAAAAGCCACGGCCCTTGCAGAGCAAGGGGAACTACTACTTCAAGGTCTCAGAGCAAGTGACGTCACCGATTGAAACGCTATTTAGCGCAAACACCGCTAACTAGCTAGCCATTTCACATCCGTTACACAGGGGCCACCATTTTTCTAAGTTGGACCTTCGGAATGCCTACCACCTGGTTCGGATACGTGAAGGGGATGAGTGGAAGACAGCCTTCAACACAGCCAGAGGACATTATGAGTATCAGGTCATGCCGTTTGTACTCACCTACGCCCCTGCTGTCTTTCAGGCTTTGGTAAACAATGTGCTCTGGGACATGCTCAACCGTTTTGTGTTCATCTACCTTGATGACATCCTGTAGCAGGAGGTCAGCGTACCTTCGGCCCAGATGTTTGATCGCCGCTGTCGACGTACCGAGAGAAGAGCCAAGACCAACTCCAGGTAACGTCGACAAGCGGACCGTCCCCCCCACCCTGATCTGTTTCACCTGTCCTTGTTAGTGTCTCCACCCCCTAAAGGTGTCACTTGTTTTCCCCAGTGTATTTATCCCTATGTTTCCTATCTCTCTGTGCCAGTTCATCTTGTATGCTTCAAGTCAACCAGCGTTTTCTTCAATACTCCTGCCTTTGCTATTCTCCTTTTTCTAGTCCTCCCGGTTTTGACCCTTGCCTGTTCTGGACTCTGTACCTGCCTGCCTTGACCTCGAGCCTGTCTGCCACTCTGTACCTCCTGGACTCTGAACTGGTTTTGACCTTTTGCCTGTCCACGACCTCTTGCCTACACCTTTTTGGATTATTAAACACCTTAAGCTCCCACCATCTGCCTCTTGTGTCTGTATCTGGGTCTCACCTTCTGTCGTGATACAGACCCCCTCACCTTTTACCACATTTTGTTACGTTACAGCCTTATTCTAAAATTGATTACATTATTTTTGTTCCACATCAGTCATTGATAATCCTTGATGTTTCTGTAATTGTTTGGGCATGCTTTGGAAAGGCACACAACTGTCTATATAAGGTCCCACAGTTGACAGTGCATGTCAAAAACATGAACAAAAACCAAGCCATGAGGTCGACGGGATTGTCCGTAGAGCTCCAAGACAGGCTTGTGTCAAGGCACGGATCTGGGGAAGGGTACCAAAACATTTCTGCAGCATTGAAGATCCCCAAGAACAATGATGGAGGTCCCCAAGTGGCCTCCATCATTCTTAAATGGAAGAAGTTTGAAACTACCAAGACTCTTCCAAGAGCTGGCCGCCAGGCCAAACTGAGCAATCAGGGGAGAACGGCCTTGGTCATAGAGGTGACTAAGTACCCAATGGTTACTCTGACAGAGCTCCAGAGTTCTTCTGTGGAGATGGGAGAATCTTCCAGAAGGACAATCATCTCTGCAGCATTCCACCAATCAGGCCTTTATGGTAGAGTGGCCAGACGAAAGCCACTTCTCAGTAAAAGGCACATGACAGCCCGCTTGGAGTTTGTCAAAAGGCACCTAAAGGACTCTCAGACCATGTGAAACAAGATTCTCTGGTCTGAAGAAACCAAGATTGAACTCTTTGGCCTAAATGCCAAGCATCACATCTGGAGGAAATCATGGTGGTGGCAGCGTCATGCTGTGGGGATGTTTTTCGGGTACTGGGAGACTAGTCAGGATCGAGAGAAAGATGAACGGTGTAAAGTACAGAGAGATCATTTTTCCTTTAACGAGTGTGACGAGAAGGATATACTGCTTTCCCGGGAACAGGCCCAAATCCCCGTCTTTTGCGTGAAGAAAAGATGGAGGAAAAGAGGGCGCAGATCGGGCTGCCTTCCTAGAATCCGTAGGCGAGCAAAAAAACCTCCCACTGCCATCCGTTCTACTTGCTAACATGCAATCATTGGAAAATAAAATGTATGACCTACGATTACGATTTTCCTACCAACAGGACATTAAAACTGTAATATCTTATGTTTCACCGAGTCGTGGCTGAGTGATGGCACGGATAAGGTCATAAGCAAACAAGAAAATGCTCATCCAGAAGCGGCGCTCCTAGTGGCCGGGGATTTTAATGCAGGCAAACTTAAATCAGTTTTACCGAATTTTACCAGCATGTCACATGTGCAACCAAAGGAAGAAAAAAAACTCTAGACCACCTTTACTCCACACACAGAGATACATACAAAGCTCTCCCCCGCTCTCCATTTGGCAAATCTGACCATAATTCTATCCCCCTGATTCCTGTTTACAAGCAAAAACGAAAGCAGGAAGTACCAGTAACTCGTTCAATTTGGAAGTGGTCAGATGACACGGATGTTACACTATAGGACTGTAGGATCTTGACAGTTCTACCCCCAAGCCATAAGACTGCTGAACAATTTTTTTATACTTTATTTTTTTATATATTTTTTAACATTTTACCCCTTTTTCTCCCCAATTTCGTGGTATCCAATTGTTGTAGTGGCTACTATCTTGTCTCATCGCTACAACTCCCGTACGGGCTCGGGAGAGACGAAGATTGAAAGTCATGCGTCCTCCGATACACAACCCAACCAAGCAGCACTGCTTCTTAACACAGCGCACATCCAACCCGGAAGCCAGCCGCACCAATGTGTCGGAGGAAACACCGTGCACCTGGCTACCTTGGTTAGCGCGCACTGCGCCTGGCCCGCCACAGGAGTCACTGGTGCGCGATGAGACAAGGACATCCCTACCGACCAAGCCCTCCCTAACCAGGACGAAGCTAGGCCAATTGTGCGTCGCCCCTCCCGGTCGAGGCCGGTTACGACAGAGCCTGGGCGCGAACCCAGGGACTCTGATGGCACAGCTGGCGCTGCAGCTGAACAATTAATCAAATGGCCACCGGACTATTTACATTGACCTCCCCCCATTTGTTTTGTACACTGCTGCTACTCACTGTTTATTATCTATGTATAGTCACTTCACCCTTACCTACATGTAGAAATGACCTCATCTAACCTGTACCCCCGCACACTGACTCGGTACCAGTATTCCCTGTATTTAGCCTCGTTATTGTTGTTATTGTGTTACTTTTGATTATTTTACATTTTTTACTTTAGTTTATTTGGTAAATCTTCTTGAACTGCACTGTTGTTTAAGGGCTTGTAAGTAACTATTTCACGGTAAGGTCTACACTTGTTGTATTCGGCGCATGTGACAAATAAAGTTTGATTTGATTTGATGAAAACCTGCTCCAGAGGGCTCAGTACAACAACCCTAAGCACACAGCCAAGACAACGTAGGAGTGGCTTCTGGACAAGTCTCTGAATGTCCTTCAGTGACCCAGCCAGAGCCCGGACTTGAACCCAATCGAATATCTCTGGAGAGACCTGAAAATAGCTGTGCAGTGACGCTCCCCATCCAACCTGACAGAGCTTGAGAGGATCTGCAGAGAAGAAAGGGAGAAACTCCCTAAATACAGGTGTGCCAAGAAGAGTCAACGCTGTAATCACTGCCAAAGGTGCTTCAACAAATTACTCACTTACTTTTTTAAATATAAACTTGCAACAATTTCTAACAAACCAGTATTTAATACATTTTAGAATAAGGCTGCAACGTAACAAAATGTGGAAAAAGTCAAGGGGTCTGAATACCTTCCGAATGCACACCTTCCGAATGCACTGTACTGTAAAAACACCAAGAAATCAGTTCCAAGGGATTTCATTTTTGTAAATTTGTTCTCAATTATTCCCACGCATAATAGAGAGACAAGTGATCGTATACAAATGTAAGCAAGGTTTGAAATGATTAAGTTTTAGTCAAATATTATATCTGTTTGGGCTTCTTGGGGTTAATTTGCAATCTACAACTTATTAGTAATTATGTTCCGGCCCCCCGACCATCCGCTCAGAAATAAATCATCCCACAGCTGAATCTAGATGATGATCCCTGCTGTATAATAAATCATCATATAATTCCTATGTTTTCATATACTTCTCATAAGTTGTCATTCCCATTGACAATATTTCATCATGAAGCTACTGCCTTGACATTTGCAAAGGCGCTGAATAGCCCTGCTTACATACAAATCACAAACCAAAACAGAGCCATTGATGACCAGTATGGGAAAACATTTGGATAAGAGGAGAAACTGGGGCTCATCCATACTGGGGCTCACCCCACATGGGGAAAGTAACTCAACTGCAGTTGACATTTTCTGGCCTTCTGTCAAGGCAAATGACAGCTTATACACATGGTTCAGAGCTGTCCGAAGCGAATGAAACACTGAGCCCTGGCTGTCAGCTAGCCGAGGGTGTCGTGCTACAAATCTCAGTTGAGACCCACTAGGTTGTTTAGCTTCAGACTCAGGCAGAGGCAGTGAAGAGGCAAGGTTCACATTCCTATCTAAGTGTGGAGGTACTGGACTTGTACAAATGACCACGATACATCTCTGCCAGAGCAATGTATTTCATTCAATATATATTTAAGCAATAAGACACGAGGGGTGTGGTATATGGCCAATATACCACGACTAAGGGCTATTCTTACACACGATGCAACGCGGAGTGCCTAGATTCAGGCGTGGTATATTGGCCATATACCACAAACCCTGAGGTTCCGTATTGCTACTATTAACTGGTTACCCACGGAATTAGAACAGTAAAAAGTCATATTTGGTCATACTCGTGGTATACGGTCTGATATACCATAGCTTTCAGCCAATCAGCATTTAGGGCTCAAGCCACCCAGTTTATAATAATAAATACACTGCTCAAAAAAATAAAGGGAACACTAAAATAACACATCCTCGATCTGGATGAATGAAATATTCTTATTAAATACTTTTTTCTTTACATAGTTGAATGTACTGACAACAAAATCACACACAAATTATCAATGGAAATCAAATGTATCAACCCATGGAGGTCTGGATTTAGAGTCACCCTCAAAATTTAAGTGGAAAACCACACTACAGGCTGATCCAAATTTGATGTAATGTCCTTAAAACAAGTAAAAATGAGGCTCAGTAGTGTGTGTGGCCTCCACGTGCATGTATGACCTCCCTACAACGCCTGGGCATGCTCCTGATGATGTGGCGGATGGTCTCCTGAGGGATCTCCTCCCAGACCTGGACTAAAGCATCCGCCAACTCCTGGACAGTCTGTGGTGCAACGTGGCGTTGGTGGATGGAGCGAGACATGATGTCCCAGATGTGCTCAATTGGATTCAGGTCTGGGGAACGGGCGGGCCAGTCCATAGCATCAATGCCTTCCTCTTGCAGGAACTGCTGACCCACTCCAGCCACCTGAGGTCTAGCATTGTCTTGCATTAGGAGGAACCCAGGGCCAACCGCACCAGCATATGGTCTCACAAGGGGTCTGAGGATCTCATCTCGGTACCTAATGGCAGTCAGGCTACCTCTGGCAAGCACATGGAGGGCTGTGCGGCCCCCCAAAGAAATGCCACCCCACACCATGACTGACCCACCCCCAAACCGGTCATGCTGGAGGATGTTGCAGGCAGCAGAACGTTCTCCACGGCGTCTCCAGACTCTGTCACGTCTGTCACATGTGCTCAGTGTGAACCTGCTTTCATCTGTGAAGAGCACAGGGCGCCAGTGGCGAATTTACCAATCTTGGTGTTCTCTGGCAAATGCCAAACGTCCTGCACGGTGTTGGGCTGTAAGCACAACCCCCACCTGTGGACGTCGGGCCCTCATACCACCCTCATGGAGTCTGTTTCTGACCGTTTGAGCAGACACATGCACATTTGTGGCCTGCTGGAGGTCATTTTGCAGGGCTCTGGCAGTGCTCCTCCTGCTCCTCCTTGCACAAAGGCGGAGGTAGCGGTCCTGCTGCTGGGTTGTTGCCCTCCTACGGCCTCCACCACGTCTCCTGATGTACTGGCCTGTCTCCTGGTAGCGCCTCTATGCTCTGGGCTCCGTCTCATGCTACCACTAGAGTGAAAGCACCGCCAGCATTCAAAAGTGACCAAAACATCAGCCAGGAAGCATAGGAACTGAGAAGTGGTCTGTGGTCACCACCTGCAGAACCACTCCTTTATTGGGGGTGTCTTGCTAATTGCCTATAATTTCCACCTGGTAAAGGCAAAAAAGGCCATGGTGGCAAAGTAAATACAATATAGCAAGTAAAACACTGAAATGGTAGTTTTGCAATGGAAGAATGTGCAAAGTAGAAATAAAAATAATGGGGTGCAAAGGAGCAAAATAAATAAATAAATGAAATACAGTTGGGAAAGAGGTAGTTGTTTGGGCTAAATTATAGGTGGGCTATGTACAGGTGCAGTAATCTGTGAGCTGCTCTGACAGTTGGTGCTTAAAGCTAGTGAGGGAGATAAGTGTTTCCAGTTTCAGAGATTTTTGTAGTTCGTTCCAGTCATTGGCAGCAGAGAACTGGAAGGAGAGGCGGCCAAAGAAAGAATTGGTTTTGGGGGTGACTAGAGAGATATACCTGCTGGAGCGTGTGCTACAGGTGGGAGATGCTATGGTGACCAGCGAGCTGAGATAAGGGGGGACTTTACCTAGCACGGTCTTGTAGATGACATGGAGCCAGTGGGTTTGGCGACGAGTATGAAGCGAGGGCCAGCCAACGAGAGCGTACAGGTCGCAATGGTGGGTAGTATATGGGGATTTGGTGACAAAACGGATTGCACTGTGATAGACTGCATCCAATTTGTTGAGTAGGGTATTGGAGGCTATTTTGTAAATGACATCGCCAAAGTCGAGGATTGGTAGGATGGTCAGTTTTACAAGGGTATGTTTGGCAGCATGAGTGAAAGATGCTTTGTTGCGAAATAGGAAGCCAATTCTAAATTTAACTTTGGATTGGAGATGTTTGATATGGGTCTGGAAGGAGAGTTTACAGTCTAACCAGACACCTAAGTATTTGTAGTTGTCCACGTATTCTAAGTCAGAGCCGTCCAGAGTAGTGATGTTGGACAGGCGGGTAGGTGCAGGTAGCGATCGGACACGAAAGAGAGTTTGAACAGGCTAGTAATAGGGGTGGCAACAATTTCGGTAGATAATTTTAGAAAGAAAGGGTCCAGATTGTCTAGCCCGGCTGATTTGTAGGGGTCCAGATTTTGCAGCTCTTTCAGAACATCAGCTGAACGGATTTGGGAGAAGGAGAAATTGGGAAGGCTTGGGCGAGTTGCTGTTGGGAGTGCAGTGCTGTTGACCGGGGTAGGAGTAGCACAACAGCATGTGAAATTTATTGTCAATCAGTGTTGCTTCCTAAGTGGACAGTTTGATTTCACAGAAGTGTGATTGACTTGGAGTTACATTGTGTTGTTTAAGTGTTCCCTTTATTTTTTTGAGCAGTGTATATGGCTCTGATCATGGCCAATCTGTGTAGGGAGACAGAATGTTGAATATATTGGTATCCTGTTACTTGCAAACCTTTGTTTGTTCTAGTTGGAGCAGCTCAATGTTGATTGTGAACCGAATGAGCAGACTGATCACGTAACTCATGAAGCTGATTTTAGTTAGCTAGTCTCTGAAGTGTAAAGAGTCCTACATCTAAGCTGTGAGAGAAAAAGGGAAAGGTCACTCAACAGAACCACTCATATAATCCGCTATACAAACAAACACAACTGTACATGTCTCTATAAAACAATTCACATATTTGCCATCAGTACTCTATCGCATCACCATCATAAGATCCTTAGCTAGTAGTGTTATTATTAGAAAAGTCAAAAGTGCTATGCCCTCTGTTCTTCTGAGGTAAGCCCTTCAAGCTTTGACGTGAGATGGGGTTTGGACTGTTAGCGCTCAGTTCATGGCAGTGCTACTAGACATTAGTGCCAGAGTTAATTGGTGTGTTTAGTCCAGTTTAGTATCTCTCTTGGCTCTCACTCGTGTTCAGTATGTAAGCATCAAGTGCTGTCCGGTTCAGGATCCGGTCAAGCAAGCCCCATAGTCTCACTAACACGACACACACACTTACTTACACAACACACAGACTGTGACACACACACACACACACACACACACACACACACACACACACACACACACACACACACACACACACACACACACACACACACACACACACACACACACACACACACACACACACACACACACACACACACACACACACACACACACACACACACACACACACACACACACACTGTAACATGTAACATCTCCTCCTGTCCACCGCTCTCTGATCCCCAGCCATGTGACAAGGGAGATATGGGACCTTAGTTTGGCCGTCCCGACATTACAGGAGCCATGGGGCTAGGCCTGCTCCACACGCTGTGTGTGCGTGCTGTGCTGCTTGAACCTCCCAGGGAGCCTCCAGCATCCCAGAATCGCCCTTTAACTTGATGGCCCCTTCCTTAGACTCCTTTTAAAACACACATCTTCCTTGTCCTCTTCCTTGTCATCATTGGGCCACCACGAGCCAGAACAGCTTCAATGTGCCTTGTCATAGATTATACTTGTGTCTGGAACTCTATTGGAGGGATGTGACACCATTCTTCCATGAGAAATTGCATCATTTGGTGTTTTGTTGATGGTGGTGTAAAATGCTGTCTCAGGCATCGCTCGAGAATCTCACATAAGTGTTCAATTGGATTGAGATCTGGTGACTAAGAGGGCCATGGCATATGGTTTACATTGTTTTCATGCTCATCAAACCATTCAGTGACCACTCGTGCCCTGTGGATGGGGACATTGTCATTCTATGGGGCCTATATAGGGAATTGGGTGTGATTTGGGACGCACCCTGCGTTTCTTTTAGTATAGTAATTGAATATGGTTTGGTTCTGGTTAGCCTTTGGATGATGGGACTACTTTCCCACCCCTCTCTTCTTTGTGTTGCTCTCTGCTCTATATACGTGGCATAAGGGAGGTCATTTGTCATGCAACACTTAGCTGGTTCCCTCCATTTTTATTGGGTGTGATTAACTTGTCAGTGGTCATCTAAAATGTATTTCAAAAGACTTCCCGGGTACTTAAGCCTTTGTTCTCGAGGGAAGAGAAGCGTTGAGAGTCGTCGATACACAGAAACACCTGGACTAGAGGAGACAGACACTAGACAGTGAAGAAAGCAACATGGGACGCCCACACTCTTAGCGTACTGGTGACGTTGATACCCCATCAGTGTGCAGGGATGGCGTGTTGTGAGATGTGTGTGTGAACACGTGAATGTGCGTTTGCATGGGTGCATGTAAGTGCATGACTGCATGCAAGCTATTGAATAGAACTATGTGCGTATGTTTATGTAGTACACAGTGAACCAATATCTTTTTAAACTTCTGTCGTTTTGTATATGACCCGGATTCAATCAGATAAAGGATTAACCGGTGATAGCTGACACCGGTTAAGAGCTGATGTTTTGGGGGTGTAACTGCGTTGGAGCTGTCACATTGGTGAGCAGCTGCTCTTGTGATTGTAACGAAGTAACACCAGTTCCACGTTAGAAGTTCAGAACAAGAAAGTTTTTATTTATTTCACCTTTATTTAACCAGGTAGGCCAGTTAAGAACAAGTTCTCATTTACAACTGCGACCTGGCCAAGATAAAGCGAAGCAGTGCGACACAAACAAAACAGAGTTACACATGGGATAAACAAAGTACAGTGAATAACACAATAGAAGTGTCTATATACAGTGTGTGCAAATGTAGTAAGATTTAATTTTGGATTGGAGATGCTTAATGTGAGTCTGGAAGGAGAGTTTATAGTCTAACCAGACACCTAGGTATTTCTAGTTGTCCACATATTCTAAGTCAGAACGGTCCAGAATAGTGATGCTAGTCAGGCGGGCAGGTGTGGGCAGCGATCGGTTGAAGAGCATGCATTTAGATTTACTTGCATTTAAAAACAGTTGGAGGCCATGGAAGGAGTATTGTATGGCATTGAAGTTCGTCTGGAGGTTTGTTAACACAGTGTCTAAAGAAGGGCCAGAAGTATGCAGAATGGTGTCGTCTGCAAAGAGGTGGATCAGAGAATCACCAGCAGCAAGAGCGACATCATTGATGTATACAGAGAAAAGAGTCGGCCCGGGAATTGAACCCTGTGGCACCCCCATAGAGACTCCCAGAGGTCCGCACAACAGGCCCGCTGATTTGACACACTGAAGTCTGTCTGAGAAGTAGTTGGTGAACCAGGCGAGGCAGTCATTTGAGAACCCAAGGCTGTTGAGTCTGCCGATAAGAATTCAGTGATTGACAGAGTCGGAGAAGGTACGGTGGGATTCGAAATGGTCTGTGATCTTTTTGTTAACTTGACTTTCGAAGATCTTGGAAGGAAGGGTGGGATATACATAGGTCTGTAACAGTTTGGGTCTATAGTGTCTCCCCCTTTGAAGAGGAGAGATTTGAAGATTTTCCAGCTCTTTCAGAACATCAGCTATCTTGATTTGGGTGAAGGGGAAATGGGGAGGCTGGGCAAGTTGCTGTGGGGGGTGCAGAGCTGTTGACAGGGGTACAGAAAAATGCTTATTGAAATTCTCAATTATCGTGGATTTATCGTGGTGAGGCCTAGGCTATATTTAAAGTGTAGTCTATATATAAATAATATGTATAAATAATAGGCCTAGGCTATATATAAATAATTATGCTCAAATTGAAAATCATTAAACAAAATAATGAGGATTTCTATCAACCTAATCAAGGTGTAGGCCTAGATTATATCCCACATTCCAGTGTTCGAATTCATAAACACAGCTGCATGGAATTCCAACACTTTGGAAAAGGTCAGTGGTGTAAAGTACTAAAAATACTTTAAAGTACTTCTTAGTTTTTTGGGGGTATCTGTACTTTACTATATGTTTTTGACAACTTTTACTTTTACTTTACAACATTCCTAAAGAAAATAATGTACTTTTACTCAATACATTTTCCCTGACACCCAAAACCTTGTTACCTTTTGAGGGCTTAGCAGGACAAGAAAATGGTCCAATTCACACACTTATCAAGAGAACATCCCTGGTCCTCCCTATACTGCTTCTGATCTGGCGGACTCACTAAGCATAAATGCTTAATTTGTAAATTATGTCTGAGTCTTGGAGTGTGCTCCTGGCTGTCCATGGATTTGCTTAATATAAGGAATTATAAATTATTTATACTTTTGATATTTAAGCATATTTTAGCAATTACATGTATTTTTTATACTTAAGTATATTTAAAACCAAATACTTTTAGACTTATTCTCAAGTAGTATTTTATTGGGTGACTTTAACTTATACTAAAGTAATTTTCTAGTATGACAATTGGGTACTTTTTCAACCTCTGAAAAAAGGGTTCCAAAAGGGTTCTTTGACGGTCCCCATAGGAGAACCTTTTTTAGTTCCAGGTAGAACCCTTTTGGTTCCAGGTAGAAGTCATTTAAGTTCCATGTAGAACCCATTGGGGAAAGGGATCTACATTGAACCCAAAAGGGTTCTTTAAAGGGTTCTCAAAATGGGAACAGCCGAAGAATCCTTTTAGGTTCTAGATAGCACCTTTTGTTCTAAGGGTGTACTAATATGACCGTGCAGCCAACGTCCACGATAGCTATGCCGGGACCCGCTTGTGGATTTGACAGCTCTAACGCGGTTCCACCTCTATCCCGTCAAAACACCAGCTATGTGGGTGTCGGCTAGCGTGAATCTGATTGAATCAAAACCTATGTCTGTGTCTGTGTGTGCATAATCTCCCTGTCAGCCGTTGTGACTGTTTCTCTCTTTGCTTAACCCGGGGTTGTGTGAGAGGATTGTATGTTTTTAGAAGAGCTGTCTGGTTTAGTCAGCTAGGCCCTGCGCTCCCTCCGTTCATCATGACAAACTCTGTTAGTCTAAATGAATCTCCTATGTTCATCTCTGCGTCAAAACCAGGGGCGCTCCGTGCTAGGAGCAAATGATTTCTCCCGGGTCAGGTCTGAAAATCCCTCATCCCTCCTCTGCAGTGTTTTATGTCTTCTTAAACATGTCCTCAAGGACCCAGGAGATCAAAAGATGCTTTGGACGTCTACTCTGTCTACTCTACAGGTCCTACAGGATGCATGGAGCATGTGTCTGAGAGTTGGACTGTTTCCCAAGTGGCACCCTATTCCCTATATAGTGCACTTCTTTTGATCATGGACCATAGTCACAATGTAGGGAATAGGGTGCCATCTGGGACACAACCTTGGGTTCAAAAGCTCACATATCTTTAGTATAACATTGTTTGGTTTATCGTTGATTTACTGGTTTCCCTATTGTAATATTTTAGTTTATACACATCTTTTTCCAGTGGTGTAAAATACCTAAGTAAAAATACTTTAAAGTATTACTTAAGTTGTTAGTTTGGGTTCCTGTACTTTAGTTTACTGTTTTACTTTTACTCCACTACATTCCTAAAGACAATATGTACTTTTTACTCCCATACATTTTCCCTGAGACCAAAAAGTACTTGTTACATTTTGAATGCTGATACAGGACAGAATTACTGTCCAGTTCACGCACCTATCAATATAAAGCATTGTCATCCCTACTGCCTCTTATCTGGCGGACTCACTAAACACAAATACTGTGTTTGTAAATTATGTGAGTGTTGGGATGTGCCCCTCTCTGTCCGTAAAAAAAAATATTATGAGGTATGGTTTGTTTAATATAAGGAATTGTATAGCTTTTACTTTGTACTTTTACTCAACTTTGAACATTTAGTACTTTTTACTACATTAATACCAGATACTTTTAGACTTTTACTCAGGTAGTACTATACTGCTTGACTTTTACTTTTAGGCAAGTATGACAGTTGAGTACTTTTTTCACCACTGTCCTTTTCAAGTATAGTTGTCTGTACATGAACAATGTAGCATGCGTTACATAACAAGACATGGTAGGTAGTCTTTGCTCAGGGCCTCCTTAAAGCATCCTTCTCAATAAGTATGGCTATACATACTGCTGGGTGCACACACACACACACACATTTTACATTTGAAACCACCAATTAAATTGACAAAAAAAGGATCCAAACATTTCAAAGGTCCCTGTATGCACGGCACTCAAGGAAAGCACCTCCTCCAAACAGATAGGCTGCCCACGACAGCTGAAACAGAGCACTACCTAGCCAATTGCTTTTCCTTCGTTTTTGTCTTCTTTTATTTCAAGGCTTTAACTGTCAGTACTGGAGAAGTTTGAATGAATTGTACCCATCACTAATGTGTTAGAATTCATACCTTTTGATGAGTATTTATAACATGTACCTAAGATGCTTATTTTTGTTTTCTTTTGTTGTTTTTTCAGCTTTTGTGACATATCACGGAAGAATGCTTCACTAGGAGTTAAAATAATTATTTGATCTCATACTGATATTTCCCTAAAAAACTGGTTGTTTTTCAAAAATAAGTAGTTGTGACATCTAGTGGTGGATAGTGGTACTTCAAAACTGTTTTGCGCAGGTACTCAGAAGGGGAAGAACAAGCAGAAAGTCAGAGCCAGAGGCAGCTCCAGCGCACAGTATGTGTATGCAGGTGATAATAATGAAGTGTATAGGACATTTATGTTCATATTAAGATGTGATTATATTTTATGCCAATAAACATAGTGGTAATGGTGTAAAAATTACAGGGGACCTACAAAGGACAAAAATATAGCAAATTCCATTTTGAAGTTGCTGTGGAGTTGACTTAATTTCAGAAACCTGTGGCCAGGAGGGGGAGACGGCTTGCGAATGCACTCTCCACGGGGCCTTATTAGCTTTCTATTCAACTGTGAAGCCCGAGAAGCAGAAATTAAACAGTTGCTGTAACTTAGAGAGAGACAGACAGGCACATTTCTATTGTGAAACAGTGTCTGTCAAACATTGACCAGTAGAGTAAACAAACAATTCTACTTCCCTCGTTCTCTACAAACTTTACTGACTGTGATGCAAGAACGTTGAAATCCAAGCATTTGTGCCAGGCTTAAAAGGTATTTGCCTTGCGTAAAATAGCATGTGTTCCATGCGTAAATAGGAGGCATATATGCTATTATCAATTAGAGAAAGAAATATACAGTACCAGTCAAAATGTTAGACACACCTACTCATTCAAGGGTTTTTTCTTTATTCTTACTATTTTCTACATTGTAGAATAGTAGTGAAGATGACATCAAAACTATGAAATAACACATATGGAATCATGTAGTAACCAAAAAAGTGTTAAACAAATCAAAATATATTTGAGATTTTAGATTTTTCAAAGTAGCCACCCTTTGCATTGATGACAGCCTTGCACACCCTTGGCATTCTCTAAACCAGCTTCATGAGGACTGCTTTTCCAACAGTCTTGAATGAGTTCCCGCATATGAACTTATCCTTTGCAGCAGAGGTAACTCTGGGTCTTCCTTTCCTGTGGTGGTCCTCATGAGAGCCAGTTTCATCATAGCGCTTGATGGTTTTTGTGACTGCACTTGAAGAAAATGTCAATGTTCTTGAAATTTTCCGGATTGACTGACATTCATTTCTTAAAGTAATGATGGAATGTCATTTGTCTTTGCTTATTTGAGCTGTCCCTGGTCAATACAAAATACCACATCCCATGAGTCACAGAATGGGAATTACACCTCTGCCATGAGGTGCTACTTCAGTTTCCTGACCGGAGAGAGGTCCTAATATGGACTTGGTATTTTACCAAATAGGGCTATCTTCTGTATACCACCCATACCTTGTCACAGCACAACTGATTGACTCAAACACATTATTAAGGTAAGAAAGTCCACAAATGAACTTTTAACAAGGCCACACTTTTAACAACAACTGAAATGCATTCCAGGTGACTACCTCATGAAGCTAGTTGAGAGAATGCCAAGAGTGTGAATGCCGTCATCAAGGCAAAGGGTGGCTACTTTGAAGAATCTCAAAAATAAAATATATTTTGATTTGTTAAAACACTTTTTTGGTTACTACATGATTCCATGTATTATTTTATAGTTTTGATTTCTTCACTATTATTCTACAATGTAGAAAATAGCAAAAATGAAGAAAAACCCTTGAATGAGTACGTGTGTCCCAAATGTTGACTGGTACTGTGTGTGTGTATATATATACAGTATATGTATATATGGAGTGAAAGGTCATGGCATGTGTCTTTTCAGACCGCAGAGCAGGTGAGAGCTTCCAAGGAAATGTTTAGTAGCTTACATCTCCCTCCCTCCTTGCCGGTCTATTCTGGGCTGATATCTGCTTCCTTGCTTTTTATCTGCGCCAGGAGATCTGTCTCCACTCCTCCAGTGGTGGGTTGTCCGTGTTCTCACCCAGCTCACGTTCTGAGATAGCCAAGGCATGGGGCACGAGATAGGATGGAGGAGGGACTCCTCTTGCCCCCAAGATAATTACCAGCTTGTGTACTTCATTTAAACTGATTGGAATCTCGATAAGATTGTTAAAATAAAGTTTTTAAGTTTACTTTTGAAAGTTAATCAATAACTTGTCTGTTGTCTGTGTAACAGACCGCTAATCACCAGAAAATCATCAGCTAATCATCAGTGGCTATAAGTGAATAGGCTACTAGTTCTGTACATAATATAATTCAGATTATATCAGTTGTGGAAAGTTGAGTTGGGAGCAATCAGCAAAAGATGTATTACTTTAAAATGGTGCTGTCCATGCTGTCGATAATGGCACAGATACAAAGAGTAGTCCTCTATATCTATGGCCTGCTGTTTACACATGCACCTTGTAGTTACAGTTGTTTGTATAAAAATATTATTAATCTAACTCAAACAATGTTTTCTTAATTATGCAAAAGCCAGAACATGTTACTTTGTGACCAGTTTCCCCTAAAAACTTGGAAACCATGTGTTTGATGTGTTGGATACCATTCCATTTATTCTGTTCCAGCCATTACTATGAGCCTGTCCTCCCCAATTAAGGTGCCACCAGCCGCCTGTGGGTAAACATCAGTGAATATACAGAAGCACACAGAACACATATCTCAACTGTGATGGACAAATAGATTAGCATCATCATGTCATTGTCTGGCCCTGATTTTAGTGAAAGGAGTCTGTAGCCTACTCATCATGAGTCATGCTGGGTTGGTTGGTTGAGATCAGGAAGAATGACAATTTTTCATACCCATGGGAATGCATGTGAAAATGTGGTCAAAACAGAATATTCAATTACTGTAGCTGTTTTTTTTTTTTTACAAAACAAAAACATTACATGAATAACCGTATATAACCATATAAATAATTGTAACCTAATTAAGGTGCGCAAGAGATTTTGAGTTATCTGGTTTAGGCTTCTCTTGTGCTCTTTTGAATCATGCACACACTTTTGATTAACTCGTGCACACATATTACTTAATTTTGTTCCACCAGGCCCGGTAGAGATTCCGTTAATGTATTTTGTAGAAACAATAGAAAAATAGTAGCCTACACTGATCAGTGAACAAAGTTGTGAATAGTCTTGGCCTTTTTACCCCGAACTGTCACCAATCATTAGTTGCGATCCATGAGTCTGCTAAAGGAGCCTATTGATCAGTCATTGACTGATTGCTTTAGACAAATAGTTTGTTATCCGAGAGTGCGAGGTCGAGTAGCTCACTCTTTTAATTGAAGATAACAGAGTGGGCAACAATGGCCCCATAATAGAATGAGAGTTTTGTGATTATTGCTGCAGAAAGAAAAGAAAAGAAACAAGAAGGGGTGCTCTAATTAGAAGAACCGTGGCTGGCGGGATCTCCCCCTGCTCCCCCTGCCATTGTGCGCGGGTGTGGGGAGGCTGTGTGGCCGGTAGGCAGGCGACAGGCGCCGGTTGCTGGACAAAGGGCTGTCTGCTGCCAAAGGGACTAGGCGTCCAAGCACCCATCCTCCCAAGCTTCCCAGCCTGAGCTGTGGTGCTTAATTAACCCTTTCACGGTGATACGGGACAATTTGTCCCCAACCAAGGCATCTCTCTCACGCATAAAATATGTCCATACAATAACAAAGTGTTCATCTGTACTAGCTCATGTGAACACAATATTTGCGTCATTTTTGGAAAGTTATGCCTTCAGTTTCTGTAAGCCATTCGTCAACAACAACAAAAAACGTATAAGTCCTATGACATGTTGGGCGCTACTGTTTAATTTAATTTGTGGCAAATTTCTTAAGGAAAATTATTATTCATTTGACCCTCCTTAAAAGTCCATTCTTGTTGATTTGAGTAGACCTATGGACTACCCTATGTGTGTCATACAGTTTTTCCCATTCACTCAAACAGTTAACTGCGTCTATAGGCCAAGTGCTATTGAACGTGCAGAGGATATGTGCAGTTGAAGTGGAGAGGGGGAGACGGAAGTTCAGTGTCTCGCCCTCCTTTAAATACTCCTATATTACTATTCTGTTCTATTAATAGTAGAATACAGACAATACTACAGGAAACACTTATATAAACACTAACAGTAGCTCAGTTTAAAAAGAGATGCCTGGCATGTCATCACTCACGCTCCTCTATTCAACGGCATCGCAATGTAAATTTGACAATTATAGGCCTTATAGGCCTAATAGTTATGAGAATAAAATTATTTGGAACTAATGACAGTTATACATTCTACATTGCTCTTATGAACAGAAATATACAATACATCGATTTGCCTTTTCAATATGATATAATGTAATATTTCGTTTGAATTTGTTACACAATCATCACTGATAAAGAACTAGAGAAATACTGGGCTGAAAAACTTGAATTTTATCCCCAAATATACTGCCGACAGGGGGCACCATACACTAAGATAACTACTTAGGTCTTATTTCAATTTGTAAGGGGTATTATCATTCATTTAGAGGCCTCATTCATCTGATGTTGGGAGATAATAATAATTATAATTAAGCTATAATTATAAAAATAGGTTGCATATATACATTATTAATAATGAATTTAAATTATTATTATTATGAATGTCAAAGATACTTTAACTGTATCCAATAGGTACAAAATATGAGTGAACACAACTTTAACACATAGTTTTTTTTATTGAAATTGTGAGATAATTCAACAAAAAATCACAACCAGCATAAGCGAGATACGCTTTCAATTTTAAATATATTTATATATATATATATATATATAGATATGCATTTATGCCCCATTTAAAGAGAACTGTTATCATCCTCTCCTGTGTTGGAGTGAAATGACCTGAGGTTTTCCTACATCTCTGCCTCTCCTGCAGATAATAGTCAGGTAATGTGACAAATAGGCAGCTTTCTCTCTATCTATCTCTCTTTCTCTCTTTGCTGATATTGGTTTTTGCAGACAGAGATAAACATGGCACACATGTTAGTTTCCTTCATGTGTCACAGGCAGATAATCAGCTATGCATTACAGATAAAAACGTTCTGGTTCAAACCAACAAGCGCCTAATAGCTTTCATTTTCAGAATACGTTCATGTAAAATAAAAAAGAATAAAAAGCAACGAGTTAAACTCTAAATATTATATACACGTCAATGTACAGTCTTAAATAAATTAATACCAATTGCATATTCTTGGATTCCTTTATAGCTTATTTACAGAATTTATTTTAATTACATAAATAATTCAAACAAAAAAATCAGGCAGAAACGATAGGCCTAAGCGTTCTTCTATCAATTATTTTTCACGGAACGTTCATGTTATGCATCCCTTTTGAAATAATAGCCTATGTTTTAAAAACTTTTGGGATGTAGCTTGTTTTCCTGTCGTTTTAAAGGTTGCACCTTCTCCATAGTGCGGGCAAAACGCACACCAGTGTTCATTCAGTACTTATGCTGCTGTACTGCTCTCATCATTAAAAAAAAGCACGTCTATTGATTATAGTTTGAAACTGTTCTCTCCTTCAGTCCCTAAAAACAATGCCACGACGTTGCCACTGTCGTTTAACATCATTATGCTCTACATGAAGAATGTTGTTAGTAGGTTCTCCTCCTTGCGGTATCCTCTTAGTGTGCTCTAGTTTTAGCCAGACGCCTAAAAATTCAGTGCCCACTTTTGGTTTTCATATTATTTCGATGCTTCAGTTTCCTATAATATTGAAAGCGTACCCCACACAGAAACAGTAAGTGACGACGCTGGTTCTCTCTCCTTCATTCCCTGCCTCTTTTCTCAGTCCAGGCGCGCGAAAATGTAGGCCTGTATTGACATTTCCTCGCATAATGTGCTGTACAAAATGTATCATAAAGTCCTCTGATATTTCAAGCCAAGTCGTGGTGGAATATATTATTCCATTAGTGAGATCACTTAGGAGAGTCTCTCGGGGGGTACGTCTCTCTCTGGCTCTCCAGGCCGCTCACTAGTCTCTGGATGTTTTGGAGCTCATTGATAGAGTCCTTCATCGATTTGGGGGAGCTGGTCCTATGACTCGACCCCGCTTTGTGGTTGTGGAGCTCAGGCACGGGACTCGTCTCCCTGCTGCCCGATTTGGACGACTCGGAGCTGGGGTTTAGGCCGCCTGGCAGGCCGGTGGTGAATAGACTTGTGCTCTGGGCCATAGACACGGGGAGCTGATAAGGGTTGAACCGGAGCCGGGGGCGGGAGCTGGTGAGGAAGGGATTTCTCGAGAGCGAACTGGCTGTAGTGCTAGCGGGCATGGCGGAGGCCGCGGCGGCAGCGGCAGCCATGTAGGTGTACGGGTACGGGAACAGGCCTCCAAAGGTCGGCATGGAAATGCCCTGAAATCAGACAGGAGAAAATGGCAGTTAGTACCGGGACCGTGATAGTGATATATTCAGACCACGATGTAGCCTACTCAAATGACTAGGCTTACTGAACCTTGGGGAGCCAGCTCAACGACCAAATTACGCACGGCCTGAATAGCTAGTTCACTTCAATAATTAAACCTACAAGGAATTCGTCTTCTACGATGTTAAAGAACCATTTAGAATAAGGAAGGTTATATGGATGGGATGTTAAAAAGGAGAATACTTATTCGCATTCCAAAGGGAGGTAAATAAATGCCAGGCCTCTCGTTTTTACTCCCACACATTCCCTATGAGTGGTTGATTTATGGGTGGTCTTTTTTTATTTTACTAGGCAAGTCAGTTAAGAACACATTCTTATTTTCAATGACGGCCTAGGAACAGTGGGTTAACTGCCTGTTCAGGGGCAGAACGACAGATTTGTACCTTGTCAGCTCGGGGATTCGAACTTGCAACCTTTCGGTTACTAGTCCAACTGCTCTAACCACTAGGCTACTCTGCTGCCCTGTCTTCTAAAGCATGTTCTTTTAAAACAAATATCAGACTACTTTGAAACACCATTAACAAAACTGTTGTTCATAATAATAATAATAATAATATAGGCCTAGACATGTTTTGGTCGCTCTTCTGGCAGCATGTATCCTCTCACTGCGGTAAGTGTGCAAGAGCCCCAGGGCTTCCTAATCCTAGTGGCAGTGACCTGATAACTGCACATTTTTAGTTATGCCGAGATTGGGCCTGTCCAGTCACATGTGCAATACAAGGCGTCTACAGTGGACATACTTTAGTTTACTTGTAAGACTCGTGTTCTGTTAGTCAACGTCTATTCTAGTGCTAAATAATAATGTCCCCAACGGTGTTGGCGCCATCAAACGAGCATAAAGGGCTATAAGTGATCACTGAGTTCAAACAAACAATTTGTTACCGTGTAGAATTAAAGTCGCCCTTACCTGAGAGGCGAGCATGTGCTGCGATAGATGGAAGGGGAAAGGGTTCGGCGCGCCCCCGGTGCCCTGTGCGGAGAGGCTGCCGTTTTCCATACCACTTGCCCCGGATACCGAGGCCAATAGATGTCCCATGCTCATGGCAGAAAACGCACCTGGGCCCATAGCGAACTGTCCAGGGTGAAATAGCATTTGTCCGGCGTTCATTGGATTAAAAAACTGCTGGCTGTGCAAACCAGACAGGGCCAGACTCTGCAGGTGGCTCGCGCTGAAGTGTGAGGGGCTCTCTGTTTGAACCATGAGCGGGGAGAAACTTTCTTTGGTTGCGCTTATCGCGCCGCTGTCTGCGGTGTCCTTTTTTGACGAATCTGTAGTGTCTTTCCTGTGCCTGTTCTCCGTTTTGTCTCCTTTCTCAAGGTTCCTTATACTGAATATGGAGTCGCTCGACTTTCTTGAGTCCAGATAGTCTTTCTTTTCCAGACTCGGCTTTTCCTTCACCCGGTCCTCGCACCTCGGGCTGAAGGGAGAGGGCGGCTCCGGTTCAGGGCTGTTCGATGCGGTACAACGCTCATCCTGATGGTCAAGTTCTTGCTCACTGTCAGTACAGGCTTTATCATCTGTAATAAAATAAAAAAGTTGTAGTCAGAATTGGCTGTAAGTTTTGTAAGCTTAAATGTAAAATAACTGACAAAATGCCATGTCTCAGACTTAATTGAAACCATTTATTAAATAATGGAAGGTAAAATATCAGTTGAAACGGCAGTGGTTAAAACATTCACAAGCACACCCACACGTGATGATTTTCATTGTACAGTCATGATTTAGTTTCAACATGCTTGTTAACCGTTTCCTTCCTACATGTCAGCCCAAGAGTTTGACTCGGAGCGTTAACATGGGGCTTTATGTTGTATTTTTAGGAGGCCAACTCTCTTTGTTTCCTCAGTGTAAATAGACTTCAGGTATGAATCGAAAGTTGAGCGGACAGCAGTTGCTGTTTTTCGATGGTCAAATAGCCTGATTAAGTCTATGCATTACAAGACGAAACAGTTTTTAATATTTCTATAATATTTCTATAATAAGTGAGTTGAACAAATAGCCTGTCACAAAATAACACTTTAAATCTGAAGAACAGGAGCTGCTGAAAACATTCAAAGTACATTTTGTAATTAGAAAATGTACTATAACACTGTGTTTTCTTGGTAAATTGCACATAGATTTGGACATAATACATGAAATGAAGTGGACACAAACCGTATACTGTTGCAATGTACAATGTGGGTATAGGCCTATAGCCTATTCTCTTAATAGGCTAAATTACTAGAGGATTTGGCCTATTGTCGACTTATGTCAGCCACCGTAAGTCTAAATGCCATTGGCCTTATGTTTAAGCCTATCAAACGAATTGAGATTTAGGTTACATATCATTTATCTTACCTGGGCTGATTCGACTAAGCGGGCTGGATCCAGGTCCGATTGGAGAGTGTGCACCATCTCTGCCGGTTGTTGGTTCACTAGACGAGGCATCAGAGTCGCCCCCGTCTCGGTCTGCTTTGCATTGGTCTTCATACATCCGCAGAGAGGGAAGGGTCAACTGTTTCCTAGAGTTGAACGGTTCCCTTTTAATAATAGTGGGTACATGTATTCAAGTAAGGCATCCATACACCATTAACATGACATCAGGGCAGCTGTGGGCCGACCTACATTCAATGATAAGCCTACATCAGAGTTGGCATGCATTTTGTCATTTTAATTTTGTTAACTAATAAACAGTTGAAATTGAATAACGTTGGGACATGGCTAAAACATGCATAACATATGTCCTATGCATATGATCGTATGATAAATATAATTTATATAGAAGTAGGCTAGACTACACAATGTGATGGGCGAATCGACATAGCCTATGCTTACCTTTTCTCTCTCCTTCCATTTCCGGTGTCTCTGAATCCTTTGGCAAAAGGGTTATTATCAATCTTCAGCTGTGTTATCTGAGGACAGGAAATATATTAAACAGTGCTGGGTGTAAACAAGATAAACCATGAAAAATAGACCTAACCAAGACGTTAGAATGAACTACTACTACTAGTAGTAGTAGTAGGCCTTAACTCGGCCTATAGGTACAGGCCTAATAATGAATTGACCTATATATATGGTCACGTGTTTTTCTCAACATTATTTATTCTGATATATTTCTCCCACACACATAGTGTCCCGTTAAACACACCGAACAGAACTCACTCTGTTGAAAGGAAGCCCCGGTAGATGTTGCATTATTAATGGAGGATTAATGACTAGGCGTTATTCTCACGACCCCCATGAGAAACATTGTTTCTCCATCCATTTTTTTCGGATAGCTGAGTGGGGGCGACTTGAACAGATGACTGACTATCTTATCCATAATTAATTATGTGGTTTGGATCATTGCTACTTCATGCAAGGCTTGTATGGAACAAATACTGCATGGGCTTTGGAGCCACCCCCGTCACTGGAACCGCTGTGCACGCTGCTTGGTTTGTCCTGTTTCCCCCCTCCTCATCTTGTATGGAACTCTTGAGGAATTCGCGAATCGACCAATCAGGGAATCGCAGTTCCCCGTCTGTCACGCTTTGATTGCGCAGGCAGCCGCTGACACTGTGTAGTTCGCGGACAAACTGGCGAGGGTAGTGCCTTCTAATCGATTGTGATTTTTTGCCATAAACTTTACGATAGCAACAAGACCACCACAGGCCCCTCTGACACGGACGCCAATTAGACTCAAGGAGGGGGAGAAGAGAGGGGGTCGCATGGAGCTAGATAATTTTAGACTGCAACTAAAATAAATACTCAATACATCAAATCTAGGAATTACTGACACCCCGAAGAACCATGAAATATCCGTCTTTAACCAAATGGTGTCCGTGTCCAAAGATGCGCCATCTAATTAGATTTGAATGGAATTGTAGCCTTTAGTCAACAGCAGCAACTCGTCCATAGTCCATAGCCCATAGACGGAAAGACAACAGCAAGACAACGTTTTCAAATACGTATTTTACTAGGCAAATATATGCCTGCAATTGTAGGCTAAACTGGTTACGTCATTTGACAATGACGACCAACATGCAGTTTGATTGGGCAGGTGTATTTATAGTCCTACAGATTAAAAACCCTGCAGAAACGGTTTCACTGTAAAACTTCGGACTAAATTCGTCAACAAAGATCATTAAATGCAACAAGGTTGTACAAACGAGTGAGGCCATCGAATTCCACAAATGAGCCAACTTTTCACAGCATAAAAACAAACAAAACAAAAACGAAATTGAACCTCAGATTAACATTTTGCTGATAGAAAATCGTGGCATGTATGTGAATACAGGCCCAACCTCACATAGCAAGGTTATTTCATGGTCTCTAACATTAATGTAGCCTGTGTTAAATTCCACTTTATTGTACTGTATTGTGTAGGCTACTGTATTGCTTACCTTGTCGTTTTGATAAGCTGTGACAGCGATGAAGTCTGTCTCTGGGAACACGTATGTCCTAAACGTGCTGTAGGGGAGCTTCAGGATGTCGTTGGCCCTCACGATATGAAACCTGGGCTGGTATTTGTGCATGGAATTAAGAATCGTCTGTGGAGGGAAGGGAAAAAAATAATTATTATCATTTCATCGACACCATCTGATGCTAGGCCTATCTCAAAGTCACTCTTAAGCCCAAACGTGAGTAATACAATACAATCATGTACATCATATTAAATTAATATATGTTATTATTATTTCTTATAAAGATTACCATTCATAACAATAAGTAGGTCTATTCAGAATTGGGCCCTACTGCGTATTCTTAGAATGCAAGAGAACACACCTTTGGTCAACACAGATCGAGATAGAAAACAATACTAAAGATAAACATTCATGTAATATTGGCATTATCACATATGCTGGCAAATCTACTGGGTATCTCATAACATTTATAACACATGTATATTCTATACATTCATTAAATACTACAACATGTAGGCCTGTACACACTGACTGGATAATTAAAGATACAGGTTGGATAGCATATGGTCAAATGTAGGCCTAGATCTATTAAAACACGGTCTGCAACATTTTGCAAAAACGTCTGGATGCGTCTGGCATGTAAATGTTCAATTTGTTTACAGTCGGTTTGTTTGCACATAGGTTTATGAGCATTGAACAAACACACGCTGTAACATTGCAGCTTCTCTCTAGCCGACTTTCTGAGGCATCCATAATTCTCCTCTTCTCCGCGGTTTATTTTTTACAGTAGGCTACAAACAGCACTTCAGGGACCAACGGCGAAACATGATCGGTCTTCGAGTTCGAGTACAGGCTATATCCACACATTGTTTTTATTCCAAGCTGCTCAAGACAGTGAGGCTAGGTCAGAATAAAGCAATCAAACCCTATTTCCACTCTACCCAGTTTCCTTGACCAGATTTCTGACTCTCATAATCCCCATTTCTCAAGAATTCCCCCTTTGCTTATATGATTTTAAAAAAAATAGCACATCTAATACTTGAATCGTGATTTCAATCCTCTTCCTCAATCGTGTAAAACTTAGTTTTATAAATGTGTAAATGCGTTATATTATTAACCTACTATATCTACCAACAACAAGAGCATTCGTGATATTAGATTTATAGTCTACTTTTATGAAGCTTTAGACAATAATATATTGGGAGATCATATTTGGAAACAGGCCTATGTCGACATTGAACAGTGGGGGCATGTCCTTCCTGCATGTCGACAGTGGCAACAGCGTGGCAATACTAAGCCATACATATTGGGGAAAATGCAGTGCCAATACATTAGGCCCACTAAAATAATGTTGCAAATAGAATAAGAGTATCCAAGAAATATAGACACATCTCGCTCATAAAATCCAACAGTATTTGCTTTTAAATACACTGTGTTACTCCATAACCTAAAACATATGCTGTATAAAATGTGTGTCATGTATTATTATTAATCACAAATACAATTGCGTGTTTAAATGTGAATAAAAGTCAACATACAGTACTTACAAATCCATGCTTGTCCGATATATTGTTGGTCAGCTTCAGTTTATGAAAAGCAACAGGCTTGGCCATCCACTGCTCTCCCGTAGCCGGGCTATCCGGGTGAATGTACATTCTTTTGGGCATCTCCGGATCGGCCTTTCCCGCTACCATCCAGCGAGAATTGTGGAACTTGTAGCGGCAGTCGTCGGCAGCGACTATATCCATCAATAGAATATACTTGGCTTTTTTATCAAGGCCATTTATTCTGACTTTAAACGGAGGAAACATTCTCCTGGAAGACAGACAAATATGCGTGGAATTAACTGCATGTAGGCTTATTCATAAACATATGACATTTAATGTTGTCAGACAAGACACAAAAATCTGGCAATAACATTGTATTAAGATGTCATTAGGCGAGTCGCTCTCTCCTTTGTGTCCAGGGAAAATGCAACACTATTTAATCGATATAGGCAAATTATAAAGTAATATTAATTGACAGAACTGTTCTTTATAATAAAATCATTCAATCGAATTATGTACATGCAACTTTGAAAATACCATGATAGTTGTAGGAAATAAAACGAATAAGTTATCGGCCTAATAACCTACTTTAAAGTATTCTGTATTTATTTGATGATTATAATATTTATAATATAATATTTTAGGAATTCGTCTGTAATCAGTCAAGTGAAATATATTTATGACATGACACTATCACTTAGGTTAAATCACAATCCTCTTTTTCCAGTCTGTCAGTCTGTTTACAAAATCCAGAAGCTCAACAGTCATGACAGAATGCAGTTTGATCCATATGCTGGTATCGTTTTGCTGACTAAAGCCAGGGGAGGGTTTTTTCCCTCTCTGGCAAGACTACTAACCTAAACTAAACTCAAAACGGCTCGTCTTTAATGCATTCAACATTTTCTAAATATAGCAAATATTGATCCTTTACGGTCTCTGATAGCGTCTGGAGGAGACGCTGTCAAATACGCTCCGAACTTGATTATAACAATCGTACCATCGAAACTAAATAAAATGCTATAAATCAGGTCACAATAGTACGCTGTGATTGTATTTATCACTTTTAAGTTAAATAATTAACTTATTTCGATAATAAACTAGGCCTATACGTTAAAGAACATACACTAATCTACAAAGAATAACAGCATCACATAGCGCCAGTCTAGCCTACAGCAGGCCCTGTAATATTGTTTCGCTGTAATCCTAAATGTAACTACCTCTTTCGAACCCTCTTGCTTTCGCCATTACCTTTCTGAAGCGTTACAGAATAAATCTGAACACAAGGCACATCTGAACACAAAGCCTATACAGTATGGACAATATTTGTCCCACCAAGATTTACATGCTATTATCGCCATTGATGGACAGAGAACAACCATGACGCTGTAGTCAGCCTCGCTGTCAATAATTATCAGAGCGCACTCTCACCTTCCAGATTTGGTAATAACCATCTCTGTTCCTATTTTGTGAAACTGGTCCCATAGGTCCTTGGCCTCCAGTGTGACTTTGGGGTCGTCCTCCACCTCTTCCTCGGGCTCCAGGCTCTTCAGGCTACGGAGATGAGCCGCCTGGTGGTGGTGGCTGAGAGCCGGGTGGAGCCCTGCCTCCGCGGCTCCAACGAGGTGGTCCGACATGGGCTTAGTAAGAGCCGCGTGAGGCAGAGTGAGCGTCGGGAAGAAGGAAGGCTGCGCGGCCGCTAGGAAAGCTGACATGGAGAAGTCGGTCGGCCGGTGAGCGTGGAAAGGGTGATAAGCCATGGCAGTCCCTGTGAAAACTGGATCTCTCATCGGTGCATCCAAAATATCGAAGTGAAATTATGATATACAGTGCGATTCTCCCCCCTCGGCAAAAACAGTAGGACAATTTCCAGAATAATGTATTGTTATTTCTGTAAGAAGTATACAGAAGTAATGAATACTTAAGAATAAGGAATACTGTGCCAGATAGGCTATGAATAGACGGGTTATAGACGGTTATTAGCAGAAAAAACTGAATTGATAGGAACTAGCCTATACTACACGTAAACTCCCGTTGCTGGTAACTCCACGAAGTGCAGTAACAATATCAGTCAAAGATAGTGAAGCAGCTACGCTTTGAGAGCAGAATCGGGGTTTCCTTCTTTCTCTCGACCAGTCGCTTTGAGAAAAATAAGATATGCCTCTCTGAAGGCTGAAGCAATCATTCCACACGGACACGGAGTTGAAATGGTCTTGCCCTGTTCACTGAAGAACTGTGACTATCTCACATGTTCTTCCTGCCTCGATCCCAACACTAATGAACCAAGCCCCTTTGATTGCTGATTTTACGCTTTCTGGACCAATTGTGGGCCTCTATAGGCGTGGTTTTGACAGCTCCTGCCAGACTCGAAGAGAGGGGGTGGACAATAAGGTGTCGGAAGCATTAGCAGTAAGAAAACATGTCAACAGAATAAAATATTAACCAATGACAGGAAAGCTCGGGAAATCCCACCCCCATCTCCAAGCCAAACACCGGGTCAGCCCTCAATTCTTGACCGGTGGAGGCATCACCTCGGTCGGCTTGCGCTTTATACTTTCGATGAGGTGCATAACTCCAGCCCAGAACCGGTGCCCGAATAGATAGCCTACGTTTATTGCTCTGTAGTCGCTTTCATGATAGCCTATAGGTAGGCTAAATAATGTTAGTAGGCTATACCGGTGATTGATTTTTTAAAGTATGAAGAAGATTCCAAATAGATTCGTTGTGGTTCCATTCCATGTTAAGATTATATGATCAGTTTAGGTCCTCGTCATTTTTTTAACCTCATAGCCATTCTATCTAGTTTCGTTTGTTTAGAAATCCGCGTGCAATTTTATCTGTTTAAGTGTTTATCTTGGTTTGGCCATAATAACATACAGTTCCATCACTGCTTGTGCGTAATGATAGACTACGCTGAGACGGTAAGAGAGTCCACAGCCTCCCGTACCTGAATGGTAGGCTATCGGACTCGATTTAGTGATTATATTCTAGGGCTGTCGATTTCCGTGACTCGCTGCTGTTTTGTGAACGCTTCACCGCAAGGACAGCGACTAATAAACCGGACATTGCCACTTTAAAAACAGCCCCGGGTCATTCGAAAAGCGCAGGACCAGATGCTGCATCGAAGCATGAAGAAAAGAAAACAGATGAATGAATGAATTTCGAGAGCAAAATTGACAGATAAAACGCGGTAAGTGCTTGCTTATAGCCTTACAGAAAGCAAATATATATTGTTTTTCTGACGTGTAACCTATGTCCCCTTCACAAAATACATAATTCCTGCACACGTTATAACCTACGCAAAGTGAATTATTGTACATCCACTTTATTTGATTGCCTTATATCCTAAATAGTGAAAATAATAAAACCAGGACTAGCCTGACGTAGCCTATCAATAGCTCTCCGATACTATACTGTATTCCTTTAATTCTAATATGATCTTATTCGCTCTCATTTTCAGCATAAACTGACACAGCAATGATATGATTTATAATACATTGTAATGGGCAGGCTCTCTTCTGAGCGTGAGGGAACAACAGTGTCCGGACTCGCCTGGGCTGTTTGTTGGTATGTGCCAAACCACATACACGTACATTACACACTTCAGACCTTTGCAACGAACCCTACGGCGACCCGACCAGAAACTCGGTCTCGGTACTGCTCTGTTGTACCTTTAAGAAATCCATTCTGTGGACCCTAGGCTTGATTAACATGGATTCGGTTGGTTAAAGAGCCGTTTGGCGCCAGTCGGCTGACGCACCACAATAAGAGCAGACTCTTGTCACTTCATATTTACCCTAAAATCCTACCAGCGAGCGCCGTCCAATCCCCCTTGCCATCCACACCAAAGCCGCGGTTTATGCTTTGCGTTTAGGGGCTGAGAATGCACTTTCGGAATGATTATTACTTTGCATCAAAATGTGAAAATGTGGATATCCACGGAACAGTCTGCCCAGAAGTTGTTCCGACGCCTACAAGTAAAACCGGTTCCGCTCTATAGCTCAATCCAGAACATCGTCACTTCGACAGAAAAACTGAAACAAAAACGAATAATCCTTCCGAATAAATTCGTCAGATACAAACCACACATTTCCGATTAACCATTATATTGCCGGTTGAATCGGTGTTTTGTGTAGGTCTTACATTTCTTCCTTAACGGTGTTCGCACATCTCCATTGACATTAGTGTCAATAGAATATTACACATTCCTTTCCAAGTGCATGTTGAGAGCTTGAAGGATTTACATTAGATTAAAAAAACGGAATGAAATTAAACGTAATCTATGCTTAAAAGTAGCCTACTTTTGAGAGTTTCACACATTTTGAATGCTATAAAGTGCAATAGCTATTGACCTTGTTTGGTGCTCTGTTCTAGTGCATCTTACTATCTAATTCCAGCCTTTATTCATTGATGTGCTTAGTCATGTGTCACTAATGGGAAAATAAAATATTACCCACCCTGTAGCATGTTTTTTGGTGGTAAGAGGTGAGACACTTGTTGCTTATATCTGAACGTGAAAATCTCAGCAAAATCCAGAGTCAGTGGAATATTTTCTTGTTTTTGCAGACCTACTCTATTAAAACCCGACTGACGTCTCTGTGCACCATGCAAACGAATGTCTATTTATTACAAAACTCATTTTGCTTCCGAATCCATTTTTTAAGATCTGAGATACATTCTGTAAATGCTTTTATAAACTTATCACACCAGCCGTGCTCAAAATTGTAGTGAATTTATTTAGGCCTTGTTGTCAATACATTTTGTGATCACAGCGAGCAGAATAAAACGTGTAGGCAGGCCTTCATCAGTCTTGATCTGAATCAATTATTCTGCATAACCTAATTGGAATCTTTATGTTGTGGCCTAAACTTAAAGCAATCAGGTAAATTGTGATTCTTTATTTCGTTTCAATTATGAAGAATATAATCAGAATAATGAAAGTTGTTGTTATAATAGGTTAAGGGTGGTCAATTATGCATAATGGATAAGGATATAACATTTGGCTACTAATTTTCTAGCTCATTAGGCCCAGCATGTTTCATCATTTAGTTTTGTGAATATAATGTTCTTATTACACCTTTGAAATGACAGATAGGGAATCTATTATATATAGGGCTACAGTTTCAGTGGTACTTATCATTAAGCCTATTTTAGATATATTTGATTTAGTTTGAATTAAGGATCATTTATTTTTATCAATCTCACATCTTTAAAGCGCTATGCTTCCTTTTTTTTAAAACCTGGTCAGTCTTTGTACTTGTCTGTCATGGTTTTCGTCCTTTATAGGCTATACATTCAACTCGTGGTCGACTGAGTCAGTCAGTAGCCTAAGTCAGTGAAATTAAGTGCATTCTAACAGACGCTAACTGCTGCTAGACTATGTAGAAGACTCGTCGTTAAAGCTTAGCCTACTTACTCAGGTTCAAGTTAGGGAGAAGAAACATTCTGAGTGGGAAAAGATCAGCACCACATGGAGAATGTTAATGGTTTTCTATGAATATACTTAAACAACTAATTACATCAACAACGGGTTTGCAATTACGCTGCATGTATTTGCTCTGTGTACATACCCTCCATGTAGTGCCTTCAGAAAGTCACCCCTACGTTTTCATTTCGTTGTGTTACAACCTGAATAAAAAAAATATTAAATTGAGATTTGGTATAACTGATCTACACACAATACCCCATAAAGTGAAAGTGGACTTAAGTTGTTTGAAGAAATTTACAAAAAATGAAAAGCTGAAATGTCTTGAGTCAGTAAGTATTCAACCCCTTCGTTATTGGAAGCCTACATAAGTTCAGGAGTAAAAATGTGCTTAACAAATCACAAGATATATGGACTCATTATGTGTTCAATAATAGTGGTTATAGGATTGTTGAATGACTACCCCATCCCCATCACACATCTGTTAGGTCCCTCAATCTGAGTAGTGAATTTCCAGCACAGATTCAACCACAAAGACCAGGGAGGTTTTTCAATGTCTCGCAAAGAAGGGCACCGATTGGTAGATAGGTAAAAGTTTTTAAAAAAGCAGACATTGAATATCCCTTTGAGCATCATGAAGTTATTAATTACACTTTGGATGGTGTATCAATATACACAGTTACTACAACGATACAGGCGTTGTTTCCTAACTCAGTTGCCTGAGAGGAAGGAAACTGCTCAGGGATTTCACCATAAGGGAAAACTGAGGATGGATCAACAACATTGTAGTTACTCCACAATGACAGAGTGTAAAGAAGGAAGCCTGTACAGAATAAAACATTTGAAAAACATGCATCCTGTTTGCAACAGGGCACAGAAGTAATATTGCAAAAAATGTGGCAAAGAAATAAACTTTTTTCCCTGACTACAAAATGTTATGTTTGGGGAAAATCCAACAACACATCACTGAGTACCAGTCTTCATATTTTCAACCATGGTGGTGGCTGAATCATGTTATGGGTATGCTTTTCATCAGCAGGACTAGGGAGTTTTTTTAGGATAAAAATAAACAGAATACAGCTAAGCACAAGCAAAATACTAGAGGAAAACCGGGTTCAGTCTTCTTTCCCACAGACACAGAGACAAAATCACATTTGAACAGGACAATGATGGTGGCAGGTAGCCAAGTGGTTAAGAGCGTTGGACCAGTAACCAAAAGGTCACTGGTTTGAATCCCTGAGCTGGCAAGGTGGAAAAATCTCAGTTTAGACTTAAATCGGCTTGAAAATCTATGGCAAAACTTTAAAATGGCTTTCTAGCAATGAACAACAACCAATTTGACAGAGCTTGAAGAATTATAAAATAATAATTAATGGGCAAATATTGTACAATCCAGGTGTGCAAAGCTCTTAGAGACTAACCCAAGAAGCATCAAAGCTGTAATCACTGCCAAAGGCGATTCTAACATGTATTGTCAAGGCATATTAGAGTTATAATGTGTATGAATATTTTATAAATGTTAGATTTATACAGATTATTTTGTGTAGGGCATTGACCAAAATTGACAATTAAATCTATTTTAATCTCACTCTTAACACAACAATGTGGAAAAAGGCAAGGGTGTGAATACATTCTAATGGAAAAAAGCAATCATCAAGTGATATGGTGTTATTACTGATGATTTTTAATCTCGTTCATAACAGAAGCGTTCCCCATTATATCCTACTACCTGTTAAAGCAGAGATGAGAGATGTGGCAATAACGAAAATATTCAGCATATTTCTGTTAAATGTCGAACATAGTCCTTTAGAAATAGGCCATTTATGTCTTTATGCTCGCTCCTGTGCGTGACAAGATATCTGCTCGCCATACCTTGAGATCATTTCCTATGTAAAAGGTTATAACCCCAAAGGAACATACATTATTTTGCATTAAGCCCTAATATAATTTGTTTAAATGCAAGCTTTGGGTGAAAATGTGCAGAAAGAACAGTGCACCTTCAGGGTGTGTTGACCAGCGTGTTACTGATATGCTGCGGGAAAAGTCTAATTACGAAATAACGGGAAACTATTGTAACTATTACAGCCGTATTTGTCTGTAATTTAGTAGGGCTATTGTTATTTTTTAGGCTACTCTCGCTACATTGTTAATTTCTTCCTTTAATATTTTCTTCCCATCTCTCTGCATCATCTCTCCTGCTATATTTAGCCGGTAGACTGAGGCCTTGGCGCCAGACCGTTTAAGACCTGTCAAAGTCCCTCATATTTCCCCTTGTCACATGTATACCCAGCGCCTCCTTCAGCCAGGCTACCACCAACCCCCTCACCCTCACCCTCCTATTCCCCATCTCTCTTTCATTCTCGCTTACTACACTTCTCCTCTCGCTCTCTCGCTCTCACCACACACACACACACACACACACACACACACACACACACACACACACACACACACACACACACACACACACACACACACACACACACGGCCTATTTAATTTTCTCTCCATTTCTTCTTCTCCCACTCATTAAAGCCGGGTTTTAATCCCTCTTTCCCGCCCTCTGCGAACTTTGTGCAATTTGCTCGTCTTCGTGCTCGTGTTGTCTCATTGACCCGAGTCAGCAGGGCTGCCGGTGGGCTGTCCTGTCCGCTTGGACAAATTGCGACTGATTGATGAAAAATAACAATTCTTACAATGAGCGCTGGTAGCCGAATAGGCGCTCCTCAACCCCCCGCCCCGCCCCTCACAACCAACAACCCAACAGGGCTCGGATGGTTCAACGAATGGAAGCCCCTAATGCTCTTCTCGACCCTTGGGACCACCAAAACAGCCCCACTAACACTTTGGCAGACAACCCCCACACACACACAGATTGAGTCAAACATCCGTTTAACACTTATTGTTCATATAACACGTTTTGTAAAAGTGGAGGGCAAAAAGACTGTTGTGACAAAATCCAAAACTGGTAATTGCTTATTGATCAACAAATGTGATTCCACTGATGTTATTTTCACGTGCAGCTATCACCTTGAAAGTCGGCTTTAGTAATAATAGGTTAAAAGGAGGTTATTTGTAAAATAGTAGCCCAGAACTGGTGATTATGCCAGGTCCGTGAATTGGAAATATGTTTTATGCTTGAAAATCTACGTTCAATTCTTATTTAGCGAATTGTATAGCCTTTTGTCTCTGACGCACAACTTGAATGCTTGAAGCGTTTGTCTGGAGAAATTGACAGCTAATATAGCTAATTCTAGTTCCTAATTCTATGTGGTGACAGCCTACCTTTCGCAGGTAGCAACAGGTGGGGGCGCTAAAATGACCCCACGGAACACCCTTAATGCTGCTCTCCAGTCTCCTTGTTACTCCACTAAACCAAAACACTCCATGTTCTCTGTGTTGTTCACTGTTTCCCTCTGTCCAAGTTCATTTGACTGTGATCTATAGTCTATAGTTTTTGACAAAACAATCTTCCCACCAACATTTACCTGCATTGTCATTGTCTGTGGTTGCAGGGTTGAGTAGGTTACTTTCTAAATGTAATATGTTACAGTTACCTGTCCAAAATTGTAATCAGTAACGTAACTTTTGGATTACCCAAACTCAGTAATCTGATTACATTGAGTTACTTTTATATTACTTTCCCCTTAAGAGGCATTAGAAGAAGACAAAAATGTATGTTACCAATTGAACGACATCTATGGCCGGATAAATCAATGTTAAAGTTTACATAGCTGGCCATATATGGATGTCAAATGACACTTTATGGGTTGGTTATGTAGGCTTCTTCTAACCCATCGCTTTCTACTGCATATAATAATAGGATTCAATTATATCTTTGCATTAAAAACCAAAGTCTATCAGAATTCCAGTCATTCCAATAAATGTTATACCCCTTGATCTTCAGGAATGGGACTTGGAAATATTGAAATATAGATTAGCCCATTTGTTTTACCTGAGCACAACCCCAAAACTAAGGATTTATTAGCCAGCCCTACTCTGTTGTTTATGATTTTGTTGTCGTGGTGGACTGATTGGGCTCATTGATTCGGGGTAAAAAATAAATAAATGCTGCGCTCATGGAATGGCATGATTTGAGCACTAGTGAAAAGTGCTATTTACATGTGAAAAATGAACATTGCTATATGCCTATTGTTTTCCTTTTTGTAGTCAACACTTTGATATCTTGATAATATGCAGATCTTTAAATTGCAAATCCACAGAGGAAGCAATAACAAAATGGATTCCCCGCCTCTGTTTTGGTAAAAAGCTGAGGGATGGGCCTGAGAAATGTAACCACTCTCAGATTAATAGAAAAGAGCTATGGATGGATTTACAAACATTGGAGAAAAACAAGCTTTTTGGGGATTCTCATGGAGTGTGAAAGTTGAACTAGACATGAGAGCTCATGAGACATTTATAAGTTATATTCTTCAATAATCAATGGATATATATATATATATATATATATATATATATATATATATATATATATATATATATAATTTATAAGTCCACAAATGGATGAAGCAACTACAAACTGCCCCTGTAAGTCTACCAAAAGTGTGTGAGTTTGAGCATGTGTCTATTAGGCTTTTGGATATAAAAAAAATATCAGCATGAATTAGATTTTGCAATAGGCTGGGATCCTCACTATGCAGCTGTTGCAAGAGCGCATTTTTCACTGGCTGTCCACTGGTTTCACAAACAATGATTGATAGGCAACTTAAACTTCTTGAATTCAAACATTATTCGATTCAAATACACATTTAGATGTGTGAACAGCCATCCACAACAACCACAATCTGTAAGGCGCAAATAGATAAATGAGAGAGCAGCAGTGTGATCCACATCAATGCGCTGTGTAGATATCAATAATAAGTGATATCCATATCGCCGTAGACGACACCACTGCTGTCATCCTTACCTCCAAGCGTTTATTCAAGTTGGATAATCTTTGGATGCCGACAGCAGTCTCACCATTGGAAGACATAGCTTGGACTGTAGCCTACAAAAGCCTATTCCTGCTCTTTTCCCGGTATCCATCAAACCCATTTGGTGTGTCGTCATAGTGGTCTGATTCGCTCAGGTGGAACAAATTTAAACTTCCGCCCCTTTTCAACGCTGATTTCAATGTCACTGAGAGAACACAGAAGTGTCAAAGTTTTTTCGCTTACAATATTTTAGCTGGTAACGTAACTGATTACAGTTACCGTTTTTTGTAATCCCTTACATATAACGGATTACATGTAATACGTTACTCCCCAACCCTATGTGGTTGAGAGTGAATTGAGTTTTTGTTTCTTTTCTGCTTCTGGCAACACAGGTTGAAAGCACACAATACTCCATGTAGCTTCGGGAATTTCCCTTTCCGCTGCCGGCCCTCTCGTCCCCGGATTCCCTACCTTTGATCAGCGAGGCCTGGCCCCAGAGCCACCGGAGCGGTGCAGCATGTGGGATGCTTATTCAATTACAACCCCGTCCGTGACCCTGGCATATATCATTAACCCCCTTACCTTCAATGCAGCGCGCTTTACACATGCGTAATGGGCCAGATCACAAGTGAACACGTTTTTGCGCTAGCAGGATCTTACTTGAGTGCAAAATAGCATAAAGACGTATTTGTTTGGCCTTCATTGATTTCTGAAAAGATATGGACCAAAATCACTAAATTACTTACCATCGTACACACAATTACTTGTTACTTTTATTTCTTATTCTTATCAGTATTTTTTTTTAACTGCATTGTTGGTTAGGGGCTCGTAAGTAAGCATTTCACTGTAAGGTCTACTACACCTGTTGTATTCGGCGCATGTGACTAATACCATTTGATTTGATTTGATTCAATGAAACTTCCATATCATGGTTTCAGGCGAGTGACATTGAATGGACCTTAATTGATAGTTTAACTGATAACAGTGACTTACATTTAAAAAAATATTTTTTAAATACCCTCAACATACCTCAGAGATGGCAGTTTTAGGATGCTGCTGATAGCAACCTGATAGAATAACATGGCTACTAAATCCATCAGGTATTTATACCACGCATTATAGCCTAATTATTTTCATTAAATTGTGCGGGTTAAACCGTAGGATATTTTGTGTGAGTGACCTATCCAACTGAAAGAGATCTGTTTCTGCGAGTAGGCCTAGAATACGTTTAAAAAGCATTAGCCTATGGAGAAAGGAGAATAGCCTGAAGATTTAAAAAATCTTTTGTAGGCCTACTGTTTACATCTTGTGAATACTGACAATTAAGGTAACAAGAAGTAATGATCCACCAGTTCGTTCGTGTTAAACTTTGACAATAGTGTAATAACAGTGATTTATTTGACAATAGTTTTATAACAGTGATTTATTTGACAATAGTGTTATAACAGTGATTTATTTGACAATAGAGCTAACAGTGATTTGCACGCACCTTTGAATTTGTGTTGCAATGCTTTTTCTTTGTGTCGATACACTGATGTAATGGAAGTCTTTACTAGATATATATGTTATACCCGCGTTAAGGTCATAATGCTACTGATTCACAACTTGTAAACAAAGCTGCTGTACTCGAACATTGTTAGAGTTCGAGATATAGGACACATGCAAGTTACATGTAAAGTGTATTTTATGTATCTAAGAAAATGAAGAAAAAATGTAAATCCATGTGGGTCGATACTGATGTAGGCTACAAGTAGGTCTACCTACTAGATAGGGAAAGGTATATAATTAACTTCAGTAGCAAGCTTCATGTAATTGTTGCATCTGCAGTTAAAATAAACCGGAAAATAGTCCACAACAGAAATAAATGGGAGATTATAGCCTAGGTGTTGGAAGTTCTCTGACCGACTTCAGAAGTGGAAGGTAGACAATATAGCCTAGCCCTATAAACCAGTGGTGCCCAGACTTTTTTCGGTTACTGTACCACCAACTGAATTTAGCTCTCCCCGGAGTACCCCTGAAGTACCCCCTCGTGCATTTACCAGTAGACTTCTCAAGTACCCCATGTGGATCAACCTTGTGGATAGGCCAAGTAGCCCCAGGGGCCTTAGTACCGCAGGTTGGGAACCACTGCTATAGACTAACCATTTTGGTTTGTTCAAATGTCTTAGCTCAAATAGCTATGAGAGAAACGATAAGCTAATGTCGTATTGATGGAAAAACAACCCAATTGACAACATACATGCGTATAAAGCAGATCAATTTCTGTTCAGGATCGTAACTCTATAACAGCCTTGATCAATTTGATGTGATAGGCTATTATGTTTCACATGCATTCAGTTCCCTTGAAAATAACCTAATTTTTCGGCTTATTGCTTTCTACTATAGGCTACAGTTCTGTCAAATTCGTGTTCACTTAATTAACACAGTTGAACTTGTTGACAGTGCTTCAAAATTAAATGTTCAATTCATGCAGCAGAAAAAAATTGAATCGTAATATATACAGAGGCGATATGAAATTACCTGAGGTTAGGGGGAAACTACTTATTTGAGTCATACTTTAATTTATCGACAAGAAAAGCACTTTCCCGTATTACATTTCGAACGTAACCTCTCACACGATGGTCTCTATCATTGAATTAGACATAAGTGTACACATACTATAATCTTGTTCAGAATAACGCGATTAGGGTCCTCAAAAGTAAGTGTTTTTCGTTTGAATAAAGTGTAGAAGTAAGTGTTTTTTCGTTTGAATAAACCCATTGATGCGTAACATTTTTTTCAATGGACATTTTGGCACTGTAAACAATACAGAACTGTTAGGTTATATCAAAGAATATTCGCCTCCGGTTAGACGATTGAAAAGCATGACCTGAAAAGTGACAAGATTACAATTGTATATTAAATTAACAATAATAATAGCCCTATGTGAAGTCTAATTGGTCTTTGGGTTGTTGTATTTACTAAAAGATCATAACATGTCATCAACATACCTGCAATAACCACGGTATTTCCCACTATACTTTGTCTGCCATATTCATATGAAAATAGGATATAATGAAATGGATGCCCCTATAAATTCATCCGCAAGTATGACTATTTGATACCCATTGACATGCTTACATTTATCATTTAACAGACGCTCTTATCCAGTTGATTTACAGTAGTGAGTGTATACATTTAACTTGTTTCATTCCTATTCGCTATCCAGTTGATTTACAGTAGTGAGTGTATACATTTAACTTGTTTCATTCCTATTCGCTATCCAGTTGATTTACAGTAGTGAGTGTATACATTTAACTTGTTTCATTCCTATTCGCTATCCAGTTGGCTCCTTTGAGGAGTGCACCGAGGAGAGGAAAATAATTGATTGATACAAAAAATAGGGAATTTTACTTGCCTAACAGAACTATTTGCTAACAATGTAACAATTTTATACTCTATTTAGTTGAGGATGACAACAATTAAATGCAATCAAAATATATAAGATCTGATATTGTACACACAATATAATGCTATTAGTCTGTTGAGAAATTATTGAATGTAAGTGAATAACAATTTTCATCACATTTCAAGACAGATAAGTACACTAATAAATCACACAAAGTTAAAGAAATATACACGTTTGGATAGAGATAATTTTATTTACTTTTTCTACAGTGAATGTTTTTTTTTTGAGCAAAACAATGTTAGCAAAAGCTTAGCAAACCTGTCCATAAGTGGTTGTGGCTAGCTATGTATTAATGAGGCTTCTCTCCTGGTGCCAACCTTCTCTCTCTCCTCTCTCTGCTCCTATTCACAGAGTTTGCTGGCAGAGGAGGATGGGTATTAATGGAGACTGTCACAGGAGAGGAGGGTAACGACCAGGGGCCTGTTAAGGAGGCAAACAACGTTTTGAAACAGGGAGGTACGATTTGTACTTGATCAATAAGAACACAGGTAGTTTTTCAGATGTGAAATGATTAGTTAAGGTGTGCCCTCCTTATCAGGCCCCTGCCCCTGGTAGAGGTGCCAGCTGGGGCACTGACCTGGGCATGGTCCCCTCAGACTCAGAGAGACATTGCAAGGCACCATGTCACAGCACCAGGGGAGCGTCAGTGGGCAAACCATAGAAATATAACGGAAAGAACAGGCATCCCCATTCAAGTCTATTATGCCATAATAGAGCCTCACAGTGGAGGTGTCATAACTCTCATAAAACCTAGTGGTCAAACAGGGAAATGGTTCCAATTGTTTTTCCACCATTCATTTTTCCCATAGGGGATTTTAGAAACACTTAAAATAAGGGCTGTGTTTTGTGTAGGTTTACCCTGGCGTGATGTTTTGATAACCATGTAAATCTCTCTCGGACAAGGTGACTTTTATCAATATATTCGGCTCTATTTACTCTCAGAATCGAAAGTGCTAATTAGCATCAAACTAGACATCATGCAAAACTACAAATCCCTGCAAGCTCCTGCACATCATCTCTGGCTGACACCTTTGCTAACAGGTATTGTGTCAATTTAAACAGGACAGTTCACATAATTGTCTATTTAAATAAATGTAGCCAATTTATTCATTACTAGATTTAGCTAACATTAGATAGTTAATTCAGAGATTCTTACCTTTGCCTCGATTCGGCAGTCTCGCCCAGATCATCATGGCATTTGTAGTTCTTCATGATAGCCATATTAGCAGCTAATTAGCATTTCATTGTTGGGGGGTAAATAAAGGTGAATATATTAATTTATCCTACAGATATTTACATGGTTATTAAAACGTCACCCCAGGGTAAGCCCACATGAAACACAACCCTTTTCTTAAGTGTTTCTAAAATTCCCTACGGGGAAAATGGTGGGAAAACAATTGGGACCATCTCCCTGTTTGACCGCTAGGTTTAATGGGTATTATGACTCATAGGGTGTGTTTGTAAATTCCCTCTGGTGTGCCTGAGTGTGCTCAGAGAGCCCTCTGGCCGTTTGGAAATTCAGAGCATCTTGTTCTCGGAGCGTTCAGAGCGTACACTGGACGCTCTAACCGAGGAGTAGGGTTGATCTGAGCGTTCTGACCTCACAACGGCAGTCAAGCACCCAAGCTAACTGGCCAACGTTGGCTAGCTAGCTACTTCCAGAAAACAAATGAGAGAACACCTCACACTGACCATTTTACTCACCCTAGCAGAGTTGATTAGGCTGTTTTCATGTTATCCAGAGCGTTGGTGACTGTTACTGTGCTGCTGGCAACTATTTAATTACGCTTTTTTGCCGACGTTTACTGGCATCAGCCATATTCAACGGGTGTTGAGCGTTTGTAAATTCAGCAGTTATTCTGCGTTCTGGCACACTCAGACAAGAGTGCTCTGAAATTGTAATAGATAGCCAGAGTGAATTTATGAACGCACCCATAATGGGCTACTCTATCGGTGGACCAGTAAAATCAGGTCAAAATGGCAGGGTTAGGGGTTCCAAGCCCGTTCTATTGATTCTTTTTGTATGGAGAAAACAACCTGAAGAAGAGAGCAGAGCATGCCTGAGTATGCCTGCTCAAACACATTCACATGGCCATTTCTTCAGTCTCAGCTCCAGTTTTGGTCCCGTCTAAGGTAAGTGAATTGCATTTAAATAAGACAGTTGCACAAGACAGTTCACATAATTGTCGATTTAAAGAAATTCAGCCAATACAATACAAGCCTTACATCAATTAGTCTTGTACTGATATTTGAACATTTTTAAGTTCATTTGACTCTTGATCTGAGTGATAAGTTTTAACTTCCTCGAGATAGGGGGCGCTCTTTTAATTTTTGGATAAAAAACGTTCCCGTTTTAAACAAGATATTTTGTCACGAAAAGATGCTCGACTATGCATGTAATTGACAGCTTTGGAAAGAAAAAACTCTGACGTTTCAAAAACTGCAAAGATATTATCTGTGAGTGCCCCAGAACTAATGCCACAGGCGAAACCAAGATGAAATTTCATACAGGAAATGGTCCAGATTTTGAATGCGCTGTGTTCCAATGTCTCCTTATATGGCTGTGAATGCGCCAGGAATGAGCCTGCACTTTCTGTCGTTTCCCCAAGGTGTCTGCAGCATTGTGACGTATTTGTAGGCATATCATTGGAAGATTGACCATAAGAGACTACATTTACCAGGTGTCCGCCCGGTGTCCTCCGTCGAAATTATTGCGTAATCTCCAGCTCCATGCGCGTTTCCATTTTTTTCAGAGAAGAAAGTCAACTGCCACGAATGATTGATTCTAAACAACGTTTGCCATGTTTCTGTCGATATTATGGAGTTAATTTGGAAAAAAGTTCGCGTTGTAATGACTTAATTTTCGGGTTTTTTCTTACCCAAACGTGATGAACAAAACGGAGCGATTTCTCCTACACAAATAATCTTTTTGGAAAAACTGAACATTTGCTATCTAACTGAGAGTCTCCTCATTGAAAACATCTGAAGTTCTTCAAAGGTAAATTATTTTATTTGAATGCTTTTCTTGTTTTTGTGAAAATGTTGTATGCTGAATGCTAGGCTTAATGCTATGCTAGCTATCAATACTCTTACACAAATGCCTTGTTTAGCTATGGTTCAAATGCATATTTTGAAAATCTGAGATGACAGTGTTGTTAACAAAAGGCTAAGCTTGAGAGCAAATATATTTATTTCATTTCATTTGCGATCTTCATGAATAATTAACGTTGCGTTATGGTAATGAGCTTGAGGCTATAAACAGGATCCCGGATACGGGATTGCTCGTCGCAACAGGTTAACCTCTTGCTTCTACTCGGGACGCTTGCGTCCCAACTAGAGCTCTGGAAATGCAAATGCGCTACGCTAAATGCTAATAGTATTAGTTAAAACTCAAACGTTCATTAAAATACACATGCAGGGTATTGAATTAAAGCTACACTCGTTGTGAATCCAGGCAACAAGTCAGATTTTTAAAATGCTTTTCGGCGAAAGCATGAGAAGCTATTATCTGATAGCATGTAACACCACAAAAGACCCGCAGGGGACGTAAACAAAATAATTAGCATATTCGGCGCTACACAAAAAACCGCACAATAAAATAGAAAACATTCATTACCTTTGACCATCTTCTTTGTTGGCACTCCTAGATGTCCCATAAACACTATTGGGTCTTTTTTTCGATTAAATCGGTCCATATATAGCCTAGATATCGTTATATGTAGACTGTGTGATCAACGAAAAAAAACAGCGTTTCATAACGTAACGTAATTTTTTAAAATTCAAAAAGTCGACGATAAACTTTCACAAAACACTTCGAAATACTTTTGTAATGCAACTTTAGGTATTAGTAAACGTTAATAAGCGATCAAATTAATCACAAGACGAAGTATATTCTATAGCTGTCCGTCTGGAAAAATGTCCGGCTAGAAACTCAACCAAAATATCCGGTCCTAGACCTGAAGAAATGTGCTGCCTTGCATGTGTTTGACCAAGAAACAACTCGTAGGCAAATGACAAGACTCTAGACACCGTGTGGAAGCTGTAGGTACTGCAACCTCAGCTCATTAATTGTGGTTCACCTTTATCAATGGGTTCAAGTAGCGCAGCAATATATTTTTCCATTTTCAGTGATCAGTTTTTCCTGCGCTTTCCGATGAAACGCACGTTATGTTATAGCCACAGCCGTGATTTAACCAGTTTTATAAACGTCTGAGTGTTTTCTATCCACACATACTAATCATATGCAAATACTATATTCCTGGCATGAGTAGCAGGGCGCTGAAATGTTGCGCGATTTTTAACAGAATGTTCAAAAAAGTAGAGGGTAGAAGCAAGAGGTTAAGAGTGTTGTATTCATGGTCTGCTTTTCCACAATAAACTGGCAGAAAATGTGCACTGGCTTTGGTGTGGTTTATTTATTTTCATTAAATTAAACGAGAAGTCACTTTGCATTTACAAAAGCACTTGCTGATAACTTTTGTTCACGTGATTGAAACAATGACTCTGCAGGTGTAATATTTATTGAGCATATATGAAATCATTGAGTATCCAGGGGTAATAATAACACATCAATACATTTCATTAACATGAATGTATAGCAAATAACGATTTGGTATTTTACAAAACCAATATTAGTAAAAATGTATTAATAAACATGTGTTCTGTATTAAAATGAATAAATTCATCATGCCTCTTTTATGTGACATTGTCCAGTGACCAAGCAGCAGTAGCCATCGACTCATTCAACATGCAGAATTACGGGAATATGGCTGTGTTCAGTAGGGTGAAACAGTCCCGAACATTGCAGATAAATATGTAATATATAGATCTGTAATGACTCCTTTTCCTACAGGACAGAGGAGTCACATGTTCTATAAAATGTATTTCTACCTGAAAGTCCTGTAACGTAGCATTTTTCTGATCAGACCCGTGTAGTCAACCAGACATCCATTCCCCAGACAAAGGACTAGGATTGTATTGTGTTATAAAATTTAAATGTTGACAAACACTAAATACAAAATCAGTGACCAAATATTTAGAACTTGTTTTAAGTCTCAAAGGTGAGTCTATCTTTCTGTTCTCACTCGTGCATCAGATCACACTTCATTTCAAGTCCTATGTGGTCTGGTCAAGTCTAGCAATGACCCATTCACTAAGAAAAGCAAGCTGGCAAAGTAGTTATTCAGCATACAAGCGTGTGTTTGTGTTTGGGGTGTGTTTGAGGTGTGTGTGTACGCAAGTAAGGAATAAGCCTTTTCTTTTGTTAAAGCACAAACCTGTTTTTTGTTGCAAAAAAAGAAAAAGAAAATCATAATCAAAGCAAGATGAAATCATCAGAAGACACTCGACTCAACAAACTAAAAAGATACCCACCAAAACCATCAATGTTACCAAATGAAGAGAAAAGCTTACATGGAAGTGATTTGGTCTTAATAAGCAAAGCTAATATACATTACAGTGCGCATGCTGAGCTAGGTCGTTATCTTCAGAAGTAAAACAACTACAGCTACATTATAGGTCCATCACCATTTACAAGCTTGTGAAAAAGTCAAAGTGACACGTAGTTAATCAACTCCATAAAAACATGTCTAGCTAAATAACAAACTTCAGCTATTTCACACACCCAAAATGAAACACACGCCATGTGACACATCGACAGACAGACAGACAGACACACACACATCGGTAGGTGAGAGTAACACTGGACAGTTCCTGGATTTGGAAAGAGAGAGCAGGGAACATGAAAAGGGAACCACTGCTCACAATAACATCCTAATGAACAACAACATGGCGAGAGACCGGAAGACATCAGGACTGTCTGGCTGTGCTGTGTGAAGCGGTAGGATGGATGGTAGGTAGCAGACCTGGGTTCAAATACTTTATCTGGGCTTTATTGAGCTTGTCTAGAACCAATAGAATAGTAAAATGTAGTCCCCTCCCATCAGGCACCCCAGGCAGACTAAAGCAAACACTCAAAGCATTTGAAAGACTTAAAATAGTATTTGACCCCAGGTCTTGTAGGGTGGTAGGCAGGCTGTTTCCTGGTCTCCTCTAGGGGAATCCGGAGGGGAAGAGGCTGAGGGGCTGGCTTTCGTTGGTGGGCAGTGGAGAGCGGTAGCCCTCAAAGTTACGGGGGATGGAGCCGCTGGTGGAACCAGAGCTGTTGCTGAGAGTCTCAATGCTGCCCTCCCTCTGGAGCTCTGTGGGGGTGAGACACACACACACACACACACACACACACACACACAATGAAAATTCCAATCTTCTATGAGCTGTACATTGAAAGTGTTGTAACGATGTAAGTAGATTATGTAGTGCTGAGTGGAATTTTGTCTTGTTCCTGTCTGTGTACCAAACCAATAAAAAATGTACATTCACATATAAAGCCGCCAGATGTTGTCTTTATCAGAGGCCAAGGCGGAGCTACAACCATTTTGCATCTCCCTATCCAACTCTACCAGATCTACAACAGATGAAGTGTCTATAGGGGACAAGGGCTAGGGGCTGTTTCTGGACAGGGCCCAAAACGCCACTCCCTCCACTACCATGTCTCTGGGTTGGTTGGTCTGCTCTGTCAAACACACTGACTATCAACCTGATTCATTAACCATCCCAGTAGTAACAGTACGGTATGCCAGCTAGCAGTCTGCTCCTGTGTAGACTGACACACTGTCTGATAGGCTGCTCCAAAACCATTCACAGGAAACGGTTACATGTCAGTCTATGGCCATACGGAACATATTAAAGAGAAGACATGTTGTAAAACATATCCGTCAAGATGGGTGCAGACTGGCATGGTGTGAGGAAGGAATGAAGGCAGTGATCTACGTGATGCATTTTGACACAGATCAGACATATACACCAGTCCTATTGATGATGGTATATATGATGACGATGGGGGGTGTATGGGTGGGGTCAGTAGCGTGTGCGTGCTAACCCCTCGGCCCTCTATCCTAACCCCATCCCCTAGCCCCTCTACTAACCACTAGCCCCTCTACTTACCCTAGCCCCTGTCTCCATATCCCAGCCCAGATCATGATGGCATTTGTAGTTCTTTAAGATAGCCACATTAGATGGCATTTGTAGTTCTTTAAGATAGCCACATTAGATGGCATTTTTGGGGGGTAAATACAGGCGAATATATTAATAAAAGTTACCTGGTCTTAGTGAGATTTACTTGGTTATTAAAACGTCATCCCAGGATAAGCCCACATGAAACACAGCCCTTATTTTAAGTGTTACTAAATCCCCTATGGGAAAAATGAATGGTAAAAAAACGATTGGAACCATTTCCCTGTTTGACCTCTAGGTTTTATGGGTATGATGACTCACAGGGTGTGTTCATAAATTCCCTCTGGAGTGTCTGAGTGTGCTCAGAGAACGCTCGGAAATTCAGAGCATTTTGCTCTCGGAGCATTCAGAGCGTCCAGTATACGCTCTAGTCGAGGAGTGGGGTTGATCTGAGCGTTCTGACCTCCTGGAAGGATATCGACCTCATCCCGTCAGCACAGGATGCATGGTTATTCTTTAAAAGTGCCTTCCTCACCATCTTAAATAAGCATGCCCCATTAAAAGAATGTAGACGCAGGAACAGATATAGCCCTTGGTTCACTCCAGACCTGACTGCCCTTGACCAGCACAAAAACAATCTGTGGCGGACTGCAATATCATCGAATAGCCCCCCGTGATATGCAACGTTTCAGGGAAGTTAGGAACCAATATACACAAGCAGTTAGGAAAGCTAAGGCTAGCTTTTTCAAACAGAAATTTGCATCCTGTAGCAAAAACTCAAAAAAGGTTGAAATTGAAATCTAGAATTGGCTTCCTATTTCGCAACAAAGCATCCTTCACTCATGCTGCCAAACATACCCTCCTAAAACTGACTATCCTACCGATCCTCGACTTCGGCGATGTCAAAATAGCCTCCAACACTCTACTCAACAAATTGGATGCAGTCTATCACAGTGCCATCCGTTTTGTCACCAAAGCCCCATATACTACCCACCACTGCGACCTGTACGCTCTCGTTGGCTGGCCCTCGCTTCATATTAGTCGACAAACCCACTGGCTCCAGGTCATCTACAAGTCTTTGCTAGGTAAAGCCCCGCCTTATCTCAGCTCACTGGTCACCATTAGCAGCACCCAGCCGCAGCACGCGCTCAGCCCCAAAGCAAATTCCTCCTTCCGTTCCTTCCTCTCTGCTGCCAATGACTGGAATGAACTGCAAAAATCGCTGAAGCTGGAGACTTATCTCTCCCTCACTAACTTCAAGCAACAGCTGTCAGAGCAGCTACCAGATCATTGCACCTGTACATAGCCCATCCAACTACCATTCCATATTTTATCTAACGGGTGACATCCATAAGTCTAAATATGTCTGTTACATTGCACAACCTTCAATGTTATGTCATAATTACGCAAAATTCTGGCAAATTAGTTTGCAACGAGCTAGGCGGCCCAAACTGTTGCATATACTCTGACTCTGCGTGCAATGAACGCAAGAGAAGTGACACAACTTCCCTAGTTTAATATTGCCTGCTAACATGAATTTCTTTTAACTAAATATGCAGGTTTAAAAATATATACTTCTGCTGTGTATTGATTTTAAGAAAGGCATTGCGCCTCCAACTCAATCATCAAGTTTGCGGATGACACTACAGTGGTAGGCTTGATTACCAACAACGACGAGACGGCCTACAGGGAGGAGGTGAGGGCCCTTGGAGTGTGGTGTCAGGAAAGTAACCTCACACTCAACGTCAACAAAACAAAGGAGATGATTGTAGACTTCAGGAAACAGCAGAGGGAGCACCCCCCTATCCACATTGACGGGACAGTAGTGGATAGGGTAGTAAGTTTTAAGTTCCTCTGCGAACACATCACGGACAAACTGAATTCGTCCACCCACACAGACAGCGTTGTGAAGAAGGCGCAGCAGCGCCTCTTCAACTTCAGGAGGCTGAAGAAATTGGGCTTGTCACCAAAAGCACTCACAAACTTCTACAGATGCACAATCGAGAGCATCCTGTCGGGCTGTATCACCGCCTGTTACGGCAACTGCTCCGCCCACAACCGTAAGGCTCTCCAGAGGGTAGTGAGGTCTGCACAACGCATCACTGGGGGCAAACTACCTGCCCTCCAGGACACCTACACCACCCGATGTCACAGGAAGGCCATAAAGATCATCAAGGACAACAACCATCCGAGCCACTGCCTGTTCACCGTGCTATCATCCAGAAGGCGAGGTCAGTACAGGTTAGAGGTCGACCGATAAATCGGAATGGCCGATTAATTAAGGCCGATTTCATTTTTTTTTTTAGACCATTATTTAACTAGGCAAGTCAGTTAAGAACACATTATTTTCAATGACGGCCTAGGAACAGTGGGTTAACTGCCTTATTCAGGGACAGAACGACAGATTTTCACCATGTCAGCTCGGGGGATCCAATCTTGCAACCTTACAGTTAACTAGTCCAACGCAATAACGACCTGCCTCTCTCTTGTTGCACTCCACAAGGACACTGCCTGTTACGCGAATGCAGTAAGCCAAGGTAAGTTGCTAGCTAGCGTTAAACTTATCTTGTAAAAAAACAATCAATCATAATCACTAGTTAACTACACATGGTTGATGATATTACTAGATATTATCTAGTGTGTCCTGCATTGCACTTAATCTGACTGAGCATACAAGCATCTGACTGAGCGGTGGTAGGCAGAAGCAGGCGCGTAAACATTCATTCAAACAGCACTTTTGTGCGTTTTGCCAGCAGCTCTTCGTTGTGCGTCAAGCATTGCGCTGTTTATGACTTCAAGCCTATCAACTCCCAAGATGAAGCTGGTGTAACCGAAGTGAAATGGCTAGCTAGTTAGCGCGCGCTAATAGCGTTTCAAACGTCACTCGCTCTGAGCCTTCTGGTAGTTGTTCCCCTTGCTCTGCATGTGCATGGGTAACGCTGCTTCGATGATGGCTGTTGTCGTTGTGTTACTGGTTCGAGCCCAGGGAGGAGCGAGGAGAGGGACGGAAGCTATACTGTTAAACTGGCAATACTAAAGTGCCTATAAGAACATCCAATAGTCATAGGTTAATGAAATACAAATGGTATAGAGGGAAATAGTCCTATAATTCCTATAATAACTACAACCTAAAACTTCTTACCTGGGAATATTGAAGACTCATGTTAAAAGGAACCACCAGCTTTCATATGTTCTCATGTTCTGAGCAAGGAACTGAAACGTTAGCCAACTTACATGGCACATTTTGCACTTTTACTTTCTTCTCCAACACTTTGTTTTTGCATTATTTAAACCAAATTTAACATGTTTAATTATTTACTTGAAGCTAAATTGATTTTATTGATGTATTATATTAAGTTAAAATAAGTGTTCATTCAGTATTGTTGTAATTGTCATTATTACAAATACATTTTAAAAATGTGCTTTTTTTTGGCCCTCCAATAATCGGTATCGGCGTTGAAAAATCATAATCGGTCGACCTCTAGTACAGGTGCATCAAAGCTGGGACTGAGAGTCTGAAAAACAGCTTCTATCTCAAGGCCATCAGACTGTTAAACAGCCACCACTAACATTGAGTGGCTGCTGCCAACATACTGACTCAACTCCAGCTCACTTTAATAATGGAAATTGATGTAAAAAATGTATCACTAGCCACTTTAAACAATGCCACTTAATACACTGCTCAAAAAAATAAAGGGAACACTAAAATAACACATCCTAGATCTGAATTGAATAAAATATTCTTATTAAATACTTTTTTCTTTACATAGTTGAATGTGCTGACAACAAAATCACACACAAATGATCAATGGAAATCAAATTTTATCAACCCATGGAGGTCTGGATTTGGAGTCACCCTCAAAATTAAAGTGGAAAACCACACTACAGGCTGATTCAACTTTGATGTAATGTCCTTAAAACAAGTCAAAATGAGGCTCAGTAGTGTGTGTGGCCTCCACGTGCCTGTATGACCTCCCTACAACGCCTGGGCATGCTCCTGATGAGGTGGCGGATGGTCTCCTGAGGGATCTCCTCCCAGACCTGGACTAAAGCATCCGCCAACTCCTGGACAGTCTGTGGTGCAACGTGGCGTTGGTGGATGGAGCGAGACACGATGTCCCAGATGTGCTCAATTGGATTCAGGTCTGGGGAATGGGCGGGCCAGTCCATAGCATCAATGCCTTCCTCTTGCAGGAACTGCTGACACACTCCAGCCACATGAGGTCTAGCATTGTCTTGCATTAGGAGGAACCCAGGGCCAACCACACCAGCATATGGTCTCACAGGGTGTCTGAGGATCTCATCTCGGTACCTAATGGCAGTCAGGCTACCTCTGGCGAGCACATGGAGGTCTGTGCGGCCCCCCAAAGAAATGCCACCCCACACCATGACTGACCCGCCGCCAAACCGGTCATGCTGGAGGATGTTGCAGGCAGCAGAACGTTCTCCACGGCGTCTCCAGACTCTGTCACGTCTGTCACATGTGCTCAGTGTGAACCTGCTTTCATCTGTGAAGAGCACAGGGCGCCAGTGGCGAATTTGCCAATCTTGGTGTTCTCTGGCAAATGCCAAACGTCCTGCACGGTGTTGGGCTGTAAGCACAACCCTCACCTGTGGACGTCGGGCCCTCATACCACCCTCATGGAGTCTGTTTCTGACCTTTTGAGCAGACACATGCACATTTGTGGCCTGCTGGAGGTAATTTTGCAGGGCTCTGGCAGTGCTCCTCCTGCTCCTCCTTGCACACAGGCGGAGGTAGCGGTCCTGCTGCTGGGTTGTTGCCCTCCTACGGCCTCCTCCACGTCTCCTGATGTACTGGCCTGTCTCCTGGTAGCGCCTCCATGCTCTGGACACTACGCTGACAGACACAGCAAACCTTCTTGCCACAGCTCGCATTGATGTGCCATCCTGGATGAGCTGCACTACCTGAGCCACTTGTGTGGGTTGTAGACTCCGTCTCATGCTACCACTAGAGTGAAAGCACTGCCAGCATTCAAAAGTGACCAAAACATCAGCCAGGAAGCATAGGAACTGAGAAGTGGTCTGTTGTCACCACCTACAGAACCACTCCTTTATTGGGGGTGTCTTGCTAATTGCCTATAATTTCCACCTGTTGTCAATTCCATTTGCACAACAGCATGTGAAATTTATTGTCAATCAGTGTTGCTTCCTAAGTGGACAGTTTGATTTCACAGAAGTGTGATTTACTTGGAGTTACATTGTGTTGTTTAAGTGTTCCCTTTATTTTTTTTGAGCAGTGTATAATGTTTACATACCCTACATTACTCATCTCATATGTATATACTGTACTTTATCATCTACTGCATCTTGCCTATGCCGTTCTGTACCATCACTCAGTCATATATCATTATGTACATATTCTTTATCCCTTTACACTTGTGTGTATAAGGTAGTAGTTTTGGAATTGTTAGGTTAGATTACTCGTTGGTTATTACTGCATTGTCAGAACTAGAAGCACAAGCATTTCACTACACTCGCATTAAAATCTGCTAACCATGTGTATGTGACAAATTCAATTTGATTTGATGTTTATGGTTAGGTACATTCGTGAAACGATTATGCTTTTTTCGCAAATGCGCTTTTGTTAAATCATCCCCCGTTTTGCGAAGTTGGCTGTCTTTGTTCGGAAGAAATAGTCTTCACAGTTCCCAACGAGCCAGGCGCCCCAAACTGCTGCATATACCCTGACTCTGTTGCACAGAACACAAGAGACGTGACACCATTTCCCTAGTTAAAATAAATTCATGTTAGCAGGCAATATTAACTAAATATGCATGTTTAAAAATATATACTTGTGTATTGATTTTAAGAAAGGCGATGATGTTGATGGTTAGGTACACATTGGTGCAACAACAGTGCTTTTTTCACGAATGCGGTTGTTAAATTACCCCTTTGGCGAAGTAGGCTGTGATTCAATGATAAATTAACAGGCACTGCATCGATTATATGCAACGCAGGACAAGCTAGATAAACTAGCAATATCATCAACCATGTGTAGTTAACTAGTGATTATGTTAAGATTGATTGTTTTTTACAAGATAGGTTTAATGCTAGCTAGCACCTTACATTGGTAGTCAGCCTGCCACGCAGTCTCCTCGTGAAGTGCAATGTAATCGGCCATAATCGTTGTCCAAAAATGCTGATTACAGATTGTTATGAAATCTTGAAATCGGTCCTAATGAATTGGCCCTTCTGATTAATCGGTCGACCTCTACTCCTAACCCCTAGACCCTCTCTCCTAACCCCTAGCCTCTCTCTCCTAACCCCTTTCTCCTAACCCCTAGCCCCTCTCTCCTAACCCCTAGCCTCTCTCTCCTAACCCGTAGCCTCTCTCTCCTAACCCTCTCTCCTAACCCCTAGCCCATCTCTCCTAACCCCTAGCCCCTCTCTCTTAACCCCTAGCCTCTCTCTCCTAACCCCTAGCCTCTCTCTCATAAGCCTCAACCCCTAGCCCATCTCCCCTAACCCTCAACCCCTAGCCCCTCTCTCCTAACCCCTCTCTCTCCTAACCCATAACCCTTCTCCTAACCCTTACTCCCTATCTCCTAACCCCTAAACCATTCTTGTTCTAACTCATAATAGTCCTACATAATAGTCCTAAGTAGGGTTTCCTTCCAATAAGTTGATCTCTGGATCAGATGTTGCTCTTGATAACATCAACACCCGATCAATCAATCACAATGATGCTCACACCCTCAACACAAGCCCATCTGCTCTAACATGGATCTAAGCTCTGTAACACTTGACATAGAGCTAACCTTATGACATGTAGTTAACACCAACTAATCCCACCCCCCTGAAATCAGTCTGGTTAACAAAACAACTAGTCTGTTAACCAGGCTGGATTTACTCAGCTGTACATGGTAACTGCATAGTACCTACATAACAATGACTGAATCTAAAGAAACAAAAATCAACCACATTCTGTTTCAGATTGGTTACTATATTTACATTTTCATTCACATTACTAATGTAGTTACATGTAATAATAACAATTCATGTAAAACTTGACATTTTCCACTAAAACACAAATACTTAGGGACAAAGCCTGGACAAACAGCAAGCTGAATACAGGGGAGAAAAATACAAATTTAAACAGGGTGACTGGGCTAAAGATGGACCAGCACATCTGGCATTTGCAGAACTGTCCTATGGCCACTCCGTCCCTGTCTGAATATGTTGAAGCCGTGAAGTGAGACAGAATGGACTATATTTGGCCTCATGGTACAATCCAGCAAGGAGGGAGTTAAGCTTTGTGGCAAAACGCAATAACAGTTCTACAGGGCTCAGTAAATACATCATTACCAAGTGGACTGACTGTGGAAATAATGTCCAGAAATGATCCAGCATCCTGTCAATGGCCTCATCCTCTTAAACTCTCCTCTTCTCACTTAAGTCTGGCGCAAGCTCACACACCCACCACACACACACACACACACACAAGTACAATTACAAATTCCTGCACATATACACACACAGACCCAAATAAATAAATACATGTAAAGCACAGACATACGTGCACTCACACACTGAATCAACATACAAACATTACAAGCCTCCTCACTGAGAGTGAGAGCATGTTTTGTGTCTTTGTGCTGTGTGTGTTTGCCGTCTGTGTGTGTGTGTGTGTGTGTGTGTGTGTGTTTGTGGAGTGTGTGTAGGATGTGGTGTGGGGGCCATATTAAGTTGAGAGGAGTGGAGAGAGGGGTCAAAGAGAAAACACAGCGTCTCTTAATCAGTGGGTCTGAGCTGAGGAGAGAGGGAGAGAGGAGAAGGGAGAGGAGAGAGGAGAGGACAGGAGAGGAGAGAGGAGGAGAGGACAGGAGAGGTGGAGAGGAGAAGGGAGAGAAGAGAGGAGGAGAGAGCAGGAGAGGGAAGAGAAGAGAGGAAAGTATAGAAGAGCGAGGAGAGGAGAAAAGAGGAGAGAAGAGGAGATGACAGGAGAGAAGAGGACAGGAGAGAAGCGAGGAGGAGAGGACAGGAGAGCAGCGTGGAAGACAGGAGAGGAGCGAGAAGCAAGGAGAAGAGAAGGAGGACAGGAGAGGAGTGAGGAGGAGAGGACAGGAGAGGAGTGAGGAGGAGAGGACAGGAGAGGAGTGAGGAGGAGAGGACAGGAGAGGAGTGAGGAGGAGAGGACAGGAGAGAAGTGAGGAGGAGAGGACAGGAGAGGAGTGAGGAGGAGAGGACAGGAGAGGAGTGAGGAGGAGAGGACAGGAGAGGAGTGAGTAGGAGAGGACAGAAGAGGAGTGAGGAGGAGAGGACAGGAGAGGAGTGAGGAGGAGAGGACAGGAGAGGAGTGAGGAGGAGAGGACAGGAGAGAAGTGAGGAGGACAGGAGAGGAGCGAGGACAGGAGAGCTGGAGAGGACAGGAGAGGAGGAGAGGAGGAGTGAGGAGGAGAGGAAAAGAGAGGAGTGAGGAGGAGAGGACAGGAGAGGAGTGAGAGGAGGACAGGAGAGGAGAGCAGGAGAGGACAGGAGAGGAGCAGGAGAGGAGGAGAGAGGAGGACAGGAGAGCTGGAGAGCTGAGGAGGAGAGGACAGGGAGAGTGAGGAGGACAGGGAGTGAGGAGGAGAGGACAGGAGAGAAGTGAGGAGGAGAGGAGAGGAGGAGGAGAGGGAGAGGAGTGAGGAGAGTAGGAGAGGGAGAGGACAGGAGAGGAGAGGAGTGAGGAGGAGAGGACAGGAGAGAAGTGAGGAGGAGGAGAGGACAGGAGAGGAGTGAGGAGGAGAGGAGGAGGAGGAGAGGAAAAGAGAGGAGGAGGGAGAGAGGACAGGAGAGGAGGAGTGAGGACAGGACAGGAGAGAGCTGGAGAGGACAGGAGCGAGGAGGACAGGGAGAGGAGGGACAGGAGGAGAGGAGAGGACAGGGAGGAAGTGAGGAGGAGAGGAGAGGACAGGAGCGAGGAGAGAGAGGACAGGAGAGGAGTGAGGAGGAGAGAGGACAGGAGAGGAGGACAGGGAGGGGACAGGAGAGGAGGACAGGGAGGAGCGAGGAGGAGAGGACAGGAGCGAGGAGGAGAGGACAGGAGAGGAGTGAGGAGGAGAGGACAGGAGAGGAGTGAGGAGGAGAGGACAGGAGCGGAGCGAGGAGGAGAGGACAGGAGAGGAGCGAGGAGGAGAGGACAGGAGAGGAGCGAGGAGGAGAGGACAGGAGAGGAGCGAAGAGGAGGAGAGGAGAGAGGTGATGCCACTTTCTCGTCGCTCTTTCCTCTCCATCTTTCCCTCCTCTATCTCTCTCGTCTCAGAAAGTCTGGGAGTGAGGCAGTAACACACACCGATACTAGACTTATCCCAACTGAATGTTTTTGAGTTTTTTAATTTAATCTCACAATTGGCCCCAGCTGGCTCTGGGGCCACATACACACTCTCATGGGTCAGCAGATAAACGGTGGACTGCTTCATCTCCAATCAGACCTCATTACACCAGGCCTGCTGCATGGAGATACAATCACTCCTCTCTATACATCCCTCTCTATCTCCCTCTCTTCTCCTCATTACTTCCACTCATCTCTCCGGTAAAGAGCTTGTACTGGTTTTAAAGCCCTGCTATACATCAGGATGCTGTGAAACGCTATACCACACACACATCATTACCCCCTCGCTGGGTGTGTGGAAGAAAGAAAGTGTATGTGTGTGTGTGCCAAGCTGTTGTCAGTCTATGTTTATATTTAAGCCACATTGGATTTAGAGGAGACTTCCTCATCAGTTGCTCACACAGATGATTTGGCTAGCTGTTGAAAATCCACCACACCATCCTCTCTAAATACACACACACAAACAGACTACCACCCAAATAATACCCTATCCACCCATAAGACTCAACTGGTCAGTACATGAGTACATTATAGGGAATGGGGTGTCATTTAGGACAGAACCACACACACAAACATACCTCTGGACCTCTGAACCAAAACCCAAAAACAGGATGTTATTACCACAACTTAACCCCCAGACAAGTCCTCTCTGCTCTGTGTTGAGACAGAGGGCTCAGCTGAGCAGACTGGTGGTTGTGTGTGTATGGTGCTATTCTGCTGTGAAGGGGACTTTCACTACAATCAGGCCACTCACTCGCTACCTTTCTACTGGAGTTGAGGTGCTGCAGTGTGTGTGGGTGGGTGTGTAGGTGGGTGCCAGCGTGTGGGTGGGTGGTTGCCAGTGTGTGTGGGTGGGTGCCAGTGTGTGTGTGTGGGTGGGTGCCAGTGTGTGTGGGTGCCAGTGTGTGTGGGTGGGTGCCAGTGTGTGTGGGTGGGTGCCAGTGTGTGTGTGGGTGCCAGTGTGTGTGGGTGCCAGTGTGTGTGGGTGGGTGCCAGTGTGTGTGGGTGGGTGCCAGTGTGGGTGGGTGGGTGCCAGTGTGTGTGGGTGGGTGGGTGCCAGTGTGTGTGGGTGGGTGCCAGCATGTGTGTTGACATACACATATGAAACATACACACATCTGACAGAAGACAAAGACATGAGATACATCTAACATACTTCTACGGAACATTCCATGATCCAGCTGATACCCAACACCACAGTACCCCTCATAGTACCCTGCTGTCCCTTAACTTCAGGGGACACAACTACAGGACACAGCTACACATTCTCTCTGGCCTGGGACACCCTGCCACCCCCACCTCTTCTTTCCATTTACACCCCCCAATACCCCAGCCAGCCCTGTCTGTGTGGTACGGGTGCTTAGCGGAACCGGGAGGAGAATGAAAGCAAACTTGTGTTCCCGTCCAAGAGGAAGGAGGAGGCTCGGACGGCTGTCCATTAGCAGCAGGCTAAACGGGCCATGTCAGCCTCCCTATTGGCTGGAGGCTGACTGTATCAACCTCGGAATTGGTTAGAACTGAGAGACACCCGGGTTGAGGCAGGGGTCAAGAGAGAGGACACACAGAGGTCACGGAGAGAGAAAGAGTCAGAGTTAAAAAAACATAAAGGGGTCCAGGACAAAGAGAACAGAGGAGACTCACGGCAAGACCAGAGGCTAAATACTGAATGCATGCAAGAGCATCTTGTCCTATAGACTGCCATTATGTACAGTATAATAGCTTTCATTAATATGAGCTGATTCTTGTCCATCCTTAGTACAGTACAGTTCATGCTGAATGTGGAGCCAATCAAAACTAACTTCCCTGTTACCTTCAGAAAAGCACTGCTGATGTTGACCTCTTGACCTGGGACACGGCCCTTGCCTTGAGAGCAAGACATTGTGTTCATCCAAAATGGCACCCTTACCCATTCCCTATATAGTGAACTACTTTAGACCAGACCCCTATGAGCCATGGTCAAAAGTAGTGCACTATAAAGAGAATATGGTGCTGTTTGGCACGCAACCTTGGTCCGTTTGTCCTTTTGACCCAAGAAATGCAGAGAAAAGAAACAACATGATATGGTAATGGAAGTATGAATACGCTCTCATGGACTTCTGAGAAAACACACAGGGAAGAAAGGTTAACACATCAACAACGGCACTATTAACCCAGAGTGGGCAAACAGCAGCAGGCTAAAGACTGGGAGGACACAACAAGGCTGTCTGCAGGCCATATCAACTATTATATAGAGCCCGTAAAGTAGCTACAACCATTCAGAGCCTGCTCCCCAAATGGCATCCCATTCCCCAAAGAGCTCTGGTCAAAAGTAGACGCACTATGTAGGGAATAGGGTGCCATTTGGGAAGAAAAGGGAAGCTGGATATAGGGCTATCTTCAAATGGTTAAAAGGGCTGCTTAAGCCTTAGGGCACAACTTCTCTAAGTACAGACCAGGGTTCAATGGATCATACCACTTAACATTACAGTCCATTTCTACTAATCAACTCCTTATTCAATTAACTGACCGACTCCGTATACCATTATTTAGTCTTCACTGACGGGGGCTGCGTCTCAAATGATACCCTATTGCCTCTATCGTGCACTTCTTTTGACTACAGCCCCATGGGCCCTGGTCAAAAGTAGTGCACAATATAGGGATAGTGTGCCATTTAAGACACAGCCTGGTTCTAAATGCCCGGGAGGAGGGAGAAACAGTACCATTGTCTCTGAATCAGCTTGTAGGTAATAATACGGCAGCTATTTAAACAGAAGTGGAACATGGTATATAGAAGGTTTATCCTAATATCACTAGCCACACCCTGAACGAGTCCATTTCGAGAAGAGGGGAAAAACAACATTAGAGCCTGTGGATGAAAATGACACTGAAACGAAGGGGCTCCATCATAGCTGGTTGTCTGAATGTAGCCATTTAGAGTGATTCTGGTTTGGCTTTGATCTTGGACACTCAAGTAGGGCCATGACATTAGATATGATGACATGTTATAATTAGTGGGTAGCTGTATCTGTGGGACATGCGCTACGTTGGTCTACAACAGGGGTGTCCAACTCATTTTGCCTCGGGGGCCGCATTTGGTCTGCAACGAGGGCCGCACTGAAAATTCCTTGCAGTCAAAATTTTGAAAAAATTGTCCTCTATCCATCGTTTTTGGAATTTTCGATGCTCCCTACTGTCTAATGATTATCAGCGAGCTGGACAGTCAATAAACTATGAATATATGTCAATTATTTCATTTCTACACAGTTTTGATTTGGTTTTAGTCATTTTAAAGTATAATGAGTCCGGTTCCCTCCTCTACATAAAAATAATAAAAATAAAAATGTGTTTTACTCCTGACACCTATATGTTTGACACTTCTGGACTAATAGTTGAACTCCTCTGAGAAAGATGGAAGGGAGGAGAGGAGCAGAGTGGAGAGGAAAGGAAGGTAGAGCATGGCGCTTGATTCCCGCGACCAGCCACACATACTGTAAAATGTATTCAAGCATGACCAAGTCGCTTTGGATAATAGCGTCTGCTAAATGACATATATTTCTCTCTCATCTCAACACTCCACACTTTCTCCTCCCATCCACCCCTTTTCCTCTCTCCCCTCCCCTCCTCTCCAAAAAGCGTATGAGTGTTTGCTGGGTACAGATGTGATATGTGAAGACAGCCCTGACTGGGCCTGCTGTTACACCCCTGGAACAGCAGCTCCACTCCGCAACGCAACCTGTCCATTATGTACCCCATCACTAATTCATAGCACATCTTTTATTGATACACAGACACACCCTTACGCGCAGATATGTGCGTGTGAGAATGTGAGTCACACTCTGACTATGTCTGTGTGTGTCAGAGTGTGAAAGAATGTTTAGGAGAGCCTCTATGTGCATATGCAGTAAATATATACAGTACCAGTCAAAAGTTTGGACACACCTACTCATTCAAGGGTTTTTCTTGATTTTTACTCTTTTCTACATTGTAGAATAATAAGTGAAGAAATCAAAACTATGAAATAACACATATGGAATCATATAAAAAAAAAAAGTGTTAAACAAATCAAAATATATTTCATATTTGAGTAGCCACCCTTTGCCAGCTTTGCACACTCCTGGCATTATCTCAACCAGCTTCATGAGGTAGTCACCTGGAATGCATTTCAATAAACAGCTGTGCCTTGTTAAAAGTTCATTTGTGGAATTTCTTTCCTTCTTAATGCGTTTGAGCCAATCAGTTGTGTTGTGACAAGGTAGGGGTGGTATACAGAAGATATCCCCTATTTGGTAAAAGACCAAGTCCATATTATGGCAAGAACAGATCAAATAAGCAAAGAGAAATGACAGTCCATCATTACTTTAAGACATGAAGGTCAGTCCATGCAGAACATTTCAAGAACTTTCTTCAAGTGCAGTCGCAAAAACCATAAAGCGCAATGATGAAACTGGCTCTCATGAGGACCGCCACAGGAAAGGAAGACCCAGTTACCTCTGCTGTAGATGATAAGTTCATTACAGTTACCAGCCTCAGAAATTGCAGCCCAAATAGATGCGTCACAGAGTTCAAGTAACAGACACATCTCAACATCAGCTGTTCAGAGGAATCAGTGAATCATAGTTGAATTGCTGCAAAGAAATCACTACTAAAGGACACCAATAAGAAGAAGACACTTGCTTGGGCCAAGGAACACAAGCAATGGACATTAGACCGGTGGAAATCTGTCCTTTGGTCTGATGAGTCCAAATGTGAGAATTTTTGTTCCAACCACCGTGAAGCATGGAGGAGGAAGTGTGATGGTGTGGGGGCACTTTGCTGGTGAGACTGTCAGCGATTTATTTAGAATTCAAGGCACACTTAACCAGCATGGCTACCACAGCATTCTGCAGCAATACGTCATCCCATTTGGTTTGCGCAGTGGGACTATAACAGGACAATGACCCAACACACCTCCAGGCTGTGTAAGGGCTATTTGACCAAGAAGGCGTGATGGAGTGCTGCATCAGATGACCTGGTCTCCACAGTCCCCCGACCTCAACCCAAGTGAGAATGTTTGGGATGAGGTGGACCGTAGAGTGAAGGAAAAGCAGCCAACAAGTGCTCAGTATATGTGGGAAGTCCTTCAAGACTGTTGGAAAAGCATTCCAGGTGAAGCTGGTTGAGAGAATGCAAAGCTGTCAACAAGGCAAAGGGTGGCTAATTTGAAGATTATATTTTGATTTGTTCAACACTTTTTTGGTTACTACATGATTCCATATGTGTTATTTCATAGTTTCAATGTCTTCACTATCATTCTACAATGTAGAAAATAGTAAAAATAAAGAAAAACCCTGGAATGAGTAGGTGTGTCCAACATTTTGACTGGTACTGTACATATGCACATATAGGTGTATGCATGTGTTTGAGTGTGCCAGCATAAACAAATGCTTTAGTAAATATACAGATGTATGTAGTACAATCAGTGCATTTATTAGTCATCTACTCATGCTACAGGAGAAAGGCTGTATGGCTCCAGATGGATGCGAGTCATAGGTCAAAATAGTGGAGTCAGAGTTAAAGGATACAAGTAGTAATCATACAACAGACTAAAGTGGAGCATAACTTGGAGACACCTCAGATACAGCGTCCTTTTCCTAAATTCCACTCCTCTAAAATGTCTCCTGGTTTGAAAGTGTTTCACTGCTGACAACCCAAAACAGACCTTGAACATCACACAGACATTTGTAAGATGTGCTTCTGACTCTCCCGGTCTCACTCTCTCTCTCTCCCAAGCCCTGTTTCTCTTTCCTTCTCTCTTTCTTCATGTCTCGCTCTCTTTCTTCATGTCTCACTCTCTCTCTCTCCCAAGCCCTGTTTCTCTTTCCTTCTCTCTTTCTTCATGTCTCACTCTCTCTCTCTCCCAAGCCCTGTTTCTCTTTCCTTCTCTCTTTCTTCATGTCTCGCTCTCTTTCTTCATGAACTCTTACAGCGTCTCTCCCCAAAGCAAGCTGTTAAGTGCAGTCTACAAAAACCGCCACATAAAGACAATTTGAGAAAGGCTAGGACACTCTGCGCCCCCCTTCTCATAACCCTAACCATAAACCTAACCCCAACCCTAATTTTAACTCTAATCCCCTAAGCCTAAAATAGCCTTCTTCCTTGTGGGACCGGCACATTTTCCTTGTTTTACTATCCTTGTGAGTACTTCTGGTCCACACACGATAGTAAAACTAAACACACACCTCTAGGCTAGCAGGGCAGAGTGGCACGATAAATGCTACAATGACATCCAGGCCTAACGTATCAGTGGAGGAGAGCAAAAGAAAGGGAGGAGAGGAGAAAAGGAAGAGGGGGGTAAGCGGTGATGGCTCTGAATACAGGAATTATTCTTCCTCGTCTCACACTGTCACCACGGATTACTCTCACGCTCTCGGCTGGCTGCAGAGAGAGGGAGGGAGAGGTAGAAGAGAGAGAGAGAGAGAGGGAGGGGAGGAGAGAGAGAGGTAGAGAGAGAGAGAGAGAGAGAGAGAGAGAGAGGGAGGGAGAGGTAGAGAGAGAGAGAGAGTAGAGAGAGAGAGAGAGAGAGAGAGAGAGAGAGAGAGAGAGAGAGGAAGAGAAAGAAAGGAAAAGAGAGGGAGAGAAAGAGAGGAAGAGGGAGAGAGAGAGAGAGAGAGAGAGGGAGAAGAAAGAGAGAGAGAGAGAGAGAGAGAGAGAAAGAAAGGAAAAGAGAGAGAGAGAGAGGAAGAGAAAGAAAGGAAAGAGAGAGAGAGAGAGAGGAAGAGAAAGAAAGGAAAAGAGAGAGAGAGAGAGGAAGAGAAAGAAAGGAAAAGAGAGAGAGAGAGAGGAAGAGAAAGAAAGGAAAAGAGAGAGAGAGAGAGAGGAAGAGAAAGAAAGGAAAAGAGAGAGAGAGAGGAAGAGAAAGAAAGGAGAGAGAGAGAGAGAGAGAGGAAGAGAAAGAAAGGAAAGAGAGAGAGAGAGAGGAAGAGAAAGAAAGGAAAAGAGAGAGAGAGAGAGGAAGAGAAAGAAAGGAAAAGAGAGAGAGAGAGAGAGGAAGAGAAAGAAAGGAAAGAGAGAGAGAGAGAGAGAGGAAGAGAAAGAAAGGAAAACAGAGAGAGAGAGAGAGAGGAAGAGGAAGAGAAAGAAAGGAAAAGAGAGAGAGAGGAGGAAGAGAAAGAAAGGAAAAGAGAGAGAGAGAGAGAGAGAGAGAGAGAGAGGAAGAGAAAGAAAGGAAAAGAGAGAGAGATAGAGAGAGAGAGGAAGAGGAGGAGAAAGAAAGGAAAAGAGAGGAGAGAGAGAGGAAGAGAAAGAAAGGAAAAGAGAGAGAGAGAGAGAGAGAGGAAGGAGGAGAAAGAAAGGAAAAAGAGAGAGAGAGAGAGAGAGGAAGAGGAAGAGAAAGAAAGGAAAAGAGAGAGCGAGAGAGAGGAAGAGAAAGAAAGGAAAAGAGAGAGAGAGAGAGAGAGAGAGGAAGAGGAGGAGAAAGAAAGGAAAAGAGAGAGAGAGAGAGAGAGAGAGAGAGGAAGAGGAAGAGAAAGAAAGGAAAAGAGAGAGAGAGGAAGAGAAAGAAAGGAAAAGAGAGAGAGAGAGAGAGAGGAAGAGGAAGAGAAAGAAAGGAAAAGAGAGAGAGAGAGAGAGGAAGAGAAAGAAAGGAAAAGAGAGACCCACCAGTGAATGGAGGAGTGCTTGGGGGCAGAAATAATGACATTGCTCTTCTTTCCCTCTCCCTTGTTTTTCCTCAGCACCATACTCTTCAGCCTCAACTCACGTCACCTCAACTCTCTTTTCTTTCACAGGGTTCCCTTCTTTTTTTCTCTTTTCTTTTCGCAGCTCAGCTAAGTGTGTTTCAGTGGTACAGAGAATGCACTCAGTGTCTTTCTCTGTCTCCAGTGAAGCAAGGTAGAACAGGACCCTGGGTTTCTCTGTCTCCAGTGAAGCAGGTTAGAACAGGACCCTGGGTTTCTCTTGTCTCCAGTGAAGCAGGTTAGAACAGGACCCTGGGTTTCTCTGTCTCCAGTGAAGCAGGTTAGAACAGGACCCTGGGTTTCTCTGTCTCCAGTGAAGCAAGGTAGAACAGGACCCTGGGTTTCTCTGTCTCCAGTGAAGCAGGTTAGAACAGGACCCTGGGTTTCTCTGTCTCCAGTGAAGCAGGTTAGAACAGGACCCTGGGTTTCTCTGTCTCCAGTGAAGCAGGTTAGAACAGGACCCTGAGTTTCTCTGTCTCCAGTGAAGCAAGGTAGAACAGGACCCTGGGTTTCTCTGTCTCCAGTGAAGCAGGTTAGAACAGGACCCTGGGTTTCTCTGTCTCCAGTGAAGCAGGTTAGAACAGGACCCTGGGTTTCTCTGTCTCCAGTGAAGCAGGTTAGAACAGGACCCTGGGTTTCTCTGTCTCCAGTGAAGCAGGTTAGAACAGGACCCTGGGTTTCTCTGTCTCCAGTGAAGCAAGGTAGAACAGGACCCTGGGTTTCTCTGTCTCCAGTGAAGCAGGTTAGAACAGGACCCTGGGTTTCTCTGTCTCCAGTGAAGCAAGGTAGAACAGGACCCTGGGTTTCTCTGTCTCCAGTGAAGCAGGTCAGAACAGGACACCGGGGGCAGGTGCCAAAATGAACAACTGATATTTTTCAGTGAAGTATACAAATGGTGTGTGAGGAGAACGGAGGGGTGACCCTCCTGCTGGTTAACCCAACAAGTGTGAGGAGAACGGAGGGGTGACCCTCCTGCTGGTTAACCCAACAAGGGTGAGGAGAACGGAGGGGTGACCCTCCTGCTGGTTAACCCAACAAGTGTGAGGAGGACGGAGGGGTGACACTCCTGCTGGTTAACCCAACAAGTGTGAGGAGGACGGAGGGGTGACCCTCCTGCTGGTTAACCCAACAAGTGTGAGGAGGACGGAGGGGTGACCCTCCTGCTGGTTAACCCAACAAGTGTGAGAAGAACGGAGGGGTGACCCTCCTGCTGGTTAACCCAACAAGTGTGAGGAGAACGGAGGGGTGACCCTCCTGCTGGTTAACCCAACAAGTGTGAGGAGGACAGAGGGGTGACCCTCCTGCTGGTTAACCCAACAAGTGTGAGGAGGACAGAGGGGTGACCCTCCTGCTCATTAACCCAACAAGTGTGAGGAGGACGGAGGGGTGCCCCCCCCTGCTGGTTAACCCAACAAGTGTGAGGAGGACAGAGGGGTGACCCTCCTGCTGGTTAACCCAACAAGTGTGAGGAGGACAGAGGGGTGACCCTCCTGCTGGTTAACCCAACAAGTGTGAGGAGGACGGAGGGGTGACCCTCCTGCTGGTTAACCCAACAAGTGTGAGGAGGACAGAGGGGTGACCCTCCTGCTCATTAACCCAACAAGTGTGAGGAGGACGGAGGGGTGCCCCCCCTGTTGGTTAACCCAACAAGTGTGAGGAGGACAGAGGGGTGACCCTCCTGCTGGTTAACCCAACAAGTGTGAGGAGGACGGAGGGGTGACCCTCCTGCTGGTTAACCCAACAAGTGTGAGGAGGACGGAGGGGTGACCCTCCTGCTGGTTAACCCAACAAGTGTGAGGAGGACGGAGGGGCGACCCTCCTGCTGGTTAACCCAACAAGTGTGAGGAGGACAGAGGGGTGACCCTCCTGCTGGTTAACCCAACAAGTGTGAGGAGGACAGAGGGGTGACCCTCCTGCTGGTTAACCCAACAAGTGTGAGGAGGACGGAGGGGTGACCCTCCTGCTGGTTAACCCAACAAGTGTGAGGAGGACAGAGGGGTGACCCTCCTGCTGGTTAACCCAACAAGTGTGAGGAGGACAGAGGGGTGACCCTCCTGCTCATTAACCCAACAAGTGTGAGGAGGACGGAGGGGTGCCCCCCCTGCTGGTTAACCCAACAAGTGTGAGGAGGACAGAGGGGTGACCCTCCTGCTGGTTAACCCAACAAGTGTGAGGAGGACAGAGGGGTGACCCTCCTGCTCATTAACCCAACAAGTGTGAGGAGGACGGAGGGGTGCCCCCCCCTGCTGGTTAACCCAACAAGTGTGAGGAGGACAGAGGGGTGACCCTCCTGCTGGTTAACCCAACAAGTGTGAGGAGGACAGAGGGGTAACCCTCCTGCTGGTTAACCCAACAAGTGTGAGGAGGACAGAGGGGTGACCCTCCTGCTGGTTAACCCAACAAGTGTGAGGAGGACGGAGGGGTGACCCCCCTGCTCATTAATCCAACAAGTGTGAGGAGGACAGAGGGGTGACCCTCCTGCTGGTTAACCCAACACGTGTGAGGAGGACAGAGGGGTGTTCCTCCTGCTGGTTAACCCAACAAGTGTGAGGAGGACGGAGGGGTGACCCTCCTGCTGGTTAACCCAACAAGTGTGAGGAGGACAGAGGGGTGCCCCCCTGCTGGTTAACCCAACAAGTGTGAGGAGGACAGAGGGGTGACCCTCCTGCTGGTTAACCCAACAAGTGTGAGGAGGACAGAGGGGTGACCCTCCTGCTGGTTAACCCAACAAGTGTGAGGAGGACGGAGGGGTGCCCCCCCCCTGCTCATTAACCCAACAAGTGTGAGGAGGACAGAGGGGTGACCCTCCTGCTGGTTAACCCAACAAGTGTGAGGAGGACGGAGGGGTGACCCTCCTGCTGGTTAACCCAACAAGTGTGAGGAGGACAGAGAGGTGACCCTCCTGCTGGTTAACCCAACAAGTGTGAGGAGGACAGAGGGGTGACCCTCCTGCTGGTTAACCCAACAAGTGTGAGGAGGACGGAGGGGTGACCCTCCTGCTGGTTAACCCAACAAGTGTGAGGAGGACGGGGGGGTGACCCTCCTGCTGGTTAACCCAACAAGTGTGAGGAGGACAGAGGGGTGACCCTCCTGCTGGTTAACCCAACAAGTGTGAGGAGGACGGGGGGGTGACCCTCCTGCTGGTTAACCCAACAAGTGTGAGGAGGACAGAGGGGTGACCCTCCTGCTGGTTAACCCAACAAGTGTGAGGAGGACAGAGGCGTGACCCCCCTGCTCATTAACCCAACAAGTGTGAGGAGGACGGAGGGGTGCCCCCCCTGCTGGTTAACCCAACAAGTGTGAGGAGGACAGAGGGGTGACCCCCCTGCTCATTAACCCAACAAGTGTGAGGAGGACGAAGGGGTGCCCCCCTTGCTCACTAACCCAACAAGTGTGAGGAGGACAGAGGGGTGACCCTCCTGCTGGTTAACCCAACAAGTGTGAGGAGGACAGAGGGGTGACCCTCCTGCTGGTTAACCCAACAAGTGTGAGGAGGACGGAGGGGTGCCCCCCCTGCTCATTAACACAACAAGTGTGAGGAGGACAGAGGGGTGACCCTCCTGCTGGTTAACCCAACAAGTGTGAGGAGGACAGAGGGGTGCCCCCCCTGCTCATTAACCCAACAAGTGTCAGGAGGACGGAGGGGTGCCCCCCCTGCTCATTAACCCAACAAGTGTGAGGAGGACAGAGGGGTGACCCTCCTGCTGGTTAACCCAACAAGTGTGAGGAGGACAGAGGGGTGACCCTCCTGCTGGTTAACCCAACAAGTGTGAGGAGGACAGAGGGGTGACCCTCCTGCTGGTTAACCCAACAAGTGTGAGAGGGGACAGAGGGTGACCCTCCTGCTGGTTAACCCAACAAGTGTGAGGAGGACAGAGGGGTGACCCTCCTGCTGGTTAACCCAACAAGTGTGAGGAGGACAGAGGGGTGACCCTCCTGCTGGTTAACCCAACAAGTGTGAGGAGGACGGAGGGGTGACCCTCCTGCTGGTTAACCCAACAAGTGTGAGGAGGACAGAGGCGTGACCCCCCTGCTCATTAACCCAACAAGTGTGAGGAGGACGGAGGGGTGCCCCCCCTGCTGGTTAACCCAACAAGTGTGAGGAGGACAGAGGGGTGACCCCCCTGCTCATTAACCCAACAAGTGTGAGGAGGACGAAGGGGTGCCCCCCTTGCTCACTAACCCAACAAGTGTGAGGAGGACGGAGGGGTGCCCCCCCTGCTCATTAACCCAACAAGTGTGAGGAGGACAGAGGGGTGACCCTCCTGCTGGTTAACCCAACAAGTGTGAGGAGGACGGAGGGGTGACCCTCCTGCTGGTTAACCCAACAAGTGTGAGGAGGACAGAGAGGTGACCCTCCTGCTGGTTAACCCAACAAGTGTGAGGAGGACAGAGGGGTGACCCTCCTGCTGGTTAACCCAACAAGTGTGAGGAGGACGGAGGGGTGACCCCCCTGCTCATTAACCCAACAAGTGTGAGGAGGACAGAGGGGTGACCCTCCTGCTGGTTAACCCAACAAGTGTGAGGGGGACAGAGGGGTGACCATCCTGCTGGTTAACCCAACAAGTGTGAGGAGGACAGAGGGGTGACCCTCCTGCTGGTTAACCCAACAAGTGTGAGGAGGACAGAGGGGTGACCCTCCTGCTGGTTAACCCAACAAGTGTGAGGAGGACGGAGGGGTGCCCCCCCTGCTCATTAACCCAAAAAGTGTGAGGAGGACAGAGGGGTGACCCTCCTGCTGGTTAACCCAACAAGTGTGAGGAGGACAGAGGGGTGACCCTCCTGCTGGTTAACCCAACAAGTGTGAGGAGGACGGAGGGGTGACCCTCCTGCTGGTTAACCCAACAAGTGTGAGGAGGACAGAGGGGTGACCCTCCTGCTGGTTAACCCAACAAGTGTGAGGAGGACAGAGGGGTGACCCCCCTGCTCATTAACCCAACAAGTGTGAGGAGGACGGAGGGGTGCCCCCCCTGCTCATTAACCCAACAAGTGTGAGGAGGACGGAGGGGTGCCCCCCCTGCTCACTAACCCAACAAGTGTGAGGAGGACAGAGGGGTGACCCTCCTGCTGGTTAACCCAACAAGTGTGAGGAGGACAGAGGCGTGACCCCCCTGCTCATTAACCCAACAAGTGTGAGGAGGACGGAGGGGTGCCCCCCCTGCTGGTTAACCCAACAAGTGTGAGGAGGACAGAGGGGTGACCCCCCTGCTCATTAACCCAACAAGTGTGAGGAGGACGAAGGGGTGCCCCCCTTGCTCACTAACCCAACAAGTGTGAGGAGGACAGAGGGGTGACCCTCCTGCTGGTTAAGTGTGAGGAGGACAGAGGGGTGACCCTCCTGCTGGTTAACCCAACAAGTGTGAGGAGGACAGAGGGGTGACCCTCCTGCTGGTTAACCCAACAAGTGTGAGGAGGACGGAGGGGTGCCCCCCCTGCTCATTAACACAACAAGTGTGAGGAGGACAGAGGGGTGACCCTCCTGCTGGTTAACCCAACAAGTGTGAGGAGGACAGAGGGGTGCCCCCCCTGCTCATTAACCCAACAAGTGTCAGGAGGACGGAGGGGTGCCCCCCCTGCTCATTAACCCAACAAGTGTGAGGAGGACAGAGGGGTGACCCTCCTGCTGGTTAACCCAACAAGTGTGAGGAGGACAGAGGGGTGACCCTCCTGCTGGTTAACCCAACAAGTGTGAGGAGGACAGAGGGGTGACCCTCCTGCTGGTTAACCCAACAAGTGTGAGGAGGACAGAGGGGTGACCCTCCTGCTGGTTAACCCAACAAGTGTGAGGAGGACAGAGGGGTGACCCTCCTGCTGGTTAACCCAACAAGTGTGAGGAGGACAGAGGGGTGACCCTCCTGCTGGTTAACCCAACAAGTGTGAGGAGGACAGAGGGGTGACCCTCCTGCTGGTTAACCCAACAAGTGTGAGGAGGACAGAGGGGTGACCCTCCTGCTGGTTAACCCAACAAGTGTGAGGAGGACAGAGGGGTGACCCCCCCTGCTCATTAACCCAACAAGTGTGAGGAGGACAGAGGGGTGACCCTCCTGCTGGTTAACCCAACAAGTGTGAGGAGGACAGAGGGTGACCCTCCTGCTGGTTAACCCAACAAGTGTGAGGAGGACGGAGGGTGACCCCCTGCTCATTAACCCAACAAGTGTGAGGAGGACAGAGGGGTGACCCTCCTGCTGGTTAACCCAACAAGTGTGAGGAGGACGGAGGGGTGACCCTCCTGCTGGTTAACCCAACAAGTGTGAGGAGGACAGAGGGGTGACCCTCCTGCTGGTTAACCCAACAAGTGTGAGGAGGACAGAGGGGTGACCCTCCTGCTGGTTAACCCAACAAGTGTGAGGAGGACGGAGGGGTGACCCCCCTGCTCATTAACCCAACAAGTGTGAGGAGGACAGAGGGGGTCCCCCCTGCTGGTTAACCCAACAAGTGTGAGGAGGACAGAGGGGTGACCCTCCTGCTGGTTAACCCAACAAGTGTGAGGAGGACAGAGGGGTGACCCTCCTGCTGGTTAACCCAACAAGTGTGAGGAGGACAGAGGGGTGACCCTCCTGCTGGTTAACCCAACAAGTGTGAGGAGGACGGAGGGGTGCCCCCCCTGCTCATTAACCCAACAAGTGTGAGGAGGACAGAGGGGTGACCCTCCTGCTGGTTAACCCAACAAGTGTGAGGAGGACGGAGGGGTGACCCTCCTGCTGGTTAACCCAACAAGTGTGAGGAGGACAGAGAGGTGACCCTCCTGCTGGTTAACCCAACAAGTGTGAGGAGGACAGAGGGGTGACCCTCCTGCTGGTTAACCCAACAAGTGTGAGGAGGACAGAGGGGTGACCCTCCTGCTGGTTAACCCAACAAGTGTGAGGAGGACGGAGGGGTGACCCTCCTGCTGGTTAACCCAACAAGTGTGAGGAGGACGGAGGGGTGACCCTCCTGCTGGTTAACCCAACAAGTGTGAGGAGGACAGAGGGTGACCCTCCTGCTGGTTAACCCAACAAGTGTGAGGAGGACAGAGGGTGACCCTCCTGCTGGTTAACCCAACAAGTGTGAGGAGGACGGAGGGGTGACCCCCCTGCTCATTAACCCAACAAGTGTGAGGAGGACAGAGGGGTGACCCTCCTGCTGGTTAACCCAACAAGTGTGAGGAGGACGGAGGGGTGACCCTCCTGCTGGTTAACCCAACAAGTGTGAGGAGGACAGAGGGGTGACCCTCCTGCTGGTTAACCCAACAAGTGTGAGGAGGACAGAGGGGTGACCCTCCTGCTCATTAACCCAACAAGTGTGAGGAGGACAGAGGGGTGACCCTCCTGCTGGTTAACCCAACAAGTGTCAGGAGGACAGAGGGTGACCCTCCTGCTGGTTAACCCAACAAGTGTGAGGAGGACAGAGGGGTGACCCTCCTGCTGGTTAACCCAACAAGTGTGAGGAGGACAGAGGGGTGACCCTCCTGCTGGTTAACCCAACAAGTGTGAGGAGGACGGAGGGGTGACCCTCCTGCTGGTTAACCCAACAAGTGTGAGGAGGACGGAGGGGTGACCCTCCTGCTGGTTAACCCAACAAGTGAGGAGGACAGAGGGGTAACCCTCCTGCTGGTTAACCCAGCAAGTGTGAGGAGGACGGAGGGGTGACCCTCCTGCTGGTTAACCCAACAAGTGTGAGGAGGACAGAGGGGTGACCCTCCTGCTGGTTAACCCAACAAGTGTGAGGAGGACAGAGGGGTGACCCTCCTGCTGGTTAACCCAACAAGTGTGAGGAGGACAGAGGGGTGACCCTCCTGCTGGTTAACCCAACAAGTGTGAGGAGGACAGAGGGGTGACCCTCCTGCTGGTTAACCCAACAAGTGTGAGGAGGACGGAGGGGTGACCCTCCTGCTGGTTAACCCAACAAGTGTGAGGAGGACAGAGGGGTTCCCCCCCTGCTGGTTAACCCAACAAGTGTGAGGAGGACAGAGGGGTGACCCTCCTGCTGGTTAACCCAACAAGTGTGAGGAGGACAGAGGGTGTGACCCTCCTGCTGGTTAACCCAACAAGTGTGAGGAGGACAGAGGGGTGACCCTCCTGCTGGTTAACCCAACAAGTGTGAGGAGGACGGAGGGGTGACCCTCCTGCTGGTTAACCCAACAAGTGTGTGGAGGACAGAGGGGTGACCCTCCTGCTGGTTAACCCAACAAGTGTGAGGAGGACGGAGGGGTGACCCTCCTGCTGGTTAACCCAACAAGTGTGAGGAGGACAGAGGGTGACCCTCCTGCTGGTTAACCCAACAAGTGTGAGGAGGACGGAGGGGTGACCCTCCTGCTGGTTAACCCAACAAGTGTGAGGAGGACAGAGGGGTGACCCTCCTGCTGGTTAACCCAACAAGTGTGAGGAGGACGGAGGGGTGACCCTCCTGCTGGTTAACCCAACAAGTGTGAGGAGGACAGAGGGGTGACCCTCCTGCTGGTTAACCCAACAAGTGTGAGGAGGACAGAGGGGTGACCCTCCTGCTGGTTAACCCAACAAGTGTGAGGAGGACAGAGGGTGACCCTCCTGCTGGTTAACCCAACAAGTGTGAGGAGGACAGAGGGGTTAACCCCCTGCTGGTTAACCCAACAAGTGTGAGGAGGACAGAGGGGTGACCCTCCTGCTGGTTAACCCAACAAGTGTGAGGAGGACAGAGGGGTGACCCTCCTGCTGGTTAACCCAACAAGTGTGAGGAGGACGGAGGGTGCCCCCTGCTCATTAACCCAACAAGTGTGAGGAGGACAGAGGGGTGACCCTCCTGCTGGTTAACCCAACAAGTGTGAGGAGGACGGAGGGGTGACCCTCCTGCTGGTTAACCCAACAAGTGTGAGGAGGACAGAGAGGTGACCCTCCTGCTGGTTAACCCAACAAGTGTGAGGAGGACAGAGGGGTGACCCTCCTGCTGGTTAACCCAACAAGTGTGAGGAGGACGGAGGGGTGACCCTCCTGCTGGTTAACCCAACAAGTGTGAGGAGGACGGGGGGGTGACCCTCCTGCTGGTTAACCCAACAAGTGTGAGGAGGACGGAGGGGTGACCCTCCTGCTGGTTAACCCAACAAGTGTGAGGAGGACAGAGGGGTAACCCTCCTGCTGGTTAACCCAACAAGTGTGAGGAGGACAGAGGGGTGACCCTCCTGCTGGTTAACCCAACAAGTGTGAGGAGGACGGAGGGGTGACCCCCTGCTCATTAACCCAACAAGTGTGAGGAGGACAGAGGGGTGACCCTCCTGCTGGTTAACCCAACAAGTGTGAGGAGGACGGAGGGGTGACCCTCCTGCTGGTTAACCCAACAAGTGTGAGGAGGACAGAGGGGTGACCCTCCTGCTGGTTAACCCAACAAGTGTGAGGAGGACGGAGGGGTGACCCCCCTGCTCATTAACCCAACAAGTGTGAGGAGGACAGAGGGGTGACCCTCCTGCTGGTTAACCCAACAAGTGTGAGGAGGACGGAGGGGTGACCCTCCTGCTGGTTAACCCAACAAGTGTGAGGAGGACAGAGGGGTGACCCTCCTGCTGGTTAACCCAACAAGTGTGAGGAGGACAGAGGGGTGACCCTCCTGCTCATTAATCCAACAAGTGTGAGAAGGACAGAGGGGTGACCCTCCTGCTGGTTAACCCAACAAGTGTGAGGAGGACAGAGGGGTGACCCTCCTGCTGGTTAACCCAACAAGTGTGAGGAGGACGGAGGGGTGACACTCCTGCTGGTTAACCCAACAAGTGTGAGGAGGACGGAGGGGTGACCCTCCTGCTGGTTAACCCAACAAGTGTGAGGAGGACGGAGGGGTGACCCTCCTGCTGGTTAACCCAACAAGTGAGGAGGACAGAGGGGTAACCCTCCTGCTGGTTAACCCAGCAAGTGTGAGGAGGACGGAGGGGTGACCCTCCTGCTGGTTAACCCAACAAGTGTGAGGAGGACAGAGGGGTGACCCTCCTGCTGGTTAACCCAACAGGTGTGAGGAGGACGGGGGGGTGACCCTCCTGCTGGTTAACCCAACAAGTGTGAGGAGGACAGAGGGGTGACCCTCCTGCTGGTTAACCCAACAAGTGTGAGGAGGACAGAGGGGTGACCCTCCTGCTGGTTAACCCAACAAGTGTGAGGAGGACGGAGGGGTGACCCTCCTGCTGGTTAACCCAACAAGTGTGAGGAGGACAGAGGGGTTCCCCCCCTGCTGGTTAACCCAACAAGTGTGAGGAGGACAGAGGGGTGACCCTCCTGCTGGTTAACCCAACAAGTGTGAGGAGGACAGAGGGGTGACCCTCCTGCTGGTTAACCCAACAAGTGTGAGGAGGACGGAGGGGTGCCCCCCCTGCTCATTAACCCAACAAGTGTGAGGAGGACAGAGGGGTGACCCTCCTGCTGGTTAACCCAACAAGTGTGAGGAGGACGGAGGGGTGACCCTCCTGCTGGTTAACCCAACAAGTGTGAGGAGGACAGAGAGGTGACCCTCCTGCTGGTTAACCCAACAAGTGTGAGGAGGACAGAGGGGTGACCCTCCTGCTGGTTAACCCAACAAGTGTGAGGAGGACGGAGGGGTGACCCTCCTGCTGGTTAACCCAACAAGTGTGAGGAGGACAGGGGGTGACCCTCCTGCTGGTTAACCCAACAAGTGTGAGGAGGACGGAGGGGTGACCCTCCTGCTGGTTAACCCAACAAGTGTGAGGAGGACAGAGGGGTGACCCTCCTGCTGGTTAACCCAACAAGTGTGAGGAGGACGGAGGGGTGACCCCCCTGCTCATTAACCCAACAAGTGTGAGGAGGACAGAGGGGTGACCCTCCTGCTGGTTAACCCAACAAGTGTGAGGAGGACGGAGGGGTGACCCTCCTGCTGGTTAACCCAACAAGTGTGAGGAGGACAGAGGGGTGACCCTCCTGCTGGTTAACCCAACAAGTGTGAGGAGGACAGAGGGGTGCCCCCCCTGCTCATTAACCCAACAAGTGTGAGGAGGACAGAGGGGTGACCCTCCTGCTGGTTAACCCAACAAGTGTGAGGAGGACAGAGGGGTAACCCTCCTGCTGGTTAACCCAACAAGTGTGAGGAGGACGGAGGGGTGACCCTCCTGCTGGTTAACCCAACAAGTGTGAGGAGGACAGAGGGGTGACCCCCCTGCTCATTAACCCAACAAGTGTGAGGAGGACAGAGGGGTGACCCTCCTGCTGGTTAACCCAACAAGTGTGAGGAGGATGGAGGGGTGACCCTCCTGCTGGTTAACCCAACAAGTGTGAGGAGGACAGAGGGGTGACCCTCCTGCTGGTTAACCCAACAAGTGTGAGGGGGACAGAGGGGTGACCCTCCTGCTGGTTAACCCAACAAGTGTGAGGAGGACAGAGGGGTGACCCTCCTGCTGGTTAACCCAACAAGTGTGAGGAGGACAGAGGGGTGACCCTCCTGCTGGTTAACCCAACAAGTGTGAGGAGGACGGGGGGGTGACCCTCCTGCTGGTTAACCCAACAAGTGTGAGGAGGACAGAGGGGTGACCCTCCTGCTGGTTAACCCAACAAGTGTGTGGAGGACAGAGGGGTGACCCTCCTGCTGGTTAACCCAACAAGTGTGAGGAGGACGGAGGGGTGACCCTCCTGCTGGTTAACCCAACAAGTGTGAGGAGGACAGAGGGTGACCCTCCTGCTGGTTAACCCAACAAGTGTGAGGAGGACAGAGGGTGACCCTCCTGCTGGTTAACCCAACAAGTGTGAGGAGGACGGAGGGGTGACCCTCCTGCTGGTTAACCCAACAAGTGTGAGGAGGACGGGGGGGTGACCCTCCTGCTGGTTAACCCAACAAGTGTGAGGAGGACGGAGGGGTGACCCTCCTGCTGGTTAACCCAACAAGTGTGAGGAGGACAGAGGGGTGACCCTCCTGCTGGTTAACCCAACAAGTGTGAGGAGGACAGAGGGGTGACCCTCCTGCTGGTTAACCCAACAAGTGTGAGGAGGACGGAGGGGTGACCCCCCTGCTCATTAACCCAACAAGTGTGAGGAGGACAGAGGGGTGACCCTCCTGCTGGTTAACCCAACAAGTGTGAGGAGGACGGAGGGGTGACCCTCCTGCTGGTTAACCCAACAAGTGTGAGGAGGACAGAGGGGTGACCCTCCTGCTGGTTAACCCAACAAGTGTGAGGAGGACAGAGGGGTGCCCCCCCTGCTCATTAACCCAACAAGTGTGAGGAGGACAGAGGGGTGACCCTCCTGCTGGTTAACCCAACAAGTGTGAGGAGGACAGAGGGGTAACCCTCCTGCTGGTTAACCCAACAAGTGTGAGGAGGACGGAGGGGTGACCCTCCTGCTGGTTAACCCAACAAGTGTGAGGAGGACAGAGGGGTGACCCCCCTGCTCATTAACCCAACAAGTGTGAGGAGGACAGAGGGGTGACCCTCCTGCTGGTTAACCCAACAAGTGTGAGGAGGATGGAGGGGTGACCCTCCTGCTGGTTAACCCAACAAGTGTGAGGAGGACAGAGGGGTGACCCTCCTGCTGGTTAACCCAACAAGTGTGAGGGGACAGAGGGTGACCCTCCTGCTGGTTAACCCAACAAGTGTGAGGAGGACAGAGGGGTGACCCTCCTGCTGGTTAACCCAACAAGTGTGAGGAGGACAGAGGGGTGACCCTCCTGCTGGTTAACCCAACAAGTGTGAGGAGGACGGGGGGGTGACCCTCCTGCTGGTTAACCCAACAAGTGTGAGGAGGACAGAGGGGTGACCCTCCTGCTGGTTAACCCAACAAGTGTGTGGAGGACAGAGGGGTGACCCTCCTGCTGGTTAACCCAACAAGTGTGAGGAGGACAGAGAGGTGACCCTCCTGCTGGTTAACCCAACAAGTGTGAGGAGGACAGAGGGGTGACCCTCCTGCTGGTTAACCCAACAAGTGTGAGGAGGACGGAGGGGTGACCCTCCTGCTGGTTAACCCAACAAGTGTGAGGAGGACGGGGGGGTGACCCTCCTGCTGGTTAACCCAACAAGTGTGAGGAGGACGGAGGGGTGACCCTCCTGCTGGTTAACCCAACAAGTGTGAGGAGGACAGAGGGGTAACCCTCCTGCTGGTTAACCCAACAAGTGTGAGGAGGACAGAGGGGTGACCCTCCTGCTGGTTAACCCAACAAGTGTGAGGAGGACGGAGGGGTGACCCCCCTGCTCATTAACCCAACAAGTGTGAGGAGGACAGAGGGGTGACCCTCCTGCTGGTTAACCCAACAAGTGTGAGGAGGACGGAGGGGTGACCCTCCTGCTGGTTAACCCAACAAGTGTGAGGAGGACAGAGGGGTGACCCTCCTGCTGGTTAACCCAACAAGTGTGAGGAGGACAGAGGGGTGACCCTCCTGCTCATTAATCCAACAAGTGTGAGAAGGACAGAGGGGTGACTCTCCTGCTGGTTAACCCAACAAGTGTGAGGAGGACAGAGGGGTGTTCCTCCTGCTGGTTAACCCAACAAGTGTGAGGAGGACAGAGGGGTGACCCTCCTGCTGGTTAACCCAACAAGTGTGAGGAGGACGGAGGGGTGACACTCCTGCTGGTTAACCCAACAAGTGTGAGGAGGACGGAGGGGTGACCCTCCTGCTGGTTAACCCAACAAGTGTGAGGAGGACGGAGGGGTGACCCTCCTGCTGGTTAACCCAACAAGTGTGAGGAGGACAGAGGGGTAACCCTCCTGCTGGTTAACCCAGCAAGTGTGAGGAGGACGGAGGGGTGACCCTCCTGCTGGTTAACCCAACAAGTGTGAGGAGGACAGAGGGGTGACCCTCCTGCTGGTTAACCCAACAAGTGTGAGGAGGACAGAGGGGTGACCCTCCTGCTGGTTAACCCAACAAGTGTGAGGAGGACAGAGGGGTGATCCTCCTGCTGGTTAACCCAACAAGTGTGAGGAGGACAGAGGGGTGCCCCCCCTGCTCACTAACCCAACAAGTGTGAGGAGGACAGAGGGGTGCCCCCCCTGCTCACTAACCCAACAAGTGTGAGGAGGACAGAGGGGTGCCCCCCCCCCCCCCCGCTCACTAACCCAACAAGTGTGAGGAGGACAGAGGGGTGCCCCCCCTGCTCACTAACCCAACAAGTGTGAGGAGGACAGAGGGGTGCCCCCCCTGCTCATTAACCCAACAAGTCTGTATTCTCAATGGTCTAAAGCCATGTCCCCAAAGTGCAAAAAGAGGTGAAGTGAGAATTGCGTTGATGTGGTGTACGTGTGTGTGCGTTCGCTACAGCGTGTGTGTATATAACCCTGCATGTGTGTGTGTATACTGGAACCAGCAGGGAGTAATGATTGATTGGGGAAGTGGGACCTCCTACCCCATCGTGATAATGCGGTGGTCTGCTGTGTGTGTGTGTGTGTGTGTGTGTGGTGGTCTGCTGTGGTGTGTGTGTGTGTGGTGGTCTGCTGTGGTGTGTGTGTGTGTTTGTGTGGTGGTCTGCTGTGGCGTGTGTGTGTGTTTGTGTGGTGGTCTGCTGTGGCGTGTGTGTGTGTTTGTGTGGTGGTCTGCTGTGGTGTGTTTTGTTGGTCTTGTGATGGATATCTGTGTGTTAAAACAAGACTTGGTAGAAAGGAACTCAGTCAGTCACATAAACGACCTGGTAGTTTCTGCAAATGGCTACAAGAGGCTGTCCAAGTCAAACAGGAGATAGGAGCGTCATCACCAGACTACAGTAGGGAACAATAGAGGTTTTCACAGTGCCAACAGGAGAGTTGGATTCTACATTCTAGCCACGTGCCTTAATATACCCAATTTATCAAACATTATGAAACTGACTTCATGAAATGACTCACATATACTGGCCCCAAGAGGAATATTCACGTTCACATGCAATAAGTGAACTCTTTCTAGATATTCAGGGAGTAAAGAGTATTACATTAAGATCAGATTGAAAAGCAGAATGCAAAAGAGGTGTTTATGTGTGTGGCAAAAATGTGTATAGATAGAAAGGCCCTCTGCCCTTCTAACACGCTCTGTCTGTTCCTAAGTGGGACCCATAGACCTAACTTCATAGTTCCCCTGACAGGTCCCCAAACACACTGGAACGTACCACTCTCTTTGGTAGGGAGGAAATCCTCACTCCACACCAACCGATTACATCAACTGCTTGCTTTCTTCCAAACCACACAGTGAGACACACAGTAAGACACACACTGACACACACACAGTGAGACACACAGTGAGACAGACAGTGAGACAGACAGTGAGACAGACAGTGAGACACACACAGTGACACACACACAGTGAGACAGACAGTGAGACACACACTGAGACACACAGTGAGACAAACAGTAAGACACACAGTGAGACACACACTGACACACACACAGTGAGACACACAGTGAGACAGACAGTGAGACACACACTGAGACACACAGTGAGACAAACAGTAAGACACACAGTGAGACACACACACAGTGAGACACACACACAGTGAGACACACAGTGAGACACACTGACACACACACAGTGAGACAGACAGTGAGACAGACAGTGAGACAGACACAGTGAGACAGACAGTGAGACAGACAGTGAGACACACAGTGAGACAGTGAGACAGACACTGAGACACACAGTGAGACAAACAGTAAGACACACAGTGAGACACACACACAGTGAGACACACACACAGTGAGACACACACACAGTGAGACACACAGTGAGACACACTGACACACACACAGTGAGACAGACAGTGAGACAGACAGTGAGACACACAGTGAGACAGACAGTGAGACACACAGTGAGACACACAGTGAGACAGACAGTGAGACACACACTGAGACAAACAGTAAGACACACAGTGAGACACACAGTGAGACACACACACAGTGAGACACACACACAGTGAGACACACTGACACACACACAGTGAGACAGACAGTGAGACAGACAGTGAGACAGACAGTGAGACAGACAGTGAGACACACAGTGAGACAGACAGTGAGACACACAGTGAGACATACAGTGAGACAGACAGTGAGACAGACAGTGAGACACACAGTGAGACAGTGTGACAGACAGTGAGACAGACACGCACACGGTAATGTACATATAGACAAAAACCCAGTGCTCCATGTGATGGCAGAGGCAATGTTTTCTGTACCACGATAACATCAGATGGGAGGTGGAGCTCCTCCAAAACCAACACGCAAGAAGGTGGAATCAACCGGCCAAATCCCTCCAATAGCACACGGCAGTAGACCTAATTAATTCAATCATAAACTTATGTGAACTGCCATCCAACAATGTGATAAATGACTTAGAACACAAGGACCTGGTATACACAGGGCCTGGAGGCGAGTCACATACTTCCTGGGTTTGGAGGGTCACACACACTGTTATGAACACAGAGCACACGCACACTGAGTGTACAAAACATTAAGAACACCTTCCCTTTATTGAGTTGCACCCCCCTTTGCCCTCAAAACGGTCTCAAATCGTTGGGGCCTGGACTCTGCAAGGTGTTGAAAGTGTTCCACAGGGATGCTGGCCCATGTTGACTCCAATGCTTCCCACAGTTGTGCCAAGTTGGCTGGATGTCCTTTGGGTGGTGGACCATTCTTGATACACACGGGAAACTATTGAGTGTGAAAAACCCAGCAGCGTTGCAGTTCTTGACACACTCAAACCGGTGTGCCTGGCACCTACTACCATCCATACCCTGTTCAAAGGCACTTACATATTTTTACTTGCCCATTCACCCTCTGAATGACTCACATACACAATCCATGTCTCAATTGTCTCAAGGCTTATTAATCCTTCTTTAACCTGTCTCCTCCCCTTCATCTACACTGACTGAAGTGGATTTAACAAGTGACATCAATAAGGGATCATAGCTTTCACCTGGATTCACCTGGTCCGTCCGTCATGGAAAGAGCAGGTGTTCCTAATGTTTTCTACCCTCAGTGTATATACACACACACACATACACATGATTGTGCGCTCACACACGCACAGTGTGTGTCCATTATTTTATTCTATAAATATTAGCGTTAACATGTGACGGCTGGTTGACAGAGGTAGTTGCATGTCTGACACACAGTAGATACCAGTTCCATTACAATGGCTCATAGGTCAGGGCTGGATCCTGAACGTGGCCTCCAGAAACACTGGCCTGACACTGTCTGAGGACAAAGGCTGGGTTATGTTATACTGGGGTTGGGCTGAGAGTAGACTAGGGCTGGAATATACTGAACTGCGCTGGGCTAAGAGAGGGGTCCTCCACACGGCTTCAATGGAATTCATGTTGGGTTGGCAGCATTAAGCAAAATCACATCTCCAACATTATGTTACTTGGACAAAACTAATTCCTGGAAGAGTATGTTCAGGAGTCAGGGCTTCCTGCCCCACCTCCTTATCTCCCTCTCTCTCTTCATCTATCCGTCTCTCTATCTGTGTCACCTGCCCCTGGCTGTGGCGACAGTAGGTCTCTGGCTCTGCGTGAGAACTCAATCTGTGTGACTGCAGGCTTTGTTCTGAGCGTGAGCCTGAGTGTGTGTGTGGTTGTGTGTTGAGGGAGAAATGTCAAAGAGGGTGATTTGTTACATCATCCAGCATTCCAATTCTCTCTCTGTGTGTGTGTGTGTGTGTGTGTGTGTGTGTGAGAATGAGTGAGTGAGTGAGTGAGTGAGTGAGTAAGTGGGTGAGAGAAAGCCGGACAGAGAGATAATGTGTGTATGAGTGAATCCTTCATGTCTTTGCCAATGGGGCCTGTGTGTGTGTGTGAGAGTGAGTGTGTGAGTGAGAGAAAGCCAGACAGAGAGATAATGTGTGTATGAGTGAATCTTTCAGGTCTATGTCAATGGGGCGTACAGTATGTCTAAGGATGGGGAAAGGGGAACTGGGCCCTGCACGTGAAGACACTCTCTAAGCTATACACCATCTGGCCCTGCCCATCAAAGGCCTCTCTCTCTATGAACTTAACACACATACACTTTCTCTACATTACAGTCAGCCATCAACCAGACGTCCCTATTAGATTAGCCTCCATTACGTCCCCGTTATTCCCTGCTTGAAGCTTGGTGCCACTGCCACACAAAGACACAGGCCACATCCCAAATGGTACCCTATTCCATATAGTAGGGCCCATAGGCCTCTGGTCAAAAGTAGTGCACCACATAAGGAATAGGGTGTCGTTTGGGACGCATTCACAGTCAGACAGAATGGATGTGCATGTCTCAGACCCGGCTCCAGTTGACCCCCTCCAAACAATATTTAGCCCATTCCTCTATGTCTCCCTCAGGAAAGGGTTTTAAGTTCCTGTTTATAGGAGGGCCCAAGGCAGCGAAAAATGGGGGTAGATTGGATGCAATGTGATCAGTAATGAATTTTGCGTTGCATTAGAGGGGGATGTAGCCGTAAAGATGGAGGGATAAGCGCCGACTACAAGTGTCCAGGAGTCGGCCCTTAATCTAATGACGAGCAGAGTCATAGACACAAGCAATTATAGCGGGAAGGAGAGAGCGAGAGAACGAGCGAGAGAACGAGCGAGAGAACGAGCGAGAGAGTCCCAAAGAGTGTGTCCATTCCATGTGACTGCTAGTGCTGCTGCAGGGGCCTCTGTAAATGAATAGGTCCAAACAGCATTATGTTGTAACAGACGGGAAATGAGAGCTAGAGAAAGAGAGGGATTGCAGAGAGAGGGATGAGAACAGGGAGCGAGAGAAAGAGAGGGATTGCAGAGAGAGGGATGAGAACAGGGAGCGAGAGAAAGAGAGGGATTGCAGAGAGAGGGATGAGAACAGGGAGCGAGAGAAAGAGAGGGATTGCAGAGAGAGGGATGAGAACAGGGAGCGAGAGAAAGAGAGGGATTGCAGAGAGAGGGATGAGAACAGGGAGCGAGAGAAAGAGAGGGATTGCAGAGAGATGGATGAGAACAGGGAGCGAGAGAAAGAGAGGGATTGCAGAGAGAGGGATGAGAACAGGGAGCGAGAGAAAGAGAGGGATTGCAGAGAGAGGGATGAGAACAGGGAGCGAGAGAAGGGTGAGAGAGATGGAGATGAGAGGAGGGGGGGTAGTTGGTGCTAACACACATTAGGGCCTTGTGACTCTTTGCTGCTCCTAGTGGCAGTCTCCTCTCCCTAAGAGAAGTTGACCACTATCACATTTCACTTGAGAGAATAAATGGTCAGTAAATTGGTGGAAAGATTGAAACCATGAAATTATTAATGATGACAAATGATTAATGAGTGTTTGTGCACACGCGCATGTACACAACCATTCAAAAGCTTGGGGTCACTTAGAAATGACCTTGTTTTTGAAAGAAAAGCACATTTTTTGTCCATTAAAATAACATAAAATTGATCAGAAATACAGTGTAGACATTGTTAACGTTTAAATGACTATTGTAGATGGAAAAGGCAGATTTTATATGAAATATCTAAATAGACGTACAGAGGCCCATTATCAGCAACCATCACTTCTGTGTTCCAATGGCATGTTGTGTTAGCTAATCCAAGTTTATCATTTTAAAAGGCTAATTGATCATTAGAAAACCCTTTTGCAATTATGTTAGCAAAGCTGAAAACTGTTGTGCTGATTTAAAGAAGCAATAAAACGTTTGAACGGTAGTGTATATGCGCATATGAGCATGTACAGTGCCTTCGGAAAGTATTCAGAACCCTTGACTTTTTACACATTTTGCTTGGTTACAGACTTATTCTAAAATGTATCCAAAAAATGTTTTCTCCTCATCAATTTCCACACAATACCCCATAATGACAAAGCAAAAAAAAAAACAGTTTAAAAAGTTTTTAATAATTTATATATATATATATATAAAAACGGATATATCACATTTACATAAGTATTCAGACCCTTTACTCAGTACTTTGTTGAAGCACCTTTGGCAGTGATTCTTGGGTATGATGCTACAAGCTTGGCACATCTGTATTTGGAGAGTTTCTCCCATTCTTCTCTGCAGATCCTCTCAAGCTCTGTCAGGTTGGATGGGTAGTGTCGCTGCACAGCTATTTTCAGGTCTCTCCAGAGACGTTAGATCGGGTTCAAGTCCGGACTTTGGCTGGGCCACTCAGAGACATTCAGAGACTTGTCCCGAAGCCACTCCTGAGTTGTTTTGGCTGTGTGCTTAGGGTTGTTGTCCTGTTGGAAGCTGAACCTTTGCCCGTCTGAGGTCCTGAGCGCTCTGGAACAGGTTTTCATCAAGGATCTCTCTGTACTCTCCTCTGTTTATCTTTCCCTCAATCCTGACTAGTCTCCCAGTCCCTGCTGCTGAAAAACATCCTCACAGCATGATGCTGCTACCACCATGCTTCACCGTAGGGATGGTGCCAGGTTTCCTCCAGACGTGACGCTTGGCATTCAGGCCAAAGAGTTGAATCTTGGTTTCAGACCAGAGAATCTTGTTTCTCATGGTCTGAGAGTCTTTAGGTGTCTTTTGGCAAACTCAAAGCGGGCCGTCATGTGCCTTTTACTGAGGAGTGGCGTCCGTCTGGCCACGCTACCATAAAGGCCTGATTGGTCAACTGCTGCAGAGATGGCTGTCCTTCTGGAAGGTTCTCCCATCTCCACAGAGGAACTCTAGAGCTCTGTCAGGGTGACCATTGGTCTCTTGGTCACCTCCCTGACCAAGAGCCTTCTCCACCGATTGCTCACTTTGGCCGAGCGGCCAGCTCTAGGAAGTCTTGGTGATTCCAAACTTCTTCCATTTAAGAATGTTGGAGGCCACTGAGTTATTGGCGACCTTTAATGCTGCATTAATATTTTGGTACCCTTCCCCAGATCTGTGCCTTGACACAGTTCTGCCTCGGAGCTCTACGGACAATTAATTCGACCTCATGGCTTGGTTTCTGCTCTGACATGCACTAACTGTGGGACCTTATATAGACAGGAGTATGCCTTTTCAAATCATGTCCAATCAATTGAATTTTCCACAGGTGGACTCCAATCAAGTTTTAGAATAAGGCTGTAGCGTAACAAAATGTGGAAAAGGGAAAGGGGTCTGAAAACCTTCCGAAGGCACTGCATGTGTGAGATTATGTGTGTGTGTCTGTGTATGGGTTAGTGTATGTTTATGACTGACCGGTAGCCGAGCCCACTATGTCTCTGGATGGTGACTCTGACATGGCGTCTGCCAGCCTCTCTCTCAGCCCCTCCTCGGTGGACTCCACAGAGCTCATGTGACGCAGGCCAAAGCTCTCTGGCCAGCTGCCACACACCTCCAGCAGGGTCACACTGCGGTCAAACGTCCCTGGAACACAAACACCACCATTTAGAGACGGTCAGCACAACACAACCACACACACAGTCAGTAGAAACCCAAAACATAGTCAGTTAAGGTACACAAAGTAGAAATATTTGACATATGATCTGTTAAAGTGCACTCTGATCAGTTTAACCATACACACTGTTAAAATACAAGCAAGAACCTTCTAATAGTCAGTATAACGGCATGCTCGCAATTGCACACTTAGTCAGTCCAACCACATACACAACAGTCAGTCCAAATACACAACCACACACTAAATCCATATAACCATACAGATGGTCAAGTGGAGTACTGCCATCAAACACCTAAGCTGTGTTTGAATACTCGCACTAACTGTACTATTTGTGATGTACATTGAGTATGTAGTATGCTTATTGGTTTTAGTATGGATATAGTTATTATGCCAAATGTTCCCGGATGTCGTGCTACATTCCCCCAAAATTCGAAGGACACATGATTCCCATGCTTTTAGGGTCCATAATGCAATTCTCCAGAAAATGGGCGTGGTACCACAACATTTTCAGATTTGAAGAAAATGGCGGAAAATATGCAGTCAAAGTCCGACGAGAGCGGGAGAGCGGATACAAATGTATTGCTTTAACTAATTATGACAAATTTTAAGAGAATGTTGAGCAACGTAATAAAAAAGTAATGACTTTTCAAATAAGTTACATGTTATGCTGGCTGTCAGTTAGCAACTCTAGCCTTACAAACTGCATAGCATTATAGCAGTTGCTTGTATGTACCGGTATGTTAGCTAGCTACCTAACGTTAGTTGGCTACTAGTACATCGAACTTGCCAGTATATTAACTATATGCTATCTACCTAACTACCCAACATTTATTGACTTGATTATTCACTTTATTCTTATCTAAGTGGTATAGTCGCTGTGTGTTCTCAATGGACATTGTTAAATCAAATCAAATTTTATTTGTCACATACACATGGTTAGCAGATGTTAATGCGAGTGTAGCGAAATGCTTGTGCTTCTAGTTCCGACAATGCAGTGATAACCAACAAGTAATCTAACTAACAATTCTAAAACTACTGTCTTATACACAGTGTAAGGGGATAAAGAATATGTACATAAGGATATATGAGTGAGTGATGGTACAGAGCAGCATACAGTAGATGGTATCGAGTACAGTATATACATATGAGATGAGTATGTAGACAAAGTAAACAAAGTGGCATAGTTAAAGTGGCTAGTGATACATGTATTACATAAGGATGCAGTCGATGATGTAGAGTACAGTATATACGTATGCATATGAGATGAATAATGTAGGGTAAGTAACATTATATAAGGTAGCATTGTTTAAAGTGGCTAGTGATATATTTACATCATTTCCCATCAATTCCCATTATTAAAGTGGCTGGAGTTGGGTCAGTGTCAATGACAGTGTGTTGGCAGCAGCCACTCAATGGTGGCTGTTTAACAGTCTGATAGCCTTGAGATAGAAAAAAGATGTCTAGTTAGTTATTTGTTATGCTAACAAGCTAGCAAGAAGTTGCATAGCAACAGCATCAACTTCCAGTAGACAGGCGAAGTGCTAGTACACTCAAATGAAAGAATACAATTTGTTTACAGTACACTAACATGAACTAATAGTATGTATAGTTGAAGTCGGAAGTTTACATACACTTAGGTTGGAGTCATTAAAACTAGTTTTTCAACCACTCCACAAATTTCTTGTTAACCAACTATAGTTTTGGCAAGTCGGTTAGGACATCTACTTTGTGCATGTGTAGCAGTGTGATGTTGCTCCCCTAGATTATGCACCAAGTTGCACACAAGGACCAATTCAAATAACCCAAAAAAATTGTAGACTTCCACAAGTCTGGTTAATCCTTGGGAGCAATTTCCAAATGCCTGAAGGTACCACGTTCATCTGTACAAACAATAGTACGCAAGTATAAACACCATGGGACCACGCAGCCATTATACCCCTCAGGAAGGAGACCCATTCTGTCTCCTAGATATTAACATACTTTGGTGAGAAAAATGCAAATCAATCCCAGAACAACAGCAAAGGACCTGCTGGAGGAAACAGCCAGAAGAGGACTGGCCACCCCTCATAGGCTGGTTCCTCTCTAGGTTTCTTCCTGGGTTCTGGCCTTTCTAGGGAGTGTTTCCTAGCCACCGTGCTTCTACATCTGCATTGCTTGCTGTTTTAGTCTGGGTTTCTGTACAGCACTTTGTGACATCAGTTGATGTAATAAGGGCTTTATAAAGACATTTGATTGATTGATTGATTGAAGATGCTGGAGGAAACGGGTACAAAATTATCTATATCCACAGTAAAATGAGTCCTATATCGACATAACCTGAAAGGCCGCTCAGCAAGGAAGTAGCCACTGCTCCAAAACCGCCATAAAAAAGCCAGACTACAGTTTTGCAACTGCACATGGGGACAAAGATCGTACTTTTTGGAGAAATGTCCTCTGGTCTGATGAAACAAAAATAGAACTGTTTGGCCATAATGACCATCGTTATGTTTGGAGGAAAAAGGGGGAGGCTTGCAAGCCGAAGAACACCATCCCAACCATAAAGCACGGGGGTGGCAGCATCATGTTGTGGGGGCAGTTAGCTGCAGGAGGGACTGGTGCACTTCACAAAATAGATGGCATCATGAGGCAGGAAAATGATGTGGATATATTGAAGCAACATCTCAAGACACCAGTTAAAGCTTGGTAGCAAATTGGTCTTCCAAATAGACAATGACCCCAAGCATACTTCCAAAGTTGTGGCAAAATGGCTTAAGGACAACAAAGTCAAGATATTGGAGTGGCCATCACAAAGCCCTGGCCTCAATCCTATAGAAATTTGTGGGCAGAACTGAAAAAGCTTGTGTGAGCAAGGAGGTCTACAAACCCGACTCAGTTACACCAGCTCTGTCAGGAGGAATGGGCCAAAATTCACCCAACTTAGTGTGGGAAGCTTGTGGAAGGCTACCCGAAATGTTAGACCCAAGTTAAACAATTTAAAGGCAATGCTACCAAATACTAATTGAGTGTATGTAAACTTTTGACCCACTGGGAATGTGATGAAAGAAATAAAAGCTGAAATAAATCATTCTCTCGACTACTTTTCTGACATTTCACATTCTTAAAATAAAGTGGCGATCCTAACTGACCTAAGACAGGGAATTTTTACTAGGATTAAATGTCAGGAATTGTGAAAAACTGAGTTTAAATGTATTTGGCTCAGGTGTATGTAACTTCAACTGTACACTCATTAAGTATGTAGTATACATACACACTGAATTAAGTCAAGAGATTTAGTAGCTGGGACAAAGGTTGCAGCTACTGACTATGGCCCTGGTTAAAGGGATACTTCGGGATTTTGGCAATGAGGCCCAGACACTGCTCTAACGCTAGAAAACACTGCTAGCAGGGCAAGTGGATGGGAGGGATGGCATCAAACTAGGGAAAGTTAAGAGCCACTGGACTGATAAACAGAGCGGAAAGAGAGAGAGAGAGGCAGATGTTGAGAAAGACAATGACTGACAGAAAAGGAGGCATGATAGAGCAGAGGAAAGAAAAAGGCAAAACAGAGAAGGAAAGAGAGAGAAAAACACCAGAACAAGACTGGAATGATCTTTATCATAGAAGAGCTGCTATCGTTTGGTTCTCTGGTGGTTGTTTGCTGGTTGTTATTTGGGGGTTGTTATTTGGTTCTCTCTACCTGACACCTTGTCCCCTGGCCCAGACTGGGTCTGTGTTATCAGAAGGAGCAGCGACAGTGGACTCTTTGATCTCAGAGTTAAGTTCAGTGGCTATCTAGGCCCTAGGTGTATGGAGGTCTGGCCAGCCTCAGCCACACTCCAGCCCACTGACAAGCTCTAATGCTGGGGCGAGAGCCTGCACGGGCTGCACTGACAGGCCTGGTTTTACACACAGATAGGAAGGACCAGGTCTCCACTTGGCTATCTGCTGTTAAGACACACACTACACCGGGCCAGGCAGGAGAAGCTGATAACTTTGCACCACTTCATAAAGAATATGTGTGTGTGACTCCTCAAAAGATCCCCCCCTTGCCAGCAGGCCCACAATCAAAGCCATGGCCAAGAGCCTGCGTGCAGGGTGTTGTGGTGTGTGTGTGAGAGAGAACAGTAGCCCTGTGTGCCACAATAGCGCTCTTGAAGGTGACATGATGTTATTATGGTTACCAAGCGGTTGATTTGATGTTTTACCACAGTGTGGAATTGAATTTTCCACCGTTAAAACAACCCTCCGGCAATGCTGTGAAATGTGGCCTATCTTTCTGAGACCTCACTATGCTGGTATGTGAACTGTGAGCTAGTTCATTTGTTTACATGGGCTGAGTATGTAACGAGTAAGTAATGCATGTAATTGAGGTGTGCAACCTTGTGTTAGGCTGTGTCTGCGTGAGCGTCAGTGTGTCCTCCTGAATTCACTGTCACAGCACTTCAGACGCTCTATGGAGACTTCCTTCACAAATCTATTAACCCATCAGTCTCAATTAACATGATGGCAGGACCCTAATGGTACGACCTAATTTCTCTCTCACTCACACACACACCCACCCACCCACACACACCCACCCACCCACCCCTGGGGTTCACATCAACCACTACAGAGCAAAAACATTAAACACAACACAGAAACCATTACACCAAAGTATGTTGTTTTAATTACTATTCCAAAACCACCATGACACTGACTATATAGATGTAACCCCCAGAGAATGGTGAGCCAGATATGTAGCTGTCCCCCCCCCTCTCCCTGCATCAGGGGTGATGTCTGTTCGTTTATTCCATGTGTAACTCTGTGTTGTTGTTTTTGTCACACTGCTGTGCTTTATCTTGGCCAGGTCGCAGTTGTAAACTGGCCTACCTGGTTAAATAAAGGTGAAATAAATAAAAATGTCTCCATGCTCCAGCATGTGACAGCAAGTCCCACTCCTCCACTCCGGTCATTATCATGATGATGCTAATGAAATAACAGCCAGACTCCTCAGGGTTAGTAGGAACCGAGGGGCGTAGTGAGTGTAGAGCAGCAGGATGGGATTCTTCCTCTGCAGGGTGGGGCTTTGCTTCTCCATCCCTCTTTTCATTTTTCACTGACAATGTTCTAGGAACAACTAAAACATGAGGACATGATGTTCACAAGCATTTTAGTGACAGGAGAGAGAGAAGAAGAGACAGAGGGGAGAGAGAGAGTGAGAGAGAGAAGAGAGATGAGAAAGATAGCAGAGAGAAGAGAGAAAGAGACAGAGGGAGGATGTGGACAGTCGTTAAACTAAAACCCAGGCTGGATTAGTTCTCTCAGGTCCTACTGATCTCTCCCAACGCTAGTTTCCTTAAAGACTTAATCAGTGTGTTCACCTTTACAACAGGGCAGCAGCTCTGGATGGCACAGCTGGACACAAACACACACTGCACGCAACGCATAACAACCGGCCACACGCCATCATCTCTGGGCTACCTGGTTGCTAAACAGCCTAATGACGGGAGGCTAACGGTTGGCTAGCTGATAGCGGTAATTCAATTAGGCTTTACTGCAGGGGGGTGTCATTAGAGTGATGGAGCTAACGAGGCTTAGTGCTGTAAACGGAGGGTTGTGACTCTGGGACGGCAGTTATTTGTGTTGGAAAAACAAATGCCTTCTGGTAACAAACATGCCACTGCGTAAATCACGATTTGACCGGAGGGAAGGCGACAGAGGTGTACATTTGGAAAGATACAGACTAACCCTCTGAGTTGGACCTGGGCAGCCTATACCTGGAGCAGGGAGGGTATGGCTCTCTTGGTGTGATGACTAGCTGGGATGTGAGGCGGCAGACTTGAGGTTGAGGCTGTGTCTTAATCAGTAGGCTCTGTCCTCACAGTGGTTGTGAAACACACACACACTTCCTCTTGCGCTGTGATCCAAGTCTGACAGAGTGTGTGTGACAGTGGCCAGGCAGGGCCATGGAAACAGGAGTCAGTGAAAGAGTGGAGAGCTGCCTGCCAGAATAGTTTAGTGGTGGGCGACATGTTAGTGTTAATGGAGATGGATTAACAGCTGTGATAGGTAGCTAGGAGGTCTCTCTTTGCTCTTCACTAGATACCCTTTATTTCATTACACTAGGCCCTGCTTTTAAATACATTTACCCCCCCCCTCTCTCCTGGGTCGGCTGAGTACTAGTAATCCTTTCAATAGTGGGGCTTGCCCGGGGCCAAAGACTCACGCCCACACACACACTTATAAACACGCATGCGCGGCTGCGCTCACATAGTCATCACACAGAACACGTAAGCATGCACGCATGCACACAGACACACACACATGTAAGCGCACACACACGTAAGCACACACACAAACAGAGGCTCTTCACTTTGCACCTCCCTGTTTAAAGCCAGTTTAAAGGAGAGTCAGTGATGGCTAGCTCACGATTAGCCTTCAACCTTTAATAGGTGAGACGGTCTCTGCACTGTGTGTGGTACTGTCAGACAGACTTCAAAGTCTCTGAGACACATATACACACACACATACACTAACACGCCTCTGTACTGTGGTGTGTTTACATACAGTTCTGACTAGGGTTGTTACCGTGACCATATTACCGCCACACCTGCAGTCACGAGTCATGAGGGCAGTCAAATTCCATGTGACTGTTTAGTCACGGTAACTAGGCTTCTCCAAGCTCTGATGCTGCTGATGGTCATTAGTAGCCTACCAAACTTGCTAACTGCCTGGTACTCAGCACACTATTGTCCCTCTAATCATTCTGTCATCAATGCAAATCTAATCAAACACTTCATGAGAGCTCATGTTTCTATAGGCAGGCTATGAAACTGCAGAGAAAACAGAGTGAAGGTCTCTATTATAAAAAGAGGATCTTTCTATAGGCTAGGTCTACGATATTTCCTTCTCAACTTTCCTCATATTAAGCACATTGTTCATCTTTACAACAGGAGCATAGCCTACCTGGCTGGCATCAAAATGAACCACATGAAAAGCATCCTCCCTTCCCTATTTATGTATTTCCCCCCCGCTGCCCCTGTTTCGATACAGGTGCATGACAATGGTTCATTCTAAATCAAAACACATTTCACATGTATATATTATTTAGTATATGTAAAGACAAGATTAAATCAAGAATAGTCTGATGGGTGACAATATTACCCTGTCACTCTGTGAATTATACATTATCACTTGTGAATGAAGCCCAGCATAAGAAACTGCCTTGTTTTTTGCGACTTTTTCGAATCATAGTCGCACACCTCATGTAGCCTAGCCCATAGGCCTATATGTTTTAATAAGGTTTGTATCACACCTCATGTAGCCTAGCCCATAGGCCTATATGTTTTAATAAGGTTTGTATCACACCTCATGTAGCCTAGCCCATAGGCCTATATGTTTTGATAAGGTTTGTATCACACCTCATGTAGTCTAGCCCATAGGCCTATATGTTTTGATAAGGTTTGTATCACACCTCATGTAGCCTAGCCCATAGGCCTATATGTTTTGATAAGGTTTGTATCACACCTCATGTAGCCTAGCCCATAGGCCTATATGTTTTGATAAGGTTTGTATCACACCTCATGTAGCCTAGCCCATAGGCCTATATGTTTTGATAAGGTTTGTATCACACTCATGTAGCCTAGCCCATAGGCCTATATGTTTTGATAAGGTTTGTATCACACCTCATGTAGCCTAGCCCATAGGCCTATATGTTTTGATAAGGTTTGTATCACACCTCATGTAGCCTAGCCCATAGGCCTATATGTTTTGATAAGGTTTGTATCACACCTCATGTAGCCTAGCCCATAGGCCTATATGTTTTGATAAGGTTTGTATCACACCTCATGTAGCCTAGCCCATAGGCCTATATGTTTTGATAAGGTTTGTATCACACCTCATGTAGCCTAGCCCATAGGCCTATATGTTTTAATAAGGTCAGTATCACACCTCATGTAGCCTAGCCCATAGGCCTATATGTTTTGATAAGGTTTGTATCACAACTAAAGTGGACAAATAACTTCTTAAAAGTAAGCACATTAATCCGCTTTACAAGGCGTCTCTCTTTCTTTCTCTCTCTCTTCTCTTGGAGGACCTGAGCCCAAGGACCACGCCTCAGGACTACCTGGCCTGATGACTCCTTGCTGCCCCCAGTCCACCGGGTCATGCTGCTGCTCCAATTTCAACTGTTCTGCCTGCGGCTATGGAACCCTGATCTGTTCACTGGACGTGCTACCTGTCCCAGACCTGGTCCCGGACCTCTCTGAGGTGCTGACCTGTTGCACCTTCTACAACCACTGTGATTATTATTATCTGACCCTGCTGGTCATCTATGAATGTTTGAACATCTTGGCCATGTTCTGTTATAATCTCCACCCGGCACAGGCAGAAGAGGACTGGCCAACCCTCAGAGCCTGGTTTCTCTCTCGGTTTCTTCCTAGGTTCTGGCCATTCTAGGGAGCTTTTCCTAGCCACCGTGCTTCTACACCTGCATTGCTTGCTGCTTGGGGTTTAGGGCTGGGTTTCTGTACAGCACTTTATGAGATCAGATGATGTAAAAAGGGCTTTATAAATACATTTGATTGAATTTGATTGATAAGCAGCAAGTGAGTTTCAAGTTTGGGGAAGATCATTTTCACCATAAAAATGCACCTTTATAATAAAAGCATTACATGCATAATTGCAATTGTGTTGACTTTGATAAAGGTGTTTTCCCGCTAATGAAACATTTGCGCTTATAGACTACTGCCATGTGCACATTGCTGCGCTTATAATGTGAAGAAGGTCCAATAGTTCATCAACATTTTAAGCTAAATGTTCTGATCTGTTTTTCGTCAGCCACATAGCATAACATTTTTATGCTAGTTGTTGTATTAACTTGGGATTTATTGCACCCCACAACTGTCCCAGACTATGTTTAAAATATTTATTTCTCGCACAGAATAGGTAAACTTTTGTACTAACGGGAATAGTAGATTGATATAGGCTAGCGTTTTTGCTGTTCGTTAGGCCTACTCATCTTGTTGGATGACAAAACGTAAATGTGGACAGTACTTCCAAGATCTTCAATATGCACCTCGGAATTGGATAAGGACATGCGCAGTTGCATCCCTGATGTGTCTGTCTTAACTTGTAGCCTGTGAGAAAGACCCGATCATGTAATGGAGAGCCATGTGAGTGAGATGCGCTTCAGATTGAGCAGCACTCAGGGAGAAGGGCACCACGTAGCACTCAGGGAGAAGGGCACCACGCAGCACTCAGGGAGAAGGGCACCACGCAGCACTCAGGGAGAAGGGCACCACGCAGCACTCAGGGAGAAGGGCACCACGCAGCACTCAGGGAGAAGGGCACCACGCAGCACTCAGGGAGAAGGGCACCACGCAGCACTCAGGGAGAAGGGCACCACGCAGCACTCAGGGAGAAGGGCACCACGCAGCACTCAGGGAGAAGGGCACCACGCAGCACTCAGGGAGAAGGGCACCACGCAGCACTCAGGGAGAAGGGCACCACGCAGCACTCAGGGCACCACGCAGCACTCAGGGAGAAGGGCACCACGCAGCACTCAGGGAGAAGGGCACCACGCAGCACTCAGGGAGAAGGGCACCACGCAGCACTCAGGGAGAAGGGCACCACGCAGCACTCAGGGAGAAGGGCACCACGCAGCACTCAGGGAGAAGGGCACCACGCAGCACTCAGGGAGAAGGGCACCACGCAGCACTCAGGGAGAAGGGCACCACGCAGCACTCAGGGAGAAGGGCACCACGCAGCACTCAGGGAGAAGGGCACCACGCAGCACTCAGGGAGAAGGGCACCACGCAGCACTCAGGGAGAAGGGCACCACGCAGCACTCAGGGAGAAGGGCACCACGCAGCACTCAGGGAGAAGGGCACCACGCAGCACTCAGGGAGAAGGGCACCACGCAGCACTCAGGGAGAAGGGCACCACGCAGCACTCAGGGAGAAGGGCACCACGCAGCACTCAGGGAGAAGGGCACCACGCAGCACTCAGGGAGAAGGGCACCACGCAGCACTCAGGGAGAAGGGCACCACGCAGCACTCAGGGAGAAGGGCACCACGCAGCACTCAGGGAGAAGGGCACCACGCAGCACTCAGGGAGAAGGGCACCACGCAGCACTCAGGGAGAAGGGCACCACGCAGCACTCAGGGAGAAGGGCACCACGCAGCACTCAGGGCACCACGCAGCACTCAGGGAGAAGGGCACCACGCAGCACTCAGGGAGAAGGGCACCACGCAGCACTCAGGGAGAAGGACACAATGCAGCACTCTGGGCCGCAAAAGGCATCGATTTTTTTTTAGGGTGCATTACGGCCACAAAGGGGATGTCGCCGTGAAATTCGAGGCATTATGAAGTGCTTGTCAAATTGTGAAAGAGAGACTGAGTGCATACAGCCTGCACCAAAAACTAAGTAGAGCTCATTCCTTTCAAGCTACTTTTTTCAAATCATTAGTTTCATCATGCAGCCTTATAATGTACAAAAAAATCGAAACATATAGCCCAATGTTTGTAGAACAACTAAAGTTACATTAATAACTAACTTAAGCATATAGGAGTACCTATTTCTTTCTTAACCGCTCAACACAGAATAGCCACATGTGCGCACTCCCTCAAATCTATAAAATATTTCAATTTTATTCAGCTTTGTTCAATTGTATTCTTCATACTATAAAATAATATAAAAATAATGCCAAGGAATTGTAAGCAAATCTTGTTTGCTAAATGAACTAGTGTAGCCCACAGTCATTTGGCATAGCCTAACATCAGGACAACTCAGAGTATGATATTCTGTTCTTCTGAAATAAACTACATCATGCTTCTTTAGATCTGTCTCAAATAAATAAGTGATTTATTGTGAAGGTGTAGGCCTTGTTACATGGATTTATTAGACTTTTAAAACGTAGATGTTCCAAAAGTCTGCATCAGTGGCTTGTAGGCTGTGTGTGGAAGACGGGAGATGCTAAATGTGTTTATGTTCATTAACGGTCAATTACCGTGAGACCGGCAGTTGTTTGCTTGACAATCAGCGGCCCTATATCTGACCCACATGCTCTCTCTCGGTGGGGGGACCTTGAGGGCAACAGCATGGCCTTTGAGCCGTTCAGTAGGGAAAGTAAAGGGTCTAAAAGTGGCGGAAGGTTCAGTCAGTGAGATCAAAGGATAGAAGGGAGATAAGACCTCATTGTCCCAACAACATAACCCCCCATACCAGGACGGTGAGAGTGACAAGGACGCAGATATCCCAGCAGATAATCACTCTCTGTTCTCTCTCTGTGTGTGGGATTAGACCTGTGACTCAGCCTGTCTCCCTTCTAATCTGAAACTGGAACCTTCATCATGGCTGATAACGGGATACTGCAAATGCTGCACAGATTGTGGTTTGGAAAAACTTCATGTGTGTGTGTCAATGTACACGTGACTGCACCGTGTAGTTCCCAAACACACCAGTGCCATATGTTAATATGTTTTGACCCAATGGTACCACACATATGTGTCTGTGTTTGCACACGCATCATGTAAAAACACAGAGCACCATGTGATGTGTGTCTTCTTCAGTACTGATTATGCTGGCTTGTCAAATGAAGTGGTGTGCACACAGTTATGAGGGCACCTGAGAGGGGACAGATTGGCTATCGAGAGCACACACACACCTCCCGATATAAATGACTGACAGAGTACGAGAGGCCTGGCATGATGCAGGCTGGGTCTCTGGTGTATAGAGCAGAAAAATATGGCAACATGGTTTATTCCTGGATAGGAATGTTCGCCATCTTATCAACACAATAAAATATAGATTTTTTTCACAGCAGTTTTAGGTTTAAAATATTCTCTTTGGAATCCAGTCATAGGTTAGTCAGAATATTATATTGACTGGGTCCAGTTATTTATCATACTACAGTCTATGTTCTAACTAGGCCTACCTTACCATGCCCTGTGCCCTCCAACCTTACCCCCTCCTGTCCCTCATCATACCCCACCACAGGTTTTCCAGGTCCCCATAAGCCACCACCAAACATGGCGCCGCTGGGTCCAGTGACCGGGCCAACCTGGAGGCCAACCTGGAGTCCAACCTGGAGGCCACCCTGGAGGCCAACCTGGAAGCCAACCTGGAAGCCAACCCGGAGGCCAACCCGGAGGCCAACCCGGAGGCCACCCTGGAGGCCAACCCGGAGGCCACCCTGGAGGCCAACCTGGAGACCACTCTGGAGGCCAACCCGGAGACCACTCTGGAGGCCAACCCGGAGGCCAACCTGGAGGCCAACCTGGAGGCCAACCTGGAGACCAACCCGGAGGCCACCCTGGAGGCCAACCTGGAGCCCACTCTGGAGGCCACCCTGGAGGCCAACCCGGAGGCCACCCTGGAGGCCAACCTGGAGACCACTTTGGAGGCTACCCTGTCTTAAGGGGCCTGTGGATCTGGTTTGAAGGTCTGTTCTGCCTGTGTTTTGATGGCTCTGACCATTCAACAACACAGGAGAGAGACGGGGAATAAAGGGAAGTGAATGTGCCTTGCTGGGGGACAAGACCGCTCTGTTTTCTCCTTCTCTCGTTCTTTATCCAGGACCCTGTGCTGACGGGGTGTGTGTGTTCGGGCCGTGTGGTGGTGATGATGGGTTGAGGAGGTGCCCTGGGCTTGATTAGAGGGGAGCCATGGGTTTGACACAGAGAAGACCTCACCAGGGTGTGTTTCGTGACAAACGGCAGGCGTGGTCTGACAGTGACAACGTGTGTGTGTGTGTACTTCTACGGCCTGGTGCCGAGGGGTCACCCTCAGGGCGGAGAACCAAGCATGGTCAAACAGCAGGTTTCACTACAACCCAACATGGCAACACAGAGACGCAAATAGCCTTCATATCTTTCCCCAGAATCTGGCAACCCAGCAAACACAACGGATGGATCGTAAATGAGCCCTATGGGCTCCGGTCAAAAGTAGTCTACCACAGCATATAGGGAATAGGGTGCCATTTGAGACAAATAAAATCCCATGCCACTTTAACTTAACCCCTCCTAATTTAACACAGACTTTTCTGGTTCTATCCCATTAAAAATAATGTATATAGCATCTCCCCAACCCAATCACCTTGGGGAGACTTGTCCCTTCACCTTATTACCATAAGTGGCAAACCACACCTAAACAAAGTGTGGGTCTAGGTAAAACATGGACTGTCTTTGGAAAACAAAGGCCTATCTTTGGTAGTGCACTTCATGGTTTAGCAGTAGTTAAATGATTTCAGGAAGTATCATGATGCAGTGTAATTGAATGAGGCTAATGTGATGATGATGCGGTGACGGTCAGGAGTTACACACTGATGTTCAGGCCCATTTGTTTCCTTAACAGGACAGAAATGTGTCTCACTCTCTCTCACACGCTCTCTCCCTCCCTCTGTTGTCATAATCTCTCTCTTTCCCATGGTAACAATCCCATACCCAATTGTTATAAGATCACAGAGTGGACCTACTTCCAGGAAGTAAAATCTGCTTTTGGAGAGAATCCTCTCTATTGGAGAGGATTCAACACCTAAAGTACCTCTAATCTCATTGTCAACACAAAACACTGATCACAACACCATGTAAGACCAGGAGTGTGTGTATGTGTGTGTCTGTGCTTGGGTTATCAATCATAGACACAAGTAGTTTGTCTTCCTTGGGTACAACTCACAATCCATCTTAAAAGGAAGTAATCTGATTGGACAAGAAATGTGTTTGGTTGTTTATCCGGACGTGGAGTGTAGCGCTTCAGTTCAGTTCTGATGTGATGAAGAGAGCTTCAGTTCAGTTCTGATGTGATGTAGAGAGCTTCAGTTCAGTTCTGATGTGATGTAGAGAGCTTCAGTTCAGTTCTGATGTGATGTAGAGAGCTTCAGTTCAGTTCTAATGTGATGTAGAGAGCTTTAGTTTAGTTCTGATGTGATGTAGAGAGCTTTAGTTTAGTTCTGATGTGATGTAGAGCTTCAGTTCAGTTCTGATGTGATGTAGAGAGCTTTAGTTCAGTTCTGATGTGATGTAGAGAGCTTCAGTTCAGTTCTGATGTGATGTAGAGAGCTTCATTCCGTTCTGATGTGATGTAGAGAGCTTTAGTTCAGTTCTGATGTGATGTAGAGAGCTTTAGTTCAGTTCTGATGTAGAAAGCTTTAGTTCAGTTCTGATGTGATGTAGAAAGCTTTAGTTCAGTTCGGATGTGATGTAGAGAGCTTTAGTTCAGTTCTGATGTAGAAAGCTTTAGTTACGTTCTGATGTGATGTAGAGAGCATTAGTTCAGTTCTGATGTAGAGCACTTTAGTTCAGTTCTGATGTGATGTAGAGAGCTTTAGTTCAGTTCTGATGTAGAAAGCTTTAGTTCAGTTCTGATGTGATGTAGAAAGCTTTAGTTCAGTTCTGATGTTCATGTAGAGAGCTTCAGTTCTGATGTGATGAAGAGAGCTTCAGTTTAGTTCTGATGTGATGTAGAGAGCTTCATTCCGTTCTGATGTGATGTAGAGAGCTTTAGTTCAGTTCTGATGTGATGTAGAGAGCTTTAGTTCAGTTCTGATGTAGAGCGCTTTAGTTCAGTAATGGGAATTGATGGAAATTGATGTAAAATATATCACTAGCCACTTTAAACAATGCTACTTAATATAATGTTTACATACCCTACATTACTCATCTCATATGTATATGTATATACTGTACTCTATATCATCTACTGCATCTTTATGTAATACATGTATCACTAGCCACTTTAAACTATGCCACTTTGTTTACATACCCTACATTACTCATCTCATATGTATATACTGTACTCGATACCATCTACTGCATCTTGCCTATGCTGTTCTGTACCATCACTCATTCATATATCTTTATGTACATATTCTTTATCCCTTTACACTTGTGTGTATAAGGAAGTAGTTTTGGAATTAGGAATGTTAGGTTAGATTACTCGTTGCTTAATACTGCATTGTCGGAACTAGAAGCACAAGCATTTCGCTACACTCGCATTAACATCTGCTAACCATGTGTATGTGACAAATACATTTGATTTGATTAGTTTGATTTGATTTGTTGTTGGCTGTAGATTTCTCCACATACAGTACTGTACATCAATATTCTGATAACGCTTCCGTGGTTTTAGAGTCTTCACATTAATCATGTAATGGAGTTTGAGCAGAGCCACCAAATTAATATAGCACATACATATTCCATAAGAGGTTATGATCACAGCTTTCATAATGGGACATTCTGATCTTACGAGAATATTATTGTTGAGTTGTGAAGAATGTTGGGAGAAATAAAGAGTGTTCCTACATAGTTAAAGGTCCAATGCAGGTCTCAATATCAAATCATTTCTGGGTAACAATTAAGTGCCTTACTGTAATTGTTTTCACTTACAATGATCAAAAAGAAACAAAAATAGCTTCTTAGCAAAGGGAAATTTCTCAAGCAATAATTGTGCTAGGTCTCTTTGGGAGTGGTCTAAGTGGGGAAAGGAAAACTGACAATTTGTTGTTATTGGCAGAAAGGTTTGGAACTCGCTTTCTTATTGGATATTAACTAATTTACCGCATGGTGAAGTCACCATGGAAGGCCAAAACTCCATCCAATCAAAACAGGATGACATTTCTGGCTGTCTTTCCAAACAGCTCTTACTAAAAAAGGACATTACCATAACTTTGACAATTTCACAGTATCATTCCAAGCTCAGTGTAATATATATATAAACCACAGGAAAATCACATTTTAGACTGCACAGGGCCTTTAAGGTGGCCTCCCTGTCATTACTCTGATCTATACACCTCTCATTTATATCTCCTCTGGAGGGAGGATGAGAGAACGCTCCTTCCCTCACACAATCCATCCCTAAATCAATGGTCATTCGCAGAATCCAACCCTAGTCTATTACACTTGGAATGGCATTAGCAACACTAGAAGTGGACTGCACAGGCTGTAGATTCCTCAATGTGTGTGTGTGTGTGTGTGCAAGTATATGTGTGACTGTGTGTATGTGTGACTGTGAGTGCGCCACTGTATCTACAGTAAATAAAGAAAAAAGTCTCATTCTAAACATGCTCTTAATAATTGAATGGATACACAACCATTAGTCAATGTATCTGCCTTAGCCCTGGGTCCAGCCCCTGCCTGGCCTCCAAACAAGCTCTGGAAATCCTCACCCCACATACCTGCAGTAAAAGTGTCAGGAGCTGCGCTTTTATTACGCACACACACACAGCGTTGACGTCTCAGTAGCCCTGTCTTGATACACACACGTCCAGCCCTGCCTGTCTCTCTCCAGTCTTCCATAATGGAGATCACCAAACATTTACAGATGAATAGTCTAGATCCATATTGACATAGACAGACATGTCTTGATACAGTACTAATGACATTAACCGCACAGAGGCTGTCACAGACTCAGGCGTTATTAAGCTGTCAGTCACTGCTGCATGCCAAATGGCACCATATTCCCTATATAGTGCACTACCTTTGACAAGAGCCTCTGATAAAAAGTATCACACTATAAAGGGTATAATGGGGCAATTTAAGATGAATAAAGTTAATATTCAGTTAAGAGTAATCAACACAATGGATATGTTTTCCCTTTATATTATAGACATGATTTCCAGTGTTCTATTTCAAATCAAATTTTTATTTGTCACATACACATGGTTAGCAGATGTTAATGCGAGTGTAGCGAAATGCTTGTGTTTGGGACACGCCTTTTGATGGTCACTAAATTTGATACTGAACATTACGGAGGTTTTTATTTTTGTTTCACCTTCATTTACAACTGCGACCTGGCCAAGATAAAGCAAAGCAGTGCGACACAAACAACAGAGTTACACATGGGATAAACAAATGCACAATAGAAAAAGTTTATGTACAGTGTGTGCAAATGTAGGAAGATTAGGGAGGTAGCCAATAAATAGAGAAGAGAGGCGAAATAATTACAATTTAGCATTAACACTGGAGTGATAGATGTGCAGATGATGTGCAAGTTGAGATACAAGGGTGCAAAAGAGCAAAAAAACAATATGGGGATGAGGTAGTTGGGTGGGCTATTTACAGATGGGCTGTGTACAGGTACAGTGATCAGTAAGCTGCTCTGACAGCTGATGCTTAAAGTTAGAGAGGGAGATATGTCCCCAACCCAAGGTGTTGGCTTTGGGGATCACCAGTGAAATATACCTGCTGGAGCGCGTGTTATACGGGTAGGTGTTGCTATGGTGACCAGTGAGCTGAGATAAGGCGGGGCTTTACCTAGCAAAGACTTATAAATGACCTGGAGCCAGTGGGTTTGGCGACGAATATGTAGCGAGGGCCAACGAGAGCATACAGGTCGCAGTGGTGGGTAGTATATGGGGCTTTGGTGACAAAATGGATGGCACTGGGATAGACTACATCCAGTTTGCTGAGTAGGGTGTTGGAGGCAATTTTGTAAATTACATCACCGAAGTCAAGGATCGGTAGGATAGTCCGTTTTACGAGGGCAGCATGTTTAGCAGCATGAGTGAAGGAGGCTTTGCTGAGAAATAGGAAGCCGATTCTAGATTTAATTTTGGATTGGAGATGCTTAATGTGAGTCTGGAAGGAGCGTTTACAGTCTAACCAGACACCTAGGTATTTGTAGTTGTCCACATATTCTAAGACAGAACCGTCCAGAGTAGTGATGCTAGTCGGTCGGGCGGGTGCGGGCAGCAATCGGTTGAAAAGCATGCTTTTAGTTTTACTAGCATTTAAAAGCAGTTGGAGGCCACGGAAGGACTGTTGTATGTATGGCATTGACGCTTGTTTGGAGGTTTGTTAGCAGTGTCCAAAGGGCCAGTATACAGAATGGTGTCGTCTGCGTAGAGGTGGATCAGAGAATCACCAGCAGCAAGAGCGACATCCTTGATATATACAGAGAAAAGAGTCAGCCCGAAAATTGAACCCTATGGCACCCCCCATAGAGACTGCCAGAGGTCCAGACAACAGGCCCTCCGATTTGACACACTGAACTCTATCAGAGAAGTAGTTGGTGAACCACGCGAGGCAGTCATTTGAGAAACCAAGGCTATTGAGTCTGCCGATAAGAATGTGGTGATTGACAGAGTCGAAAGCCTTTGCCAGGTCGATGAAGACGGCTGCACAGTATTGTCTTTTATCGATGCCGGTTATGATATCGTTTAGGACCTTGAGCGTGGCTGAGGTGCACCCGTGACCAGCTCGGAAACCAGACTGCATACTGGAGAAGGTAAGGTGGGATTCTAAATCTGTTTGTTAACTTGGCTTTTGAAGATTTTAGAAAGGCAGGGCAGGATGAATATAGGTCTGTAAGGGTTCTCATATCTGTTGATAGTGATTGATGCCAAACTGGAGGTAAAAGGAGCGAGGACACGGATCGTTATTCTATTCTGTGACCCTGTGTGGTTCTGTAGCAGCTGATGTGACTTCCTACAGGCCTCTCGGCGGGTGTTACCAGAACATTGGTTCTGTGGGATTAGAATATAAGGGCCTTCTTAGAGAACACCAGTTGGACATGTTCTCTGCTTCTGTGCCGGAGGTTGTCTCCCTGTCGCAACTTGTATGAAACCAGATTGAAATATATGTTTCATTTAAACAGGCAATTCAATTAAGAACAAATTCTTATTTACAATGACGGCCTGGCAATAGACGGGGAATAATAAAACTGTAAGACAAAACAGACAAAAGACACTGGCAACAGCACTAATATAACAGCAAACAAACAGTGTGTGTGTGTGTACGTGCAGGCATGTGTGTGGTGTTTGTGAGGTAAAACAACATCCTTCCATACATACTGCAACGCCAACTAGTGACATCAGGTGACAACTAGAACCAACTACGTCTCAACAACCAGTTCATCTATTTGTCATTTGAACTCAAGGGACACCAGGTACTGGAGTTTGAGGTTGGCATGGAGGGAATACCAACACCAGGGGGCTGAGTAATGACCATTTTCCATGCTCGGTCGTAATTTTCAGGAGTCTTAGCATAAAACAAGATTGAGATCTGTGCTTGTGTGCATTTTCATTTTGAGTAAACAAAAGGATAGATAAAATGGCAATTTTCCAAAAATGTCCTTATAAATAAGAATGTACCAGTGTTTGAGCCTGGTGTTGCCAACTGAAAGCACTGGTTGAGTTAGACATCTCTGATTGGTGACAAAATGAAGGGCTGCATGATGTACAGAGTAAAGAGCCTACAGTGTAGAGCTTGAGGCTTGCACATACATAGTCTCACCATAGTCCAATACAGAGTGAAAAGTACAACAAATCAACTATTTTCTGGCGGCAAAGGAACACTATGCTTTGGGCCGGTAATAAAACCCAATACGCAGCTTGAGTTTCCTGACAAGGTTCTCTACAAACAATTGTACATTTTGACTTGCTCTATAAAATGGTCTTCCAAGCTAGTAATGACATGGTTTTCAGAGTGTTTAGTGTTAGAAAATACTATGCATTTTGTTTTAGAGGAATTTAGAACAAGCTTCAAATTGTACCGATTCTGTTGAAGGATGTAAAAAGCTGTAAAGCCAAAGTCAAACTGCTGCCACTTGAATAAAGAACAGTGTCATCCGCATAGAAATCGTCTGTCTCTATATGACTCCTAATGTTATTGATCTAGATAATAAACAAGGGACCTAAAATTGATCCTTGAAGCACACCCGAGCACAACTCTCCAGAGTCCGACTTACAACCATCTGCCTTAACATACTGGGTTCTCTTTGACAGGCAGTTCAAACCACTCCAGAGCATGACCAGTAATCCCTGCTCCAAGACATGGTCCACAGTGTCAAACGCCTTTGACAAATCTATTAATTTAAATACACAATGCAGCTTCCTATCCAGTGCACAGTGAACATCATTCAAAACCTTCAAAGTTGCTGTAACAGTACTGTGGCCAGACCTGAAACGCAATGGGAGGCACACATCAACGTCTGGTCTCCTTTTGTTTCACATGTCTTTTGGAACGCAGTCATAGACATACATACTGATCTGAAGTCAGTTTTGATAATGGACTAATTTTAGGATTTAAGGGTTGACTTGTAAGATGGGATGATGTCAAGGTGAATTTAGAGCTATGTAGGTTAGGCTCAAACACAAGAGGGATCTGCATGGGGTGATGCATCCGTGTGTCTGGAGACGGAATAGGGGGTTACTAAAGGGATAGTATAGATCCACCCCCCCACCCCCTTATACAAAGACTGGACACACACAAACACACACACACACTTTAAAGAGAAGAGCAGTGATGTGTTAGTGTGTGACATCTGGGACTGTAATCAGTGGCTCTCTATCAAGAGCTGCCAAAGCATATCCACTTTACAGATCGATCTACACTGGCCCACGCCAACACACACACACGTTATTTACATAAATTCTCTAAACCTAACACACACACACAATGGTCATTTTGTATTATGAAAGCTGCTGTTAAATGTCAAAACACATAGGCCTAGTTCTTATTTCAAAAATCTGTATCAGGCCAAACGCATCAGTCACCTGTTGTGATTGATCCCCTGGCATCAACATCACACACACTCACTAGAAACACAGCCGGTTGAGAAACACGCCATATTATATTTCTGCATGAACTTTCTGCATGAAGTAATTCTCTGCTTGCTTATTGAAAGTGTTCAGACAGATATTAAAAAGACAGCAACATAGAAACAAATGAACAAAGGGAATATTGTTTTTTGGGGAGTAGCAACATTTTCAAAGAGCCCGAAATGGAGAGAAGTCATCGTGGATAAACTGGTTCCATATGGGGTTGGACAACAAGTCCAGTGCAACGAGGATACGTCATCCATTTTATTTGGGTGACAGTCTTGTACAACAATGGAGACTAGACACATGAACAGCCACACACATCGTGCATGTGTACACAGCAACAACACAACAGTACGACAACACCGCGCGTTTGTTCACGTGCATGGGAGAGATGGAGCGGAAAATGAACTAGATCGGCTGTGCTGATTGGATATTTCATGAAGTCACAGCCAAGATGAAATGAAAGAAAACGTTTCACTGTGTGCTTTTGTGTGTGTGTGTGTAGCCAAGTGCAGGAGACAGCCTCCATTGAGATCTCCAATGAGCTGTGCCTCTCCTGAGACAGGAAACCACACACAAACACTATGATATCAGCTCTTCCAGCTACCTAGAATACTCTATGGCTCTGACAGTTCTGTTAAGTAACACTTATTATATAGAATGTGGAGGATTCAATCTAGATTTATACTGTTTGCTTCTCCTCATGGAGAATGTAGCAGTGGCGTGTAGTTTCTGTGTGTGTGTGTAGCTTTGACTAAGGGTGCTACTGGGCCTCAATGGTCGAGGGTGTCGCTGATAGAAATGGATTAATTAGACAAAAGTATATTCTGTTCCCAAGGACACACACAAACAGAGTCTAAACATCTTTCTGGACTCTCTGTATCCTTCTGAGTTACAGAGAGAAGCCAGGTCACTGGAGGAGTGATATCACAGAGAGGGAGAGACAGAGAGACAGACAGAGAAAGAGAGTGAGAGTAACAGAGAAGGCCAGACAAGTAGGCTGAGATAACCAGACCAGTGTGTGTGTTCTAGGCAGCTGCAGGGTCCTACAGAGAAACAGCAGAGTGCCTTCTCATCCCCCGCAGCCACAAAGAGAGAGAGAAAGCAAAGGGATGGAAAGAGAAAGAAAGGGAGGGAGGGAGGGGTGCTGGCCCTGAGAGTCTGTGGGATGCCTCCCCCTGTCACACACACATCAAAGAGTGTTTGGCCGGGGACAGAGACAGAGTTGTATCGGGAAAACAACGCGCGCACACACACGCACACTTAGCCCGGGCCCTCTCACAGCTCTCCCCTGTCATTTACTGTATTAGCTGTGGTCTGGGTGCTGAAATGGCCCATTATGTGGTCTTTCTGTGTGGATGTACAGTGCATTTGGAAAGTACTCAGACCCCTTCCCCTTTTTCCAACATTTTGGTAAGTTACAGCCTTATTCTAAAATTGATGAAATAAAAATTATTCCTCAATCTACACACAATACCCCATAATGACAAAGCAAAAACAGATTTTTAGAGATTATTGCAAATGTATTAAAAATAAAAACAGAAATAACTTATTTACATAAGTTATGAGACTCGAAATTGAGCTCAGGTGCATCCTGTTTCCATTGATCATCCTTGAGATGTTTCTACAACTTGATTGGAGGCACACACCTGTCTATATAAGGTCCCACAAATGACCGAGCATGTCAGAGAAAAAACCAAGCCATGAGCTCGAAGGAATTGTCCGTAGAGCTCCTAGACAGGATCGTGTCGAGGCACATATATGGGGAAGGGTACCAAAAAAATGTCTGCAGCATTGAAGGCCCCAAGAACTCAGTGGCCTCCCTTATTCCTAAATGGAAGAAGTTTGGAACCACCAAGACTCTTCCTAGAGCTGGCCGCCCGGCCAAACTGAGCAATTGAGGGAGAAGAGTCTTGGTCAGGGAGGTGACCAAGAACCAGATGGTCACTCATAGCTCCAGAGTTCCTCTGTGGAGATGGGGGAACCTTCCAGAAGGACAACCATCTCTGCAGCAGTCCACCAACCAGGCCTTTATGGTAGAGTGACCAGACTGAAGCCACTCCTCAGTAAAAGGCACGACAGCCCGCTTGGATTTTGCCAAAAGGCAACCTAAAAAAAGGCACTCTCAGACCATGAGAAACAAGATTCTCTGGTCTGATGAAACCAAGATTGAACTCTCTAGCCTGAATGCCAAGCGTCACATCCGGAGGAAGCCTGGCACCATCCCTACAGTGAAGCAAGGTGGTGGTAGCATCATGCTGTGGGGATGTTTTTCAGCAGCAGGGACTGGGAGACTAGTCAGGATTGAGGGAAAGATGAACGGAGCCAATTACAGAGAGATCCTTGATGAAAACCTGCTCATGAGCGCTGAGGAACTCAGATTGGGGTGAAGGTTCACCTTCCAATAGGACAACGACTCTAAGCACAGAGCCAAGACAACGACCCTAAACACACAGCCAAGACAATGCATGAGTGGCTTCGAGACAAGACTCTGAATGTCTCTGAGTGGCCCAGCCAGAGCCCGGACTTGAACCCGATCATACATCTCTGGAGAGACCTGAAAATAGCTGTGCAGCGCCACTCCCCATCCAACCTGACAGAGCTCGAGAGGATCTGCAGAGAAGAATGGGAGAAACTCCCCAAATACAGGTGTGCCAAGCTTGTAGTGGCATACCCAATAAGACTAGGCTGTAATCGCTGCTAAAGGTGCTTCAACAAAGTACTGAGTAAAGGGTCTGAATACTTATGTAAATGTTATAATTCAACCATTTTTTCCTTTGTCATTATGGGGTATTGTGTGTAGATTGATGAGGAAGAAAATCAATTTAATCCAATTTAGAATAAGGCTGTAACATAACAAAATCTGGAAGAAGGGGTCTGAATACTTTCCAAATGCACTGTACATCCACACAGAAAGACCACATAATGGGCCATTTCAGCACCCAGACCACAGCTAATACAGTAAATGACAGGGGAGTGTGGAAAAAGTCAAGGGGTCTGAATACCTTCTGAATGCACTGTATGTTGTGTGTGTTTACAGTCCTAACTCTAGGGTCTAGGGCTGGAAACCAGCTGGTTATGAGTGTGGTGGCTTTTGGTCCAAATATGAACGAAGAGTGAGGGCTTGATGAAACAGCGTGGGTTCAAACCTGTTCTTAAGGCTCTGCACACATCACACAAAAACACTGATTAAAGCTCTGGGTCTAGCAGCTCAATTCCACCGGACTTACTTACTTACACGCACGTACACACGCGCACGCGCACACACACACACACAACCAACTCTCTTCATCACTTTCAGGATAATGTCCCAATGGAAATGGAGTTGCCATCTATAGGCAGAAAACATATATAATATGTTGGAGTTCATTACATAGCTAATCTCAGATATTTGGTATGAGCACAACACTAAGCATTTAATAACCGTTATACTGCCACTGGTCTCTCTCAGGGTTGGGCTAGATTACCTGGCTGGAGGGTGTGTGTGAGTTTGTATGGAATGTGTTTATGTGTAAATAGTATGCATTTGTGAATGTATGTGATGTGTGTATGCAGTGTATGTACCTCACAAGTACTTATGGTGTGCAAGTGTTTTCAGTGTGGGTGTGTGTGCTCTGTGCTCCCCGTCTCCAGCGCCCATATATCAAATCTCCCACCATGCCTGTGCCTCCACCCCCGCTGTGCAAATTTGTCCAATTAGCCACGGCCCCACGACACACACACACACACACACACACACACACACACTCTCCACAGGGGAGGAATCCAGTGTGAAATGAGGGCTGCCACTGTGGGCAGATTAACCAATAATAAAGTGCATTTCACAGACACGCTGGCTCATTGAGGGGCCTGACGGCTCTAAGACCAAGACAGAGGAGGGAGGGTCTGCCCCAAATACCCCCTCCCCTCCGGACTCACTCACACCCTCCTTCACTCAGTAAGCTACAATCCACACACACCTTCCCCAGTCTACCCTCCAAGCCCAAGTGCCCACATACAGCCCTAAAACTCTAAATCAAATCAACGTTTATTGGTCCCGTACACTAGATTTGCATTTGCAGTAAAATGCTTGTGTTTCTAGCTCCAACAGTGCAGTAATACCTAACAAAACACAACAATACACACATCATCTAAAAAGTTCAAAAATAAAGAATTGAAGAAATATCAGAACTCCACCCCTACTGATCCTCAGAGCGGGGGTCAATGTGTGTGTGATCCTGGCCTCTCGCACCTCGTCCGGATCCTCCCGACACCCCTGGTCTGGGTGGGCGACGTAAGACCCCTGGCTGAGCCCAGATTATCCCTCTAAGAGCCTTACACAGGACCCAGAACCAGGGTAGGGAGACAGATGACCGTTAACACACAATAATGCAGGATACCAACTCAACTGTCAATACCAGACTGTTACATATAACACACGACACAGCACTCCCCCAGGTATTAATGACAGAGCAGGAGACAAAACAGGCAACCACACAGCAGAAAAACATGCTAAAATGACGCGTTGATGAGAACACACGTATTGAGACAGAGATCTAGACTCAATGTGTGTGTTTGTAGGCTTAAAGAAAATACTTAGGCGTTCCAATCAGTCCCTCACATAAACACATGGCCACTCCTCCACGCACTGTTTAAACTACACACATACATCTTCACTCTTCCACTACCTATGATGCCACCAACCAGCGCCACTACACTTGTTCATCATCTGGGATGCATCACTGACCAGACAAATAGAGGAGAGGAAAACGGGTCATTTGGTGAGAAGGATTAGTTAGAAAACAACATTTCTACAATATATAGGATTAGTCAAGGAAAACTCAAAGGACTCTCCCCGTTAGTTGGCTCCCTAATCTAGAGTTTGCTGGAAGGAAAGGAGAAGGAGAAAAGCGAGGGAGGGAGAAAGGAGGAGATGAGAGAGAGGAAAGTTCCTGTCGTATTATAGTAAACTAAAACAAAAACTAATCATGAAAAATCTATTTAGTAAACTGAAATAAAATAATGAACAAACCTGTTTGAAAAACTAAAACTATACTGAAACTATTGTCGTAATCAACAAAGATAAAATTAAAACAATCATGAATTATGTTCAGTTTGAGTTTTTGGGCAAAGATCGAATGGGTTTCCAATGCTTTTTTAAATGGGGTTTTGAAGCTTCTGAATCTGGCGGGTCACATAGAGATGGACTCATTTAAAGGTGTGAGATCACACTGCCACGAGCAGCACCGCAGATATCGGTTGTTTTCCCCTGCTCAGACGTGCATCAGCTAATGGTTGCGTGTCACGTCGTGGCCTGTGCAGTCAGGCACCAGACTGCTATAACATGTCAGAGCATGTTCCCCTGCTCAGACGTGCATCAGCTAATGGTTGCGTGTCACGTCGTGGCCTGTGCAGTCGGGCACCAGACTGTTATAACATGTCAGAGCATGTTCCCCTGCTCAGACGTGCATCAGCTAATGGTTGCGTGTCACGTCGTGGCCTGTGCAGTCGGGCACCAGACTGCTATAACATGTCAGAGCATGTTCCACTGCTCTGATGTTGCTGCCAATGCATGCCAGATCTTACAACGCCTGGATAGGTATTTTACATATCAACTAACCACATCATATGTTATAACAATCTGGTGCCCAACGGCACCATCGATGACGTGGCATGAAACCATTAGTAGATGCATGCAACGTCTGAGCAGGTGAATACGACCATGTGGTGGTCAGCTGATACATAAAATACCTATCCAGGTGTTGCAAGACCTGGCATGCATCAGCAACGTCTGAGCCAAGAAACACGGCTAAATTGATATGAGCGCGCTGCAAGACTTTGCTCTCACACAGTGTATCTTTGCATATGCACCAGTGTGCTACAACGTGGCAGCTTCGGGACCAAAACAGCAGAGCGATTCAAAGCTCCTGGTTGTTGCGGAAACTGACCCACTACTACTGTTTACTTGGTGCATCTACGTCTACCTTTAAAGCTAGCTTAACCTATGACCTGACCCATCATCTTATGCATTACTGCCCCACAGTGGCAAGACGGGACATCCCCCAAACACCAAAAACTATACAAACACATAAATACCTCCAATGCACAGGCTACTTTCTGTCCCTAATACTAAAAAAACATAAAAACGAAATAAAAATGTTTGTATAAAACTTAAACTAAATAAAAACCAGTAAATCTGACCTGAAAACTTAATGAAACTTAACTGAATTTCAAATAAAAATCGTAAAACTATATAGTAGAAATAAAACGGAACAGAAAAACACCAGCCCTATAATAACGTTGGTGTCATGTTTGTGTGTTGTCTGGCAGTGTTGTTGGGACTGAGGATGTGTGTCTGGTTATATTTGTGTGTGTGTAGGGATGGGGGGGCTGTTTTGACAGATCTGGTCATGTTATCTGGCGAGGTAAATCCGCCTAAACCTGGCGCTAATGTCTTGGTGGGGGGATGTGATGGGGGTGAGGGAGATTATTAAGGAATCGCTCCAAACGGCTTTAGAGCCACTAAGATTCTTAACCCAGTTAACCTCCCTTGGCGGTGGTGATGATGGTGAATGTAGAATGTTTGTGTTCACGTAATAGCAGTTATATTGGTTTGATTTAGCTGCAGTATCAATCCCTCCCTGAGGTTTGTAGGTCAGTTTTTAGGACCAGGGAATGACAGAGAAGTGACATAGAACAGCATGTCATATCTCCATAGCTAATGTAGGAAATAGACCAAAATTATATACATTTGATTTTACATGAGTTTGAATGTCTGGTTAGTTTACTGTATTTGTCCATTTCAGTGTCTGCTCTATGATCGAGCAAGGTCCAGGCAGAAGCTTGATCGTAAATGGTTTAACATTTAACCTTTCTTTTGTTTGCCCTCTGGAGGAAGGTAATCCTTGTGTTTGGCTGTCAATCATTATTTTGCTCTCTTTCCCTCCCTCTCTCCCTCCCTTTTTCTCCCTCCCTCTCTGATTTTAGAAATGGTGGACTAGGTCCATTTGAGATAAAGAAGTTTCTGGAAACAACAACACTGTTTGTCTCCTCTGACATCACACGTGATAGAACAGCAGAATATGTACGGTCAGTATTTTTCCTCACAGCTTGAGGCTCCTCACCTCTGTTTCATCAACAAAACCCCACTGAGGAGAACAGCATCGCTGTTTCCCCTAATGCGGATTGGATCTTTAACACAGACACTATACACACCGAGATGTAAGAAGCTCTCCAGAACTCAACACACAACTTGAGATACTGAAATGATGTACTTCACCATATAAGGGCATTGCCTTAGGTCAAGAGCAATGACAATGCTTCTTCAGATTTACCACATACAAGTATTCCAGCAGGCTAAAATAGCAACAAAGAATGAACTACCAAACACATGATATGATGCCTACATCAGCCAGAGTAGATCCGCAGGCCTGTAAATCAATATAACTCTGGGCACCTACAGACAGGACAGCGTCAGCGTATTGTGAAGGGACCGCCAATGTCCTGACAACACCGGAGGTAAACAGATACAACTATTCACGGCTAACACACACATACACACACACACAGTAATGCCTTGCCTTGTAAATGCATCAGTCCTAGCCCTTGGCAGTGTGAGGTGTAATATTTCCTTAATGTAATGGGGTTTGATCGGGGGTGTTGGGTGTCCGATAGGCCTGCTGTTTTATTAGCACAACGAGCACTCTGGGGGTCTCCGGTTCATGCTGCCCTGCCCCACCCGAGCTCTCTCTGACACAACACACACATTGCTGTTAAAGCTGGTCTGTTTTGCCCGTAACCACAGAAAGATCTTCAATCGGAGAAAGCCTTGTGCAAAACAATACACTCCCAGTGTGTGTGTGTGTGGAGAATGAGTGGTGGCTCCACCCCCTCCAAACCCAACCACCATTCCTATTCCACAACCCTCCACACCCTACCAGTAGAAATAGTGCTGTTTCCACATTGTCTAAATCTCCATGCAAGAATGGAACGTTCAGAACCCAGATCATTCAGCCCTCAACCTGAGCTCATTCAGCAGAATCAGGAAGTATGGAGCCATCAACAGAAGCTGGGAGATATTTCCTAAGGCAACCAAAACACTATCACAGTGGGTCCCAAATGGCATACTATTCCTTACATAGTGCACTACTTTAGTGCAGAGCTCTATTGGTCCTGGTTAAAAGTAGTACACTATATATGGAATAGGGTGCCATTTGCAAAGAGACTCATTGTTTCTGAATGTCAAATAAAATGGATTTTTCCAAAGATTTGCCATATGGCCTAAAAGCTTTGATATGTGATCCACTCACCCTACTGGATAATGTTAGGGCTCAGTGAACTACCATCAGTCTCCTGACTACACACAGAGAAAGACACCCTACTGGATAATGTTAGGGCTCAGTGAACTACCATCAGTCTCCTGACTACACACAGAGAAAGACACCCTACTGGATAATGTTAGGGCTCAGAGAACTACCATCAGTCCCCTGACTACTCACAGAGAAAGACACCCTACTGGATAATGTTAGGGCTCAGTGAACTACCATCAGTCTCCTGACTACACACAGAGAAAGACACCCTACTGGATAATGTTAGGGCTCAGAGAACTACCATCAGTCCCCTGACTACTCACAGAGAAAGACACCCTACTGGATAATGTTAGGGCTCAGTGAACTACCATCAGTCCCCTGACTACACACAGAGAAAGACACCCTACTGGATAATGTTAGGGCTCAGTGAACTACCATCAGTCTCCTGACTACTCACATAGAAAGACACCCTACTGGATAATGTTAGGGCTCAGTGAACTACCATCAGTCTCCTGACTACACACAGAGAAAGACACCCTACTGGATAATGTTAGGGCTCAGTGAACTACCATCAGTCCCCTGACTACACACAGAGAAAGACACCCTACTGGATAATGTTAGGGCTCAGAGAACTACCATCAGTCCCCTGACTACTCACAGAGAAAGACACCCTACTGGATAATGTTAGGGCTCAGTGAACTACCATCAGTCCCCTGACTACACACAGAGAAAGACACCCTACTGGATAATGTTAGGGCTCAGTGAACTACCATCAGTCCCCTGACTACACACAGAGAAAGACACCCTACTGGATAATGTTAGGGCTCAGTGAACTACCATCAGTCTCCTGACTACTCACATAGAAAGACACCCTACTGGATAATGTTAGGGCTCAGTGAACTACCATCAGTCTCCTGACTACACACAGAGAAAGACACCCTACTGGATAATGTTAGGGCTCAGTGAACTACCATCAGTCCCCTGACTACACACAGAGAAAGACACCCTACTGGATAATGTTAGGGCTCAGAGAACTACCATCAGTCCCCTGACTACTCACAGAGAAAGACACCCTACTGGATAATGTTAGGGCTCAGTGAACTACCATCAGTCCCCTGACTACACACAGAGAAAGACACCCTACTGGATAATGTTAGGGCTCAGTGAACTACCATCAGTCCCTGACTACACACAGAGAAAGACACCCTACTGGATAATGTTAGGGCTCAGTGAACTACCATCAGTCCCCTGACTACACACAGAGAAAGACACCCTACTGGATAATGTTAGGGCTCAGAGAACTACCATCAGTCTCCTGACTACTCACAGAGAAAGACACCCTACTGGATAATGTTAGGGCTCAGAGAACTACCATCAGTCCCCTGACTACACACAGAGAAAGACACCCTACTGGATAATGTTAGGGCTCAGTGAACTACCATCAGTCTCCTGACTACTCACAGAGAAAGACAACCTACTGGATAATGTTAGGGCTCAGTGAACTACCATCAGTCTCCTGACTACTCACAGAGAAAGACACCCTACTGGATAATGTTAGGGCTCAGTGAACTACCATCAGTCTCCTGACTACACACAGAGAAAGACACCCTACTGGATAATGTTAGGGCTCAGTGAACTACCATCAGTCTCCTGACTACACACAGAGAAAGACACCCTACTGGATAATGTTAGGGCTCAGTGAACTACCATCAGTCCCCTGACTACACACAGAGAAAGACACCCTACTGGATAATGTTAGGGCTCAGTGAACTACCATCAGTCCCCTGACTACACACAGAGAAAGACACCCTACTGGATAATGTTAGGGCTCAGTGAACTACCATCAGTCCCCTGACTACACACAGAGAAAGACACCCTACTGGATAATGTTAGGGCTCAGAGAACTACCATCAGTCTCCTGACTACTCACAGGGAAAGACACCCTACTGGATAATGTTAGGGCTCAGAGAACTACCATCAGTCCCCTGACTACACACAGAGAAAGACACCCTACTGGATAATGTTAGGGCTCAGTGAACTACCATCAGTCTCCTGACTACTCACAGAGAAAGACAACCTACTGGATAATGTTAGGGCTCAGTGAACTACCATCAGTCTCCTGACTACTCACAGAGAAAGACACCCTACTGGATAATGTTAGGGCTCAGTGAACTACCATCAGTCTCCTGACTACACACAGAGAAAGACACCCTACTGGATAATGTTAGGGCTCAGTGAACTACCATCAGTCCCCTGACTACACACAGAGAAAGACACCCTACTGGATAATGTTAGGGCTCAGTGAACTACCATCAGTCTCCTGACTACACACAGAGAAAGACACCCTACTGGATAATGTTAGGGCTCAGTGAACTACCATCAGTCCCCTGACTACACACAGAGAAAGACACCCTACTGGATAATGTTAGGGCTCAGTGAACTACCATCAGTCTCCTGACTACACACAGAGAAAGACACCCTACTGGATAATGTTAGGGCTCAGTGAACTACCATCAGTCTCCTGACTACACACAGAGAAAGACACCCTACTGGATAATGTTAGGGCTCAGTGAACTACCATCAGTCCCCTGACTACACACAGAGAAAGACACCCTACTGGATAATGTTAGGGCTCAGTGAACTACCATCAGTCCCCTGACTACACACAGAGAAAGACACCCTACTGGATAATGTTAGGGCTCAGTGAACTACCATCAGTCCCCTGACTACACACACAGAGAAAGACACCCTACTGGATAATGTTAGGGCTCAGAGAACTACCATCAGTCTCCTGACTACACACAGAGAAAGACACCCTACTGGATAATGTTAGGGCTCAGTGAACTACCGTCAGTCCCCTGACTACACACAGAGCAAGACACCCTACTGGATAATGTTAGGGCTCAGTGAACTACCATCAGTCCCCTGACTACACACAGAGAAAGACACCCTACTGGATAATGTTAGGGCTCAGAGAACTACCATCAGTCTCCTGACTACACACAGAGAAAGACACCCTACTGGATAATGTTAGGGCTCAGTGAACTACCATCAGTCCCCTGACTACACACAGAGCAAGACACCCTACTGGATAATGTTAGGGCTCAGAGAACTACCATCAGTCCCCTGACTACACACAGAGCAAGACACCCTACTGGATAATGTTAGGGCTCAGAGAACTACCATCAGTCCCCTGACTACACACAGAGAAAGACACCCTACTGGATAATGTTAGGGCTCAGAGAACTACCATCAGTCTCCTGACTACACACAGAGAAAGACACCCTACTGGATAATGTTAGGGCTCAGAGAACTACCATCAGTCTCCTGACTACACACAGAGAAAGACACCCTACTGGATAATGTTAGGGCTCAGAGAACTACCATCAGTCCCCTGACTACACACAGAGAAAGACACCCTACTGGATAATGTTAAGGCTCAGAGAACTACCATCAGTCTCCTGACTACTCACAGAGAAAGACACCCTACTGGATAATGTTAGGGCTCAGTGAACTACCATCAGTCTCCTGACTACACACAGAGAAAGACACCCTACTGGATAATGTTAGGGCTCAGTGAACTACCATCAGTCCCCTGACTACACACAGAGAAAGACACCCTACTGGATAATGTTAGGGCTCAGAGAACTACCATCAGTCTCCTGACTACACACAGAGAAAGACACCCTACTGGATAATGTTAGGGCTCAGTGAACTACCATCAGTCTCCTGACTACACACAGAGAAAGACACCCTACTGGATAATGTTAGGGCTCAGTGAACTACCATCAGTCCCCTGACTACACACAGAGAAAGACACCTACTGGATAATGTTAGGGCTCAGTGAACTACCATCAGTCCCCTGACTACACACAGAGAAAGACACCCTACTGGATAATGTTAGGGCTCAGTGAACTACCATCAGTCCCCTGACTACACACAGAGAAATACACCCTACTGGATAATGTTAGGGCTCAGAGAACTACCATCAGTCTCCTGACTACACACAGAGAAAGACACCCTACTGGATAATGTTAGGGCTCAGTGAACTACCATCAGTCCCCTGACTACACACAGAGCAAGACACCCTACTGGATAATGTTAGGGCTCAGTGAACTACCATCAGTCCCCTGACTACACACAGAGAAAGACACCCTACTGGATAATGTTAGGGCTCAGAGAACTACCATCAGTCTCCTGACTACACACAGAGAAAGACACCCTACTGGATAATGTTAGGGCTCAGTGAACTACCATCAGTCCCCTGACTACACACAGAGCAAGACACCCTACTGGATAATGTTAGGGCTCAGAGAACTACCATCAGTCCCCTGACTACACACAGAGCAAGACACCCTACTGGATAATGTTAGGGCTCAGTGAACTACCATCAGTCCCCTGACTACACACAGAGAAAGACACCCTACTGGATAATGTTAGGGCTCAGTGAACTACCATCAGTCTCCTGACTACACACAGAGAAAGACACCCTACTGGATAATGTTAGGGCTCAGAGAACTACCATCAGTCCCCTGACTACACACAGAGAAAGACACCCTACTGGATAATGTTAGGGCTCAGTGAACTACCATCAGTCTCCTGACTACACACAGAGAAAGACACCCTACTGGATAATGTTAGGGCTCAGTGAACTACCATCAGTCCCCTGACTACACACAGAGAAAGACACCCTACTGGATAATGTTAGGGCTCAGTGAACTACCATCAGTCTCCTGACTACACACAGAGAAAGACACCCTACTGGATAATGTTAGGGCTCAGAGAACTACCATCAGTCCCCTGACTACACACAGAGAAAGACACCCTACTGGATAATGTTAGGGCTCAGAGAACTACCATCAGTCCCCTGACTACACACAGAGAAAGACACCCTACTGGATAATGTTAGGGCTCAGAGAACTACCATCAGTCTCCTGACTACACACAGAGAAAGACACCCAGAGAACTACCATCAGTCTCCTGACTACACACAGAGAAAGACTGGATAATGTTAGGGCTCAGAGAACTACCATCAGTCCCCTGACTACACACAGAGAAAGACACCCTACTGGATAATGTTAGGGCTCAGAGAACTACCATCAGTCCCTGACTACACAGAGAAAGACACCCTACTGGATAATGTTAGGGCTCAGTGAACTACCATCAGTCTCCTGACTACACACAGAGAAAGACACCCTACTGGATAATGTTAGGGCTCAGTGAACTACCATCAGTCCCCTGACTACACACAGAGAAAGACACCCTACTGGATAATGTTAGGGCTCAGAGAACTACCATCAGTCCCCTGACTACACACAGAGAAAGACACCCTACTGGATAATGTTAGGGCTCAGTGAACTACCATCAGTCTCCTGACTACACACAGAGAAAGACACCCTACTGGATAATGTTAGGGCTCAGAGAACTACCATCAGTCCCCTGACTACACACAGAGAAAGACACCCTACTGGATAATGTTAGGGCTCAGAGAACTACCATCAGTCCCCTGACTACACACAGAGAAAGACACCCTACTGGATAATGTTAGGGCTCAGTGAACTACCATCAGTCCCCTGACTACACACAGAGAAAGACACCCTACTGGATAATGTTAGGGCTCAGTGAACTACCATCAGTCTCCTGACTACACACAGAGAAAGACACCCTACTGGATAATGTTAGGGCTCAGTGAACTACCATCAGTCCCCTGACTACACACAGAGAAAGACACCCTACTGGATAATGTTAGGGCTCAGTGAACTACCATCAGTCTCCTGACTACACACAATGTGAAATATGAACATCATCATATGAACAGCTGAGGTTTCCTAAGAGCTTCCTATGGAGTCTTCTAGAAAACACTATCTAGGGAGTACCATCAATCTGAGTATAGAAGTGGTCCAAACACTGAGTATAGGATCCAGCTTATAGACCGTATGATATTTATTTTGGATGGCTGATGATTCAATTCATAACATATTATATTCATTTCCAGTGCTATTACAGGGGTATGTGTCTTGGTTGAATGGGATGGAGTTGGCACGGGGAAAAAGAAAGTTACAGATCAATACTAGTGTTCCCATAGCGGGTTGGAGGTGAGTCAGCTGCAGCATTCCTGGAAGGGAAGTTGTGTGGGACGCACCGGAATAACTGTGGAATAACTTGGCCAGTGGGAGTCTGGGACGACACCGAGACGACAGCAGCGACGACGAGACTGCTGACCCCTGAGATACAACTTCACCCAGACACAACATTCTCCAGAACCCCCTGCTGCTGCAAGTTCTCACCCCTCCCCCCTCCTGATGGATTACCCCTGCCCAGGGGGTCACACAGGGATGGACCGGCTCATCTTCCAGAGACAGGGGGCTGGACATGGGACTGAGGAGTGGGCCTACCCTAACCCCACATTCAGATAGGCTTGGGGTTATTTAAACCCATGTGAAGATAACAAATGAGTGTGTGTGTCAGTGTTGCTGCTGAGAAACATGTCCTGAATTCTTCAGGGGGAGCCCCAAGCCGTTATCAAGGAGGGGTGGGGGTAAATATCACGTCCTTCTCAATCACCACAACGACGGGCATGCGCGTGGGCTACCTGAACCGGTGACCGCCTGCCCTCCCCCCAACCGTCACCGCCCTAGCCTCGACACTTTAGACTGATTGGACCACGGCAACTGCAACAGCTGGCTAGGGATTAGGTGTGTGCGTGCGTTCAGGGGGGTTAGCTAGCGGCAGGCTGACAGACTAGTGGGTCCTGGCCAGCCCCCAGCACCTGTCACCCCAATGCCCCCAGACCCCAATCCCCCAACTGTGTGGAGTACAGCACTAACCCCACGTGGTCCTATCTGGCCCTGGTCTTCTCACCTAAACTGGACTGGCTGAGCTGAGCGCCCCAATACAGGTTCCTAGAAACGCAATCCCACATATTGCAATCACAAACACCTACTCGTGCAGACTGACACACGCACAGACACACGCACAGACACACTCGGTACAGCTGCAGAGCTACTGTAGGACCAGTATTCATATAGGACCTATCAACACATTCTGCGGGTGAAAAAGGGCTGGCGATTTTACACCCTGATCCGCAACCAACTCCCCTGCTTCTGCTGAAGGCCACGGCACAGATCTTATCAGTCAGCACTGCCTGTGACAGCTTTATCAAGATCGATACACACATACAGATGCAATGCACCTCAACAGCCACTGCCCATTGTTGAGATAGCTTGGCTGAATATGAGGAACTAAACTGTAGTCTGACGTTATGTCACACTATACTGAATTTGTGTATCCATTGCAATTGTGATGGTGATTTTTTCTCTCCAAATATATAGTTAGGTTATAGTTATTTGGAAGATTCCCTGTTCACCCAGACCTGGGCTGCTGGTGGTGGTAGAAGGTCTGGCCCTGGGTAGTTCTCTGTGATGAAGACCAGACCTGGGCTGCTGGTGGTGGTAGAAGGTCTGGCCCTGGGTAGTTCTCTGTGATGAAGACCAGACCTGGGCTGCTGGTGGTGGTAGAAGGTCTGGCCCTGGGTAGTTCTCTGTGATGAAGACCAGACCTGGGCTGCTGGTGGTGGTAGGTTTGGCCCTGGGTAGTTCTCTGTGATGAAGACCAGACCTGGGCTGCTGGTTGTGGTAGAAGGTCTGGCCCTGGGTAGTTCTCTGTGATGAAGACCAGACCTGGGCTGCTGGTGGTGGTAGAAGGTCTGGCCCTGGGTAGTTCTCTGTGATGAAGACCAGACCTGGGCTGCTGGTTGTGGTAGAAGGTCTGGCCCTGGGTAGTTCTCTGTGATGAAGACCAGACCTGGGCTGCTGGTGGTGGTAGAAGGTTTGGCCCTAGGTAGTTCTCTGTGATGAAGACCAGACCTGGGGCTCTGCTTCCACTCACACCATGCTCACATCGCATCCAAAGACCAGAGCAATCTCACACATACACACAGCTCCAGCCCTGTCAGGCCCTTTACCAAGGATAGATTGCATTACACACAGAGAGAAAGAGAGGAGGGGATTATACACAGAGTCTGTCTGGCTGCTGTGTCAATATGAACAGTCATTAAGTGAAAAAGGATAACTGGGAAAAGATAAAACATTCTCAAGCAGCCGGGACACAGACCCACTCCCCTGGCCGGGATACAGACCCACTCCCCTGGCCGGGACACAGACCCACTCCCCTGGCCGGGACACAGACCCACTCCCCTGGCCGGGATACAGACCCACTCCCTGGCCGGGACACAGACCCACTCCCCTGGCCGGGACACAGACCCACTCCCCTGGCCGGGATACAGACCCACTCCCCTGGCCGGGACACAGACCCACTCCCCTGGCCGGGACACAGACCCACTCCCCTGGCCGGGATACAGACCCACTCCCCTGGCCGGGACACAGACCCACTCCCCTGGCCGGGACACAGACCCACTCCCCTGGCCGGGACACACTCCCCTGGTCGGGACACAGACCCACTACCCTGGTCGGGACACAGACCCACTCCCCTGTTTCTCCACTGGACCGAGACACAGACCCACTCCCCTGTTTCTCCACTGGGCCGAGACACAGACCCACCCCCCTGGTCGGGACATAGACCCACCCCCCTGGCTTTCTCCCTGGGCCGAGACATAGACCCACACCCCTGGCTTTCTCCCTGGCCTGGACACAGACCCACTCCCCTGGCTGTCTCCCTGGGCCAGGACACAGACCACTCCCCTGGCTTTCTCCCTGGGCGAGACATAGACCTACTCCCCTAGCTTTCTCCCTGGCCTGGACACAGACCCACTCCCCTGGCTGTCTACCTGGGCCGAGACATAGACCCACACCCCTGGCTCTCTCCCTGGCTGGGACACAGACCCACTCCCCTGGCTGTCTACCTGGGCCGAGACATAGACCCACACCCCTGGCTCTCTCCCTGGCTGGGACACAGACCCACTCCCCTGGCTGTCTCCCTGGGCCGGGACACAGAACCACTCCCCTGGTAGGGACACAGACCTACTCCCCTGTTTCTCCACTGGGCCGGGACACAGACCACTCCCCTGGCTGGGACACAGAACCACTCCCCTGGCTGTCTCCCTGGGCCGGGACACAGACCACTCCCCTGGTAGGGACACAGACCTACTCCCCTGTTTCTCCACTGGGCCGAGACACAGACTCACTCCCCTGGCTTTCTACCTGGGCCGGGACACAGACCTACTCCCCTGTTTCTCCACTGGGCCGGGACACAGACCCACTCCCCTGGCTTTCTCCCTGGCTGGGACACAGACCCACTCCCCTGGCTTTCTACCTGGGCCGGGACACAGACCACTCCCCTGTTTCTCCACTGGGCCGGGACACAGACCCACTCCCCTGGCTTTCTCCCTGGGCGAGACATAGACCCACTCCCCTGGCCGGGATACAGACCCACTCCCCTGGTCGGGACACAGACCCACTCCCCTGTTTCTCCCTGGCCGTAACACAGACCACTCCCCTGGCTTTCTCCCTGGGCGGGATACAGACCCACTCCCCTGGCCGGGACACAGACCCACTCCCCTGGCCGGGACACAGACCCACTCCCCTGGCCGGGACACAGACCCACTCCCCTGGCCGGGACACAGACCCACTCCCCTGGCTGGGACACAGACCCACTCCCCTGGCTGTCTACCTGGGCCGAGACATAGACCCACACCCCTGGCTCTCTCCCTGGCTGGGACACAGACCCACTCCCCTGGCTGTCTCCCTGGGCCGGGACACAGACCACTCCCCTGGCTTTCTCCCTGGCCGGGACACAGAACCACTCCCCTGGTAGGGACACAGACCTACTCCCCTGTTTCTCCACTGGGCCGGGACACAGACCACTCCCCTGGCTTTCTCCCTGGCTGGGACACAGACCCACTCCCCTGGCTGTCTCCCTGGTCCGGGACACAGACCACTCCCCTGGTAGGGACACAGACCTACTCCCCTGTTTCTCCACTGGGCCGAGACACAGACCCACTCCCCTGGCTTTCTACCTGGGCCGGGACACAGACCTACTCCCCTGTTTCTCCACTGGGCCGGGACACAGACCCACTCCCCTGGCTTTCTCCCTGGGCGAGACATAGACCCACTCCCCTGGCCGGGATACAGACCCACTCCCCTGGTCGGGACACAGACCCACTCCCCTGGCCGGGACACAGACCCACTCCCCTGGCCGGGACACAGACCCACTCCCCTGGCTTTCTCCCTGGGCCGGGACACAGACCCATTCCCCTGGCTTTCTCCCTGGGCCGGGACACAGACCCACTCCCCTGGCTGTCTCCCTGGGCCGGGACACAGACCCACTCCCCTGGCCGGGACACAGACCCACTCCCCTGGCTTTCTCCCTGGGCCGGGACACAGACCCATTCCCCTGGCTTTCTCCCTGGGCCGGGACACAGACCCACTCCCCTGGCTGTCTCCCTGGGCCGGGACACAGACCCACTCCCCTGGCCGGGACACAGACCCACTCCCCTGGCCGGGACACAGACCCACTCCCCTGGCTGTCTCCCTGGGCCGGGACACAGACCCACTCCCCTGGCCGGGACACAGACCCACTCCCCTGGCCGGGACACAGACCCACTCCCCTGGCTTTCTCCCTGGGCCGGGACACAGACCCATTCCCCTGGCTTTCTCCCTGGGCCGGGACACAGACCCACTCCCCTGGCTGTCTCCCTGGGCCGGGACACAGACCCACTCCCCTGGCTGTCTCCCTGGGCCGGGACACAGACCCACTCCCCTGGCCGGGACACAGACCCACTCCCCTGGCCGGGACACAGACCCACTCCCCTGGCTGTCTCCCTGGGCCGGGACACAGACCCACTCCCCTGGCCGGGACACAGACCCACTCCCCTGGCCGGGACACAGACCCACTCCCCTGTTTCTCCCTGGGCCGTGACACAGACCACTCCCCTGGCTTTCTCCCTGGGCGAGACATAGACCCACTCCCCTGGCCGGGACACAGACCCACTCCCCTGGCCGGGACACAGACCCACTCCCCTGGCCGGGACACAGACCCACTCCCCTGGTTTTTCCCCCTGGAATTTCATAAGATCCACAGGAGTGCTGGCCCAGGCCGTAAAGCAGAAAGTAGACTTTACAAGGCTGCTCCTTTCTGTTTGAACACCGAGTCAGCAGCACAATAATGTCACGCTACAGCAGTAAATGTCAGGAGGCCAATTTTCACCATGGCTGCATATCACTCTAATCCCCTATCAAGTGCACTCTTTTTGACCAGAGCCCAATGGGCAGCGGTCAAAAGTCGTGCACTATGTAGGGAATAGGGTGCCATTTGGGACACAAGCCATGTCTCTCCTATAGAGTGTTAGTCTGTCTGGCCAGTCTCATATTAGCTGGTAGCAACATCGCTGATGGGAGAAAAAACACCAAGCAATCAAGTCCTGCTATGAATCACAAGTACGTTTTGGGAAAAAAGCTTGGTCTCTCTTAAACATCACTCTAAACGCAATATAAATGTTTATACGCATCCCCCCGCGTACACGCAGACACGCACACACAGAAAGACGAGACGGCCCATCCACGTAACAACCCTGAAAAATGGCACAAGTTTCACTGGTCAAAGGGTAGTGTTAACAGAGACAGAGCTATGCTCACTCCTTACTGCTAGGAAGATTTCTACTTTGATATGAATGAACAAAGAGAGAAACATCTGATGTGAGTTAGCCCACTGACTGCTGCACACCTCCTCCTTTAGACAAGAGATTTACTGGTCTGAACACTCCCTCCTGTTTGATCCTAGATGACAACAGTTGCAAGGGGTACGTCCCAAATGCCACCCTATTCCCTCCTACTTTTGACCAGAGTACTACACAGGAAATAACATGCCATTTGAGAGGAAGACATTATGCTAGCAGAACGTGCGGTTGAGGTCCGACGTGTATCGTCTGTTTCCTATTGCTCTGTTGCCTCGGCCAATGGTGATTTATGGGGGTCATCAGAACCATTCTCCATAACAATAGAGTATTATTATCGAAGCTAATGTCGCTGTAATTCAGACAAGATCAAACACAAACCAACCCTCCTCTCTGGGAACCAACTCTGGTTTATTTCACTATTTGGGATGATGACTGTGCAACGATAAAAACAATAGTTTGGGCTGCATACTGTAGAAGTTCTAAAGAGCAAGATAAACCAATGCACCTTGGTGAGAGGAAAAAGAGAGTGAAAAACTCCCCACAAAACGGTGATGATTTTTCACCTCATCCTTCAAGATTGCAAAGCCCAGTTTACACTCCTCCACACACACACACCCCTAACTAATGGCTCTGGTTTGGTAAGAGGATAAGTGGCCCAGACTCCAAACACCTCTCTCCTCTAGAGAGTGAGGGAGGGGTAAAGGGAGGGATAGGGGGACATGGAGTCTCCTCTAGAGTGTGAGGGAGGGGTAAAGGGAGGGATGGGGAGACATGAAGTCTCCTCTAGAGAGTGAGGGAGGGGTAAAGGGAGGGATGGGGAGACATGGAGTCTCCTCTAGAGAGTGAGGGGAGGGATGGGGAGACATGAAGTCTCCTCTAGAGAGTGAGGGAAGGATAAAGGGAGGGATGGGGAGACATGAAGTCTCCTCTAGAGAGTGAGGGAAGGATAAATGGAGGGATGGGGAGACATGAAGTCTCCTCTAGAGAGTGAGGGAGGGGTAAAGGGAGGGATGGGGAAACATGAAGTCTCCTCTAGAGAGTGAGGGAAGGGTAAAGGGAGGGATGGGGAGACATGGAGTCTCCTCTAGAGAGTGAGGGAGGGGTAAAGGGAGGGATGGGGAGACATGAAGTCTCCTCTAGAGAGTGAGGGGTAAAGGGAGGGATGGGGAGACATGGAGTCTCCTCTAGAGAGTGAGGGAGGGGTAAAGGGAGGGATGGGGAGACACAAAGTCTCCTCTAGAGAGTGAGGGAGGGGTAAAGGGAGGGATGGGGAGACATGGAGTCTCCTCTAGAGAGTGAGGGAGGGGTAAAGGGAGGGATGGGGAGACATGGAGTCTCCTCTAGAGAGTGAGGGGAGGGATGGGGAGACATGGAGTCTCCTCTAGAGAGTGAGGGAAGGGTAAAGGGAGGGATGGGGAGACATGGAGTCTCCTCTAGAGAGTGAGGGAAGGGTAAAGGGAGGGATGGGGAGACATGAAGTCTCCTCTAGAGAGTGAGGGAGGGGTAAAGGGAGGGATGGGGAGACATGAAGTCTCCTCTAGAGAGTGAGGGAGGGGTAAAGGGAGGGATGGGGAGACATGAAGTCTCCTCTAGAGAGTGAGGGAGGGGTAAAGGGAGGGATGGGGAGACATGGAGTCTCCTCTAGAGAGTGAGGGAGGGGTAAAGGGATGGGGAGACATGAAGTCTCCTCTAGAGAGTGAGGGAGGGGTAAAGGGAGGGATGGGGAGACATGAAGTCTCCTCTAGAGAGTGAGGGAGGCATGGAGTCTCCTCTAGAGAGTGAGGGAGAGGTAAAGGGAAGCATGGGAGGATTACAGGTAGGAGGTGAAGTCTCCTCTGACACGCACACACACACACACACACACACACACACACACACACACACACACACACACACACACACACACACACACACACACACAGATCAGCGCCTCAGACAGTGGAGAGTGGATCCTGAAGTGTGTGTGTGTCTGGACTGGCCCACTCTGTCTAGCCTGAGTCAATAGTGGGCTTAGCCCCCATCCAAGACAGGGCCCGACACACTAACTCACACACAGATACTGCCTGCCCCCAAACATACGATGACAAAACATACACACCAAACACACACTTTAAGTCAGGGGGAGTACTTCAGTAGCCGTGAGTGTAAACCAGCCTAGTACTCACCAAACAGTGGGAGTTGATGACATGTTAGATATATGAGTGGTTTTCTTTAGCAGTGTGTGTGTGTGGACTTCACCTCTACTTCCTAAGAGCTCAACCTCTCCCCTCCTCCTCAGAACCATTGATTGATTTGCAGTAAGTCTCCCCATCACTCCCCTGTTTTGCATTAAGAGACTGAAGGTGCCAGCTTGTGCTCTCACACAAAATGTTTCTGAGTCTCCCAGCGCTTTAAACCACTGCTTGTGTGTCCACTCCTTCCTGCAGCCTGTGGGACAGACCTGTCTGCTCACACCTCACACACGTGGCAGTGTTTGGGTGGTCCACACATGTCACAGGCTAATTAGTGCAACGCTCCATGTGGTGACAGTTTCACCCTAAAGGGGGGGGGGGTGACGGCCACAGGCACAGTTGGTCCACCGGTGTGTGTGCATGTGTCTGGGGGAGGTGGAGAGGGTGTCGTTCTCAAGTGTCAATGATATCTTTAACACCTCATCACCCTGGATCTCTCTGGGGCTTTGACATGAATAACAACACACACACCAGACACACAGCTCACACCCCAGACACACAGCTCACACACCAGACACACAGCTCACACACCAGACACACAGCTCACACCCCAGACACACAGCTCACACCCCAGACACACAGCTCACACCCCAGACACACAGCTCACACCCCAGACACACAGCTCACACCCCAGACACACAGCTCACACACCAGACACACAGCTCACACCCCAGACACACAGCTCACACCCCAGACACACAGCTCACACCCCAGACACACAGCTCACACAGCTCACACCCCAGACACAAGGCTCACACACCACACACAGCTCACACCCCAGACACACAGCTCACACCCCAGACACACAGCTCACACACCGGACACACAGCTCACACACCGGACACACAGCTCACACCCCAGACACACAGCTCACACCCCAGACACACAGCTCACACCCCAGACACACAGCTCACACCCCAGACACACAGCTCACACAGCTCACACCCCAGACACAAAGCTCACACACCGGACACAAGGCTCACACACAGCTCACACCCCAGACACACCAGACACACAACTCACACACCAGACACACAACTCACACACCAGACACACAGCTCACACACCAGACACACAGCTCACACACCAGACACACAGCTCACACCCCAGACACACAGCTCACACCCCAGACACACCCCTCACACACCACACAGCTCACACACCAGACACACAGCTCACACCCCAGACACACAACTCACACCCCAGACACACAACTCACACCCCAGACACCCAGCTCGCACACCAGACACCCAGCTCGCACACCAGACACCCAGCTCGCACACCAGACAAACAACACACACCCCAGACACCCAGCTCGCACCCCAGACACCCAGCTCACACACCAGACACACAGCTCACACCCCAGACACACAACTCGCACCCCAGACACCCAGCTCGCACCCCAGACACCCAGCTCGCACACCAGACACCCAGCTCGCACACCAGACACCCAGCTCGCACCCCAGACACCCAGCTCGCACCCCAGACACCCAGCTCGCACACCAGACACCCAGCTCGCACACCAGACACCCAGCTCGCACACCAGACACCCAGCTCGCACACCAGACACCCAGCTCGCACCCCAGACACCCAGCTCGCACCCCAGACACACAGCTCGCACCCCAGACACACAGCTCACACACCAGACACACAGCTCACACACCAGACACACAGCTCACACCCCAGACACACAGCTCACACCCCAGACACACAGCTCACACCCCAGACACACAGCTCACACCCCAGACACACAGCTCACACCCCAGACACACAGCTCACACCCCAGACACACAGCTCACACCCCAGACACACAGCTCACACACCAGACACACAGCTCACACCTCAGACACACAGCTCACACCCCAGACACACAGCTCACACCCCAGACACACAGCTCACACACCAGACACACAGCTCACACACCACACACAGCTCACACACCAGACACACAGCTCACACACCGGACACACAGCTCACACCCCAGACACACAGCTCACACCCCAGACACACAGCTCACACCCCAGACACACAGCTCACACCCCAGACACACAGCTCACACCCCAGACACACAGCTCACACCCCAGACACACAGCTCACACCTCAGACACACAGCTCACACTCCAGACACAAAGCTCACACCCCAGACACAAAGCTCACACACCGGACACAAGGCTCACACACCAGACACACAGCTCACACCCCAGACACACAGCTCACACCCCAGACACACAGCTCACACCCCAGACACACAGCTCACACACCAGACACACAGCTCACACCAGACACACAGCTCACACCCCAGACACACAGCTCACACCCCAGACACACAGCTCACACCCCAGACACACAGCTCACACCCCAGACACACAGCTCACACACCAGACACACAGCTCACACACCGGACACACAGCTCACACCAGACACACAGGACACACAGCTCACACCCGGACACACAGCTCACACCCGGACACACAGCTCACACCCCAGACACACAGCTCACACCCCAGACACACAGCTCACACCCCAGACACACAGCTCACACCCCAGACACACAGCTCACACCCCAGACACACAGCTCACACCCCAGACACACAGCTCACACCCCAGACACAAAGCTCACACCCCAGACACAAAGCTCACACACCAGACACACAGCTCACACACCAGACACACAGCTCACACACCAGACACACAACTCACACACCAGACACACAACTCACACACCAGACACACAGCTCACACATCAGACACACAGCTCACACACCAGACACACAGCTCACACACCAGACACACAGCTCACACCCCAGACACACAGCTCACACACCACACAGCTCACACACCAGACACACAGCTCACACCCCAGACACACAACTCACACCCCAGACACACAACTCACACCCCAGACACACAACTCACACCCCAGACACCCAGCTCGCACCCCAGACACCCAGCTCGCACACCAGACACCCAGCTCGCACACCAGACACACAACACACACCCCAGACACCCAGCTCGCACCCCAGACACCCAGCTCGCATCCCAGACACCCAGCTCGCATCCCAGACACACAACTCACACTACAGACACACAACACACACCCCAGACACACAGCTCGCACACCAGACACCCAGCTCGCACCCCAGACACACAACTCACACTACAGACACAACTCACACCCCAGGCCAGACGCAGTGCTTCAAATGTATATTGTAGGGTTTCAAAGAGAGCAAGAGTAACTTCTTGTCTTAGCATAGGCTCTTACTGGACAGCTTGGTAAATCTGGTGCCCTGCCACCTGGCCTGTGTGGATCCAACATGGCCACCGCCAGCCCAGAGTGACAGCATGCCACAAGACTAGCCAGACCACCTAGAACTGGACTTGAAGCCACGGGATAGCTTACTGTGTGTGAAGGCTTTGATTATTAGAAGTGCACTCCCTGCCATAGCTTTAAGTGTTCCCATAAAGTGTATCAGAAATAAGACTTGGGAATGACCTGGCCTGAGGGGGAGAGGGAATGTGTGTGAATGAGAAGGGGGGGTGTTTGTTAAAGGTCCTCTCAGTGGTCAGAGCTGTCGCACAGTCCGGGGATAATAATAGTATGTGTAATGCTCAGCTCACTGGGCTAAAGCTGGACTTCCCACGTTTCCCTCTACTTGCTCGCTGGTGACACTAGTATCATGTTTTACCATCCTCTTCCTCCCTCCCCCTCCAACGCTTCCCTTGAGTATTCACAGGACTTGTAAGCAAGAAATAAAAATATACAAAAAAACAACAACACTTTCAGGCTACCCCTAGTTCAGACAGTTCCCATGGAAACTGCACATTCCTTGTTTATCTTCAATTATAAATAACTTTGGGAAGAGAGGGATCAATACGTTCCCTCAGACAAGATGAGGGGAAAAGATCGAGAAGGAGGAAGAGAGAATGAAGGAAGAAGAAAAAAAGCGTGAGAAGTTTGACGACATTTGGCATCTCTCAGTGACAGGTCCCAGCGTGCCTTTCCCATGGCCTTTTATACAGTAGCTGAGTCCTGCTGTATAACTAGCTGCTCCACTGTTTTAACACTGACTCCAACATGGCTGCCAAGGAGCCACACCAAGGCTGTAGTCTGCACTGTAAAACAGGACTCAGGAGAGAAACTGGGAGCTTGGTAGTGTACAGTATAAAGACTTAAACCCAGGCATTAAAAGGGAAAATCAAGGTCACCAGTCCTAAGGTTGTGTACCAAATGGCACACTAAGCCCTATGGGCCCTGGTCAAAAGTAGTCCACTATGTAGGGAATAGGGTGCCATTTGTGACGTAGTCCTAGTGCTTGACTTGGCTCCCTGCTCTCTTTTCAAAGGATTTCCTCATGGTTTCTGTCAGAGACTCTAGGCGGCCATCTTTCAGCTGTCATCAGAAGCTATCCATCCTTACCACAGGCCTGGAAGCTATAATTGACTTTCAAGGGGAAAAAAAGTTGTCAAAACACAATTAAATGCAAAAATATGGAGAGAGTGAGAATGAGAGAATGTTGGAAAGCCATAACATAATATCACAGTCTTTCTTTGCCCTAAAATAGGAAAGAATAAACAGTGAAACCCTTACCATCAGACGAGCGATTCGGAGGGGAAATTATGTGAATCTTTATAGTGGCTAACAAAATACAAAGCAACTTGGACTTTAACAGTTCAACAACACAGATGGTTTCTTGTGGTCTGTAATACAACAACTACATAACAACTCAACCATCCATTCAGTTCTCAGGCAGGTCAATGGTTTTAGTTTCCTCAGTGTTGCTGTGTTGCAACCGATACCCTGTAAAAGTAATCTCAGTCCACCCCTCGCCCTGCGCTCCCTTCCTCCACTACAGGAAAGATGATCATCTGGCTCTATCGCTCTATTTTATTAATGAAGAGGAGAGGCAGGGGAACTGTTAAACAGGAGGCAGGGTTGGAGAGAGGATACAGGGCTGGGAGATAGTGCTAGGACAGTAGAGGAGACAGGGTTGGAGAGAGGATACAGGGCTGGGGGATAGTGTTAGGACAGTAGAGGAGACAGTTGGAGAGAGGATACAGGGCTGGGGGATAGTGTTAGGACAGTAGAGGAGACAGGGTTGGAGAGAGGATACAGGGCTGGGGGATAGTGATAGGACAGTAGAGGAGACAGGGTTGGAGAGAGGATACAGGGCTGGGAGATAGTGCTAGGACAGTAGAGGAGACAGGGTTGGAGAGAGGATACAGGGCTGGGGGATAGTGTTAGGACAGTAGAGGAGACAGGGTTGGAGAGAGGATACAGGGCTGGGGGATAGTGTTAGGACAGTAGAGGAGACAGGGTTGGAGAGAGGATACAGGGCTGGGGGATAGTGATAGGACAGTAGAGGAGACAGGGTTGGAGAGAGGATACAGGGCTGGGGGATAGTGTTAGGACAGTAGATGAGACAGGGTTGGAGAGAGGATACAGGGCTGGGGGATAGTAATAGGACAGTAGAGGAGACAGGGTTGGAGAGAGGACACAGGGCTGGGGGATAGTGTTAGGACAGTAGAGGAGACAGGGTTGGAGAGAGGATACAGGGCTGGGGGATAGTGATAGGACAGTAGAGGAGACAGTTGGAGAGAGGATACAGGGCTGGGGGATTGTGATAGGACAGTAGAGGAGACAGGGTTGGAGAGAGGATACAGGGCTGGGGGATAGTGATAGGACAGTAGAGGAGACAGGGTTGGAGAGATGATACAGGGCTGGGGGATAGTGATAGGACAGTAGAGGAGACAGGGTTGGAGAGAGGATACAGGGCTGGGGGATAGTGATAGGACAGTAGAGGAGACAGGGTTGGAGAGAGGACACAGGGCTGGGGGATAGTGTTAGGACAGTAGAGGAGACAGTTGGAGAGAGGATACAGGGCTGGGGGATAGTGATAGGACAGTAGAGGAGACAGGGTTGGAGAGAGGATACAGGGCTGGGGGATAGTGATAGGACACAGGGCTGGGGGATAGTGATAGGATACAGGGCTGGGGGATAGTGCTAGGACAGTAGAGGAGACAGGGTTGGAGATAGGACACAGGGCTGGGGGATAGTGATAGGACAGTAGAGGAGACAGTTGGAGAGAGGATACAGGGCTGGGGGATAGTGATAGGACAGTAGAGGAGACAGGGTTGGAGATAGGACACAGGGCTGGGGGATAGTGATAGGACAGTACAGGAGACAGGGTTGGAGATAGGACACAGGGCTGGGGGATAGTGATAGGACAGTAGAGGAGACAGGGTTGGAGATAGGACGCAGGGCTGGGGGATAGTGATAGGACAGTACAGGAGACAGGGTTGGAGAGAGGATATACGGCTGGGGGATAGTGATAGGCCAGAAAAGGAGACAGGGTAGGAGAGTGGATGGTGATACTCTAGGTTAGCAGCGCTGGGTCTGGTTCTGGGCCCAGCGGTAGGTCTGGGTCTGGGCCCAGCGATAGGGCTGGGTCTGGTTCTGGGCCTAGCGGCAGGGCTGGGTCTGGTTCTGGGCCCAGCTGTAGGGCTGGGTCTGGGCCCAGCGGTAGGGCTGGGTCGGTAGGGCTGGGTCTAGGCCCAGCGGTAGGTCTGGGTCTGGGCCCAGCGATAGGGCTGGGTCTGGGCCCAGCGATAGGGCTGGGTCTGGGCCCAACGGTACGGCTAGGTCTGGTTCTGGTCCCAGCGTAGGGCTGGGTCCGGTTCTGGGCCCAGCAGTAGGTCTGGGTCTGGGCCCAGCGATAGGGCTGGGTCCGGTTCTGGGCCCAGCAGTAGGTCTGGGTCTGGGCCCAGCGATAGGGCTAGGTCTGGTTCTGGGCCCAGCGATAGGGCTAGGCCTGGTTCTGGGCCCAGTGGTAGGGCTGGGTCTGGTTCTGGTCCCAGCGGTAGGGCTGGGTCCGGTTCTGGGCCCAGCAGTAGGTCTGGGTCTGGGCCCAGCGATAGGGCTGGGTCCGGTTCTGGGCCCAGCAGTAGGTCTGGGTCTGGGCCCAGCGATAGGGCTAGGTCTGGGCCCAGCGAAAGGGCTAGGTCTGGTTCTGGGCCCAGCAGTAGGTCTGGGTCTGGGCCCAGCGATAGGGCTAGGTCTGGTTCTGGTCCCAGGGGTAGGGCTGGGTCCGGTTCTGGGCCCAGCAGTAGGTCTGGATCTGGGCCCAGCGATAGGGCTAGGTCTGGGCCCAGCAGTAGGTCTGGGTCTGGGCCCAGCGATAGGGCTAGGTCTGGGCCCAGCAGTAGGGCTGGGTCTGGTTCTGGGCCCAGCAGTAGGGCTGGGTCTGGTTCTGGGCCCAGCAGTAGGGTTAGGTCTGGATCAGGGTCTAGGTGAACTGCAGTTCTACAGTAGGTCTGAGACATTAACCAGAGCGGTCTGTGGTGCAGTGGAGCGGTCCAGCTGCCTCTCTCTCCTTCCTCCTCTCTGTCACTGTAATCTGCTCTGATTTATAGTCTCTCTATTCCTGCCTCTGTGGTGCTGGGGAGGGCCTCCCTGCCTGAGACAGCCTGGCGTCCCCACACACACACACACACACACACACACACACACACACGCACAGCAGTCCAGTACTCATATACTGTGGTGCAGTAATCCTACACCTGCAGGAAAATAAACACACAGCACACCTATTAACTATTGCTGCACATATATACATTCTATCCTGCATATTCTTCAGATATACTACATATTCTGTTCACAATATACTGGTCATAATGTCTATTCATCCCATCATATATATACACTACCATTCAAAAGTTTGGGGTGCCTTAGAAATGTCCTCGTTTTTGAAAGAAAAACACATTTTTTGTCCATTAAAATAACAAAGTTTATCAGAAATACAGTGTAGACATTGTTAATGTTGTAAATGACCATTGTAGCTGGAAACGGTAGATTTTTTAATGGAATATCTACAGCAACCATCACTCCTGTGTTCCAATGGCACGTTGTGTTAGCTAATACAAGTTCGTCATTTTAAAAGGCTCATTGATCATTAGAAAACCCTTTTGAAATGAAGCTAGCACAGCTGAAAACTGTTTTACTGATTAAAGAAGCAATTAAACTGGCCTTCTTTAGACTAGTTGAGTATCTGGAGCGTCAGCATTTGCGGGTTCGATTACAGGCTCAAAATGTCCAGAAACAAATAACTTTCTTATGAAACTCGTCAGCCTATTGTTGTTCTGAGAAATGAAGGCTATTCCATGCAAGAAATTGCAAAGAAACTGAAGATCTCATACAACGCTGTGCACTACTCCCTTCACAGAACAGTGCAAACTGTCTCTATCCAGAATAGAACGAGGAGTGGGAGGCCCCGGTGCACAACTGAGCAAGAGGACAAGTACATTAGTGTCTAGTTTGAGAAACAGACCCCTCACAAGTCCTCAACTGGCAGCTTCATTAAATAGTACCCACAAAACACCAGTCTCAACGTCAACAGTGAAGAGGTGACTCGGGGATGCTGGCCTTCTAGGCAGAGTTGCAAAGAAAATGCCATATCTCAGACTGGCCAATAAAAAACTAAGATGGAGGAACTAATAATAATAAGAGGAACTCTGCCTAGAAGGTCAGCATCCCGGAGTCGCCTCTTCACTGTTGACGTTGAGACTGGTGTGATGGTTGCTGATAATGGGCCTCTGTACGCCTATGTAGATATTCCATTAAAAAATATTCAATTTCTAGCTACAATAGACATTTACAACATTCTGATCAATTTGATGTTATCTTAATGGACAAAATGTGTTGCTTTTCTTTCAAAACAAGGACATTTCTAAGTGACTCCAAACTTTTGAACGGTAGTGTCTGGTTCTATCCTGTGTATTCTTAAGATATATTACACATTATATCCATAATATACTGTCTATAATGTATATTCATCCCATCATATACATATATATACAATTGAAAACGGAAGTTTACATACAAGGTTGGAGTCATTAAAACTTGTTTTTCAACCACTCCACAAATGTCTTGTTAACAAACTATAGTTTTGGCAAGTCAGTTAGGACATCTACTTTGTGCATGACACAAGTCATTGTTTACAGACAGATTATTTCACTTATAATTCAGCAGCAAAGAACCTTGTGAAGATTCTGGAGGAAACAGGTACCTATCTATATCCACAGTAAAATGAGTCCTATATCGACATAACCTGAAAGGCCGCTCAGCAAGGAAAAAGCCACTGCTACAAAACTGCCATAAAAAAGCCAGACTACGGTTTGCAACTACACATGGAGACAAAGATCGTACTTTTTGGAGAAATGTTCTCTGGTCTGCTGAAACAATAATAGAACTGTTTGGTCATAATGACCATCGTTATATTTGGAGGATTAAGGGGGAGGCTTGCAAGCCGAAGATCACCATCCCAACCATGAGGCATGGGGGTGGCAGCATCATGTTGTGGGGTGCTTTGCTGCAGGAGGGACTGGTGCACTTCACAAAATAGATGGCTTCATAAGGAAGGACAATTATGTGGATATATTGAAGCAACATCTCAAGACATCAGTCAGGAAGTTAATGCATGGTTGCAAATGGGTCTTCCAAATGGACAATGACCCCAAGCATACTTTCAAAGTTGCGGCAAAATGGCTGAAGGACAACAAAGTAAAGGTATTGGAGTGGCCATCACAAAGCCCTGACCTCAATCCTTTAGAAAATTTGTGGGCAGAACTGAAAAAGCGTGTGTGAGCAAGGAGGCCTATAAACCTGACTCAGTTACACCAGCTCTGTCAGGAGGAATGAGCCAAAATTCACCCAACTTATTGTGGGAAGCTTGTGGAAGGCTACCCGAAACGTTTCACCAAAGTTAAACAATTTAAAGGCAATGCTACCAAAAAGTAATTGAGTGTATGTAAACTTCTGACCCACTGGGAATGTGATGAAAGAAATAAAAGCTGAAATAAATAATTCTCTCTACTATTATTCTGACATTTCACATTCTTAAAATAAAGTGGTGATCCTAACTGACCTAAGAAAGGGAATTTTTACTTGGATTAAATGTCAGGAATTGTGAAAAACTGAGTTTAAATGTAGTTGGCTAAGGTGTATGTAAACTTCCAACTTCAACTGTATTCCGGATGCTGACATTGCTCGTCCATTATTTTGTGTATTGTTAGGTATTAATTACTGCACTGCTGGAGATAGAAACACAAGCATTTCTCTACACCTGCAATAACATCTGCTAAATATGTGTATGTAACCAATAACATTTGATTTGGAGGGGAGAGCTCGCACACACACAGACAGCCTGGCGTCCCCCCGACACACACACACACACACACACACACACACATCCATTTGTTCAGGGTTGTGAAATAGGGGAGAGGATTCCTGCTCTCTCTTTGCTTTACTCTTCACGTTGTCACAGCAGACATGGCCCCACACCATTAATTCCCTATCATCATGTGTAAAGACATAGCGATAGCATACCAGTGTAGGAAAGTCCATTCATAATACCCCTGGCCCTTTCTATCTAACTCCTGTCTAATCCTATGGTGAGAAAACACAGTCCACAAATATACCACATGACCGATGACTTGACCAAAGCACATACCAGTGCCTTCAGTGTTTCCCCTAGCATTACTTACATTGGGTGGACCAACCAGCAATATCCATACACATGTACCCTCACACAGGCACGCACGCTCATACACACACACACACACACACCTTCACCAGAACACTGTGTGCTACCTGTGTGATCAGAGTGTGAGTGACATCAGATAGCAAGCTAGTAGGAGCTGGGGAGGGGAACAGAACATGTCGGAGGGTAGACATTGTTCTAACCCCAGGTAGCGTGTCTGGGATGTAGAATATGAGGGGATGCCTCCCAAATGACTCCCTTTTCCCATTAGAGTGCACTACTTTTGGGAAAAGTAGTGCCATATATAGGGAAAAGGGCGCCATTTGGGAGGCAATGGAGGGGGTATCAAGCACAGAACAGTCTGCTCCTACTGGCTTTTAATTGTCTCCTGGGGGAGAGGCAGCCATTCAAATGAAATTGGCAACATCATCAAAGCAGACCTGGGGGGGTCAGGCAAAGTTCAGACCTTGGAGACACACACGCACAGCCACAGTCGCGCACGCACGCACACACACACACCCGCAGATGCACACACTTACACACATACGCACGCAGACAAAGACACCCTCTCCCTGCCTGCTTCCCCTGGCCTCAACTACTACTACTGTTTGAGATGGGCTACATTCCATTTTCAAAGAAGTTTCCCCCCCTCCTCTCCTCTCCTCTCTCTGTCTTTGTTAACTCTCCTTGTGGATTTGAAACCACTGGGTAGGAATAAGCAACAGCTGTACCTCGTTTCCACCATGTTCATTTCACCTATCCCGTCCTGTGTGATTTGTGAAAAGGAAGTGAACAAGGAGTAGATGGGAGGGGATACATCCTTTGGAATGAAACTCAGCCCAAGGCTTTGAAAACCGTGCTCCTATCTCCACTGTTCTGTCAGACAAGACTTAGTGTGAGAAAGTGACCTCTTTTAACAGTCATTCTCAGGCAGAGGGAGGAGAGGGATGGAGGGTGAAGAGGGATGAGGGAGGAGAGGGATGAGGGAGGAGAGGGATGGAGGGAAGAGAGAGATGGCGGAGGAGAGGGATGGCGGAGGAGAGGGATGGAGGGAGGAGAGAGATGGAGGGAAGAGAGAGATGGCGGAGGAGAGGGATGGCGGAGGAGAGGGATGGAGGGAGGAGAGGGATGGCGGAGGAGAGGGATGGAGGGAAGAGAGAGATGGTGGGAAGAGAGAGATGGCGGAGGAGAGAGATGGCGGAGGAGAGAGATGGCGGGGAGAGGGATGGCGGAGGAGAGGGATGGAGGGAAGAGAGAGATGGAGGGAAGAGAGAGATGGAGGGAAGAGAGGGATGGAGGGAAGAGAGAGATGGAGGGAAGAGAGAGATGGCGGAGGAGAGAGATGGCGGAGGAGAGGGATGGAGGGAAGAGAGAGATGGAGGGAAGAGAGAGATGGCGGAGGAGAGAGATGGCGGAGGAGAGGGATGGCGGAGGAGAGAGATGGCGGAGGAGAGGGATGGCGGAGGAGAGGGATGGAGGGAAGAGAGGGATGGAGGGAAGAGAGAGATGGAGGGAAGAGAGAGATGGCGGAGGAGAGAGATGGCGGAGGAGAGGGATGGCGGAGGAGAGGGATGGAGGGAAGAGAGAGATGGAGGGAAGAGAGGGATGGAGGGAAGAGAGAGATGGAGGGAAGAGAGAGATGGCGGAGGAGAGAGATGGCGGAGGAGAGGGATGGCGGAGGAGAGGGATGAGGGAGGAGAGGGATGGAGGGAGGAGAGAGATGGCGGAGGAGAGAGATGGTGGAAGAGAGAGAGATGGCGGAGGAGAGGGATGGAGGGAAGAGAGAGATGGTGGAAGAGAGAGATGGCGGAAGAGAGAGATGGCGGAAGAGAGAGATGGCGGAGGAGAGGGATGGCGGAGGAGAGGGATGGAGGGAGGAGAGGGATGGAGGAGGAGAGGGATGGAGGGAGGAGAGGGATGGAGGGAGGAGAGGGATGGAGGGAGGAGAGGGATGGAGGGAGGAGAGAGATGGCGGAGGAGAGGGATGGAGGGAAGAGAGAGATGGCGGAGGAGAGGGATGGAGGGAAGAGAGAGATGGCGGAGGAGAGGGATGGCGGAGGAGAGAGATGGAGGGAGGAGAGGGATAGAGGGAGGAGAGAGATGGAGGGAGGAGAGGGATGGAGGGAGGAGAGGGATGGAGGGATGGCGGAGGAGAGGGATAGAGGGAGGAGAGGGATGGAGGAGGAGAGGGATAGAGGGAGGAGAGGGATGGAGGAGGAGAGGGATAGAGGGAGGAGAGGGATGGAGGGAAGAGAGAGATGGCGGAAGAGAGAGATGGCGGAAGAGAGAGATGGCGGAGGAGAGGGATGGCGGAGGAGAGGGATGGCGGAGGAGAGGGATGGAGGGGAGAGAGGGATGGAGGGAGGAGAGAGATGGCGGAGGAGAGGGATGGAGGGAGGAGAGGGATGGAGGGAGGAGAGAGATGGCGGAGGAGAGGGATGGAGGGAGGAGAGGGATGGCGGAGGAGAGGGATGGAGGGAAGAGAGAGATGGTGGGAAGAGAGAGATGGCGGAGGAGAGAGATGGCGGAGGAGAGGGATGGCGGAGGAGAGGGATGGAGGGAAGAGAGAGATGGAGGGAAGAGAGAGATGGAGGGAAGAGAGGGATGGAGGGAAGAGAGAGATGGAGGGAAGAGAGAGATGGCGGAGGAGAGAGATGGCGGAGGAGAGGGATGGAGGGAAGAGAGAGATGGAGGGAAGAGAGAGATGGCGGAGGAGAGAGATGGCGGAGGAGAGGGATGGCGGAGGAGAGAGATGGCGGAGGAGAGGGATGGCGGAGGAGAGGGATGGAGGGAAGAGAGGGATGGAGGAGGAGAGGGATAGAGGGAGGAGAGGGATGGAGGGATGGCGGAGGAGAGGGATAGAGGGAGGAGAGGGATGGCGGAGGAGAGGGATAGAGGGAGGAGAGGGATAGAGGGAGGAGAGGGATAGAGGGAGGAGAGGGATAGAGGGAGGAGAGGGATGGAGGGAGGAGAGGGATGGAGGAGGAGAGGGATAGAGGGAGGAGAGGGATGGAGGGATGGCGGAGGAGAGGGATAGAGGGAGGAGAGGGATAGAGGGATGGAGGGATGGCGGAGGAGAGGGATAGAGGGAGGAGAGGGATGGAGGGATGGCGGAGGAGAGGGCTTGGCGAGCCAGAACAGCAGCCAGAGTTCAGCCTGAGCCTCATTTTTATATCGCTCCATCTCTCTTTCTCGCTCTGTCATAAAAAGAAGGGACCCTGATCGGTGGGAAGCTGCATAGGGGGCGTGACCTGAGGCAGGAAGAGAGCTGTGTGTGTGGGTGGGTGTGTGTCCGGACGTCCCGCGGGAGTACAGCCTGGTAAAACATTAGCGATTGCATTCCCACCCTGCGGCAATCCCCTCCTCTGTCACCCAGTTTGCCCTCCATCCCCGGCCCCTCCCCCGGCTCTCTAACCCCAGGCCAGAGGGTCCAGGCTTTTCCCAGGGCTATGCCCAGCTTCCCACAATATTTCTTCCTCTTCTGTCTCTCTCTCTCTACTTATTCACTTACTCCACCCTTCTCTCTCTCCATCTTTCTTATCTATCTCTGTCACACCCCCCACCTCAGCTTCTTGCCTTTCCCAGGGCTGGTCCTGGTCCTCCTTGGGTATCACCTCTCTTTGACCAGATCTCTTTAATGAGAGGAGAGGCCCTAGAGGACTGCCCTGCCCACATACACTGTCTGGACCCAGGTGGAACATACACTGTCTGGACCCAGGTGGAACATACACTGTCTGGACCCAGGTGGAACATACACTGTCTGGACCCAGGTGGAACATACACTGTCTGGATCCAGGTGGAACATACACTGTCTGGACCCAGGTGGAACATACACTGTCTGGACCCAGGTGGAACATACACTGTCTGGACCCAGGTGGAACATACACTGTCTGGACCCAGGTGGAACATACACTGTCTGGACCCAGGTGGAACATACACTGTCTGGACCCAGGTGGAACATACACTGTCTGGACCCAGGTGGAACATACACTGTCTGGACCCAGGTGGAACATACACTGTCTGGACCCAGGTGGAACATACACTGTCTGGACCCAGGTGGAACATACACTGTCTGGACCCAGGTGGAACATACACTGTCTGGACCCAGGTGGAACATACACTGTCTGGACCCAGGTGGAACAGCCAGACAATAAATGTGTGTGTACACCCGTGTGTGCAATAATGTGTGTGAGACTGAATCACATGCATACTGTATGTGTGCACATGCATGCCTCTCTTCGTGTGTGTGTAGCAGAGTGGGTGTGTTGGGGGGGTGTCTGGTGAGGAGGTAATTGTGACGTGTGCCACCGAGGTGTCAGGAGAGATCCTGATTTTGCCAAGGCAGACGGTCTTAAACGAGGTGTGTGTATGTGTGTTGATGTGAGGAGAGTGGAGGAGACAGTGGGACAGCTAGCCAAGCGGGCTAGACTAGAGGTGTCACAAACACTTTCTCTCCTTTAACAAGGGAGTTGCGCTCATGCCAGCAGCAGCTAGACAGCAAACACACACTATTGTGTGTCTGTGGGGGGGCTGTGGAGAGACAGGCGAAGACAGACACAGAAAGGTCAGGTAGAGCCTCATGCTCTTCAAACCAGGAACACATCAGTTCTCAATAAACAATTAAACAGACCACGGGAGAAAGAAATCCACACCAAGCCTACAGCTGAGTGACTGACTGGTGTGGGGGTGATGTGTGTGATCAATCCCCTGTAGCAGAGGCTAGCTGTGGTAGCAGAGGCTAGCGCTGTGGTAGCAGAGGCTAGCGCTTTGGTAGCAGAGGCTAGCTGTGGTAGCAGAGGCTAGCTGTGGTAGCAGAGGCTAGCTGTGGTAGCATCCCAAATGGCACACTATTCCCTACATTGTGCACTACTTTTGAACAGAGCCCTTATAGGTCAGCTCAAAAGTGGTGCACTAAATATGGAATAGGGTGCAATTTGGTACACAGCCTGTGGCATAGGGACCAGGGCTGATGTTTGGTTCCCAGGCTAGTATCTGTTTACCCTGGGCTATTTCAGGGAGCCAAATCTGTTGCCCTCTGAGCCCTATCCTATCCCCTCCCTCCTCCTCTCTTCTCACCCCTCTTTTCTCATCCTTCTCTTTCTTGCTCACCCTCCCTCCATCCCTTCCTCTCTGGAGGCCTGGGTTATGTGAACAGCCAGGGAGGAGTGAGAAAGAAGAGGATTGAGAAAGAGGAGGAGAAAGAGAGTGCCAAGTATGCTGCTGAGGGGTCCACAGTCGCCACATTCCCTACAGACTGTATAGCTGTAGTGTGTTTGTGTGTGTATGTGCGTTTGTGTCAGAGCGGGGGCCAAGTCTCACACTTATGCTTCCTGACCTGGCAGTCATTCACAGAGACCCTACTAAGTGCTACTTCCTATACGCTCGGTCATTTCATAACAGTCTGACTATGTCCACTTCCTCCACTAAACACACAACTAGACGCCTGAGTCAACCAAGCTACTCTGCAACCCCTCTCTTTCCCAATGTCCACTCCCACACACACACACTGAAATACCCTCTCTTAGTCTGCTGACTGATTTTGTTTTTACTACCCAACACTACCCCTCTCTCTCCTTTTCCCACTCTCCCTCCCTCCCTCTCTCATCTGTTTCCCTTTCTCACTCCAGCTGTTGTCTCCCTCTTTCTCTCTCTCTCTTACGTGTGGTCTACGTTTGGCTCCCATCCCTAACTGACCCTCTAAACAAACCCATGTTAATGTGTTGTAATCTCGACCCTAGACAGCCTCACATGAAAGGAGCATGGATGTATCCCAAGTGGCAGGCCACAGAGCTCTGGCCCAAAGTACTGCAGTATATAGGGAATGGGGTGCCACTTGGGACGTAGCCCAGCTTTCATTGGACCTACGCACTTAGAGTAAGAAAAATGTCCATCCGCTCTTCAACAGGTCCTGGAGTATCCGTTTACTGAGCGGTGGATAGATAGCGATGAGGAGAGATCTAGTTAAGGGGTTCCATGTTGTTGTTGGTTGATCAAAGTGAACCAGGGCCTTTGTTACTAACTGTGTGATTTTCGAGACGGCATCTCTCTATGGGGCCGAGCTTAATGGGGCAGCAATCAAATTGGTTCCTTCGTTTTTTTCTGATGCTCAGATCCCTCAGAGGTTAGGAGGAGAAAGGTTAGGAGGAGAGAGGCAGACGGGGAGGCTTTAAAGGTGTATTCTGTATCTTAAATTCCTGTCAAACCTGTGGCCCCTGCAGGTTTTGACAAATGAAAAGAGAAGAGCAGAGGAGAGGAAAGAAGTTGAAGATCAGAGGAAAGGGAAGGAGATAAGACCAGTCCTTGCAGAGTTAACTTATGTCCAATGTCCCTTACTAGGTAAGTGTACTATAAAGAACACACAGAAGAGACATTAACAAACCTGTTTACACCACTGGGAAGCTCTCCCAGAGACATGAAACAGTTACAGCATAACAGGACAACACACACAGAAAGACACACATGGAAGAGGCAGACAGACTTCCTTCTGTCTTCAAAGACAGCTGTGTAACTGGAAGAGTTAGCTTGCCAGATGTTTCGTCAATGTCAGCGACTTATGACAGCCCCCCTAAAAACAACTTCTACACTTGACTAAAACACGTCCTATGCTAGGAGTTACACACACATACATTGAAGGTCAACTGAGAGCATGCATGCCCAGACACACACATGCTATTATGACCTGGGGATTTGTCCTGGTATTTCCCTACTCATGAGAAGTGCTTTTAAAAGGTGAGCCCCTAACTCTGGAGGAAAATGATAGCAGCCAGACAACCAGCTGGCCGCTGGCCTCCAGACTGCTGAAAGCCTGATTCCACGGCTGATTGGCCACTCCAGCCCAGTCTAATACCGTCATAATAAGACTAGCATGTCAAGCTAATCCTCTCTCTTTGTTAGACACTTGTTGCTGGTATGTACAGGTTGGGTTATTGTCAGAGGTTAAACCTAAAGGCTCCAGTCTCAGACAAGCAGACAAGTTCATTAAAGTTGGGGAGGGGGACAGCGGAGGGGATCGAAGGCAAAGGTGGTAGCACCACTGCTTAGCTGTTTAATGGTACTCTTTGGATGGGTTCAAACTACCTTCTTCAGATACACCTTGTCTCATAAATAGTAATGTCAAGTTGTTTTGTGTCATTTCTTTTAAAAGGGCTGAGTGTTACCATACAGTCCAAAGATGAAAGAAAGGAGTGAACGAAGAAACAGATAGAGGAGAAGAGGAGGAATCCCTCCGGGTTGGGTGTGAAAGGTGAAGTCTGGGGAACGAGGGAGGAAAGAGAGGAGAAAAAAGTGTGCCCTCTATCTCACTCTCTGGCTGCTTCACAAATTGTACCCTATTCCTTACATAGGGCTCTGGTTAAAAGTAGTACACTATATAGGGAATAGGGAAGCATTTGGAACGCATGTGTGTCCCTGGGCCTTTGTAATGTTTTGCACAGACCAGCGTTCCAAGGTCATTGGATAGCTCCTCGTCCAGCTGTTTTCATATTCAGTTTCTGCCTCTCTTTTTTATCTGTCACACTCTGCCAGATTATCACCGCGGGCAACAGATTAACCCACCCAAAAAGACCAAAAATAATAGTAATGTCCAAGCTGCCAAGCTTTTAATCCTGCTGCTGAGGGAAGACAAACACGAACACACACTCCCGCTGACACACACACTCCCGCTGACACACACACACACACTCCCGCTGACACACACACACACACTCCCGCTGACACACACACACACACACACACACTCCTGCTGACACACACACACACACACACACACACACACACTCCCGCTGACACACACACACACACCCACACACACACTCCCGCTGACACACACACACTCCCACTGACACACACACACACACACATGCACTCCCGCACACGCACTCACGCTGACACACACACACACACTTACTTACTGACTTTACTGTCCCCATGGGGATATTTTGTTGCAGTGTCATGTACACATTTAAAGTGGTGTTTAAATACAAAACAAATTGACAACACAACTTTCATAACAGTTATGCACCAATAAAAATAATAATAGTAAGAAATAAGAAATAAAACATTAAAGAAAAAAGAAAAAAAGACTAGCCTGCTGGCCTTACGGAATCAATGGGAACATTCGCCCGAGTTATTTAGGAGGGATATCACCTGGCACAAATGATTGTCTTGTTCTGTTTTTCCTGCTGAGGGGTGCCCTATACCTGCGCCCTATACCGGCGCCCTATACCTGCGCCCTATACCGGCGCCCTATACCGGCGCCCTATACCTGCGCCCTATACCTGCGCCCTATACCTGCGCCCTATACCGGCGCCCTATACCTGCGCCCTATACCTGCGCCCTATACCGGCGCCCTATACCTGCGCCCTATACCTGCGCCCTATACCTGCGCCCTATACCTGCGCCCTATACCTGCGCCCTATACCGGCGCCCTATACCTGCGCCCTATACCGGCGCCCTATACCTGCGCCCTATACCTGCGCCCTATACCTGCGCCTATACCTGCGCCCTATACCTGCGCCCTATACCGGCGCCCTATACCTGCGCCCTATACCTGCGCCCTATACCGGCGCCCTATACCGGCGCCCTATACCGGCGCCCTATACCTGCGCCCTATACCTGTAATTGAGTAATTCAGGTACAGGGGCTGACTTGGGTTTAAAATGATTTTGTGAGCCTTACACACGCACTTCCGCTGACACACACACACACGCACTCCCGCTGACACACACACACACACACGCACTCCCGCTCACACACAACCGCTCACACTTCTCTTTCAATCACACAAACACTCACACACTCTCCCGCTCACACACACACTCTCCCGCTCTCACACACACACACACACACACACTCCCGCCCTCACACACCCGCTACACACACACACACACACACACACACACACACACACACACACACACACACACACACACACACACACACACACACACACACACAGAGATAAATACGACACAAAATGTACTGAGATATAGATACAGTACATTGCATGCTCTCTCCTCCATTTACTGTCATGGTATTGCTCCTCATAAAAAACTCAGGAGTTGCCTAAAAGCAACAGTTGCTAATTGACACACGCACACGCACTCCCGCTCACTCTCCCGCTCACACTCTTCCACTCACACACACACTCTCCCGCTCTCACACACACTCTCCCGCTCTCACACACACTCTCCCGCTCACTCACTCACACACACACACACACACACACACACACACACACACACACACACCCGCTCTCCCACACACTCCCTCTCACACACACTCCCTCTCTCACACACACTCCCTCTCTCTCACACACTCCCTCTCACACACACACACACCCGCATCACACACCCGCTATCACACACACCCGCTATCACACACACACACACACACACACACACACACACACACACACACACACACACACACACACACACGCTCTGACTCACACACTCCCGCTCTCACACACACTCCCTCTCTCACACACACTCCCTCTCTCACACACACTCCCGCTCTCACACACACTTCCGCTCTCACACACACACTCCCGCTCTCTCACACACACACTCCCGCTCTCTCACACACACACACCCGCTCTCTCACACACACACCCCCTCTCTCACACACACACCCGCTCTCTCACACACACTTCTCTTTCAATCAAACAAACAGTCACACACACAGACAAAAGATATGGAACATACACACACAAACACGCACTCCACACACACTTCTTTCAATCACACAAACAGTCACACACATACACACACACTCCGCACCGTCTCTCTCTACGACACCCGTCTCTCTCTCCCTACACTACCTGCAGTGATAGTCTAACCGGTACTGTAGTCCTATCACCATGTGATAACATCAGGGTTGGCTGGGATTACTATCCATCTCTAGGGTGTCACAGCCCAGCTCCAAGGCCTAGGGCCCAGAGAGAACCAGGGGAGGGGGCTAAGCCCTGATCTCCCCCAGCCCAGGAGGCCCCGAGGTGGGACAGGCAGGATCAGGTTACTGGTCACTCTGGAGGGTTAGCAGTTAGCCCCTAGCGTTAACCCCCTAGTCCTGGCTTATAAGAGTGGGGTTTAATGAGGAACCATGTTAGTCGAGTGGGAGGCCGTAGCAGGAGGCCCTTACAGGCTGGACCTCGGTCTGGTGGCACAGAAGCCACAACCTCGGTGCTTACCCTCTACTGGCTAGCCTGGTGTGTAGATCTGAGAGGATTGAAAAGGTGTGAGCAATAGGTGTTAGCAGATCAGTAATGTGCTTTTAATTACACAGGGGTGACCTCCAAGCTACCCCTTCACCCGCCTAACACCCCCACTTATATCTGCCCATCTTTCCATCAATGCAAATGAGTCAACTAGGCTAGCTAGCCTCCCTCCACATGTAAAAACCAGACATGTCCTCGTTTCCATGGTTTCACCAACTCATCCTGCTACAGACACCACATCCAACCTCTCAAAGCATTCTCCTCCTCCACCTCCTCTCCTCTCAAAGGATACATATGGTATGTGAAAACACTACTCACAGGTGGGTGCGCACACACACACACGCACACACACGGTACATGATGAGAGAGATACCATCACATACACACATACATATAATGATGAGAGAGATAACATCACGCAGACATATGTCAAGAGAGGTCACAACATAAAGAACACGGTTCAGTCACACACACACTGACCGGCGGCTGACCGGTTCAGTCACACACACACTGACCGGCGGCTGACCGGTTCAGTCACACACACACTGACCGGCGGCTGACCGGTTCAGTCACACACACACTGACCGGCGGCTGACCGGTTCAGTCACACACACACTGACCGGCGGCTGACCCTGGCAGGCCAGCAGCTGTTGGCTGTTTGAAGTTTCACTCAGAAAGAGATCGCCTTTCATTTACAGACTACAGCCCCTTCAGACAATATTATTAAAAGGAGGGAGAGCGAGAAAGAGTGTGCAGCTAAATGACCCCCTCCTGTCCTGTCCTCCTCTGCCAAAGCAAAGGATTCACCCTGCTATATCTGGGAGTTCTCATATCATCACCCTCGGCTGCTGATCACCCACTCAAACATGATCACACTCAAACCCACAAGTCAAACAATCATTCAAAGTACTTGACAGAGAGGAGAGAAAAACACATCAGTAATATTGAGACCAGAGAAAATGAAGAGAGTTATACTGTCACAGTAGGATTTAGATGGTCACTCTATAAACACACACACAATGTACAAACATGTGTGACAGACAGAACGGGTGCATCTTGACTTCTACCCCCCTCCCCCCTCTGTCCTTTAGAGTGGTAGAGCTCTTAGTGCCACAGCCTGCAGTGTGTGTCCAGTGAAGAGTGATAATAACAGAGAGAGACTGCCCTGGGCTAGAAGGCAGCTTTCCTAGCACACCACACCACACACACACATTCTACTCACTCACACACACACACTCTACTCACACACACTCTACTCACACACACTCTACTCACACACACTCTACTCACACTCACTCTACACACACACGCACGCACACACACACACACGCACGCACACACACACGCACGCACACACACTTCTCTTTCAATCAAACAAACAGTCACACACACAGACAAAGATACACACACAAACACACACTCCACACACACTTCTGCTCTCCCACACACACACACACACACTCTTCTCTTTCAATCACACAAACATATGTACAACAAACATACACACACACTCCGCACCTGTCTCTCTCTACGACACCCGTCTCTCTCTCCCTACACTACCTGCAGTGATAGTCTAACCGGTACTGTAGTCCTATCACCATGTGATAACATCAGGGTTGGCTGGGATTACTATCCATCTCTAGGGTGTCACAGCCCAGCTCCAAGGCCTAGGGCCCAGAGAGAACCAGGGGAGGGGGCTAAGCCCTGATCTCCCCCAGCCCAGGAGGCCCCGAGGTGGGACAGGCAGGATCAGGTTACTGGTCACTCTGGAGGGTTAGCAGTTAGCCCCTAGCGTTAACCCCCTAGTCCTGGCTTATAACAGTGGGGTTTAATGAGGAACCATGTTAGCCTAGTGGGAGGCCGTAGCAGGAGGCCCTTACAGGAACCATGTTAGCCTAGTGGGAGGCCGTAGCAGGAGGCCCTTACACACACTACTCTACTCTACTCTACACACACACACACACACACACATACACACACAGTCTACTCTACTCACACACACACTCTCTACTCTACTCACACATACTCTACTCACACTCTACTCACACACACACACTCTACTCACACACACACTCTACCTACACGTACTCTACTCACACGCACTCTACTCACACGCACTCTACTCTACTCACACGCACTCTACTCTACTCACACGCACTCTACTCACACGCACTCTACTCTAATCACACGCACTCTACTCTATTCACACGCACTCTACTCTATTCACACGCACTCTACTCTATTCACACGCACTCTACTCTATTCACACGCACTCTACTCTATTCACACGCACTCTACTCTACTCACACGCACTCTACTCTACTCTACTCACACGCACTCTACTCTACTCACACGCACTCTACTCTACTCACACGCACTCTACTCTACTCACACGCACTCTACTCTACTCACACGCACTCTACTCTACTCACACGCACTCTACTCTACTCACACGCACTCTACTCTACTCACACACACTCTACTCTAATCACACACACTCTACTCTACTCACACACACTCTACTCTACTCACACACACTCTACTCTACTCACACACACTCTACTCTAATCACACACACTCTACTCTAATCACACACACTCTACTCTAATCACACACACACTACTCTATTCACTCACACACACACACTCTACTCACACGCACTCTACTCACTCACACACACACATTCTACTCACACACACTAGCTAACCGACAGGCCTGACATGTCAGCTATAATTACCTCCATCTCTAAGCCTCCAGCACACCCAGCTAACGAACAGTTTTCTACACAACAGCAGGCCCAGCTCCATCTCACTGTAAGGTGTAGTCACACGTTGTGTGTGTTGACGTTTCCAGTAACCCGGGACCAGTGGTTCTGTGAAGATTTTTCTAAAAGGTTCAAGTAGAGTAGAGAGGTCAGGGGGTCAAGGCGGTTGAGGTGGGCTGAGCTGGGGAGTGTCGTAAGGGGCGTTTTGTGCCAACTTGTACAGTGTACAGCTTGCTTGCATGTGCACACACACAGACTGGGAGTGGGCCTGCTAGCGTGTGAGAGTCTGCTCATTTAGCCTGGTTTTCTCCTCTCAACACCCCCATAAAGATGACAAGGTCCTGGGATCAAAGTCTTACTGTCGTCCCCCCCGCTCTCTGGGAGTAGAGCCAGGGACTGACCCTGGTCCAGACCTGCGTCTTTAAACGTCCACTACATCCTCTCTAATTCCTGACGTTACTCCTGATCAAAGGTGACACTACAGCAGTGGTTTTCACAATCACAGACCCCCTGTGTCCGATGTTTTGTCGACACAATTCAGCTTTTCAGGAATATAAGAGACACTCAGAGCTTCAATCCTTTACATCCTTGCACTGGTGTGCTCCTGTTTCTACAAGAAATACTCTGCAGTCCAGCCGCAGGGTCAGGAAAAACTCCTGACCCTATTATAATAACAAAAATGTAATGATGTTTTCTTGAAAAGAGAATTATAGCCACCTCAGCTAAGATGGACAGGGTTCATATTAGATGGCCAGAGGGTTCACGGGATGCCTGGGATAGTTCAGCAACTCTATGGGGAGGAGAGACAACACTGACCCTTTGTAGTGCTACATAGAGCTAATGGAGAAGACATGCTACCTGAGGGTGATACTGCTGCTGGAGACATTAACACAGCTCACACTGCCAAGACATAGTGTGTGTGTGTGTGTGTGTGCGTGTGTGTGTGTGTGTGTGTGTGTGTGTGTGTGTGTGGTGTGGTGTGTGTGTGTGTGTGTGTGTGTGTGTGTGTGTGTGTGTGTGTGTGTGGTGTGTGTGTGTGTGTGTGTGTGTGTGTGTGTGTGTGTGTGTGTGTGTGTGTGTGTGTGTGTGTGTGTGTGTGTGTGTGTGTGTGTGTGTGGTGTGTGTGTGTGTGTGTGTGTGGTGTGTGTGTGTGTGTGTGTGTGTGTGTGTGTGTGTGTGTGTGTGTGTGTGTGTGTGTGTGTGTGTGTGTGTGTGTGTGTGTGTGTGTGTGTGTGTGTGTGTGTGTGTGTGTGTGTGTGTGCGTGTGTGCGTGTGTGTGTTTTTACAGCCCTTGTCGTAGAAGTAGTAATGTATCCCATAAGAGATGAGAGGGTGTGATCGGTCGACATACCTGACCATGAACTTTTGAATCCACTGCTGGAAAAGAGAGGAAGAGAGGAGAGGAGAGGAGAAAAAAGGAGAGGAGATGAGAAAAGAAGATAGGATCCCACCAAGGGTAGTTCTTGTGCTCAACTCATATGTAACAATGATGAATATAAAGTCCCAGATCGTGTCCAAAACAAGTCCTCAGAAACAGCAATGAAGAACCACCCAATAGTGACAGCCCAGAGCAATGACATCACCCAGGAACGACACAATTGAGTTGTGAAATTAAATTAGCAGCGAGAGAGTAAATAAATTGAGTTTGTCACGGATGTCCGGATTGGTGTGATGGGGTGTTTGTGAGGAAGACATTCCCTTCCAGCCCGTGGCCACACAGACACACACACTCCATCTTCCCCACACACACTCTTACAGAGTCATAGCGAGGTAGCTGACAGGCTGCAGACAGGTGACACCTACCTCCTCCCTTAGTGGTTGATCTCCCAGTGTCTCGACCCTCCACACTCTGCCACAGTGTGAGAGGACCATGTTATGGACCTAAGTGCCTAGGTGTTACCTCAGCACCTGAGGACAAGCACCACCACTCTGGGGAAACTGGAAGTGCTTCTGACACAAAATGGACTCCAAGCACCGTGGATGACACACTACATTGGCTGCAGGGAAAATGGACAGCTATTTCTACTGTTCTGTACAGAGGACAGCAGTAAAATGGAACTTTAGATTAGTTTAGTAAGAGGAAAAGTCAATAAATATGGTTGCTTCAACATGTGATCTGTGTGGCTCAGTTGGTAGAGAATAGTGCTTGCAACGCCAAGGGTCGTGGGTTTGATTCCCATTGGGGACACCCACGCAAGAAATGTATGCACACATGGCTGTAAAAAGCTTGGATAAAAGCAGCTGTTAAACGTCATTATGACATCATCAACATAGATGGTTGATCATGATACCCAGCTGAAAATACTGGTCCGTACCACTAATGGTTCCCACATTCTACACACATTCCCCTGAAGTAAATACGTGGGTGAGGCTATTTGGCTATTAGCAGAATAGCACTGATATAGATTAAGAAAGTCAAAGATACAAACACACTGATCTACCTACATCCTGTCTCTCTCTCTCTTCATAATCAAGTCAACGTTGTTTCTACCTTTTAGAATCTACTAATTTATCTCCAACACGTTGTGTTGCTATGTAAACCCCAGAACCATAGGGTCAATGGAGCTAATAACCAACTCAACCGAACGCCAGATGCTGCTGCTGGAAATGTAAAAATCTAATCATGTGAGTGAGAGAGTGAGAGAGTGAGAGTGAGAGAGTGAGAGAGAGACAGAGAGAGAGAGGGCGGTGGGGGAGAATGAGGAAGAGGTGGTAGAGGGGGAGAGGAAGAATGTTGAGACCATTCCCTAAAACTGCCCAGATTCAGTGTGTGTGTGTGAGGTATCAGGTGAGAATCACTGGTGCATTACACTGGACCTTACAGACATGAGGAACATGGTGTCCTTCCTACAGTCGCCCTGCGCTGCTCACTGTTCGCTAACACAACAAAGCATGCTGGGAGCAGGGCCCGGGGTTCACACAGTGTGTGTGTTTTGGGGGGGGACCTGGCCCCTGATGCCACATACGGAAGGAGAGGATGAAGGGATGGATTGAGGTGCATAAAGGAGATGAACGAGAGGCCACAGGGAAGGATATGTACTTAAACCAATCCGCTAGATGAGGGGGAAGAAGGGAAGAGGAGAGTCTCTCTCATTCAGCTCAATACACTTCACAGTGCCTTATCACCAGCCTGGTCTGGGCCTGAGTGCCTCTCCAGTTACATACGTTAGGGACCCACTGCTTTTAAGCTGACCTGCCGTGATACAATGCTCTTCAGTTCAATGCCAGACTGGGGGTGAACACACCCCTCCAAGATACCAGACTGGGGGTGAACACACCCCTCCAAGATACCAGACTGTGGGTGAACACACCCCTCCAAGATACCAGACTGGGGGTGAACACACCCCTCCAAGATACCAGACTGGGGGTGAACACACCCCTCCAAGATACCAGACTGGGGGTGAACACACCCCTCCAAGATATCAGACTGGGGGTGAACACACCCCTCCAAGATACCAGACTGGGGGTGAACACACCCCTCCAAGATACCAGACTGGGGGTGAACACACCCCTCCAAGATACCAGACTGGGGGTGAACACACCCCTCCAAGATACCAGACTGGGGGTGAACACACCCCTCCAAGATACCAGACTGGGGGTGAACACACCCCTCCAAGATATCAGACTGGGGGTGAACACACCCCTCCAAGATACCAGACTGGGGGTGAACATTCCCCCCCCCCTCTCTCTACAGCTCCCCCTATCTCTCTTTACAGCTCTCCCTCTCTCTCGCTCTACAGCTCTCCAGCTCTCCCTCTCTCTCTTTACAGCTCTCCCTCTCTCCAGCTCTCCCTCTCTCTCCAGCTCTCCCTCTTTACAGCTCTCCCTCTCTCTACAGCTCCCCCTCTCTCTCCAGCTCTCCCTCTTTACAGCTCTCCCTCTCTCTACAGCTCCCCCTCTCTCTACAGCTCCCCTCTCTCTACAGCTCCCCCCCTCTCTACAGCTCTCCCTCTCTCTACAGCTCTTCCTCACTCTACAGCTCTCCCTCTCTCTACAGCTCTCCCCTCTCTATAGCTCCCCCTCTCTACAGCTCCCTCTCTCTACAGCCTCTCTCTCTCTACAGCTCTCTCTCTCTCTACAGCTCCCCCTCTCTACAGCTCCCCCCTCTCTACAGCTCTCCCTCTCTCTACAGCTCTCCCTCTCTCTACAGCTCTCCCTCTCTCTACAGCTCTCCCTCTCTCTACAGTTCTCCCTCTCTCTACAGCTCCCCCTCTCTCTACAGCTCCCCCTCTCTACAGCTCCCCCTCTCTCTACAGCTCCCCCCTCTCTCTCTACATACAGCTCTCTCTTGCTCTACAGCTCTCCCTCTCTCCAGCTCTCCCCCTATCTCTCTACAGCTCTCCCTCTCTCTACAGCTCTCCCTCTCTCTACAGCTCTCCCTCTCTCTACAGCTCCCCCTCTCTCTACAGCTCCCCCTCTCTCTACAGCTCCCCCTCTCTCTCTCTACAGCTCTCTCTCGCTCTATAGCTCTCCCACTCTCCAGCTCTCTCTTTACAGCTCTCCCTCTCTCTACAGCTCCCCCTCTCTCTACAGCTCCCCCCTCTCTCTCTCTCTACAGCTCTCCCTCTCTCCAGCTCTCCCTCTCTCTCTTTACAGCTCTCCCTCTCTCCAGCTCTCCCTCTTTACAGTTCTCCCTCTCTTTACAGTTCTCCCTCTCTCTACAGCTCTCTCTCTCTCTACAGTCTCTCTCTCTCTACAGCTCTCTCTCGCTCTATAGCTCTCCCACTCTCCAGCTCTCTCTTTACAGTTCTCCCTCTCTCTACAGCTCTCTCCCTCTTTACAGCTCCCCCTCTCTCTACAGCTCTCCCCCTCTCTCTACAGCTCTCCCCTCTCTACAGCTCTCCCCTCTCTCTACAGCTCCCCCTCTCTCTACAGCTCCCCCCTCTCTACAGCTCCCCCTCTCTCTACAGCTCTCTCTCGCTCTACAGCTCTCCCTCTCTCTCTTTACAGCTCTCCCTCTCTCTACAGCTCTCCCTCTCTACAGCTCCCCCTCTCTACAGCTCCCCGCTCTCTCTCTCTACAGCTCTCCCCCTCTCTCTCTACAGCTCTCCCTCTCACTATAGCTCCCTCCCTCTCTCTCTCTACAGCTCTCTCTTTACAGCTCTCTCTCTACAGCTCTCCCCCTCTCTCTCTACAGCTCTCCCGCTCTCCCTCTCTCTATAGCTCTCCCTCTCTCTATAGCTCTCCCTCTCTCTACAGCTCCCCCTCTCTCTCTCTACAGCTCTCCCCCTCTCTCTCTACAGCTCTCCCTCTCTTTACAGCTCCCCCCTCTCTCTCTACAGCTCTCCCCTCTCTCTACAGCTCTCCCCTCTCTCTCTACAGCTCTCCCCCTCTCTCTCTACAGCTCTCCCTCTCTCTACAGCTCTCCCTCTCTCTACAGCTCTCCCTCTCTCTACAGCTCTCTCTCTCTCTACAGCTCTCTCTCTCTCTACAGCTCTACCTCTCTCTACAGCTCTCCCTCTCTCTACAGCTCTCCCTCTCTCTACAGCTCCCCCTCGCTCTACAGCTCCCTCTCTCTCTACAGCTCTCCCTCTCTCTACAGCTCTCCCTCTCTCTACAGCTCCCCCTCTCTCTCTACAGCTCTCCTCTCTCTACAGCCCCCTCTCTACAGCTCCCCCTCTCTCTCTACAGCTCTACCTCTCTCTACAGCTCTCCCCCCTCTCTCTACAGCTCTCCCTCTCTCTACAGCTCTCCCTCTCTCTACAGCTCCCCCTCTCTCTACAGCTCTCCCTCTCTCTACAGCTCCCCCTCCCTCTCTCTACAGCTCCCCCTCTCTCTACAGCTCTCCCTCTCTCTACAGCTCTCCCTCTCTCTCTACAGCTCTCCCTCTCTCTACAGCTCTCCCCTCTCTCTCTCTACAGCTCTCCCTCTCTCTACAGCTCCCCCTCTCTCTCTCTACAGCTCTCCCTCTCTCTACAGCTCTCCCCCTCTCTCTCTACAGCTCTCCCTCTCTCTACAGCTCCCCCTCTCTCTCCCTCCGTCTCTCTCTCCCCCTGCCTAACACACTGATTGCTTTCCTTCCTAATCAGTGGCTGATGAACTGTCTTAAAGCTGGCAGGAGAGTCAATTGGATCTGATGTGTTCTATGCGGTGGCTGCTTATTGGATGAAGTCTGCTGGTTGGGGATGCTCTGCATGTGATAGTAATAAACAGTAGTGAAAGAGAGAGCCACTTAGCTGTAATAGTGGTAACTCAGCAGGTAAAAGAGCATTGACTTGGGCCTTGAGGTGGGTGTGGCGTGGGACTGGAAGGGTGTCACCACGGTGTGTGTGTGTGTGCGCATTTGAGAGTGTGTGTAAGTCTATGCATGCATATGAGTCATAGTGGGTCACTGTGTGTGTGGGTGTGTATATGACACTGGGTCACTGCGGGTGTGTGTGTGTGGGATGTGTGACTGGGTAGGTGGGGGGCAGGGATGACACATGACCTCATCTGATGAGCAGTTTGGACAGCTTGGTATGATCTCTAACACACAAACATCTGTCTATCCCCTCAACCCCCACATGGAGAATGAAAGGAGGGAGCAAGAGAAAGATAGAGAGACAGAGAAAGAGAGCAATGGAGAGAGGAGGAGAGAGAAAGAGCGGTTGGTTTTGGGGGATGAGGGGGAGGGAGAACAGGGAGGAAAGGGGAGGTTTTGCCGTCAGAGTGGAGCCAGGGCCTATAGTTCCTCAGGGGGGAACAGAGCCATTGTGTGGCTACAAGCTCCCCCATTCAGCCTGCCCCGAGTGTCGCTAAACTCTGCTAATGAGCGTTACCCACCTCTAGCACCACACACACACGGCTTCACAGGACCCAATTCACACTGACAGAGCGAGTGCACTGGGGTTGGGGGGGTTGTCAGTCCGTCAAGGGCATGGTCTTGTCAGGGGGTAGCCCTTAGGTCCTCTCAGCCAGTCACATGAGCCGTGGCAGTGCCAGCAAGGAAGAAGAGAGGGACGAGAGGTGAAGAGAGGGAAGGGAGGAGGAGAGGGAAGGGAGGGAGGAGAAGAGAGGGTAGAGAGAAGAAGAGAGGGAAGGGAGGAGAGGAGAAGAGAGGGTAGGGAGAAGAAGAGAGGGGAGGAGAGGGAAGGGAGGGAGGAGAAGAGAGGGAAGGGAGAAGAAGAGAGGGAAGGGAGAAGAAGAGAGGGTAGGGAGAAGAAGAGAGGGAAGGGAGGGAGGAGAGGGAAGGGAGGGAGGAGAGGGAAGGGAGGGAGGAGAAGAGAGGGTAGGGAGAAGAAGAGAGGGTAGGGAGAAGAAGAGAAGGAAGGGAGGGAGGGAGGAGAGGGAAGGGAGGGAGGAGAAGAGAGGGTAGGGAGAAGAAGAGAGGGTAGGGAGAAGAAGAGAGGGTAGGGAGAAGAAGAAGAGATGGGATGAGAGGGAAGGGAGGGAGGAGAAGAGAGGGAGGAGAGGGAAGGGAGGGAGGAGAAGAGAGGGTAGGGAGAAGAAGAGAGGGGGAGGGAGGAGAGGAGAGGGAGGAGGAGAAGAGAGGGGAGGAGAGGGAAGGGAGGAGAAGAGAGGGTAGGGAGAAGAAGAGAGGGAAGGGAGGAGAGGGAGGGAGGAGAAGAGAGGGTAGGAGAAGAAGAGAGGGAAGGGAGGAGAGGGTAGGGAGGGAGGAGAGGAGAGGGTAGGGAGGGAGGAGAAGAGAGGGTAGGGAGAAGAAGATAGGGAAGGGAGAAGAAGAGAGGGAAGGGAGGAGAGGGAAGGGAGGGAGGAGAAGAGAGGGAAGGGAGGGAGGAGAAGAGAGGGTAGAGAGAAGAAGAGAGGGAAGGGAGGAGAGGGAAGGGAAGGAGGAGAAGAGAGGGTAGGGAGAAGAAGAGAGGGTAGGGGAGAAGAGAGGGTAGGGAGAAGAAGAGAGGGAAGGGAGAAGAGGGAAGGGAGGGAGGAGAAGAGAGGGAAGGGAGGGAGAAGAAGAGAGGGTAGGGAGAAGAAGAGAGGGAAGGGAGGAGAGGGAGGAGAAGAGAGGGAAGGGAGGGAGGAGAAGAGAGGGTAGGGAGAAGAAGAGAGGGAAGGGAGAAGAAGACAGGGAAGGGAGGAGAGGGAAGGGAGGGAGGAGAAGAGAGGGAGGAGAAGAGAGGGTAGGGAGGAGAAGAGAGGGTAGGGAGAAGAAGAGAGGGAAGGGAGGAGAGGAGAGGGAGGGAGGAGAAGAGAGGGTAGGGAGAAGAAGAGAGGGAAGGGAGAGAGGAGAAGAGAGGGTAGGGAGAAGAAGAGAGGGAGGAGAGGGAAGGGAGGGAGGAGAAGAGAGGGAAGGGAGGGAGGAGAAGAGAGGGTAGGGAGAAGAAGAGAGGGAAGGGAGAAGAAGACAGGGAAGGGAGGGAGGAGAAGATAGGGAGGAGAAGAGAGGGAAGGGAGGGAGGAGAAGAGAGGGTAGGGAGGAGAAGAGAGGGTAGGGAGAAGAAGAGAGGGAAGGGAGGAGAGGGAGGGAGGAGAAGAGAGGGTAGGGAGAAGAAGAGAGGGAAGGAGGAGAGGAGAGGGAGGGAGGAGAAGAGAGGGTAGGGAGAAGAAGAGAGGGAAGGGAGGAGAGGAGAGGGAAGGGAGGAGAGGAGAGGGAAGGGAGGAGAGGGAAGGGAGGGAGGAGAAGAGAGGGAAGGGAGAAGAAGAGAGGGAAGGGAGGAGAGGGTAGGGAGGGAGGAGAAGAGAGGGTAGGGAGAAGAAGATAGGGAAGGGAGAAGAAGAGAGGGAAGGGAGGAGAGGGAAGGGAGGGAGGAGAAGAGAGGGTAGAGAGAAGAAGAGAGGGAAGGGAGGAGAGGGAAGGGAAGGAGGAGAAGAGAGGGTAGGGAGAAGAAGAGAGGGTAGGGAGAAGAGAGGGTAGGGAGAAGAAGAGAGGGAAGGGAGAAGAGGGAAGGGAGGGAGGAGAAGAGAGGGAAGGGAGGGAGGAGAAGAGAGGGTAGGGAGAAGAAGAGAGGGTAGGGAGAAGAAGAGAGGGAAGGGAGGAGAAGAGAGGGAAGGGAGGGAGGAGAAGAGAGGGTAGGGAGAAGAAGAGAGGGAAGGGAGAAGAAGACAGGAAAGGAGGAGAGGGAAGGGAGGAGAAGAGAGGGAAGGGAGGAGAGGGAGGGAGGAGAAGAGAGGGTAGGGAGAAGAAGAGAGGGAAGGGAGGAGAGGAGAGGGAGGGAGGAGAAGAGAGGGTAGGGAGGAGAAGAGAGGGAAGGAGGAGAGGAGAGGGAAGGGAGGAGAGGGAGGAAGGAGAAGAGAGGGTAGGGAGAAGAGAAGAGAGGAAGGGAGGGAGGAGGAGAGGGAAGGGAGGAGAGGGAAGGGAGGAAGGAGAAGAGAGGGAAGAGAAGAAGAGAGGGAAGGGAGGAGAGGGTAGGGAGGGAGGAGAAGAGAGAAGGGAGGAGAGGGAAGGGAGGGAGGAGAAGAGAAGGAGGAGAAGAGAGGGAAGGGAGGGAGGAGAAGAGAGGGTAGGGAGGAGAAGAGAGGGTAGGGAGAAGAAGAGAGGGAAGGGAGGAGAGGAGAGGGAAGGGAGGAGAGGAGAGGGAAGGGAGGAGAGGGAAGGGAGGGAGGAGAAGAGAGGGAAGGGAGAAGAAGAGAGGGAAGGGAGGAGAGGGTAGGGAGGGAGGAGAAGAGAGGGGAGGAGAGGGAAGGGAGGGAGGAGAAGAGAGGGTAGGGAGAAGAAGAGAGGGAAGGGAGAAGAAGGAAGAAAGAAAGACAAGGAGGGCATGTCATCTACCATCAGGAAGAGAGTTTTACAGCAGCTATTTCCAACGTCAGGGAGGTGGGGGGTTGTAGTGCTGAGGATGGCCCGGCCATTAAAACCCTGTTAAAACACTTCTGATGTTGTCAGCGGACAGACTGAGAGGCGCAGGGAAGAAAGGTGGAGGAGAGGAGGGAGGGAGGGCTGGAGTGGCCTGGCGATGCTATCTGCCTCACAGCCAGTTTTTACTGCTGCTGTCAATACTCTGAGCAGCAAGGTGCAAGATGAGCAACAACCTAATGTCCACATCAAACTTTCATGGAGGCTCCTAGGGCAAAGAGGGGATGTGGGAAGAAAGGAGGAGGAGGGGATGGAGGGAGAGAGAGTGAAAGAGAGATAGTGAGAGAGTAGCTCGCCATTAGCGCTCCTATGACCTTCAGTCCTCGTCCCTTTTAAATTATTTTAAAAACTCACACATCGCACTTTTAAAGTTCCAACCTCTGGGCTGAATTGCATTTGCAGTGTTTTAACGGTGGTATTATAGTGACCCTTTCAGCACGCGATCTCCTCTCACCCTTCCTTCCTCTCCTCTCACCTTCCTTCCTCTCTGGCCCCCATAGAAAGCTTTCTGCCTCAGAGGAGCCAAGGCGAGCCTGCGTTTTATTAATTTAATATAGCCGTGAGGAGAAGTACACGGCCAACTTCAGGAATCGTTTTCAGGAAGCCCTTTTTAATGTCTTTCAACAACTTTGGTGGTGTGGGATAAAACACCTAAGGAGGGAGGAATGCTGTTGTCTGGCATGTTTCAGAAAGGGAGGGGAACCTCTCCAGCCCGGTCAGTGTGTGTATATTTGAGGCCAGGCTGGCCAGAGTGTAATTCACTGCTACAGTATCCCCATCACCTCCTGTCACAAAAGAAGCTCCTTTCAAACTACTCAAGTCCCATTCAACAGATGCTGTCTCTTAGTGTATAGGAAATGTACTTTGATTACTGGTAGCCTAAATATTAGACTAAATCCAATATCTCTCACACACACACACACGGTCAAAATCCGTTTTGTATTTGGCCTAGAAGTTGAGTTGCAACCCTGGGGATCCTCTTCACTCTATAAAGACCCCCTGTCCTCCCCAAACACACATTCTGACCACAGCTCTGTCAAACACAGGCTTTGGAGGGAGGAAGAAAGATGGAGACATGGTGTGGCGACGACGCCAGAGAGTGAATGATGGGGACAGGAAGCGTGGTGTGGAGGAAAGCCTGAAGGTGTGTGATGGGGACAGGAAGCGTGGTGTGGAGGAAAGCCTGAAGGTGTGTGATGGGGACAGGAAGCGTGGTGTGGAGGAGAGCCTGAAGGTGTGTGATGGGGACAGGAGGCGTGGTGTGGAGGAGAGCCTGAGGGTGTGTGATGGGGACAGGAAGCGTGGTGTGGAGGAGAGCCTGAAGGTGTGTGATGGGGACAGGAAGCGTGGTGTGGAGGAGAGCCTGAAGGTGTGTGATGGGGACAGGAAGCGTGGTGTGGAGGAGAGCCTGAAGGTGTGTGATGGGGACAGGAAGCGTGGTGTGGAGGAAAGCCTGAAGGTGTGTGATGGGGACAGGAAGCGTGGTGTGGAGGAAAGCCTGAAGGTGTGTGATGGGGACAGGAAGCGTGGTGTGGAGGAGAGCCTGAAGGTGTGTGATGGGGACAGGAAGCGTGGTGTGGAGGAGAGCCTGAAGGTGTGTGATGGGGACAGGAAGCGTGGTGTGGAGGAAAGCCTGAAGGTGTGTGATGGGGACAGGAAGCGTGGTGTGGAGGAAAGCCTGAAGGTGTGTGATGGGGACAGGAAGCGTGGTGTGGAGGAAAGCCTGAAGGTGTGTGATGGGGACAGGAAGCGTGGTGTGGAGGAGAACCTGAAGGTGTGTGATGGGGACAGGAAGCGTGGTGTGGAGGAGAGCCTGAGGGTGTGTGATGGGGACAGGAAGCGTGGTGTGGCGACGAGCCTGAGGGTGTGTGATGGGGACAGGAAGCGTGGTGTGGAGGAGAGCCTGAGGGTGTGTGATGGGGACAGGGCGTGGTGTGGAGGAGAGCCTGAAGGTGTGAGATGGGGACAGGAAGCGTGGTGTGGAGGAGAGCCTGAGGGTGTGTGATGGGGACAGGAAGCGTGGTGTGGAGGAGAGCCTGAGGGTGTGTGATGGGGACAGGAAGCGTGGTGTGGAGGAGAGCCTGAAGGTGTGTGATGGGGACAGGAAGCGTGGTGTGGAGGAGAGCCTGAGGGTGTGTGATGGGGACAGGAAGCGTGGTGTGGAGGGGAGAGCCTGAGGGTGTGTGATGGGGACAGGAAGCGTGGTGTGGAGGAGAGCCTGAGGTGTGTGATGGGGACAGGAAGCGTGGTGTGGAGGAGAGCCTGAGGGTGTGTGATGGGGACAGGAAGCGTGGTGTGGAGGAGAGCCTGAGGGTGTGTGATGGGGACAGGAAGCGTGGTGTGGAGGAGAGCCTGAGGGTGTGTGATGGGGACAGGAAGCGTGGTGTGGAGGAGAGCCTGAGGGTGTGTGATGGGGACAGAAGCGTGGTGTGGAGGAGAGCCTGAGGGTGTGTGATGGGGACAGGAAGCGTGGTGTGGAGGAGAGCCTGAAGGTGTGTGATGGGGACAGGAAGCGTGGTGTGGAGGAGAGCCTGAGGTGTGTGATGGGGACAGGAAGCGTGGTGTGGAGGAGAGCCTGAGGGTGTGTGATGGGGACAGGAAGCGTGGTGTGGAGGAGAGCCTGAGGGTGTGTGATGGGGACAGGAAGCGTGGTGTGGAGGAGAGCCTGAGGGTGTGTGATGGGGACAGGAAGCGTGGTGTGGAGGAGAGCCTGAGGGTGTGTGATGGGGACAGGAAGCGTGGTGTGGAGGAGAGCCTGAGGTGTGTGATGGGGACAGGAAGCGTGGTGTGGAGGAGAGCCTGAAGGTGTGTGATGGGGACAGGAAGCGTGGTGTGGAGGAGAGCCTGAGGGTGTGTGATGGGGACAGGAAGCGTGGTGTGGAGGAGAGCCTGAGGGTGTGTGATGGGGACAGGAAGCGTGGTGTGGAGGAGAGCCTGAGGTGTGTGATGGGGACAGGAAGCGTGGTGTGGAGGAGAGCCTGAGGGTGTGTGATGGGGACAGGAAGCGTGGTGTGGAGGAGAGCCTGAGGGTGTGTGATGGGGACAGGAAGCGTGGTGTGGAGGAGAGCCTGAGGGTGTGTGATGGGGACAGGAAGCGTGGTGTGGAGGAGAGCCTGAGGGTGTGTGATGGGGACAGGAAGCGTGGTGTGGAGGAGAGCCTGAGGGTGTGTGATGGGGACAGGAAGCGTGGTGTGGAGGAGAGCCTGAGGGGGTGTGTGATGGGGACAGGAAGCGTGGTGTGGAGGAGAGCCTGAGGGTGTGTGATGGGGACAGGAAGCGTGGTGTGGAGGAGAGCCTGAGGGTGTGTGATGGGGACAGGAAGCGTGGTGTGGAGGAGAGCCTGAGGGTGTGTGATGGGGACAGGAAGCGTGGTGTGGAGGAGAGCCTGAGGGTGTGTGATGGGGACAGGAAGCGTGGTGTGGAGGAGAGCCTGAGGTGTGTGATGGGGACAGGAAGCGTGGTGTGGAGGAGAGCCTGAGGGTGTGTGATGGGGACAGGAAGCGTGGTGTGGAGGAGAACCTGAAGGTGTGTGATGGGGACAGGAAGCGTGGTGTGGAGGAGAGCCTGAGGGTGTGTGATGGGGACAGGAAGCGTGGTGTGGAGGAGAGCCTGAGGTGTGTGATGGGGACAGGAAGCGTGGTGTGGAGGGAGAGCCTGAGGGTGTGTGATGGGGACAGGAAGCGTGGTGTGGAGGAGAGCCTGAAGGTGTGTGATGGGGACAGGAAGCGTGGTGTGGAGGAGAGCCTGAGGGGTGTGTGATGGGGACAGGAAGCGTGGTGTGGAGGAGAGCCTGAGGGTGTGTGATGGGGACAGGAAGCGTGGTGTGGAGGAGAGCCTGAGGGTGTGTGATGGGGACAGGAAGCGTGGTGTGGAGGAGAGCCTGAGGGTGTGTGATGGGGACAGGAAGCGTGGTGTGGAGGAGAGCCTGAGGGTGTGTGATGGGGACAGGAAGCGTGGTGTGGAGGAGAGCCTGAGGGTGTGTGATGGGGACAGGAAGCGTGGTGTGGAGGAGAGCCTGAGGGTGTGGATGGGGATGGGGGAAGCGTGGTGTGGAGGAGAGCCTGAGGGTGTGTGATGGGGACAGGAAGCGTGGTGTGGAGGAGAGCCTGAAGGTGTGTGATGGGGACAGGAAGCGTGGTGTGGAGGAGAGCCTGAGGTGTGTGATGGGGACAGGAAGCGTGGTGTGGAGGAGAGCCTGAGGGTGTGTGATGGGGACAGGAAGCGTGGTGTGGAGGAGAGCCTGAAGGTGTGTGATGGGGACAGGAAGCGTGGTGTGGAGGAGAGCCTGAGGGTGTGTGATGGGGACAGGAAGCGTGGTGTGGAGGAGAGCCTGAGGTGTGTGATGGGGACAGGAAGCGTGGTGTGGAGGAGAGCCTGAGGGTGTGTGATGGGGACAGGAAGCGTGGTGTGGAGGAGAGCCTGAAGGTGTGTGATGGGGACAGGAAGCGTGGTGTGGAGGAGAGCCTGAGGGTGTGTGATGGGGACAGGAAGCGTGGTGTGGAGGAGAGCCTGAGGGTGTGTGATGGGGACAGGAAGCGTGGTGTGGAGGAGAGCCTGAAGGTGTGTGATGGGGACAGGAAGCGTGGTGTGGAGGAGAGCCTGAGGTGTGTGATGGGGACAGGAAGCGTGGTGTGGAGGAGAGCCTGAGGGTGTGTGATGGGGACAGGAAGCGTGGTGTGGAGGAGAGCCTGAGGTGTGTGATGGGGACAGGAAGCGTGGTGTGCGAGGAGAGCCTGAGGGGTGTGTGATGGGGACAGGAAGCGTGGTGTGGAGGAGAGCCTGAGGGTGTGTGATGGGGACAGGAAGCGTGGTGTGGAGGAGAGCCTGAAGGTGTGTGATGGGGACAGGAAGCGTGGTGTGGAGGAGAGCCTGAGGGTGTGTGATGGGGACAGGAAGCGTGGTGTGGAGGAGAGCCTGAGGGTGTGTGATGGGGACAGGAAGCGTGGTGTGGAGGAGAGCCTGAGGGTGTGTGATGGGGACAGGAAGCGTGGTGTGGAGGAGAGCCTGAGGGGTGTGTGATGGGGACAGGAAGCGTGGTGTGGAGGAGAGCCTGAGGGTGTGTGATGGGGACAGGAAGCGTGGTGTGGAGGAGAGCCTGAGGGTGTGTGATGGGGACAGGAAGCGTGGTGTGGAGGAGAGCCTGAGGGTGTGTGATGGGGACAGGAAGCGTGGTGTGGAGGAGAGCCTGAGGGTGTGTGATGGGGACAGGAAGCGTGGTGTGGAGGAGAGCCTGAGGGTGTGTGATGGGGACAGGAAGCGTGGTGTGGAGGAGAGCCTGAGGGTGTGTGATGGGGACAGGAAGCGTGGTGTGGAGGAGAGCCTGAGGGTGTGTGATGGGGACAGGAAGCGTGGTGTGGAGGAGAGCCTGAGGGTGTGTGATGGGGACAGGAAGCGTGGTGTGGAGGAGAGCCTGAGGGTGTGTGATGGGGACAGGAAGCGTGGTGTGGAGGAGAGCCTGAGGGTGTGTGATGGGGACAGGAAGCGTGGTGTGGAGGAGAGCCTGAGGGTGTGTGATGGGGACAGGAAGCGTGGTGTGGAGGAGAGCCTGAGGGGTGATGGGGACAGGAAGCGTGGTGTGGAGGAGAGCCTGATGATGGGGACAGGAAGCGTGGTGTGGAGGAGAGCCTGAGGTGTGTGATGGGGACAGGAAGCGTGGTGTGGAGGAGAGCCTGAGGGTGTGTGATGGGGACAGGAAGCGTGGTGTGGAGGAGAGCCTGAGGTGTGTGATGGGGACAGGAAGCGTGGTGTGGAGGAGAGCCTGAGGGTGTGTGATGGGGACAGGAAGCGTGGTGTGGGGACATGGGGACAGGAAGCGTGGTGTGGAGGAGAGCCTGAGGGTGTGTGATGGGGACAGGAAGCGTGGGTGGAGGAGAGCCTGAGGTGTGTGATGGGGACAGGAAGCGTGGTGTGGAGGAGAGCCTGAGGGTGTGTGATGGGGACAGGAAGCGTGGTGTGGCGAGAGCCTGAGGTGTGTGATGGGGACAGGAAGCGTGGTGTGGAGGAGAGCCTGAGGGTGTGTGATGGGGACAGGAAGCGTGGTGTGGAGGAGAGCCTGAGGGTGTGTGATGGGGACAGGAAGCGTGGTGTGGAGGAGAGCCTGAGGTGTGTGATGGGGACAGGAAGCGTGGTGTGGAGGAGAGCCTGAGGGTGTGTGATGGGGACAGGAAGCGTGGTGTGGAGGAGAGCCTGAGGGTGTGTGATGGGGACAGGAAGCGTGGTGTGGAGGAGAGCCTGAGGTGTGTGATGGGGACAGGAAGCGTGGTGTGGAGGAGAGCCTGAGGGTGTGTGATGGGGACAGGAAGCGTGGTGTGGAGGAGAGCCTGAGGGTGTGTGATGGGGACAGGAAGCGTGGTGTGGAGGAGAGCCTGAGGGTGTGTGATGGGGACAGGAAGCGTGGTGTGGAGGAGAGCCTGAGGTGTGTGATGGGGACAGGAAGCGTGGTGTGGAGGAGAGCCTGAGGGTGTGTGATGGGGACAGGAAGCGTGGTGTGGAGGAGAGCCTGAGGGTGTGTGATGGGGACAGGAAGCGTGGTGTGGAGGAGAGCCTGAGGGGTGTGTGATGGGGGACAGGACAGGAAGCGTGGTGTGGAGGAGAGCCTGAAGGTGTGTGATGGGGACAGGAAGCGTGGTGTGGAGGAGAGCCTGAGGGTGTGTGATGGGGACAGGAAGCGTGGTGTGGAGGAGAGCCTGAGGGTGTGTGATGGGGACAGGAAGCGTGGTGTGGAGGAGAGCCTGAAGGTGTGTGATGGGGACAGGAAGCGTGGTGTGGAGGAGAGCCTGAGGGTGTGTGATGGGGACAGGAAGCGTGGTGTGGAGGAGAGCCTGAGGGTGTGTGATGGGGACAGGAAGCGTGGTGTGGAGGAGAGCCTGAGGGTGTGTGATGGGGACAGGAAGCGTGGTGTGGAGGAGAGCCTGAGGTGTGTGATGGGGACAGGAAGCGTGGTGTGGAGGAGAGCCTGAGGGTGTGTGATGGGGACAGAAGCGTGGTGTGGATGGGGACAGGAGCCTGAGGGTGTGTGATGGGGACAGGAAGCGTGGTGTGGAGGAGAGCCTGAGGGTGTGTGATGGGGACAGGAAGCGTGGTGTGGAGGAGAGCCTGAGGTGTGTGATGGGGACAGGAAGCGTGGTGTGGAGGAGAGCCTGAGGGTGTGTGATGGGGACAGGAAGCGTGGTGTGGAGGAGAGCCTGAGGTGTGTGATGGGGACAGGAAGCGTGGTGTGGAGGAGAGCCTGAAGGTGTGTGATGGGGACAGGAAGCGTGGTGTGGAGGAGAGCCTGAGGGTGTGTGATGGGGACAGGAAGCGTGGTGTGGCGACGAGCCTGAGGGTGTGTGATGGGGACAGGAAGCGTGGTGTGGAGGAGAGCCTGAGGGTGTGTGATGGGGACAGGAAGCGTGGTGTGGAGGAGAGCCTGAGGGGTGTGTGATGGGGACAGGAAGCGTGGTGTGGAGGAGAGCCTGAAGGTGTGTGATGGGGACAGGAAGCGTGGTGTGGAGGAGAGCCTGAGGGTGTGTGATGGGGACAGGAAGCGTGGTGTGGAGGAGAGCCTGAGGGTGTGTGATGGGGACAGGAAGCGTGGTGTGGAGGAGAGCCTGAAGGTGTGTGATGGGGACAGGAAGCGTGGTGTGGAGGAGAGCCTGAGGGTGTGTGATGGGGACAGGAAGCGTGGTGTGGAGGAGAGCCTGAGGGTGTGTGATGGGGACAGGAAGCGTGGTGTGGAGGAGAGCCTGAGGCTGTGTGATGGGGACAGGAAGCGTGGTGTGGAGGAGAGCCTGAGGGTGTGTGATGGGGACAGGAAGCGTGGTGTGGAGGAGAGCCTGAGGGTGTGTGATGGGGACAGGAAGCGTGGTGTGGAGGAGACCCTGAAGGTGTGTGATGGGGACAGAAAGTGTGGTATGGAGGAGAGCCTGAGGTGTGTGATGGGGACAGGAAGCGTGGTGTGGATGGGGAGAGCCTGAGGGTGTGTGATGGGGACAGGAAGCGTGGTGTGGAGGAGAGCCTGAGGGTGTGTGATGGGGACAGGAAGCGTGGTGTGGAGGAGAGCCTGAGGGTGTGTGATGGGGACAGGAAGCGTGGTGTGGAGGAGAGCCTGAGGGTGTGTGATGGGGACAGGAGAGCGTGGTGTGGAGGAGAGCCTGAGGGTGTGTGATGGGGACAGGAAGCGTGGTGTGGAGGAGAGCCTGAGGGTGTGTGATGGGGACAGGAAGCGTGGTGTGGAGGAAAGCCTGAGGTGTGTGATGGGGACAGGAAGCGTGGTGTGGAGGAGAAGCCTGAAGGTGTGTGATGGGGACAGGAAGCGTGGTGTGGAGGAGAGCCTGAGGGTGTGTGATGGGGACAGGAAGCGTGGTGTGGAGGAGAGCCTGAGGTGTGTGATGGGGACAGGAAGCGTGGTGTGGAGGAGAGCCTGAGGGTGTGTGATGGGGACAGGAAGCGTGGTGTGGAGGAGAGCCTGAGGTGTGTGATGGGGACAGGAAGCGTGGTGTGGGAGTGGAGAGCCTGAGGCTGTGTGATGGGGACAGGAAGCGTGGTGTGGAGGAGAGCCTGAGGGTGTGTGATGGGGACAGGAAGCGTGGTGTGGAGGAGAGCCTGAGGGTGTGTGATGGGGACAGGAAGCGTGGTGTGGAGGAGAGCCTGAGGTGTGTGATGGGGACAGGAAGCGTGGTGTGGAGGAGAGCCTGAGGTGTGTGATGGGGACAGGAAGCGTGGTGTGGAGGAGAGCCTGAGGGTGTGTGATGGGGACAGGAAGCGTGGTGTGGAGGAGACCCTGAAGGTGTGTGATGGGGACAGGAAGCGTGGTGTGGCGACGAGCCTGAGGGTGTGTGATGGGGACAGGAAGCGTGGTGTGGCGACGAGCCTGAGGGTGTGTGATGGGGACAGGAAGCGTGGTGTGGAGGAGAGCCTGAAGGTGTGTGATGGGGACAGGAAGCGTGGTGTGGAGGAGAGCCTGAAGGTGTGTGATGGGGACAGGAAGCGTGGTGTGGAGGAGAGCCTGAGGGTGTGTGATGGGGACAGGAAGCGTGGTGTGGAGGAGAGCCTGAGGGTGTGTGATGGGGACAGGAAGCGTGGTGTGGAGGAGAGCCTGAGGGTGTGTGATGGGGACAGGAAGCGTGGTGTGGAGGAGAGCCTGAGGGTGTGTGATGGGGACAGGAAGCGTGGTGTGGAGGAGAGCCTGAGGCTGTGTGATGGGGACAGGAGGCGTGGTGTGGGGGTGTGGGAGAGCCTGAGGGTGTGTGATGGGGACAGGAAGCGTGGTGTGGAGGAGAGCCTGAGGGTGTGTGATGGGGACAGGAAGCGTGGTGTGGAGGAGAGCCCTGAGGGGTGTGTGATGGGGACAGGAAGCGTGGTGTGGCGACGAGCCTGAAGGTGTGTGATGGGGACAGGAAGCGTGGTGTGGAGGAGAGCCTGAGGGTGTGTGATGGGGACAGGAAGCGTGGTGTGGAGGAGAGCCTGAGGGTGTGTGATGGGGACAGGAAGCGTGGTGTGGAGGAGAGCCTGAGGGTGTGTGATGGGGACAGGAAGCGTGGTGTGGAGGAGACCCTGAAGGTGTGTGATGGGGACAGGAAGCGTGGTGTGGCGACGAGCCTGAGGGTGTGTGATGGGGACAGGAAGCGTGGTGTGGCGACGAGCCTGAGGGTGTGTGATGGGGACAGGAAGCGTGGTGTGGAGGAGAGCCTGAAGGTGTGTGATGGGGACAGGAAGCGTGGTGTGGAGGAGAGCCTGAGGGTGTGTGATGGGGACAGGAAGCGTGGTGTGGCGACGAGCCTGAGGGTGTGTGATGGGGACAGGAAGCGTGGTGTGGAGGAGAGCCTGAGGGTGTGTGATGGGGACAGGAAGCGTGGTGTGGAGGAGAGCCTGAGGGTGTGTGATGGGGACAGGAAGCGTGGTGTGGAGGAGAGCCTGAGGCTGTGTGATGGGGACAGGAAGCGTGGTGTGGAGGAGAGCCTGAGGGTGTGTGATGGGGACAGGAAGCGTGGTGTGGAGGAGAGCCTGAGGGTGTGTGATGGGGACAGGAAGCGTGGTGTGGCGACGAGCCTGAGGGTGTGTGATGGGGACAGGAAGCGTGGTGTGGCGACGAGCCTGAAGGTGTGTGATGGGGACAGGAAGCGTGGTGTGGCGACGAGCCTGAGGGTGTGTGATGGGGACAGGAAGCGTGGTGTGGCGACGAGCCTGAAGGTGTGTGATGGGGACAGGAAGCGTGGTGTGGAGGAGAGCCTGAGGGTGTGTGATGGGGACAGGAAGCGTGGTGTGGAGGAGAGCCTGAGGGTGTGTGATGGGGACAGGAAGCGTGGTGTGGCGACGAGCCTGAAGGTGTGTGATGGGGACAGGAAGCGTGGTGTGGAGGAGAGCCTGAGGGTGTGTGATGGGGACAGGAAGCGTGGTGTGGAGGAGAGCCTGAGGGTGTGTGATGGGGACAGGAAGTGTGGTGTGGAGGAGAGCCTGAGGGTGTGTGATGGGGACAGGAAGCGTGGTATGGAGGAGAGCCTGAAGGTGTGTGATGGGGACAGGAAGCGTGGTGTGGAGGAGAGCCTGAAGGTGTGTGATGGGGACAGAAAGCGTGGTGTGGAGGAGAGCCTGAGGGTGTGTGTGTGTGTGTAGGAAGGATGTGTGTCTCAGCTTCACACACAGCATGGGGTCTGGCAGCGTGCTTTGGCGTGAAACTTAAACTATAACCCCTCCAATGAAAGCATTTCAATGGACCGATTGGCAGTTGGAGTGTTGGCAGTGGATGACAGTGTAAGGCAAACAAACAAGGCCAGAGGTTGTGGAACCTCTTTGTGACATGCAGCCGGTGGCTCTTCATGGTCACTGCACAGCACAACATGTCATTCAGAGAGAGATCAGCAGAGAAAAAGAAGACGGAACAAGAACAGAGACGGCATGTTGTTGTGGATGTGGGCGGAAAGTGGAAAGGCTCTAATGACTGTTGACGACCTAGGAGAATGAGATGAGGCTCTGACCTAGGATCAGTATAATAATCACTATGTCCTCTCTGGTCAGACATACCCATATCAGATATATTGTCTCTGTATGCTCAGTATATAGTATTTCCGTGTCTTCTCTGATCTAGGATCAGTGTAGTTAGTCTCTGGTCAGCAGCCCTGTCCAGTGAGATGGGAGCAAGTCTCATCATCATGAATAAGTACAGAGCTCTGCAGAGCAGCAAGTCCGTTGCTGACGTTTCTGCCTGACTGACTTTTAACACATTAGAAAGACCATGTCACCAGTAATGATGGGAGAGAGAAAGAGAGAAGGGGGAGGGGACAGAGAGAAAGAGAGAAGGGGGAGGGGGCAGAGAGAAAGAGAGAAGGGGGGGAGGGGGGCAGAGAGAAAGAGAGAGGGGGAAGTGGGAGAGAGTGAGATGGAGAGGGGGAAGTGGGAGAGAGTGAGATGGAAAGAGAGAGGGACATCAAATCCTTGTTCAAAATTATCTTGAAATGTGAAGGAAAAAAGATCAATGACAATTGGAAAGTCACAAATGGCCAATGAACAGTGAGCAACAGCAACACTGTCAGTGAGTCTCACTATTCCAGGTACATGAAGCGTACATGTGGTCAGAGTTGATACAATTATAGAGGGTGAAGACAGACACTTTCACCAGTCCTTGGGAGGGAGTGTGTGTGTGTGTGTTTGTCCTGAAAACAATGTGTAGATGAGAGAAAGAGTGTGTGTGTATACACGTACATGTGTGTGGTTATGTGCATGTGTCCGTGCACGTGTGTGTGCGTACGAACGTGTCTGTCTCGGTGTGTAGTGCACCAGTGATCCCTCGCTGCCGTGGTCTAGTTCTGGTCCCCCTCCCCCGCGGTGCCAGAGTTTATTCACAGGAAATGCTTTGGGAGACTCACGGCTGGCTGCTCTGATGTGAACTGACGTGGCGTCTCCAGCGGGCCCAGGAGTTAGCATGTCAGGCAGGTCAGCACAGGGCAAGCAGACAGTCAATAAAATATTCAATACAGCACTCTCAGATCATAGATCTAATACCCGCAAAAAGACCCCCTACTCCCATCCTAATCCCCCTTCTCCCATCCTAACCCTCCCCTTCTCCCATCCTAACCCAACCTTCTCCCATCCTAACCCCACCCTTCTCCCATCCTAACCCCCCTTCTCCCATCCTAACCCCCCTTCTCCCATCCTAACCCCCTTCTCCTATCCTAACCACCCTTCTCCCATCCTAACCCCACCCCTTCTCCCATCCTAACCCCCTTCTCCCATCCTAACCCCCCTTCTCCCATCCTAACCCAACCTTCTCCCATCCTAACCCAACCTTCTCCCATCCTAACCCCCCTTCTCCCATCCTAACCCCCCTTCTCCCATCCTAACCCAACCTTCTCCCATCCTAACCCCCTTCTCCCATCCTAATCCCCCCCTCCCATCCTCCCATCCTAACCCCACCTTCTCCCATCCTAACTCAACCTTCTCCCATCCTAACCCCCCTTCTCCTATCCTAACCCCCCTTCTCCCATCCTATGCCCCCTTCTCCTATCCTAACCCCCCTTCTATCCTAACCCCACCTTCTCCCATCCTAACCCCCTTCTCCCATCCTAACCCCACCTTCTCCCATCCTAACCCCACCCTTCTCCCATCCTAAGCCCCCCACCCTCTTCACACAGTTAGTCCAGGGACTGTCAGTTGGCCTGTCAGTGTACAGGGTGCAAAAGCCTCTGTCTGCGAACCAAATGGTACCCTATTCTCTACATAGTGCACTACCTGATGGAGGCTACGTCCTAAATGGAACCATATTCCTTCTATAGCAGTGCACTATATAGGGAATATGGTCCATTTGGGACATAGCCTCTGTCAGTGTGTATTTAATTGACTTTCACAGGCATCCTAAACTGGGATCTTCTTCACAGGAAACACTATGGATTTTATTCTGAACTAATGGGAAGGCTGGTTCGGTCAGTCGAATGAAAGTTCAAAAGTGCACTGTGACATTTTACACAGGCTCTGCTCCTGGTACTAACACACAATGGAGGAGAGAGAGAGAGTGATAGCCAATTTTCCTCTGGCTATTTCTTTCCTGTCTTGTTGTTTTCTTCTTTCATTCTTTCGTCCATTCAGCATCCATCCTGCTGCCGCCTAGAAAACACCAGGCTGCCTAGGTCTGACAGACTGGGTGTCTCTGGGAGTGTGTGTGTTTGCATTTGTGTTGGGCTGCCCATGCAGTCTGTCAATTTAGAAGACCAGGTGCTAATCCCAATTAGCATCACTCACCCTGCCCTCTGTCCCCTCTCACATCCACTCAACCTTCTCTCAGACCGAGACAGACAGGCTCCTCCACAGACTCCCCACCCCCTCTGTGGTCTTCATAGCCCCAAACACCAGTTGCTATTGGCCTGTTTCACTGATCAACTCTGACACTTAAGATATTAATGTTCGTTTCTCTATTTTCCTTTCAGTACGCTTCCTTTTCCCCCTGCCCTCGTACCTCCTTACACATACAACATCCTCTTACACAGACTAGCTACATCCTCTAACACAGACTAGCTACATCCTCTTACACAGACTAGCTACATCCTCTAACACAGACTAGCTACATCCTCTTACACAGACTAGCTAAATCCTCATACACAGACTAGCTACATCCTCTAACACAGACTAGCTACATCCTCTTCCACAGACTAGCTACATCCTCTTCCACAGACTAGCTACATCCTCTAACACAGACTAGCTACATCCTCTTCCACAGACTAGCTAAATCCTCTTACACAGACTAGCTACATCCTCTTACACAGACTAGCTACATCCTCTTACACAGACTAGCTACATCCTCTTACACAGACTAGCTACATCCTCTAACACAGACTAGCTACATCCTCTTCCACAGACTAGCTACATCCTCTTACACAGACTAGCTAAATCCTCATACACAGACTAGCTACATCCTCTAACACAGACTAGCTACATCCTCTTCCACAGACTAGCTACATCCTCTTCCACAGACTAGCTACATCCTCTAACACAGACTAGCTACATCCTCTTCCACAGACTAGCTACATCCTCTAACACAGACTAGCTACATCCTCTTCCACAGACTAGCTACATCCTCTAACACAGACTAGCTACATCCTCTTCCACAGACTAGCTACATCCTCTTACACAGACTAGCTACATCCTCTAATACAGACTAGCTACATCCTCTTACACAGACTAGCTACATCCTCTTACACAGACTAGCTACATCCTCTTACACAGACTAGCTACATCCTCTTACACAGACTAGCTACATCCTCTAACACAGACTAGCTACATCCTCTTCCACAGACTAGCTACATCCTCTAACACAGACTAGCTACATCCTCTTACACAGACTAGCTACATCCTCTTACACAGACTAGCTACATCCTCTTACACAGACTAGCTACATCCTCTTACACAGACTAGCTACATCCTCTTACACAGACTAGCTACATCCTCTTACACAGACTAGCTACATCCTCTTACACAGACTAGCTACATCCTCTTACACAGACTAGCTACATCCTCTTACACAGACTAGCTACATCCTCTTACACAGACTAGCTACATCCTCTTCCACAGACTAGCTACATCCTCTTACACAGACTAGCTACATCCTCTTACACAGACTAGCTACATCCTCTTACACAGACGTAACATATTTAAAACAACCGTCTCCTTAGTATACTGCTCATTTACAGAGTGGTCTGCCTGAGTAGGCAGTATTTCATGACTTACACCGCAGCACAGAATAGATTGTTCTCTAGCAGTGGATCAGTGTTACACACTCAAACGCTTTCCTTTCCCCCTGAATAATTGATGGGAATAGATGGTTAAGGACAAAGACAGGGAAGACTCCATTAGGACTGTAGTGGTCATGGTGCTGACTTCATCATCAGAGGGGTTAGTGTTGGGCTCAGTCTAACTGATACTGATCAGGTGAGCCGGGGATGAGGCATGAGCCGGGGATGAGGCATGAGCCGGGGATGAGGCATGAGCCGAGGATGAGGCATGAGGCATGTGCCGGGGATGAGTCATGAGCCGGGGATGAGGCATGTGCCGGGGATGAGGCATGAGCCGGGGATGAGTCATGAGGCATGTGCCGGGGATGAGTCATGAGCCGGGCTTGAGGCATGTGCCGGGGATGAGGCATGAGCCGGGGATGGGGCTTGATCTGGGGATAGGGCTTGAGCCGGGCATGAGGCATGAGCCGGGGATGAGTCATGTGCCGGGGATGAGTCATGAGCCGGGGATGAGGCATGTGCCGGGGATGGGACTTGAGCCGGGGATGGGGCATGAGGCATGTGCCGGGGATGAGGCATGAGCCAGGGGATGAGTCATGAGGCATGTGCCGGGGATGAGTCATGAGCCGGGGATGAGGCATGTGCCGGGGATGGGGCTTGAGCCGGGGATGGGGCATGAGGCATGTGCCAGGGATGGGGCTTGAGCCAGGGATGGGGCATGAGGCATGTGCCGGGGATGGGGCATGAGCCAGGGATGGGGCATGAGGCATGTGCCGGGGATGGGGCTTGAGCCAGGGATGGGGCATGAGGCATGTGCCGGGGATGAGGCATGAGCCGGGGATGGGGCATGAGCCGGGGATGGGGCATGAGGCATGTGCCGGGGATGAGGCATGAGCCGGGGATGGGGGGCTTGAGCTGGGGATGGGGCATGTGCCGGGGATGAGGCATGAGCCGGGGATGAGTCATGAGCCGGGGATGGGGCATGTGCCAGGGATGGGGCTTGATCCGGGGATGGGGCTTGAGCCGGGGATGAGTCATGAGGCATGTGCCGGGGATGAGGCATGAGCCGGGGATGGGGCTTGAGCCAGGGATGGGGCATGAGGCATGTGCCGGGGATGGGGCTTGAGCCAGGGATGGGGCATGAGGCATGCCGGGATGCTTGGAGCCAGGGATGGGGATGAGGCATGAGCCGGGATGGGGCATGAGCCGGGATGGGGCATGAGGCATGTGCCGGGGATGAGGCATGAGCCGGGGATGGGGGGCTTGAGCTGGGGATGGGGCATGTGCCAGGGATGAGGCATGAGCCGGGGATTGGGCTTGAGCCAGGGATGGGGCATGAGCCGGGCTTGAGGCATGTGCCGGGGATGAGTCATGAGCCGGGGATGGGGCATGTGCCAGGGATGGGGCTTGATCCGGGGATGGGGCTTGAGCCGGGGATGAGTCATGAGGCATGTGCCGGGGATGAGGCATGAGCCGGGGATGGGGCTTGAGCCGGGGATGGGGCTTGAGCCGGGGATGAGGCATGTGCCGGGGATGAGGCATGAGCCGGGGATGAGTCATGAGGCATGTGCCGGGGATGAGTCATGAGGCATGTGTCGGGGATGAGTCATGAGCCGGGGATGAGTCATGAGCCGGGGATGGGGCTCGAGCCGGGGATGAGGCATGAGCCGGGGATGAGTCATGAGGCATGAGCCGGGGATGAGGCATGAGCCGGGGATGAGGCATGAGCCGGGGATGGGGCTTGAGCCAGGGATGAGTCATGAGCCGGGGATGAGTCATGAGCCGGGGATGAGTCATGAGCCGGGGATGGGGCTTGAGCTGACGTCAACATCAGAGGGGTGAGTGTTAGGCTCTGTCAGACTGATACTGATCAGCTGCAGAGACAGATGTTGGTGGTGTGTATGGAGAACCTGTGTCAGTCAGAGGATTAACGGATGGCGGAGTAGGATACCATTGTAGTCGTGCTATACAATAGCATGGATGGAGTCCTAGCACCACAGTTTTGGTCTGATGTTGGCCTTGTACACTTTCTCCAGACACCTGCCTTTCATTTCAGTTTCAAACGCACTAAACCCAGCACTGGGAGTAACAAGGACACCCTAGGAAAAGAGGGAAAAAGACTGATTTTATGGTTTAGAATTGGAAGATAACCTAAGTGGTCAAAATACCTGTGTCTGGTCTGTCGGTTTCTATTTTTCCAAAGGCATGTCATAATCCATCCCAGAAGTGTGTAGAGGCCCAAAGCTTTCACATACCTAGAAATACATGCTTTCCTCCGCCAACAGAGCTGTGAGAAGGCCAGGCTCTCCTCACACACGCACACAGAACAAGCCGGACTCAAGTAAATAGCTCCTTGATGAAAAACATTACAACACTAGCAACACCATGAAAAGAGCACTACGTTTTTAAAATAGACTCCCACTCCCTTGTTTTAATTTGTTCTTTTAGAGCACCATTTCACCCTAGAACAGAACCTCCACCGCTCCTAGAAGGAGTGTGTTCTGTTTAAGATGGAGCCATGTTCTGTTTAACTGAGTGGATGTTTGAAAGGATGGAGATAAACACAACAAACACCTCACACTATCCCCAGCAGCGGGTGGCAGTGCCCTGGGTACAGCAGGCAAGCTGCTCCCTATCACTCACAAATGGCAGCAGCTAACCAGACACTGGGGGATTCACTGTCTTTATATGGTGACGAGATACGCAGTTAACAGGAATACTGCCCCCTACGGGTATCAGTGAGAGACAGAAAGGAGGGTCAGGCTAAGCTGAATTTTCCCTTCTCCTTTATCCCCTCATTCCCTCTGAGAAAGCATTCCACTAATACTACTGATGTAAGAGAGGGAAGGATTGAGTCCGAAGAACGGTTGGAGGCACGGAGGAGAGGGAGTGGAGGGGGGTGTACTTCAGGAATGCTGCTGGTTTGGAAACACAGAGTTGGCCTCTGGGACAATGGGGCATATTTTATGGAGATGCGGGGAAGCTGATAACACGTGCGTTTGCCGCGACAAAGGGGCACTTCTCCTGGCCTGGCCGAGCCCGTGAGAAAGGCATGTTTGTCGGGTGCTTTGACACAGGAGATGGTTTCTTTGACCATCATTCATTGCCTGTTAAACACCAGACTGTTCTGAATGGACGCAGAGCGCCGGCATAGCTGGGCCTCCTACACACTGCTCAGAGCCAGAGGGCTTGGACACCCAACGCCTAGGACCTCTCTCATGCTGTCTCGTATTAGGTCTTTGACTAGGTTGGACAAGGGCTCGATTTGGGCGGCGTCTAGAGCTGAGACTGGAGTTGGGGCTGGTGCTGGGGTTGGTGCTGGAGTTGGGGTTGGTGCTGGAGTTGGGGTTGGTGCTGGAGTTGGGGTTGGTGCTGGAGTTGGGGCTGGTGCTGGGAATAGGGCTGGTGCTGGGAATAGGGCTGGTGCTGGGAATAGGGATGGTGCTGGGAATAGGGATGGTGCTGGAGTTAGGGATGGTGCTGGAGTTAGGGATGGTGCTGGGAATAGGGATGGTGCTGGGAATAGGGATGGTGCTGGGAATAGGGATGGTGCTGGAGTTAGGGATGGTGCTGGGAATAGGAATGGTGCTGGAGTTAGGGATGGTGCTGGAGTTAGGGATGGTGCTGGAGTTAGGGATGGTGCTGGAGTTAGGGATGGTGCTGGAGTTAGGGATGGTGCTGGAGTTAGGGATGGTGCTGGGAATAGGAATGGGGCTGTGTAGCTTCCCATGAAGGAACATGGCAAGGCATTCACATTTGTTTCCACTTATGTTACATGATCTTTTAGAGCTTCATTTGAACAAATCCCTCACTTCACCGCACACTGTACTTTCCAAGAGAGATCTTCCATCTAGCCTAAACCAGACAAAAAAATAGATACAAATTATTCCTAAACCAGATAAAAAATTGTAAAAAAGTTGACTAAAGCCTCTTAACCTATCACTGGTGATTCAGCCCCTGAATGCCTTTTAGTTTCCTGACACACATTTTCTCCGCTCTGCACTTTACAGCAGCAATCATTAAAAGCAGTCAGAGAGACTGTGAGAGGGGGAGAGGGGAGATAAAGAGAGAGGGAGAGGGGAGAGAAAGAGAGAGGGGAGAGAAAGAGAGGGGAGAGAAAGAGAGGGGAGAGGGGAGAGAAAGAGCAAACGGAAGAGAGGATCAGGCAGAAGGAAGGAGAGAGAGAGACCGGGAGAGAGAGAGACAGGGCGCGAGAGACAGGGAGAGAGAGAGAAAGGAAGAGAGAGTCAGAGAGGGGAGAGAGAGAGAAAGGAAGAGAGAGTCAGAGAGGGAAGGGGAGAGAGAGACAGGGAGAGAGAGAGAAAGGAAGAGAGAATCAGAGAGAGGGAAGGGGAGAGAGAGACAGGGAGAGAGAGAGAAAGGAAGAGAGAATCAGAGAGAGGGAAGGGGAGAGAGAGACGGGGAGAGAGAGAAAGGAAGAGAGAATCAGAGAGAGGGAAGAGGAGAGAGAGACAGGGAGAGAGAGAGAGAAAGGAAGAGAGAATCAGAGAGAGGGAAGGGGAGAGAGAGACATGGAGAGAGAAAGGAAGAGAGCATCAGAGAGAGGGAAGGAGAGAGAGAGACATGGAGAGAGAGACAGGAAGAGAGAATCAGAGAGAGGGAAGGAGAGAGAGAGACAGGGAGAGAGAGAGAAAGGAAGAGAGAATCAGAGAGAGGGAAGGGGAGAGAGAGACATGGAGAGAGAGAGAGAAAGAAAGAGAGAATCAGAGAGAGGGAAGGGGAGAGAGAGACATGGAGAGAGAGACAGGAAGAGAGAAAGAAAGGAAGAGAGAATCAGAGAGAGGGAAGGGGAGAGAGAGACATGGAGAGAGAGACAGGAAGAGAGAATCAGAGAGAGGGAAGAGAGACAGGAGAGAGAGAGAAAGGAAGAGAGAATCAGAGAGAGGGAAGGGGAGAGAGAGACATGGAGAGAGAGACAGGAAGAGAGAGAGAAAGGAAGAGAATCAGAGAGAGGGAAGGGGAGAGAGACAGGGAGATAGAAAGGAAGAGAGAATCAGAGAGAGGGAAGGAGAGAGAGTGACAGGGAGAGAGAATCAGAGAGAGGGAAGAGGAGAGAGAGACAGGAAGAGAGAGAAAGGAAGAGAGAATCAGAGAGAGGGAAGGGGAGAGAGACAGGAAGAGAGAGAAAGGAAGGGAGAATCAGAGAGGGAAGGGGAGAGAGAGAAGGGGAGATAGAGACAGGGAGAGAGAGAGAAAGGAAGAGAGAATCAGAGAGGGAAGGGGAGAGAGAGACAGGGAGAGAGAGACAGGAAGAGAGAGAGAAAGGAAGAGAGAATCAGAGAGAGGGAAGGGGAGAGAGACAGGGAGAGAGAGAGAAAGGAAGAGAGAATCAGAGAGGGAAGGGGAGAGAGCGATAAGAGTGTGTCTAAAAGCTGCTGTAGAGTGGAGGAGAGCTCGGGGACAGGCAGGATGCCTCAGGCTGCTCTCCCTAGCAGAGTGAGGTTGCCCATTTTCTGCCGGCGTGATACCCTTTCATACCCCTTCCCCCCCCCCCTCCATCCCATCTTTGTAGATGTACCCGAGGCCCTTCCCACGGTGAATTGAAAGCCTGGTACATCCCCAGTGTTTCAGCACCTCGCAGAGAGAGATAGAGAGAGAGATAGAGAGAAAATGGAGAGAAGGTGCTGTTCCATATCTGTCTCAGTCCAGCAGACAAAGCCTCTCAATCTTTCCTTGCCACGACACACGACAGCAGCTAACATGGAATCGTTGTGAACTTGTCATCAGGAACCCCCCATGTCTTCCCCCTCACACAACAAAATGTCACGTTGAGTATGAATCCACACACAGAGCAGTGGTTTTGTCATGTATGTTTGCGTTGTCTCATTGTTTATGTATACTCCCATGCATTTCAACCCCTACCCTCTTTACTGTACTACCCCCCCATAGCATACAGGTCTTTACCATTCTCATGGCCCACACACTAACACTCTGGGGCTGAGGCTGGAGAGGTCCCCCCAAACCACAGGAAGGAATCTGGGGATGGAGGGAGGGGTGGGGGAAAGATGAGGAGGGGTGAAATTTAGGGGGGGTGGAAGGGGGAAAGATGAGGAGGGGTGAAAGTGAGGGGGGGTGGAAGGAGGAAAGATGAGGGGGTTCATTTCTGGCAGATGACAGATACCGGAATTCTTTCCTTGCGACCACTCTCCTCCTGAACACTGCATCTTTATCCTGCGTGTCTCTCCCCAGTCATCCCCCAGGCCTGGCCTGCTGATTAGAATAGCTGGCAGAAAAAGACAAAAACAGGCCATTGAAAAGGATGCCTGCCCCGGGGTCCTAATCTCAAATCATATTTTGCAGCGGCGCACAGGAACAAAGGCAGCCCAGTTCAGCCGGGTTGTCTTTTTATCACTTAGCACAAAAGCTTGCCTCTTACCCCCCACCCCGTCTGACACTGTCCCACAACAGTGCCCCCCCCAGGACCTACAACTACACGGAAGGCGAATGGGCCCTCCTCTCCTAACCACACAGACACATTTTAAAACACACTTTACACTGGGCTCTGACATCCACCATAAATAGAAGCCTCTCTTTTAACACTTTAATGAAATTCCACAGCAAGGGGAGAAGGGAAGGAGGAGGGAGACCCCCACACCACTGGACCCCCCATGGAGCACTTTAGATTACGTAGAATTACACAGCAACACAATACAGTGTGTGTATTCCCTCTGACCTCCCTACAGCCCCATGGTCCACAGCCCACGGCTTGACCTGCCTCCCTGACATTAAGTAGTGTGGTGGGGACGGGGTATTTGTCTACTGTGGGGGCTGGATGAGGGGGCTGGAGAGGGCAGGGGTACAGAAAAGGGCAGTCATCAAAACCCAATTGTCCCAGTAATGGTGGTAATTGTATTTTATTAAAATAATGACCGGGTGTCTGGCTGGAATTACTGACTGTAGGGGCTGGAAGTCCCTCCCTTCACATGACTGAGTGTCAGGAGATAGACACTATAGTCTAGAAGAGGGTATATTCTGCTCCAGCTGTGAGAGAGTGTGTGTGTGAGTGAGTGTGAGTGAGTGAGTGAGTGAGTGAGTGAGTGAGTGAGTGAGAGAGAGGAGAGAGAGAGAGGCAGAGAGAGAGAGAGGCAGAGAGAGAGAGAGCAAGGCAGAGAGAGAGAGAGCGAGGCAGAGAGAGAGAGGCAGAGAGAGAGAGAGAGAGAGAGAGAGAGGCAGAGAGAGAGAGAGAGAGAGAGAGAGGCAGAGAGAGAGAGGCAGAGAGAGAGAGGCAGAGAGAGAGGCAGAGAGCAGAGAGAGAGAGAGAGAGCGGCAGAGTGAGAGAGGCAGAGAGAGAGGCAGAGAAAGAGGCAGAGAGAGAGAGGCAGAGAGAGAGAGGCAGAGAGAGAGAGAGAGAGAGAGAGAGAGAGAGAGGCAGAGAGAGAGAGAGGCAGAGAGAGAGAGAGAGAGAGAGAGAGAGAGAGAGAGAGAGATGTAGAGAGAGAGAGAGATGTAGAGAGAGATGTAGAGAGAGAGATGTAGAGAGAGAGCCAGAGAGAGAGAGGCAGAGAGAGAGAGCAGAGAGAGAGATTTAGAGAGAGAGAGAGAGAGAGAGAGAGAGATGTAGAGAGAGAGAGAGAGAGAGAGAGAGAGAGAGAGAGAGAGAGAGAGAGAGAGAGAGAGATGTAGAGAGGAAAAGAGAGTAACAAAGTGGGACCGAGGAAACAGCAGTAGTCGCTCCAGCACCAGACCCAGGTCAGGTCATATCAACAGTGCTGTGTAAGAACCAGCTACCCCACTCTGGGATGTTTCCACCCAGGGTTGTGACCCACACCAACCCCCCTCCTCCCTGACACACTCAACAGCATGTGCAGCTTTTCAAGGAGCAAGAAGAGAAAATAAGAAACCGACCGAGAGAAAGAGATGAGAAGCTTTTATAGTGCCCTGGCAACATAGTACAGCATGTCTCCTTTTAAAGCCGCTGCTCTGGGAGAGGTCTGTGAAGCTTGGTGGAATATCCTCATTGCCAGTATGGATGGAAGGAGGGAGAGATGAACGGCGAGGTGAAACAGTAGCAGCTAAGCCAGGGCTCAGGCACTCATCTGCCTCTCTGTTCCCAGCACCTCCTTATCCTACACACCTTCACAGGAAGTTCACACGGGCCCTGCAGCAGCACCCGTTCTTCACCCCTATACTGCTCACCCTCTACACTCCCCCTCCTACCCCCCTCTTCCTCCCCTCTCCCCTGGCTGTGCGCCGAACTGACTGACACTCTCTCTCCTCCCTGCCCTACTTCATCCCCCTTTCTTCCGTCGAAGCATTTCTCAAAGAACCATGGCTGTTTTAGGGAAGGGTAACAGACAATTTATTTTCTCTCTTCCTGGTCTCCCAGTCACAATGGACTCCTGTCAATGGGCTCCGCTGAGAGTGTGTGATGCAGTTTGTAAGTGTGTGTGTGAGTGTGCATAATATGTGCATAAATAATACTGTGAATCTGTACTGTAGAGGTGTGTTTCTGTGTAAACTGTTTAGGTATGAGCATGCATACATCGTGTGTTGTAACGTTTGTGTGAACCTGTGTACATACCTGTGTGTGCGTGTGTCCAGTTAGTATTTGTGTATATTTATGCATTGAGTGTATCCTCAGTGTGTATTATTCCACCGGACAACACTCGGAAGATGCCAGGAAACGCACGGGGGTGTTTATCGGTGTGTAGCAGCCAGCCGAGTGTACAACATACCACACAAACACACAAACAACGCTAGCGTACTCAAGCCTCTCTCTCGCTCTCCCAATGTGGGACAGCCAAGAGTTCAAGGGCCTTCTTACAGCAGAGCGTCTCCTCTGAACCAAGGCCCTCCAAATATTTACTCAGCTCGGAGCCTTGGACTGTATCCCAAATACCACCCTATTCCCTATATAGTGCACTACTTTTGACCAGGGCCAATAGGGAAACCCATAGGGCTCTGGTCAAAAGTAGGGCACTACGTAGGGAATAGGGTGGTATTTGGGACTGGGCCTTGGTCTGAGAGCGCTGTTAGGATCTCTGTGTATCCGTTACAATGCTCTGGGGTTTTGTAATACACAAGCAACATGACAAATGTTGTCTGAGGAGGTTGGAGGAAAAAAGACAAGTGTGGAAAGAACACAGAAATAATAGAACTGTTCCAAGATGTGGGCTTCGAACGTTTACTGCAGGGATGGGCAACTTTGATGGGGGTCGGGGCCACCAAAAATCTGAACTCATAACGAGGGGCCACAGTGGCCCGCGGGCGGGTCTGCGTAGCCACATCTACAGCCACACATAAAGTCAGAGCCGGGACCCCCACCTTGCCAGTTAATTTCCTGCAATACTACACATTTTACCACGGGGCGTAGAGAAAATGTTGCCGTTTTAAAAGAAGTTTGCTGCAATTCAACACATTTTGCCATAGGATGGAGAGAAGATTTTTCAATTTTATAACACATTTCATGCAATTGTACTCATTTTGCCATGTGGCGGAGCGAAACATATGCTGTTTTTAATATATCTTAGTGGGAGTGACTAACACAATCTAATGGGGGCCCCTATCAAAATCAATGGTGTAAAAAGTTCATTAACCTGTTGTTTTGTATTGGATTCCATAGAAAACCGGACTCTTCCTTTGTTAAGATTTGTGAAATGGTAAATTGCCTCCCAGTGGTTAATATACAACTACTACAGTCTTGATTGTGATCCGTTACAATCAGCATGTCTTTACTTCCATTAAAAAAAAACATTCAACTTACAACAATATGTAAAGATAAGTACGATGATGTACGTTCATATTTCAATGACCTTAGTCTCTCTGACATGAGGTCCCAACTCACTACAGTAACCCTGATAAGCAACCCGATTCACCTCCACTCAACAATAAAGACATCCAGACATGTACTGGAGCTAAAAACTACCACATCATGAACTGCTCCATACACAAACACACTCATACCCACATCAAAACGTCCAGAACAGCTTGTTTTCATGGCTCTAATTTGAAGTGCAGTGAGAGGGGATCTGGACTGGGGTGAGTGCTTGGTCACGGAGCAGTGTGCTGTGTTAGCCTGGGCCATGTGATGCTCTGTTGGAGGCTGTCGTTTTCTCTGCACTGGTGGCTTTTGGGGGCTCAGGGACGGGGAGTTAGTTGGCAGAGATGATAAAGACAGGCTTGTTTAAGAGTGATGAGCTGTTCAAAGGAGAAAGAGAGAGGAGGGGGAAGAGAGAGAGGGGAGAGCGAGAGAGAGAGAGAGCGAGAGAGAGAGAGAGAGGGGAGAGCGAGAGAGAGGGGAGAGAGAGAGAGGGGAGAGCGAGAGAGAGGGGGAGAGCGAGAGAGAGGAGCGAGAGAGAGAGGGGGGGGACCACATGCAAGGCATTAACAGTTCCCTTCTATCAATAATTAGAGACGAACAGGAGGGCGGGACGGGCAGATCAGATTTATGTGCTTATGTCCAGCTGTTGGACTTCCAATGGCGTCTGGGCATGTAGTGGGTGGTGGATGTGTTTGTGAGCGAGAGAAAGAGATAGAGAGTGTTCGTGTGTGTGTGGAAAGTATTCAGACCCCTTGACTTATTCCACATTTTGTTACATTACAGCTTTATTCTAAAATGGATAAAAAATATTTTTAAAAAATCTAATTTCTACACACAATACCCCAGAATGCCGAAATATTACATTTACATAAGTATTCAGACCCTTTAGTCAGAACTTTGTTGAAGCACCTTTGGCAGTGATTACAGCCTTGAGTCTTCTTGGGTATGACGCTACAAGCTTGGCACACCTGTATTTGGGGAGTTTCTCCCATTCTTCTCTGCAGATCCTCTCAAGCTCTGTCAGGTTGAATGGAGAGCACAGCTATTTTCAGGTCTCTCCAGAGATGTTCGATCGGGATCTAGTACGGGCTCTGGCTGGGCCACTCAAGGACATTCAGAGACTTGCCCCAAAGCCACTCCTGCGTTGTCTTGGCTGTGTGCTTAGGGTCATTGTCCTGTTGGAAGGTGAACCTTCACCCCAGTCTGAGGTGCTGAGCGCTCTGAGCAGCTTTTCATCAAGGATCCCTCTGTACTTTGCTCTGATCATCTTTGCCTCAATCCTGACTAGTCTCCCAGTCCCTGCCGCTGAAAAACATAACTATAGCATGCTGCTGCCACCACGCTTCACCATAGGGATGGTGCCAGGTTTCCTCCAGACGTAATGCTTGGCATTCAGGCCAAAGAATTCAATCTTGATTTTATCAGACCAGAGAATCTTGTTTCTCATGGTCTTAGAGTCTTTAGGTGCCTTTTGGCAAACTCAAAGCGGGCCGTCATGTGCCTTTAACTGAGGAGTGGCTTCTGTCTGGCCACGCTACCATAAAGGACTGATTGGTGGAGTGCTGCAGAGATGATTGTCCTTCTGGAAGGTTCTCCCATCTCCACAGGGGAACTCTGGAGCTCTGTCAGAGTGATCATCAGGTTCTTGGTCACCTCCCTGACCAAGGCCCTTCTGCCCTGATTGCTCAGTTTGGCTGGGCAGGCAGCTCCAGGAAGAGTATTGGTGGTTCCAAATCCATTTAAGAACGACGGAGGCCACTGTGTTCTTGGGGACCTTCAATGCTGCATAAATGTTTTGGTACCCTTCCCCATATCTGTGCCTCGACACAATCCTGTTTCGAAGCTCTACGGACAATTAATTCGACCTCATGGCTTGGTTTCTGCTCTGACATGCACTAACTGTGGGACCTTATATAGACAGGTGTGTGCCTTTCCAAATCATGTCCAATCAATTGAATTTACCACAGGTAGACTCCAATCAAGTTGTAGAAACATCTCAAGGATGATGAAAAGGAAACAGTCTCATAGCAAAGGGTCTGAATATTAATGTAAATAAGATAGGTTTATCTTTTATAAATTTGCAAAAAAGAATCTAAAAAACATTTAGTAGTGGGTGTAAATTGCTGAGGATTTTAAATATTTTTTAATCCATTTTAGAATAGAGCTGTAATGTAACAAATCTGGAAAAAGTCAAGGGGTCTGAATACTTTCCGAAGGCACTGTCGATATAAATTCAGCAAGAAAAGAAACGTCCTCCCACTGTCAACTGCGTTTATTTTCAGTAAACTTAACATGTGTATATATTTGTATGAACATAACGGGATTCAACAACTGAGACATAAACTGAACAAGTTCCACAGACATGTGACTAACAGAAATTGAATAATGTGTCCCTGAACAAAGGGGGGGTCAAAATCAAAAGTAACAGTCAGTATCTGGTGTGGCCACCAGCTGCATTAAGTACTGCAGTGCATTTCCTCCTCGTGGACTGCAACAGATTTGCCAGTTCTTGCTGTGAGATGTTACCCCACTCTTCCACCAAGGCTCCTGCAAGTTCCCGGACATTTCTGGTGGGGAATGGCCCTAGCCCTCACCCTCCGATCCAACAGGTCCCAGGCGTGCTCAATGGGATTGCGATCTGGGCTCTTCGCTGACCATGGCAGAACACTGACATTTCTGTCTTGCAGGAAATCACACACAGAACGAGCAGTATGGCTGGTGGCATTATCATGCTGGAGGGTCATGTCAGGATGAGCCTGCAGGAAGGGTACCACATGAGGGAGGAGGATGTCTTCCCTGTAACGCACAGCGTTGATATTGCCAGCAATGACAACAAGCTCAGTTTGATGATGCTGACACACATCGCCCCAGACCACGACGGACCCTCCACCTCCAAATCGATCCCACTCCAGAGTACAGGCCTCGGTGTAACGTTCATTCCTTCGACAATAAAAGCAAATCCCCTGACGATAAACGAGACAAAACCACGACTCGTCAATGGAGAGCACTTTTTGCCAGTCTGGTCTGGGTCAGCGACGGTGGGTTTGTGCCCACAAGAGATGTTGTTGCCGGTGATGTCTGGTGAGAACCTGCCTTACAACAGGCCTATAAGCCCTCAGTCCAGTCTCTCTCAGCCTATTGCGGACAGTCTGAGCACTGATGGAGGGAATGTGCATTCCTTGTGTAACTTGGGCAGTTGTTGTTGCCATCCTGTACCCGTCCCGCAGGTGTGATGTTTGCATGACCCTGTGCCGGTGTTGTTACACATGGTCTGCCACTGAGAGGATGATCAGCTGTCTGTCCCGTCTCCCTGTAGCTCCGTCTTAGGCGTCTCACAGTACGGACATTGCAATTTATTGCCCTGGCCACTTCTGCAGTCCTCATGCCTCCTTGCAGCATGCCTACGTGCGGCACGTTCACGCAGATGAGCAGGGACCCTGGGCATCTTTCTTTTGGTGTTTTTCAGAGTCAGTAGAAAGGCCTCTTTAATGTCCTAAGTTTTCATAACTGTGACCTTAATTGCCTACTGTCTGTAAGCTGTTAGTGTCTTAACGACCGTTCCACAGGTGCATGTTCGTTAATTGCTGATGGTTCATTGAACAAGCATGGGAAACAGTGTTTAAACGCTTTACAATGAAGATCTGTGAAGTTATTAGGATATTTCCCGAATTATCTTTGAAAGACAGTGTCCTGAAAAAGCTGTGTGTGGGTGTATGTAATGTGTATTCTAGTGTTGTAGATCCTTCATAGAGGTGAATGAGGCGTGTTGCACAAGATGAATCTGGCATGACCACGCACCATGTACAACAACCAGGGACACCCAGACTCTAGGACAAGAGGACAGTAAAAGAGGAGAGAGGATACGGGTTTTCCTGGCAGGCAGACAAGACGTCTTCCTCCAGAGACTCCACAGCGTCCTCCAAGAGAAAACATTGAGAGCGAAGAGCATCACAGCTATCTTTATTTGTATAATTGACTCTCCCTGCAGTTTACATTCTCACAGGCATTCTGACCGCTGTATTATGGGATGTGGGTCTCTCTCTCTTTAGATTACAGTGCAATAAATCCCCCAGTGCTGTTGTCCTGCACAAATAAACCCCACCAAGTGTTGATGCAAAAATACAAAGTTGGAAGTGGTGAGGGAGAGAGAGGCACTCGCTTCCTGTGAATGTTTCCGGAAAATCCTCAAACACGGCCCAGTCTGTCTCTAGGGGAGAGGGCACGCTAGGCAGCCGTGCGTGTGTGTGTGTGGAGGGGACAATGTGTGCGTTTTTGTATGGTCAGGAAGATGTGTGTTTATAGCTGTTTGTGTGGTCATGTAAGTGTGCGTGCCTGATTCTCTGTGTGTGTGTGTGTGTGTGGTGGGGTCAGTAGTTCTTCTCCCTCTATAGAGACAGGGCTGTTATGTAGCTAAGTGGCCAGCTGTTGATAGGTGTCTGTTTACACTGAGTCACAGAGAGAACACCGACTGAGACACAACCTTCTCTAGAGACTCAAGCTAACACGCTCAGAAAGCTCTCATTCACTTCTACTCTAAACCCAGCACTAACAATAGTATTACGGTGTTATGGAAATCTATACATTTACTGAATTTTCACACTTTATTACAGCCCAGATTGCAGATGAGTCATGTAGTCGTCAGCCTCCTGACCTGGTCAGGATTCCACTACAGAGATCTGACCTGGTCAGGATTCCACTACAGAGATCTGACCTGGTCAGGATTCCACTACAGAGATCTGACCTGGTCAGGATGCCACTACAGAGATCTGACCTGGTCAGGATTCCACTACAGAGATCTGACCTGGTCAGGATTCCACTACAGAGATCTGACCTGGTCAGGATGCCACTACAGAGATCTGACCTGGTCAGGATGCCACTACAGAGATCTGACCTGGTCAGGATGCCACTACAGAGATCTGACCTGGTCAGGATGCCACTACAGAGACCTGACCTGGTCAGGATTCCACTACAGAGACCTGACCTGGTCAGGATTCCACTACAGAGACCTGACCTGGTCAGGATGCCACTACAGAGACCTGACCTGGTCAGGATTCCACTACAGAGACCTGACCTGGTCCAGGATGCCACTACAGAGACCTGACCTGGTCCAGGATGCCACTACAGAGACCTGACCTGGTCCAGGATGCCACTACAGAGATCTGACCTGATCCAGGATGTCACTACAGAGATCTGACCTGGTCAGGATGCCACTACAGAGATCTGACCTGGTCAGGATGCCACTACAGAGATCTGACCTGGTCAGGATGCCACTACAGAGACCTGACCTGGTCCAGGATGCCACTACAGAGACCTGACCTGGTCCAGGATGCCACTACAGAGACCTGACCTGGTCCAGGATGCCACTACAGAGATCTGACCTGATCCAGGATGTCACTACAGAGATCTGACCTGGTCAGGATGCCACTACAGAGATGTGACCTGATCCAGGATGCCACTACAGAGATCTGACCTGATCCAGGATGTCACTACAGAGATCTGACCTGATCCAGGATGTCACTACAGAGATCTGACCTGATCCAGGATGTCACTACAGAGATCTGACCTGATCCAGGATGTCACTACAGAGATCTGACCTGGTCAGGATGCCACTACAGAGACCTGACCTGATCCAGGATGTCACTACAGAGATCTGACCTGATCCAGGATGTCACTACAGAGATCTGACCTGGTCAGGATGCCACTACAGAGATCTGACTTGGTCCAGGATGCCACTACAGAGATCTGACTTGGTCCAGGATGCCACTACAGAGATCTGACCTGATCCAGGATGTCACTACAGAGATCTGACTTGGTCCAGGATGTCACTACAGAGATCTGACCTGGTCATGATGCCACTACAGAGATCTGACCTGGTCAGGATGTCACTAGAGAGATCTGACTTGGTCCAGGATGTCACTACAGAGATCTGACCTGATCCAGGATGTCACTACAGAGATCTGACCTGATCCAGGATGTCACTACAGAGATCTGACTTGGTCCAGGATGTCAGAGCCCTGTGACTCTGCTTGTGACTCTTCACTAACTTTCTAATGATGAATATGTTTCCCCCCTACGGGAGGGAGAGAGGAGGAGGAGGGAGAGGAAAAGCCTCTGGGTGGGCCGACTCTCAGTGTCAGTAGTAGGCTAGGCAGGGGACTGACACAGCCCAGGGAAGGGAATAGCAGCTAGGGGTTAGGGTAGAGCAGGAGTTCTTCAACATTTTCAGCCTGGGACCCAAATGAGAAATTCTGTGTTTTCCTGGGACCCAAGCTCACAAAAACATGCAACTATATGTAAATACCGGGACATTTCATTGCCCTTATGCCCATTAATAAATGCAACATAGACTAATAAAAATGAAATGAAAAACCCATGTAAATAGCTATTCATGTTCCTTTTCCCCCATTAAAAACACTCTTATCTGTCTCGGTTGGAACTGTTGCTGTTAAAATACAATAGACCATTTTTATTCTGAATGGGAAAAAACTGTTTGATCACATCACATAGACGTAGGCAAGAATACACACATACATACAGTCATAATGATAGGTGTGTGACTGATTGAAGTTTTCAACAAGCAGGTCTATTCTGGGCTCAGTTGTTGACAGTTGAGAACCCTGACTCACGCAGGTTGTGGTGCCAAACTGGATCAGAACATCTACTGCTTTCTCAGTCAGTTTCTCATCCTCAAAAAACACGTCAATCAGTGTATTCCATTTCAGAATAAAAATGATTGCTTGTATTTTAACAGCAACAGTTTTTGTTCCATCTTCATCTGTACTGTGACTTAGGGTTGCACTATCAGTAGTTAGGAGGATTGCTTTGGCTAACGTTAGCTAGCTAGCTATTGGCTGTGTAGAGAAACTCACATCGACTATGAGAGTTAGTACTCCCTTATTTCTGTTATAAAATGACAACAACGCCTTGCTAGCTGACTTACTTTCCACTGTCGAAGCACTGTTTCCTGGAGCATTCTGCCATGTTCTGAAAGACCTCCCTGGGTTTACAGTCATGCTGTGGATGTTTGGTAGGACCTGTCGTTAAAGTTTTTCCGTTTTGAGACTCATTACTATGCACTTCCCTGCACAAAAGACATTGTGGGCGCTCGTTATTTCTCAACGTTTGTATTAAACCTAGAGAGAGAACTCGTCGCTGTATTTGCGTTTCATGACAATTGAACTGTCAGAACTTGTGGCTAGTATGAGTCCATTCGATGACAGCAGTGAGTGATGGCGAGTGGGAATTACAAGCCAGTGGCTGACAGCACATCATCTGCTGCTGAACAACAGCACTGCAGCGTGTGTGTCGCGTAGTTACTGTATCTTCAAGAAAACTGCCATAAACATATCTGGTAAACCTTAAAGCACACGGCCATCTTCTCTGCCAAAATGAGCAGAGACACCGCTGCGAAGCAGAGACGCCCTGAACACAGAGTGCAGTTTCACTTGGCCAAAATCAATTCCAGTAATTAATTAAATAATTCTAAATGTGCTCTGACACGTCGCGATCCACCATTAACAGGTCTGCGACTCACTTTGGGTCGAGACCCAGGCTTTAATAAAGGCTGGGGTAGAGGGTTAAGGCTCTAACTCAATACGGCTGGGGCTAATGAACAGAGGGAGGCTGCTTTCTTTCATTAGAGGTGAGAGCGTGATGTGTCCCAAATGGCACCCTATTCCCTATATAGTGCACTACTGTTGAGTAGAGCCCTACGGCCCTGGTCAAAAGTAATATAATAATATTCATGCAATTCACAAAAGTAGTGCACTATATAGGGAATAGCGTGCCATTTGGGACATTTTGTTTTATACACATGTACACTCCATGTCCCAGACCCTGAGATCTAATGTTACAGGACTGAGAGGAGAGCAGAGACCAGGCTGTGGTTTAACAAGCCTGGTTAGGACTAATCTGTAGTGATGGCCAAATTGCGAACCAAATTGCGACCCAGATTTCTTAAAAACTCCAGGATCTGAATAGCTGTGTTCATTCTTGTTGTAATGTCTGAATGCAGAGCGTCCATTGTGATGTGTAGAAAAACATGTAGAAGCAAATAATTGAATTTATTAATCTTTTTTTATGATGAAATTTGCTAAAAATACTAGTCATCTGTATAGTGCAGTAGAGGTCAAGGGTCCGTAACTTTTTTCTGAACCCAAGTGACAACAGCACACACACACTCTCCTGGGTGAATGTTTTGTCGGCAGCTTCGCATGGCGCTAGTCACCCCTCTCTCTGACCTCTCATCAACAGCACATTCTCCCCTTCTGTCAGTCTCACCCTTCAACCCTTCTCACCTCCTCAGCTACATCTTAATTAAGCTAAAATTAGGCCCTACAAATGGCATCCGCTGGCTGCCCCTATGTGTGTGTGTGTAAGGGGGTGGGGTACGTGTTTTCAATTTCCACCCCTAATGGGCCAGTAATGTCTGGGAGGGGTGGGCAGCAGGAGTGTTTCGGGAGAACAGCAGAGCCCCGGGACACTGACCTCACCAGACCCTAGAGGTCATGGCTTTTGACCCTGGGTGCAGTGAGTAGCCGGCCCAGAGGGCTGCCGTGCTAGGGTTGGATTACCTCACTGTGTCTACTGCTGCTGTCACAAGACACACGCAGACTCCTGCCGGCCGAGGTGATGTCAGAGAGAGAGAGCTCACACAAATAGTAAGACTGGGTGAAGATACAAAGAGAGGGAGACAGAGAGAGAGAAAGAGAGAGAAAGAGAGAGAGAACAAGAGAGATACAGAGAAAGAGAGAGACAGCGAGAGACACAGAGAGAGACAGAGGGAAATACGGAAAGAGAGACAGTTTGGGAAATTAAGCTGTCAATTCTCAGTGACTTCTCACAATAACACCATTGATGAACCAAGACATGCCACCACAACATGAGCTTATCAAGAAAGTGGTCGAAATTGAAATTAAGACCAGTTCTCATGTTTCATAACGGCACCTACCATCTAATTATATCATCATTTCAAATAGGAATGTTTTCATATACCTTTAAAAACTTCAGTGAAGTAAAATTTGATGTGAATATCTGAAAGTGTACACATCCTCTTTGGCATCCAAACCTATAATCTAGCTCACAATGACATTTTCCAACAATATAATGTGGGTATAATATCATCCTCCCATAGACCACATACCAATTCCTTTTCCTTTAAAATGGCCATACATATGATTTTTACATTAGGATGCCTGTGGAGTATTCTAGGGTTTTCATATTCCAATAAGTTGGAAAATTGTGGTACTCCCTACGCCAGAGCTTGTATAGGAAGTGAAGGGGGTTTGGCTCAGGGCTCAATGCACTTTCTACCTCTTCCACACGTTTTGTTATTGCAATAGGGATTCGTGGTAGGATGGAACCCTTTAACATACATAGTGTTTAACACACACACCACAACTTCATACTAGTATTAAACATTAAAGGAGTCTCTCTCTAGAATGATCAAATGGCAACTCTGGAAATGGGTTGCCAGATTGGGTAACCTGCCCCTCTCTATGTCAGCATCCCTGCTTTGTATATGATTGAGTTTCTCTTTTGACACTGGCTCACATCGGATCTGCATTAGGGTTGCCAGTTTGTTACCAGCGCTGTGCGAAACGGCTCTTGAAGACCAACCCTGAACAGCCTCTGTGAACTCCTTAAAAATGCTTTTTCACCATAGAATCAAATAATCTAACATTCTGTAGTAACACAATACTCACACCAGGCTTGTGCGCGTGTGTTTGATCAGCGTGAGGGGAAAGATGGCCATCAATTCTTATTTAAAGTCTGTTACATGTGGCCAATTCATACAAATTAGAACAAACTGACCTGCGTTTGCAATTCACTCTCAGTACAACGGATGTGGGGCTCTCTAAATTTCCCTGTGGCTCAATTTAAAAGAATGGAACATTTACAGAGAAGAAAATAAGAGTAAAAGCGACCTATTAGGTTATGACATTCTCAGCTTCTTCAGCGGACATATATATACGACAAGCATAGAACAGGCTTAAAATTCCAGAGAATATGAGGTAAAAAAAAATATTTTTGAAAATAAATATAAAAGAGGGGGGGAGGAGGGGGTGGGAGTGTATTCGTAAATATCAATAAACAAGTCTTCCGTCTTGGAAGCTTCCTGCTTTATTTGATTAAGCGGGGTGAAAAACAGAGCAGTCATGCTCCTTGCTTTTCTTCCTCTTCCCTTCCTCTGCAATCTTGGGCTCCTTAATGGGAATCTGAAGTTTAAGTGGAGCAGCCTGGCTAGCCCCGGCCTAACCTCCCCATCTGGAGGGGGACTTGCCAGCCTTGGGGCTACTTCCAACCCTTCCCAGCTGTTGGGTTTGGGGCCTTTTTGTTTTGGTGGGCTTGAGAAAGCATATTTTAATAAATGATTACTATATCCTCCACCAGCTGCTGTCCCTGCTCTCTCCCACTCCCATCCCTGAATGGGGCATGGTTTTCATTTAGGGCCCCGGCCAGTGGCTCACTGAGGGTCTTGACCCCGCCACTGTTAGCGCGCTAGTAGAACAGCTCTGACAGTTAGCGCGCTAACACAACAGCTCTGACAGTTAGCGCGCTAACACAACAGCTCTGACAGTTAGCGCGCTAGCACAACAGCTCTGACTGTTAGCGCGCTAACACAACAGCTCTGACAGTTAGCACGCTAGTACAACAGCTCTGACAGTTGGCACACTAACACAGTGGCTCACTGAGGGTCTTGACCCCGCCACTGTTAGCGCGCTAGTACAACAGCTCTGACAGTTAGCACGCTAGCATAACAGCTCTAACAGTTAGCGCGCTAACACAACAGCTCTGACAGTTAGCACGCTAACACAACAGCTCTGACAGTTAGCACGCTAGCACAACAGCGCTATGTGTCAAAGATCTGGAGCAATTAACACACTAACAAGCACAACAGGTCTGAGTAAATGACTGGGGCCGAGCTACCTGCTATCTAGGACATCTATACAAGGCAGTGTCAGAGGAAGATTGTTAAAGACTGTAGCCACCCAAGTCAAAGACTGCTTGCTCTCTCTGCTACTAAAACGTCAAGCGGTCCTTATGAACCAACAGGACCCTGAACAGCTTCCACCCAAAGCCATGAGGCTACTAAATAGTTAACCAAACAGATACCCAAACTATCTGAATTGACCCTCTATGCACTAACCCTTTTGACTCATCACATACGCTGCTGCTACTTTTTATTATCTATCTGGTTGCCTCGTCACTTTATCCTCACCTATATGTACATGCAGTGCATTCAGAAAGTATTCACAACCCTTGAGCTTTGCATACCTGGATTGTACAATATTTAAATTATTCAAGCTCTGTTAAGTTGGTTGTTGATCATTGCTAGACACCCATTTTCAAGTCTTGCCATAGATTGTCAAGCAGATTTAAGTCAAAACTGTAACTAAACCAGAATAAATGCAGTCTTGGTAAGCAACTTCAGTATATATGTGGCCCTGTGTTTTAGGTTATTGTCCTGCTAAAAGGTGAATTTATCTCCCAGTGTCTGTTGTAAAGCAGACCTAAGCAGGTTTTCCTCTAGGATTTTGCCTGTGTTTAGCTCGATTACATTTACTTTTTATCCTAAATAAGTCCCTAGTCCTTGCAGATGACAAGCATACTCATAACAATGCAGCCACAACCATATTTGAAAAAAATGAAGAGTGGTACTCAGTGACGTGTTGTGTTTGCCCCAAACGTAACACTTTTGTATTCAGGACAGAAAGTAAAATCAAATCAAAGGTTATTGGTCACATACACATGGTTAGCAGATGTTAATGCGAGTGTTGCGAAATGCTTGTGCTTCTAGTTCCGACCGTGCAGTAATATCTAACAAGTAATCTAACAATTTCACAACAACTACCTTATACACACACAAGTGTAACGGAATGAATAAGAATATGCACATGTAAATATATGGATGAGTGATGGCTGTGCAGCAAAGGCAAGATGCAGTAGACGGTATAGAGTACAATATATACATATGAGATGAGTAATGTAGGATATGTAAACATTATTAAAGTGGCATTGTTTAAAGTGACTACTGATACATTTATTACATTCAATTTCCATTATTAAAGTGGCTGGAGATTTGAGTCAGTATGTTGGCAGCAGCCACTCAATGTTAGTGGTGGCTGTTTAACAGTCTGATGGCCTTGAGATAGAAGCTGTTTTTCAGTCTCTCGGTCCCAGCTTTGATGCACCTGTACTGACCTCACCTGGATGATAGCGGGGTGAACAGGCAGTGGCTTGGGTGGTTGCTGTCCTTGATGATAATTTTGGCCTTCCTGTGACATCGGGTGGTGTAGGTGTCCTGGAGGGCAGGTAGTTTGCCCACGGGATGCGTTGTGCAGACCTCACTACCCTCTGGAGATCCTTAAGGTTGTGGGTTGTGAGTGTTTTCGATGACTAGCCAAATTTCTTCAGCCTCCTGAGGTTGAAGAGGCGTTGTTGCGCCTTCTTCACCACGCTGTCTGTGTGGGTGGACCATTTCAGTTTGTCCGTGATGTGTACGCTGAGGAACTTTCCACCTTCTCCACTACTGTCCCGTCAATGTGGACAGGGGGAGCTCCCTCTGCTGTTTCCTGAAGTCCACGATCATCTCCTTTGTTTTGTTGACTTTGAGTGTGAGGTTATTTTCCTGACACCACATTCCGAGGGCCCTCACCTCCTCCCTGTAGGCCGTCTCATTGTTGTTGGTAATCAAGCCTACCACTGTAGTGTCGTCTGCAAACTAGATTGAGTTGGAGGCGTGCATGGCCACACAGTCATGGGTGAACAGGAGAGGGCTGAGAACGCATCCTTGTGGGGCCCCAGAGTTGAAGATCAGCGGGGTGAAGATGTTTCCTAACCTCACCACCTGGGGGAGGCCCGTCAGAAAGTCCAGGACCCAGTTGCACAGGGCGGGGTCGAGACCCAGGGTCTCAAGCTTAATGAGTTTGGAGGGTACAATGGGTTATAAATGCTGAGCTGTAGTCAATGATCAGCATTTTTACATAGGTATTCCTCTTGTCCAGATGGGATAGGGCAGTGTGCAGTGTGATAGCATCGTCTGTGGACCTATTGGGGCGGTAAGAAAATTGGAGTGGGTCTAGGGTGTCAGGTAGGGTGGAGGTGATATGATCCTTGACTAGTCTCTCAAAACACTTCATGATGACGGAAGTGAGTGCTACGGGGCGATAGTCGTTTAGCTCAGTTACCTTAGCTTTCTTGGAACAGGAACTATGGTGGCCCTCTTGAAGCATGTAGGAACAGCAGAGTGGGATAGAGATCGATTGAATATGTCCGTAAACCCACCAGCCAGCTGGTCTGCGCATGCTCTGAGGACGTGGCTAGGGATGCCATCTGGGCCAGCAGCCTTGCGAGGGTTAACGCGTGTTTTACTCACGTTGGCTGCGGTGAAGAAGAGCCCGCAGGTTTTGGTAGCGGGCCGTGTCAGTGGCACTGTATTGTCCTCAAAGCGAGCCAAGAAGTTGTTTAATTTGTTTGGGAGCAAGACGTCGGTGTTGGCGACGGGGCTGGTTTTTCTTTTTGTAATCCGTGATTGACTGTAGACCCTGCCACATACGTCTTGTGTTTGAGCCGTTGAATTGCGATTCTAGTTAATCTCTATACAGACGCTTAGCTTGTTTGATTGCCTTGTGGGGGGAATAGCTATACTGTTTGTATTCGGCCATGTTTCCGGTCGCTTTGCCATGATTAAAAGCAGTGGCTCTTTCAGTTCATTTCATTTTGAACAGTATTACTTTACTTCCTTGTTGCAAACATGATGCACGCGTTGGAGTAGTTTTGTTCTGTACAAGCTTCCTTCTTTTCACTCTGTCATTTAGGTTAGAATTGTGGCATAACTACAATGTTCTATCACAGCCATTAAACTCTAACTGTTTTAAAATCACCATTGGCCTCATGGTAAAATCCCTTAGCGGTTGCCTACCTCTCCAGCAACCGAGTTAGGAAGGAAGCCTGCATCTTTGTAGTGACTGGGTGTATCAATACACCATCCAAAGTTAAATTGATAACTTCACCATGCTCAAAGGGGTATTCAGTGTCTGCTACCAATAGGTGTCCTTCATTGCGAGGAATTGGAAAACCTCCCTAGTCATTTGTGGTTGAATCTGTGCTTGAAAATCACTTCTCAACTGAGGGACCTTACAGGTAATTGTGTGGGGTACATACAGATGCACAATCGAGAGCATCCTGTCGGGCTGTATCACCGCCTGGTACGGCAAATGCTCCGCCCACAACCCTAAGGCTCTCCAGAGGGTAGTGAGGTCTACACAACGCATCACCGGGGGCAAACTACCTGCCCTCCAAGACACCTACACCACCCAATGTCACAGGAAGGCCATAAAGATCATCAAGGACAACAACCACCCGAGCCACTGCCTGTTCACCCCGCTATCATCCAGAAGGCGAGGTCAGTACAGGTGCATCAAAGCAGGGACCGAGAGCTTCTATCTCAAGGCCATCAGACTGTTAAACAGCCACCACTAACATTGAGTGGCTGCTGCCAACATATTGACTCAACTCCAACCACTTTAATAATGGAAATTTATGTAAAGAAATGTATCACTAGCCACTTTAAACAATGCACTTAATACAATGTTTACATACCCTACATTACTCATCTCATATGTATATACTGTACCAGATACCATCTACTGCATCTTGCCTATGCCGTTCTGTACCATCACTCATTCATATATCTTTATGTACATATTCTTTATCCCTTTACACTTGTATGTATAAGGTAGCAGTTGTGGAATTGTTAGGTTAGATTACTCGTTGGTTACTACTGCATTGTCGGAACTAGAAGCACAAGCATTTCGCTACACTCGCATTAACATCTGCTAACCATGTGTGTGACAAATTAAATTTGATTTGAGTCATTCAAAAATCATGTTAATCACTATTATTGCACACAGTAAGTCCATGCAACTTATGTGACTTGTTAAGCATCATTTTACTTGTGTACTTATTTAGGCTTGCCGTAACAAAAGGGGTTGAATACTTAGAGACTCAAGACATTTCAGCTTTTCATTTTTTATTAATTGGTCAAAAACAATTATCAAAAATTCCACTTGACATTCATTATGGGGTATTGTGTGTAGATCAGTTACCCAACATCTCAATTGAATCCATAAAAAATTCAAGGGGTGTGAATAGTTTCTGAAGGCACAGTATCTACCTCAATTACCTCGTACCCCTACACATCGACTAGGTACTGGTACTCCCTGTATATTTCCAAATTAATGTTACTCATTGTGTATTTATTCCTTGTGTTATAATTTTTTTCTATATTTTTCACTCTGCATTGTTGGGAAGTAAGCATTTCACTGTTCGTCTACACATGTTTTTATTTAGTTTTATTTCAGTGTTAGCATGCTAGCACAACAGCCTAACAGCTCTGTGTGCTAAATGCTTGGCGCTGTTCGCACGCTAGCACAACAGCCTAACAGCTCTGTGTGCTAAATGCTTGGCGCTGTTCGCACGCTAGCACAACTGAACAGGTAGTGACTGTGTTAGAGGCTGTAAGCATTTTAGCTCAACACCCCAACAGCTCTATGTATTAATGGATTGGAGCAGTTAGCATGTTAGCCCAAAAGGTCTGTGTTAAAGCCTTGCGAGATGACACACTAGCTAGCTCAACAGCTTTAAGAACTGCTAGCTAGCCAAACCTAACAAAGAGAGACAGGAAGATAGGAGAAGAGTAAGAGAGACACCTTGGCTGACTTCTTAGTAAAACTTTGAAACCTCCAGAAACCCTCCTGAAATCCCAGTGCATGTGAAAAGGGTCTGGCCAGGCACTGGGGTGTTGATGAAAAATGGATCATGCCTTGTTAGAGCGGAGGTGGTGCCAGCGCACGGCGTGCAGGGAGGGATGGAGGGGGCAGCATGTGTGTGCTGCTGCATTATGTATGAGGGCCTGTCTGTTGGATTATTCACAAGGCCAGAGACTCCTCAGGTGAGGGCAACACAGCACCACAGCCAAACAGGCCTGTTCTTTCTTAGTGTGTGTGTGTGTGTGCAGACTTTTTCACAGCTGGCTGGTGGACACTTAAACACTCATACACACACCTTCTTTACCATCATATTGTAGTAGGCACATGCAAGATGTATATGCAGAGAAGAATAGCAAGCATAGCTACATACACAAGCTCACACACCCCGCACGGTGCTTTGTGCTGCCGATACTTTCCCTCTCCCAACCTCCCGTTGCACCCCTGTGTCCGACAGAGACACACAGCTCATTTCCCTGCTCTGCCTGGTAATTGCACAGTAATACTTCATTATGACAGGCTGTAATTTGTGACCAGACACTTCAAAGCAGCAACAACCTCTTCACGGGTGGCCACGGTTACTGTAAGTCCACCCAACGGTCGTTCTGTTTGGACTGCTATTGTTTTTGGCTAACCGGAACCTTCCAAAATACACACGGAACGGCAATCACAGCGTATTTCTGCGTTATAATTGTGGTGCTGATTACAAAGTATAGGATAAATGGCTGAAATTGGGGCCGGCTGGAGAGCCAAAGAGAACACACAGTAGAACTAACAGTGAACATGAGAGAGACTTCTAGTCAGACAATGCGGAGGAGCTGAAACTTCTCCTTGGTAGTCAGTTGCTGACCTGGGGTGTGTTCAGGAGGACTAAACGTTCAGACGTGTTGCAAAAAAACACTTTGAAGATCAATGAGTTGCATTCAAGGATTAATGTTCGGGATGTTATGGTATTGACAGATACCCCCAGGGTAGTGGAGTGTGAGGGGGGCAGTGTGTATAATGTGTGTGTTGCATGTCTACAGTATGGAGTGAGAGATGGGGCGATGTAGGGTAGACAGAGAGACAGAGAGTGGACGACCTATCCTGCTTATTTGGGTTGGGGGGTTGGAGACATTCAGTATCCAGGTCAGGAGACACGGTTCCCACTTAGACTTAGCTGTGTTCACTCAGGGCTTACTCAGGCTTAGTCGTTTGGTTTTTCCCCAAAATGAAACAGCTTTATTAAATTTGTTAGGGTCAGTAGTTTATTAGGAGAATGCAGTAGTGTGTGGAGATACATATGCTGTGTCTGTCTCTATCATACACAACAGAGGAGTACATGAAGGCCCAATCTGTGAGGGAAGTCAGAAAAGGTGTAGCCTACACACGGATGGAATACAATGTCTACTGCATAGGCTGGCTGTATAGTGTTCAGAGTGTACAACAGGGTGTGCAGTACTAACCGTAGACCTGTGAGTCCAGAGAGAATTATTGAGTTGAAACAAAGCCCTGCCACCTCCCCTTCATCCCTTAGTATAAATAATTTAACACACACGGTCACACATCACACTCTAGCACAAACACTAACACACACTCTGCTCCTGGCTCTCCTTGTTGTGTTCATTATACACACACGGTCACACACACACGGTCACACGCACACGGTCACACATCACACTCTAGCACAAACACTAACACACACTCTGCTCCTGGCTCTCCTTGTTGTGTTCATTATACACACACACGGTCACACATCACACTCTAGCACAAACACTAACACACACTCTGCTCCTGGCTCTCCTTGTTGTGTTCATTATACACACACGGTCACACACACAGAGCCAAGGGGCTACACCAAGCAAGGATGTCCCTCTCTTGCCCACAACACAAACACACTACACACACAGTTATGGTATCACGCTCGGATGGGCTGGTGTTTCTCTAACCACATCAAAACTGAAAGGAGCAGTCGCGCATGAATGTATAGTACCAGTCAAAAGTTGACACACCTACTCATTCAAGGGTTTTTCTTCATTTTTACTATTTTCTACATTGTAGAATGATAGTGAAGACATTAAAACTATAAAATGACAGATCATGTAGTAACCCCCCCAAAAAATGAAAATATAGATTTGCACACTCTGGGCATTTTCTCAACCAGCTTCATGAGGAATGATTTAACAACAGTCTTGAAGGAGTTCCCACATATGCTGAGCAATTGTTGGCTGCTTTTCCTTCACTTTGCGGTCTAACTCATCCCAAACCATCTCAATTGGGTGATTGTGAAGGCCAGGTCATCTGATGCAGCACTCCATCACTGTCCTAGCCCTTACACAGCCTGGAGGTGTGTTTTGGGTCATTGTCCTGTTGAAAAAGCAATGATACTCCCACTAAGCAGAAACCAGATGGGATGACGTATCACTGCAGAATGCTGTGGTAGCCATGCTGGTTAAGTGTGCCTTGAATTGTAAATAAATACATCACAGACAGTGTCACCAGCAAAGCACCCCCATACCATCACTCCTCCTCCTCCAAGCTTCACGGTGGGAACCACACATGCAGAGATCCGTTCACCTACTCTGCGTCTCACAAAGACATGGCAGTTGGAACCAAAAATCTCAGATTTGGACTCATCAGACCAAAGGACAGATTTCCACCGGTCTAATATCCATTGCTCGTGTTTCTTGGCCCAAGCAAGTGTGTTCTTCTTATTGGTGTCCTTCAGTAGTGGTTTCTTTGCAACAATTTGACCATGAAGGTCTGATTCACCCAGTCTCCTCTGAACAGTTGATGTTGAGATGTGTCTGTTACTTGAACTCTGTGAAGCATTTATTTGGGCTGCAATCGGTGGTGCAGTTAACGCTAATGGACTTATCCTCTTGCAGCAGGTGGCAACTCTGGGTCTTCCTTTCCTGTGGCGGTCATCATGAGGGCCAGTTTCATCATTGCGCTTGATGGTTTTTGCGACTGCACTTTCAAAGTTCTTGAAATGTTCTGCATTGACTGACCTTCATGTCTTAAAGTAATGGATTGTCGCTTCTCTTGCTCATTTGAGCTGTTCTTGCCATAATATGGACTTGGTCTTTTACCAAATAGGGCTATCTTCTGTATACCACCCCTACCTTGTCACAACACAACTGGCTCAAACGCATTAAGAAGGAAAGAAATTCCACAAATTAACAAGTCACACCTGTTAATTGAAATGCATTCCAGGTGACTACCTCATGAAGCTGGTTGAAAGAATGCCAAGAGTCTACAAAGCGGTCAAGGCAAAGGGTGGCTACTTTGAACAATCTCAAATATAAAATGTATTTTGATTTGTGTAACACTTTTGTGGTTACTACATGATTCCATATGTGTAATTTCATAGTTTTGATGTCTTCACTATTATTCTACAATGTAGAAAATAGTACAAATCAAGAAACTCTGGAATGAGTAGGTGTTCTAAAACTTTGACTGGTCCTGTATGTGTGTGTGTAGGAAAGTATACAGGTATTCATCTGTGCGTGTGGGCCAGAAATGTGAGACAGACTTCACCTTAGGCTTTGACTTTAATGTCTCTACAGGCAGTCAACATTAGAGCAACAATGACCATGTCCATATATTATACAGTCCATCAATGTCTGTATAGTTTTATAACATCATCATGTAATGTAAACAATGCAACCATGTTACTGTACAGCAATATAAGGTTAATGTGCATACAGCACAGGACAACACATCACAAATATGGAAAAATATCCTACAAATATTAGAATGTTTACAGCGACAGACAAAATAAAAGCCCTCCTGACAGGGAGGGGCTTCGCTTGTGAATATCTCTAGGATGAACACATTAACCACAGGACAGGAGTGATTGAGGTATACACCTGGCTATCCACCGGGTGTACAAAACATTGTGAACACCTGCTCTTTCCATAACATACTGTAGACATGAAAGCTATGATCCCTTATTAATCACTTGTTAAACCCACTTCAATCAGTGTTGATGAAGGGGATTTTTATGCCTTGAGGGATGGATTGGTATGTGTGCGATTCAGAAGGTGAATGGGCAAGACAAAAGTTAAGTGCCTTTGAACGGGTAGGGTATTAAGTGCCAGGCGCACCGGTTTAAGTGTGTCAAGAACTGTAACGCTGCTTAGTTTTTCACAGTGTCCCGTGTGTATCAAGAATGGTCCACCACCCAAAGGACATCCAGCCAACTTGACAACTGTGGGAAGCAATGGGAGTCAACATGGGCCAGCATCCCTGTGGAACACCTGACACCTTGCACAGTCCATGCACCGACAAAATATTCTGAAGGTGTTCCTAATGTTTTGTACACTCAGGGCAGTGTTGGAGAGGGGAGGGGGTATATTTTGACAGATGGAGGAGAGAGCTACTCTTACACATAGGTCATCTTCACACAGCCCTGGCATTCATGTGTACTAACCGCCTTTTGTCAAAAAGAAAAGAAAAACACACATTCTGCTCATAAGCCATACTATACAATATGAGGCTTGTTCCCAGCCCCTAAGGGTGAATGCTGTTCAGTGTTCACTGTGCCTACCCATATGTAGCAATACAACACATCCAGCACACAATGAGAGAGGCAGCTGGGGCCACTTTCACTCAGTTTACAGCTGCAGGCTGATACTGCTCTGACCCGGCGGCCATTTTGGGGTCAATCTCTGAGCTGACGAAGTCGACACTATCGGCTCCTGAAAACAACTTTGGACTAGTGTGATCGGAGTGCTTTTTTACAGTGGGGTTCGCAGGGTCTCTTCTAGTGGTCCTACCCTCATGGTAGACAGACAGACGTCCTCTGTACTCTACAGAACCATCCAGCGCTGGCCTGCGGGGTCCTCTCCTCCATCTATCCTCTCAACTTTCCTCTTCACTCCCTCACAGCGCTGGCCTGCGGGGTCCACTCCTCCATCTCTCCTCTCACCTTTCCTCTTCACTCCCTCCATCTCGTGGTCCACTCTCCATCCTCCTCTCACCTTTCCTCTTCACTCCCTCACAGCGCTGGCCTGCGTGGTCCACTCCTCCATCTCTCCTCTCACCTTTCCTCTTCACTCCCTCACAGCGCTGGCCTGCGGGGTCCACTCCTCCATCTCTCCTCTCACCTTTCCTCTTCACTCCCTCACAGCGCTGGCCTGCGTGGTCCACTCCTCCATCTCTCCTCTCACCTTTCCTCTTCACTCCCTCACAGCGCTGGCCTGCGGGGTCCACTCCTCCATCTCTCCTCCATCTTCACTCCCTCTGGCCTGCGGGGTCCTCTCCTCCATCTATCCTCTTCACTCCCTCACAGCGCTGGCCTGGGGTCCCCTCCATCTCTCCTCTCACCTTTCCTCTTCACTCCCCTCACAGCGCTGGCCTGCGTGGGTCCACTCCTCCACCTTTCCTCTTCTCCCTCACAGCGCTGGCCTGCGGGGTCCACTCCTCCAGCTCTCCTCTCACCTTTCCTCTTCACTCCCTCACAGCGCTGGCCTGGTCCACTCCTCCATCTCTCCTCTCACCTTTCCTCTTCACTCCTCCAGCGGGGTCCTCTCCTCCATCTATCCTCTTCACTCCCTGGCCTGCGGGGTCCTCTCCTCCATCTATCCTCTTCACTCCCCACAGCGCTGGCCTGCGGGGTCCACTCCTCCATCTATCCTCTTCACTCCCTCACAGCGCTGGCCTGCGGGGTCCACTCCTCCACCTTTCCTCTTCACTCCCTCACAGCGCTGGCCTGCGGGGTCCACTCCTCCATCTCTCCTCTCACCTTTCCTCTTCACTCCCTCACAGCGCTGGCCTGCGGGGTCCACTCCTCCATCTCTCCTCTCACCTTTCCTCTTCACTCCCTCACAGCGCTGGCCTGCGTGGTCCACTCCTCCATCTCTCCTCTCACCTTTCCTCTTCACTCCCTCACAGCGCTGGCCTGCGTGGTCCACTCCTCCATCTATCCTCTTCACTCCCTCACAGCGCTGGCCTGCGGGGTCCACTCCTCCATCTCTCCTTTCCTCTTCACTCCCTCACAGCGCTGGCCTGCGTGGTCCACTCCTCCATCTCTCCTCTCACCTTTCCTCTTCACTCCCTCACAGCGCTGGCCTGCGGGGTCCACTCCTCCACCTTTCCTCTTCACTCCCTCACAGCGCTGGCCTGCGGGATCCTCTCCTCCATCTCTCCTCTCACCTTTCCTCTTCACTCCCTCACAGCGCTGGCCTGCGTGGTCCACTCCTCCATCTCTCCTCTTCACTCCCTCACAGCGCTGGCCTGCGGGATCCTCTCCTCCATCTCTCCTCCACCTTTCCTCTTCACTCCCTCACAGCGCTGGCCTGCGGGATCCTCTCCTCCATCTCTCCTCTCACCTTTCCTCTTCACTCCCTCACAGCGCTGGCCTGCGTGGTCCACTCCTCCATCTATCCTCTTCACTCCCTCACAGCGCTGGCCTGCGTGGTCCACTCCTCCATCTCTCCTCTCACCTTTCCTCTTCACTCCCTCACAGCGCTGGCCTGCGGGATCCTCTCCTCCATCTCTCCTCTCACCTTTCCTCTTCACTCCCTCACAGCGCTGGCCTGCGGGGTCCACTCCTCCATCTATCCTCTTCACTCCCTCACAGCGCTGGCCTGCGGGGTCCACTCCTCCACCTTTCCTCTTCACTCCCTCACAGCGCTGGCCTGCGGGGTCCTCTCCTCCATCTCTCCTCTCACCTTTCCTCTTCACTCCCTCACAGCGCTGGCCTGCGGGGTCCACTCCTCCATCTATCCTCTTCACTCCCTCACAGCGCTGGCCTGCGGGGTCCACTCCTCCATCTCTCCTCTCACCTTTCCTCTTCACTCCCTCACAGCGCTGGCCTGCGGGGTCCTCTCCTCCATCTCTCCTCTCACCTTTCCTCTTCACTCCCTCACAGCGCTGGTCTGCGGGGTCCACTCCTCCATCTCTCCTCTCACCTTTCCTCTTCACTCCCTCACAGCGCTGGCCTGCGGGGTCCACTCCTCCATCTCTCCTCTCACCTTTCCTCTTCACTCCCTCACAGCGCTGGTCTGCGGGGTCCACTCCTCCATCTCTCCTCTCAACTTTCCTCTTCACTCCCTCACAGCGCTGGCCTGCGGGGTCCACTCCTCCATCTCTCCTCTCACCTTTCCTCTTCACTCCCTCACAGCGCTGGTCTGCGGGGTCCACTCCTCCATCTCTCCTCTCAACTTTCCTCTTCACTCCCTCACAGCGCTGGCCTGCGGGGTCCACTCCTCCATCTCTCCTCTCACCTTTCCTCTTCACTCCCTCACAGCGCTGGTCTGCGGGGTCCACTCCTCCATCTCTCCTCTCAACTTTCCTCTTCACTCCCTCACAGCGCTGGCCTGCGTGGTCCACTCCTCCATCTCTCCTCTCGCCTTTCCTCTTCACTCCCTCACAGCGCTGGCCTGCGGGGTCCACTCCTCCATCTCTCCTCTCAACTTTCCTCTTCACTCCCTCACAGCGCTGGTCTGCGGGGTCCACTCCTCCATCTCTCCTCTCAACTTTCCTCTTCACTCCCTCACAGCGCTGGCCTGCGTGGTCCACTCCTCCATCTCTCCTCTCGCCTTTCCTCTTCACTCCCTCCCAGCGCTGGCCTGCGGGGTCCACTCCTCCATCTCTCCTCTCGCCTTTCCTCTTCACTCCCTCCCAGCGCTGGCCTGCGTGGTCCACTCCTCCATCTCTCCTCTCGCCTTTCCTCTTCACTCCCTCACAGCGCTGGCCTGCGGGGTCCACTCCTCCATCTCTCCTCTCAACTTTCCTCTTCACTCCCTCACAGCGCTGGTCTGCGGGGTCCACTCCTCCATCTCTCCTCTCAACTTTCCTCTTCACTCCCTCACAGCGCTGGCCTGCGTGGTCCACTCCTCCATCTCTCCTCTCGCCTTTCCTCTTCACTCCCTCACAGCGCTGGCCTGCGTGGTCCACTCCTCCATCTCTCCTCTCGCCTTTCCTCTTCACTCCCTCACAGCGCTGGCCTGCGTGGTCCACTCCTCCATCTCTCCTCTCGCCTTTCCTCTTCACTCCCTCCCAATGATGGCAAATCAATAATGGAAGTGGAGGGAGATGGTGGAATGTAAATGCATGCTTTAAAACAGAAAAGCAGAGCAAAATACAAAGAAATGACAAAATAATATAAATATGGGCAGAACCGGCCTCCATCAGGATATACCTGCAGAAAACAAAACACAAACAAAAAAAACAGTGTCGTTTTAAATGTATTTTCCATCTGTTTTTTTTCCACCCAGCATGCAAATCCATTCCATCATTATACTGAGCTACTGTTTTCGGAGGAGGCGGTGTGAATGAGAGTGATGGGTACATGCAGCCTATCAGAAGCCTACTAGATAGTCTGGACACGCCTCTTTCGTGTATCATAGGCCGGGCACACCTTTTACTGTTTCCAAGCCAAGTGAAAAATAAATTACCCATTTGGCTGGCAATGGTGCCTTCTGAATAAGAGAGGAAAGGCACAGAGGAGACAGCAGAGCAACCTGCTCCAGCTCAGAACCAGGAATAATAGAAAATGTACCAGAGAGTCAAACTACACACACAAAGGAAGCACAAATACACAATTTGTCCTTGGCTCTGACTGGCATCAGGGTAACGTTTATATCAGGTCAAAGCAGTAATGACTCAAAACTCAAATGCGAATTGGGAAAAAACCTTTAGTACAGTATTCATGTGTTTAAGTTTGTGTGTTGGACTGGATAAACGCTCATGTATGACTGGTTGTGTCGCTGAGTAATGCAAAAGTGTTAGTGTGTGTTGCAAGTAGTGGTCTGTGCTGCCTGTCTGTCATTGGTCTAATTGTGAGCAGGTCCTGTGTGTGTGTGTGTGTGTGTGTGTGTGTGTGTGTGTACAGGCCTGTATGGATAATGAGTGCAGTGTGCAGCAGAGCTCAGATTTGCCCATCTTAACTCAATTAAAATGAAGGGAGCAGCAGCTGACCCCCACGTGAACTACTGCTCTGCTCCCATCTCTCCCCTCCTCAGATGAGTCTGTCTCTCTGTCTGTCTGCTCACTAATCATGCTCCCAAACTAGCAACCCAACCTACCGCCCACAAGCACCGCCTGAATGTGAGAAAGAGATGAGGTGTGTTTGGCATGTCTGGCTGATCTTTAAACATACACATTAATGCTCACATATACCAAACACAGACACACAAATCAACACAGTCAGGTTTGGGATCAGTTCCATTTCAATTACAGTCAATTCAGGACAGGAAATTCCAATTATTTTTAAATTAGGAATATTAGAAATTACTTTCTGAATTGACCACAATCCTGCTGAGTCTCCTTCACATCAGCTACGCAAAGAGTAGTATTTCACTGAGCAGTTATATTAGCTTAAAGTTGAACGTTACTTCTCTTTCTCACACTACCAGCTGACAGTCACACAGCAGCCCAGTGTGTGTGTGTTTCTGTGTGTGTGTGTGTGTCTGTGTGTGTGTGCCTGTGTGTGTGTGTGTGTGTGTGTCTGTGTGTGTGCCTGTGTGTGTGTGTCTGTGTGTGTGCCTGTGTGTTTCTGTCTGTGTGTGTGTGTGTGTGTGTCTGTGTGCCTGGGGTGAGAGAGCCATTATCACGCCACTGAGGAAGAAAAGAGGGTGTACACAGGAAGAGGGGCGGCAGCAATGTGCACTGACCATTAACAGAGGAAGAGGACGTGTGTGTGTGTGTGTGTGTGTGTGTGTGTGAGAGAGAGAGAAAAGGCCAGGTTATAAATATCCAGCGTTTAACATGCACCGGCATGTCACAGGAAAATTGAGAGTTGAGCTTGGATGACCGCAGGGAACTAAACTAAAAGTGTGTGAGTGAGAGAGAGCGCGCGTGTTTGGGGGAAGTGTGTGTGGGATGCTTTTCTATAGCGATGCTAAACACATTTCTGGCCCCCAAAACATTGACTAGGCTAGGATCAAAAAATGTGTCTGAAAGTGACAGAAAAAAGTACAGCACAGTATAGTAAGTTCAGTATAATATGTGCCTCCATAGAGACTGCAGTGTTTCTCCTGACATGGAGACCTGACACCTGCACTGGTCAGTCTGCTCCGTTCTACACAGAGAAAGAGAGAGAGAAACCAGGCAGCTGACCTTCAACAAAACAACCACGACCCCCCTTGCCCAGGACAATCACACCACTTGTGTTTAAGGAGGTGACAAGCAACTTCACCCACCCCCACATCCCACTCCATAATAAACATGCTAAATGTATCTACAGTCCAGTGAGCCACGGGTTAAGCCTTGAGGACACAGGCAGCGTGGGTGCCTCCCTTCGTCTCTCTCTAAAAACAAAGGGATGATGGCTCCTCAACCATCTGTTCAGAATGCAACAGCTGTTTGCAGCAGAGCATTTTCGTCTAATTTGCCCGAAAAATACATTTTAAAAAGCGGGGGCATTTATTTCCATAACGGGCACAGGGCTGGGCACACAGACAACAACAACACATACCCCCTGGCCACCCATTCCTCATTCACCGCGCTCCAGATGGAAATGAAAAGGGAACCTTTATTCTCTCCACCTCCTGCTCTCTAATAGAATGATGAGTGGAGCGGATAACGACTGCGGGACCACAAGTGAGAGTGATGCGATAGAGAGCCCATCCTAATGGAAGTGACTGACTATATTAGCACAGTACAGTGGTGCGGTGGACATTACATTACCAACGCTCACTAGGCTCATGTTTATGGAGGATAGAGGGAGGGAGGCAACCAGCCCAGCAGATCTGTAAGAACCATTAGTGTCAATATGTTAGCCCAGCACCCGGCAGCCATTACCGCTCCAGGTCTGGAGAACAGTGGAATACCATTAACAGATAACACACTAAGAATAACATTCAGTGACTCTTAAATGATCATTCAGTGCTTATCTGCGTCTCAAATGGCATCCAGTTCCCTACACAGTGCACTACTTTTGACCAGGGTCCTAAGGAAGTAGGGTGCCCATTTGGGATGCAGGTAGTGTACGGGTGTCAGTGTTAAGGTCAGCGCCTTGCTGCATGCTAATGCTCCCAGCTTTAAAGGCTAGGAGAGTGAGAGAGCTAGCAATGGCGAGGCTAGCATTGAAGCTATAGTCATGTGACTAACAGTGGGATTGCATTAAACCAACATGGGCTGAAAACATGGACTCTCAATCGTTCCGTGATACATTACTACTTTCGGTCTCTGCTGTCATTGGGTGATCCCTGTGGTGACACCTCTGGAGACTACTGTAAATGAACAACGACTGTGGTCTCACCCTGCCACCACGGCGCCTGCCTCTTTTACCAATGGAAACGACAGGAAGAGAGCAGAGACACTGACATGTTATCAAGGCATCTGCTCAGATGATCTCACACTAAGAAAGACATCCTTCAACCTTTAATGGGACAGCTACCAGCTCTGTTGTCGTCACTCTGTGGATCAGAGCCCCAACACAACTGAGAGGTCAGTGTGTGTTTCTGCCTGCCAGAGTGTTGCATGCCTTTACAGTACAAACCTAATGTGAAAGATCTGCATTTATGTGTGTATGTCTGAGCTCTGAGCGTGTGGTGTGTGTGTGTATGTCTGAGCTCTGAGTGGTGTGTGTGTGTGTGTATGTCTGAGCTCTGAGTAGTGTGTGTATGTCTGAGTGGTGTGGTGTGTGTGTGTGGTTGTGTGTTCCCAGAATTAATAACCAACAGAAAGATCAGAGCTCAGTGAAACTGTCACGATCTCACACTGATATAAATTGTGACAAAAATATGCCGCTTTCTGCAACAATAGTGCTTCGCCCTGTGATGTGAGCTCAATACTCACTCTTTACTGTATGATCATTCAGCCTACTGTACCATGTTTCATATCTCTATCATCTAATATAGCCAGCTGACACTACTATTATACCAAATATGGAACAACCATATAAACCAAGACACACTCCTATATGTGTAGTGGGACTCCTGCTCCAGCCTCGCTCCCTGGGCCATGGCCAGATGTCCTGAGCTCGCCCCACTGCTCGGTACCATGTTAGCCTTGCATGACAGCCAGCCTTAAACACACACCCGGACAGATGGGTGAAGAGGTGGGCTGCGTCACGTGTAAAGTGAAAGGAGTCAGGGGAATGTGCGTCTTGCTTTTGAATAGCCTCATTCACTCCAACTAGGAACAGTCAAGAGGAGAGATGGTTTCATGCAGATGTGTGTGTGTCTACATTTCTTAGTTGTTTATGAGGGTGAGCCTCTTGGCAGAACTAGAACGACCTTGATCAGCACCAGAGAACATAGGGAGCCTCTCCTCCCTCCCTCCCTCCCTTTCTCTCTCCGTCCCTCCTTTGCCCTCACATTCATCAAGTGTGTGGTTCTGATCTCCAATCAGCCTCCACTGCCTTCAGGGCTTTCACTGGCCTGCACAGATCACTACACATACACACCTAAGCACGCCGGCAAGACTTCAGCGGGCATCCTTTAACACATTTAGCGTTGGATTAAGTCTGGGCAAAGTTCATGTAAAAAGGCCATGACCAGGATAAATGATTTGAAAGAGAGGGAGGCAGAACGAGAACAAGGGAGAGAGAGAGAACTAAAGAGAGAGAGAGTGAGGGAGGGAGACAGAACGAGAACAAAGGAGAGAGAGAGAAATATAGAGAGAGAGTGAGAGAGAGAGAAATAGAGAGAGAGAGTGAGGGAGACAGAATGAGAATAAGGGAAACAGAACGAGAACAAGGGAGAGAGAGAGAAATAAAGAGAGAGAGAGTGAGGGAGACAGAATGAGAATAAGGGAAACAGAACGAGAACAAGGGACAGAGAGAGAAATAAAGAGAGAGAGAGAGTGAGGGAGACAGAACGAGAACAAGAGAGAGAGAGAAATAAAGAGAGAGAGAGAAATAAAGAGAGAGAGAAATAAAGAGAGAGAGAGAAATAAAGAGAGAGAGAAATAAAGAGAGAGAGTGAGGGAGGGAGACAGAACGAGAACAAGAGAGAAATAAAGAGAGAGAGAAATAAAGAGAGAGAGTGAGGGAGGGAGACAGAACGAGAACAAGAGAGAGAGAGAGAAATAAAGAGAGAGAGTGAGGGAGGGAGACAGAACGAGAACAAGAGAGAGAAAGAAATAAAGAGAGAGAGAAATAGAGAGAGAAATAAAGAGAGAGAGTGAGGGAGGGAGACAGAACGAGAACAAGAGAGAGAGAGAGAAATAGAGAGAGAAATAAAGAAGAGAGAAATAAAGAGAGAGAGTGAGGGAGGGAGACAGAACGAGAACAAGAGAGAGAGAGAAATAAAGAGAGAGAGAAATAAAGAGAGAGAGTGAGGGAGGGAGACAGAACGAGAACAAGAGAGAGAGAGAAATAAAGAGAGAGAGAAATAAAGAGAGAGAGAAATAAAGAGAGAGAGAAATAAAGAGAGAGAGTGAGGGAGGGAGACAGAACGAGAACAAGAGAGAGAGAGAAATAAAGAGAGAGAGAGAAATAAAGAGAGAGAGTGAGGGAGGGAGACAGAACGAGAACAAGAGAGAGAGAGAGAAATAAAGAGAGAGAGTGAGGGAGGGAGACAGAACGAGAACAAGAGAGAGAGAGAAATAAAGAGAGAGAGAAATAAAGAGAGAGAGAAATAAAGAGAGAGAGTGAGGGAGCGAGACAGAACGAGAACAAGAGAGAGAGAGAGAAATAAAGAGAGAGAGTGAGGGAGGGAGACAGAACGAGAACAAGAGAGAGAGAGAAATAAAGAGAGAGAGAAATAAAGAGAGAGAGAAATAAAGAGAGAGAGTGAGGGAGGGAGACAGAACGAGAACAAGAGAGAGAGAGAGAAATAAAGAGAGAGAGAAATAAAGAGAGAGAGAAATAAAGAGAGAGAGTGAGGGAGGGAGACAGAACGAGAACAAGAGAGAGAGAGAAATAAAGAGAGAGAGAGAAATAAAGAGAGAGAGTGAGGGAGGGAGACAGAACGAGAACAAGAGAGAGAGAGAAATAAAGAGAGAGAGAAATAAAGAGAGAGAGAAATAAAGAGAGTGAGGGAGGGAGGAGACAGAACAAGAGAAGAGAGAAATAAAGAGAGAGAGAAATAAAGAGAGAGAAATAAAGAGAGAGAGAAATAAAAAGAGAGAGAGAAATAAAGAGAGGGAGGGAGAGAGAACAAAGAGAAAGAGAGAAATAAAGAGAGAGAAATAAAGAGAGAGAGTGAGGGAGGGAGACAGAACGAGAACAAGAGAGAGAGAGAAATAAGAGAGAGAGAGGGAGAAAACATTACCCTTTGCTTTACCTTTCCTACATGCTGCCTCTGCAACTGCTGCCAAGGGACATTAACACTAAAAGGGTTCCATAACACATCATAACTCCATGTTAAATGAAACAACTACGACAAGAGTAGCACCGAGGGCTCTACCGTTCTACACCCCCCATCCCGCCACTCCATCTCGGCCTCACTGCAGTCTTTAGCCGTTGGCATGGCGACAGGTCATTCGTTGCACTTACATTTTGAGAAGTTATTTTTGGAGCGGGTGGCATGATCCCCCCCAACAACACTCAGGTTACTAGGAGACCGAAGGATTTGAGGAGCTTCTCTCAGGCCGAGCCCCAAATGGCACCCTATTCCCTACATATTGCATTACTTTTCACCAGATTCCTACGAGCCCTGGTCAAAAGAAGTGCACTTGGTAGGGAATAGGGTGCCATTTGGGACACGCACGCAGTGCCAGATTACTGGATTACTTCCTTCATACATCTGCTTTACTGTGAGAGAATAACATCATGAAGTTTTTACCCTGCTAAACTAAATCTGTCTGTTCAAAAGCTTGGCCCCTAAACATCTCTCTCTCTCTCTCTCTCATTTCTCTCTCTCTCTATCGTGTCATTCTTCAAATCTAAATTTCTTGCCAAATCCCTCTTCTCACTCACTCCTCTTCCCCAATCCTCTCATTTGTTTTCAAAACCAGGAGGCTCTTTTTATGTTTGTGTTTTTACAGTGCAAAAACAAAGTGACAGTGACAAACCGGACGGGAGGCGACTAAACACACACACACACTCCCAAGACTCTCTTCTGCCTGCCAAATGACAAAACCAGGCCACACCATTTCAATTATGGGGGAGATATTGGATAATAAAATGCTGATGTTGTAGTCTTTAGGAGATGAGCTCTTCCACTGAACCCGTGTTGAGGCCTTCACCAAGAAACAACAACACAGAGTAATGACTCATTTCATGTGGTAACAAAACCTCCAGCAAACATAATGAGCTAATTGTGGCTTTTTGAAGTCAACTCTTTTTTTGGTTCCATGTGTGTTATTCAGTCTATAAAGCATTTAAGTTACTCTTGCAGTCATTACCAAACTATTTAAATAAAAAAGGAGAGTTCATCAAAGCAGCTGGAAATCCAGGATATGAATTATGCTAAACGGAGAAAGATGGCGGCTCGGCTTCGATTTACGAATATGATTGCGTTGCTTTGGCGGAAAATACTGTGTGTATGTGTCTACCACAAGGAGGTAGTATACTGAAACACTAACAACTAATTAATGATACATTAATGTGTCATATCATTTGATTATGTCAAATGTTCATGTCTAAAACTTTTTAAGCTTTGGTAATGACCCTGGTGTTTAAACAGCATTACTCCTAGGGCCAAGCCTACCTGCCAGAGCCAGAAACATTTCTTTCCTTCTCACTCTCTTTCTTTCCTGCTTTCTCTCTCCTCGTTTCTTTCCCTCCCGCAGCGTGCAGGAGCTTCCTTTGTCTGGCATGTGTCACAGACGTGGAGATTTAGGAGCTGAACATAGCAACTGTTAGACAGGCCGTTGAGAAAAAAGACTCCCAAGGACAGAGGAGAGAGGGAGGATAGAGAGGAAAAAGGGCAGAATGTTTGCGGAGGAGAGGACCACTAGGTTTTTCTCTTCTTTCAGCAGTTTGCTTTAGAACTCTCAGGGGGCCATAGAGCAGAACAACCTGCGTATGTCAACATGAAGAGAACTACAGATTAGACTGCTGTCTCCATAAATATTACACACAGGTGAAACACATGCTATGAGCATTTATAATAGCGTATGGCTCCTTAAGATACAACATAATAGCATAAACACAGAGAGCAACTACAGAGAGACAGAGAGAGAGAGAGAGAGAGAGAGAGAGAGAGAGAGAGAGAGAGAGAGAGAGAGAGAGAAAGGATGAGAGAGAAAGAGAAAAGAGGGCTGATCTGGGGAGGACAGGAATAGCTAGCTGAATGAAAGAGAAGCCGGGGAGGCGCTGGCAGGGAGCATCGAGGGAGTTGTCTGAGGAGAAACAGTGTCCGTTTGTGGCTGGTGATAATACTTTCCATTCAGCGGGGGCTCGCGGCCGCTCGCTGCTGATTCTCCTGATTGCAGGCTGGCGCCCTGCTGGCGAGTCCAGTGCTGCTGAAATTAAACCCACTCTGTTCGGTTATAAATTATAATGCTCTACAAACAACACCCCCACTGGGGACAAGGAGAGACGGAGGAGAGAGGAGACAGAGGTGAGAGAAAGGGAGGGAGAGTGAATGGGTGAGTGAGGGAGAGACAGAGGAAGGGGGGTAGAAAAAGAGGGAGGATGAGGGAGGGAGAGAGAAACGACAGAAGAAGAAAACAACGAGAGAGAGACAGAAGGAACGCTGCAACGTCATCTTGTCCTCACAGATCAGTGCTGCTGCACTCAGAGACCATGTGGACAGAGGGACAAGAGAGAACGGTGTATGTGTGTGTATAAAAGAGAACGGTGTATGTGTGTGTATAAAAGAGAACGGTGTATGTGTGTGTATAAGAGAGAACGGTGTATGTGTGTGCATAAGAGAGAACAGTGTATGTGTGTGCATAAGAGAGAACAGTGTATGTGTGTGTATAAGAGAGAACGGTGTATGTGTGTGCATAAAAGAGAACGGTGTATGTGTGTGCATAAGAGAGAACGGTGTATGTGTGTGCATAAGAGAGAACGGTGTATGTGTGTGTATAAGAGAGAACGGTGTATGTGTGTGCATAAGAGAGAACGGTGTATGTGTGTGTATAAAAGAGAACAGTGTATGTGTGTGTGAATAAGAGAACGGTGTATGTGTGTGTGAATAAAAGAGAACGGTGTATGTGTGTGTATAAGAGAGAACGGTGTATGTGTGTGTATAAGAGAGAACGGTGTATGTGTGTGTATAAGAGAGAACGGTGTATGTGTGCATAAAAGAGAACGGTGTATGTGTGTGCATAAGAGAGAACGGTGTATGTGTGTGCATAAGAGAGAACGGTGTATGTGTGTGCATAAGAGAGAACGGTGTATGTGTGTGCATAAGAGAGAACGGTGTATGTGTGTGCATAAGAGAGAACGGTGTATGTGTGTGCATAAGAGAGAACGGTGTATGTGTGTGCATAAGAGAGAACGGTGTATGTGTGTGCATAAGAGAGAACGGTGTATGTGTGTGCATAAGAGAGAACGGTGTATGTGTGTGCATAAGAGAGAACGGTGTATGTGTGCATAAGAGAGAACGGTGTATGTGTGTGCATAAGAGAGAACGGTGTATGTGTGTGCATAAGAGAGAACGGTGTATGTGTGTGCATAAGAGAGAACGGTGTATGTGTGTGCATAAGAGAGAACGGTGTATGTGTGTGCATAAGAGAGAACGGTGTATGTGTGTGCATAAGAGAGAACGGTGTATGTGTGTGCATAAGAGAGAACGGTGTATGTGTGTGCATAAGAGAGAACGGTGTATGTGTGTGCATAAGAGAGAACGGTGTATGTGTGTGCATAAGAGAGAACGGTGTATGTGTGTGCATAAGAGAGAACGGTGTATGTGTGTGTATAAGAGAGAACGGTGTATGTGTGTGCATAAGAGAGAATGGTGTATGTGTGTGCATAAGAGAGAACGGTGTATGTGTGTGTATAAGAGAGAACGGTGTATGTGTGTGTATAAGAGAGAACGGTGTATGTGTGTGTATAAGAGAGAACGGTGTATGTGTGTGTATAAGAGAGAACGGTGTATGTGTGTGTATAAGAGAGAACGGTGTATGTGTGTGCATAAGAGAGAACGGTGTATGTGTGTGCATAAGAGAGAACGGTGTATGTGTGTGCATAAGAGAGAACGGTGTATGTGTGTGCATAAGAGAGAACGGTGTATGTGTGTGTATAAGAGCAAAAAAAGCAGGGAAGGACAGAGGAAAAGTGACGGTTTAAAAGCCTTCTGCACGTGGAGGTAGATGTATTGGGTCTGTAGTGTTAGAACTGTAGCAGGCTGTAAACTACAGTACTTCAGTAGTCACAGCTAGTACTGAACAATGCTTTGAGTCGGCTCCTCATACTGGATCCATTTTCCATGCGCTTGCTATAAGACTTACACGATAATATAGAGATGATACAAAGCTTCCTATCCTGTCAAACAGCTTCAATAACATTGAAGCCGTGTGTGTGTCTGCTGACCCAGATGAGGGGTTGTTTTAGGATCAACACAGTGTGTTCCTCCAGCACTGTAGGGGTCTCTGTTGCGCGCCGGTGTGCTCTTTGTCCTTCAGCACAGCTCCGGTCTGGGGATCTGGGACAGCCTGGGTCACACCAGGCCCTTCCACGGGTGACGGCTTTAATAGACGAGATACGTCCCAAATGGCACTCTAGTCCCTATATAGTGCACTACTTTGAACAAAGCCTATCAAAAGTAATGTACTATATAGGGAGTCATTTGGGATGCCAGTTGCTCGGCACGGCCAGCGACACGGGACGAAGCCAGTGGTCACCACCCACACCAACAAGGTGCGGTCAGAATGAGCAGGCTAAATGAGCCTTCAGAGGTGGGGAAAGAGGAGAAACCTGGCCACACACAGCTCTGTCATCTCCGCTAGCCAGGGTATTGGGACTGACGGTTGGGAATGAGGCAGCAGAGTCAAATGAGGGGGTTTAATTGCAGGGGCAACGGAATGCACCAGCTCTCAACTCTAAATGACTGTCAACCCACTCAATATGAAACACAGGCTACACACACCTCTGTGTCTGTTCATGTCTCAAACAGCTACCAGTTTAACACTTCGATGTACATGTCAGTTTGTTTTGTTTCTTGCTGATATTCTATGTTGAATCATGCTAGGTTGCAAACACCACAACTTGAAAAGAACCTGGTTACATTTGAATCTGCCTAAAATGATCAGAGGTAGAAAGCCTGACAAACAGGTAGAGACCCAGAAAGGCAGGGGGGAGCTGTATGTGTGTGAGAGAGTAGGGAGTCGACAGGCATCAACCAGTTCAAAGTGCTGTCTCAGCACCAGCCATCCCAGCCAGTATGTTGTGTCTGTCTGTCTGTGATGGGCTACTGTTTCACCTGGAGAGCAGCAGCCCAAAGCGGAGGGGACAGTAAGGGACATCAACCCCGTCACACAGCAGCTGAGCTGACACACACAGACAGCCAGGGAGACGGGGGAAACACAGACGCCACCGCTGCAGTCAGGACAGACTATACACACTGCTTAGATACAAAGTGACATTCTTTATGCGTCTCTGTTTTGGTAAGTGCTACGGTAGGTTTTTAAGGGGCTGCAATGCAACGATGGGCCAGACTGATCTAGTCATTTGGAGGAGGTATTTACGTAGTACAAGGAACACACTAAAGTGGGCACACAGGGAAAATGGCTTCAGAGGAAGTTATTTGACAAATCTAAACACTGCTGAAATCTGTCGCCAAGGACTGAGTGGATAATGGCGTCATCCCTGTAACCATAGAGAGAACGGAATGTATTTGTAATCTCCGTAAGCATAGGGGAGCGTTAAGAGGTTGTCAACTCCGTCGCAGAGAGCAGAACAGCAGTCATGACATCATCCCTGTCGTGGGAAGGAGAGCAGCAGCATAATTGCGAGCACCTGTCTGCAAGCATACGGTCAAAAATAGTCCCGGTAACCGCTCTAGCGGTCCAATCGCTGGGCTTCTGTTTCCCCTCCCTGCCAATTAGAGAGCTGAGCAAACAAAGGAATATTGGCCGGTTAAGTCGGCCTCTCATCTGCAGGGTTTTCTTGTGCTTTTCCCCAGCAAGACTCCAACATCTGCAAACACCTGATAGGAGAGGCCAGGCATGGACCCGCACCCAGCAGCCCAGTGCTGGGGTTAAATTGCTACCACCTTTCCCTAAGCCCATCGCCGACAATTAACAATATGGCCGCTCCACTTCAAAGCCTCTGCAGTCTGAAGGGGTTAACCTCTCTGCTCCGGGAGATTTGTTTTTGATTTTCACGAGATCCCCAGACCTTTTCATCTCTCTCCGTTCTCTATTTCTTCCTCTCCGCTTCCACAGGGGTAAAAGCAGAGCAACAGGAGTGATATTGTGTGATACTGTGATATTTGGGACACCATTTCCTCCACGCTTGACTGAAACAAACAGACTTGTAAAAACTTAATTATTGAGAGTAAAAAGTAATGGAGAAAATGAGAAAATGTCTTGACATTCATGAGAGCACTTAAAAATAACTGACATTCAGGAAGGGGAGTGTCTCATGGGAGCATGCTTGATGATTGTGGACATCTTTTTGCATGTTTGAGGAAATTAGAATCCTTGTTTGAGTCTCATGAAATGACCGGTTTTCCTAGCAATTAGTTTTACAGCCTCTTAAACAGGTCGGTAGAAGTAGTGCACACTACTCTGGTCTGAGGCCAGTGACAGAGAAAGAGTGTGTGAGAGAGAGAGAGAGGAGAGAGAAAGGGAGGAAAGAGAGAAAGCAAGAGAGGGAGGAGAGAGAGAAAGGGAGGGAGGAGAGAGCAAGAGAAATTAGGTGAGAAAATAAAAAAAGAGTGAGAAAAATATACAAAGATGTCAAAGGGGTTGCATGAGAATTAAGGGGGTAGATCGACCAATCCCTCCCTCTAGAACCTCCTCTTCATCCCAGAGGAGCCAGTCAGGGGAACAGATTAGCCCCTTAGCCCTGCTGACTATTCCCTTGACAACTCCCTACATGTCAGTGGAAGGGTAGCAGTAGTACCAGGGGTGCCCTCCCTACATGTCAGTGGAAGGGTAGTAGTAGTACCAGGGGTGCCCTCCCTACATGTCAGTGGAAGGGTAGCAGTAGTACCAGGGGTGCCCTCCCTACATGTCAGTGGAAGGGTAGCAGTAGTACCAGGGGTGCCCTCCTTACATGTCAGTGGAAGGGTAGTAGTAGTACCAGGGGTGCCCTCCCTACATGTCAGTGGAAGGGTAGCAGTAGTACCAGGGGTGCCCTCCCTACATGTCAGTGGAAGGGTAGTAGTAGTACCAGGGGTGCCCTCCCTACATGTCAGTGGAAGGGTAGTAGTAGTACCAGGGGTGCCCTCCCTACATGTCAGTGGAAGGGTAGTAGTAGTACCAGGGGTGCCCTCCCTACATGTCAGTGGAAGGGTAGTAGTAGTACCAGGGGTGCCCTCCCTACATGTCAGTGGAAGGGTAGTAGTAGTACCAGGGTGCCCTCCCTACATGTCAGTGGAAGGGTAGCAGTAGTACCAGGGGTGCCCTCCCTACATGTCAGTGGAAGGGTAGCAGTAGTACCAGGGGTGCCCTCCCTACATGTCAGTGGAAGGGTAGCAGTAGTACCAGGGGTGCCCTCCCTACATGTCAGTGGAAGGGTAGCAGTAGTACCAGGGGTGCCCTCCCTACATGTCAGTGGAAGGGTAGCAGTAGTACCAGGGGTGCCCTCCCTACATGTCAGTGGAAGGGTAGTAGTAGTACCAGGGGTGCCCTCCCTGGTCATCTAACTGAACCCTCCTGTTCAGATAAGCAGTGCACTTGGCCGTGTCTCCCTCTCTGTCTGATTAGTGCCCCTGTGTGTGTGTGTGTGTGTGTGTGTGTGTGTGTGTGTGTGTGTGTAGTGGGTCCGGGGAAGTAGGGTGTGACAGGCCCTCCCTACAGCTAGCCCTGCAGCGCCCAGCAGCAACTGGAGCAAATACGTTTAGGAATTAAGACTGGGGAGAAGGGAAGGGGGGAATGCCCATGTCTGTGTGTGCGCGTGCGTCTGTGGTGGGGGGGAGTAGAAGGGAGTCGTGCTGCTCTTTTGCAGTGCTATACCAGCCCCTGCTAGCCGCCCCAGGATGTGGCCTGTCACTTCCCATAGCTGGTGATGAGAGGCAGAGACGTCAAGAGAGGTGAAGACGGCAGCACACAGGAGGGAAGGAGAAAGAGACTGATGGGAATGACTTCATGCACGGCAAACAGCACAGTAGGGTGAAGCAAGAACGAGAGGAAGCCTCCCTCCCATCTTCCCTTGTTCTCTCCATCCCTCCTATCCGCCCTCATTCTCGCCCTCCTATCATTCGCTCTAACCTCCCTCCATAAAAAGGCCTGATCCCCTGGTTGGTTGATCTCATTTGGCTAAACACTGCCATATGTCTGCTATCAGTCACACAGTAAGACAGGACAGATTCAGAACACACCACAGCACAGATCCTCTCAACTTACATTATAAAAAAAGTCACTAGCCTAGATGATATTGATCTTAAATCTCTATTTGACCCCCAAAATATACACATGCATCCTATTGGAACAAATAAAATCCCACCATCATCCCCAATGCCCTGTACTTGACACAGAGTGATCAATATAGAGAATTTATAGCACACAGTTCCCCGCTATCTAGACTTCTGAAATCAAAGATACTACGTCACACAGTCTGCCTCTCCTCCCTTTACTCCCTTTCCTTTCCTCTCCTCTCCTCCCTCCACTCCCTTTCCTCCCTTTCCTCTCCTCCCCTCCCTTTCCTTTCCTCTCCTTTCCTCCCTCCATTCCCTTTCCTCTCCTCCCTCCACTCCCTTTCCTTTCCTCTCCTCTTCTCCCTCCACTCCCTTTCCTTTCCTCCCTCCACTCCCTTTCATTTCCTCTCCTCTCCTCCCTCCACTCCCTTTCCTCTTCTCCCTCCACTCCCTTTCCTCTCCTCTTCTCCCTCCACTCCCTTTCATTTCCTCGCCTCTTCTCCCTCCACTCCCTTTCCTCTTCTCTTCTCTCCTCTTCTCCCCCTCTCCTCGTTTCCCTCCACTCCCCCTCTCTCCTCTCCTCGTTTCCCTCCACTCCCCTTCTATCCTCGTTTCCCTCCACTCCCCTTCTCTCCTCGTTTCCCTCCACACCCCCTTCTCTCCTCTCCTCCCTCCACACCCCCTTCTCTCCTCATTCCCCCCACACCCCCTTCTCTCCTCATTCCCCCCCACACCCCCTTCTCGCCTCTCCTCATTTCCCCCCACTCCCCCTTTCCTCTCCTCATTTCCCTCCACACTCCCTTCTCTCCTCTCCTCCCTCCACACCCCTACTCTCCTCTTCTCCCTCCACTCCCCCTTCCTCTCCTCTCCTCATTTCCCCCACTCCCCCTTTCCTCTCCTCATTTCCCTCCACTCCCCTTTCCTCTCCTCATTTCCCCCACTCCCCCTTCCTCTCCTCATTTCCCCCCACTCCCCCTTTCCTCTCCTCATTTCCCTCCACTCCCCCTTTTCTCTCATCTCCCTCCACTCCCCCTTTCCTCTCATTTCCCTCCACTCCCCCTTTCCTCTCATTTCCCTCCTGACTGGTTGACTGATGGAATGGCTGACTGGATAACTGACTGGCTGGCCGGCTGGCTAACACACTGATGCACGGGTCTGGTTCCACTCCATCCTCTAGCTCCTTCCCATAGTTCCTACGTCACTGATACTGTGTGGTTCTGGTTCCATAATGACCCCTAGCTCCCAACTCGCTAAAGTAAGACCCTAGATATTTTTTTCCTTCTCCAGAACATGTGCACCAATTGACCTGTGATGTGAGCACGTCTTTGTAAGCAGGAACGATCCAGCCCCAAACCACAAAGGGTTAAATAATATCCCACACACTCAGGCTTCAAAGACCAGCCTCTAATATGAACCTTTTGTGCCACTTAAAAGACCCAAGGACTCCTTTGACTCTCTGACGGGAGCAGACATATTGAAATTTCATTTAAAAACTGTGTAGAACGTCGTGACCACAGTCCTATCTGCTTTGATCATGGTGACACTGAGGGGGGCATAAGCTGTTAGCCGGCTTGGCTGGGAGGAAACATATATAAGCACATGGGCACAAACAAGTACACATTCACAGACACAAGCCTGGTGGACATGTGCCGGGACTCTAGCTGTGCCACCCTGCATCATCAGCTGATTATGAGAGTGCGTGGGCTAGTTAAATGTTAAATGTTTGGAAGACAATACTAGGGAGCTACTCTCTAATCTGTGGTAGCATGATTAGAGAGCACGAGCAGAACCATATATTCTCTACAGGAAGTATCCTCTACAGGAAGTATCCTCTACTTATGATCACTTTATAGTTGTGGAATGAATCATTACAGAGCATCCATACACAAACAGATATTGAGATAGCCAGAGGTACTGTAGCTCACTCCTAGCTACATCAAAGTCTCTGCTATAGTAATATGGCAGCTAACGCAAGAGGGGAATTCCCTTTCAGTCTGTCTCCCTCTCTCTCTCGGTGACAGACATACATGACAGATGGACAGACTGGGTTACCGTGACTACAGCCAGACATGCCAGGGCGATAACCTCACCACGGCAACCTCCCGGGACCAATGATTCATTAATATGACTTTAGCAGGAGCTCTCACAGAATGTGATCTACTTGGTCCTCCACAATTATGTAATGGCCTCACCTTGTAAAGAGACGGATCTGGCTTAACTGTAACACACACACCACAAGCACGTCTGTACGCACACACAGAAAGTCTATTTTCATACGGTGTCCTTTTAACCTGGTGACATGTGCAGTAGTCATCTAGTGTGTGAGAGTCAGTGGTGGTGGGCTGTGTTTGTTATGATGGTGAGAATGTCATACAGTCCTTTTAACCTGGTGACATGTGCAGTAGTCATCTAGTGTGTGAGAGTCAGTGGTGGTGGGCTGTGTTCGTTATGATGGTGAGAATGTCATACAGCTGCTTTGATCCTGACGATTCCCTCATAAACCCAGGGCTTAATATCACAGTGTCTGCATCCCAAACTACACCCTATTCCCTTGATACTGCACACGTTGGTCAAAAGTAGTGCACTATAAAGGGAACAGGGTTTAATTATCTTAAGGGTTGGGGAGGATATTAGCATCCTGTTGTTCCTAATAACCAGGTCTCTGAAGAGTCCTAATATTACAATGAAGGTCACTCCTTCCCTGCACCATGTTGTAGATGACTAAAAGGGGAACGTTTGCCCTGGTAAACAGAGTCGGCATCCCAAATGACACCCTAATCCCTATACAGTGCACTACTTTTGACCAGGGCCCATAGGGAATACGGTGCCACTGGAGACACAGCCAGTAGGATGACATTGCTTCTAAACACTGATCTGGCACAACCTCTGGATCCATGATCACAGTGCAACTAAGACAAAACCAGAATGGTCCACTAACAGTGTAGACTATGATTTGTGCAGAATAGCGTGTGTGTGTGTAGATTAGCGGGTGTGTGGATATGTGTGTAGATTAGTGGGTGTGTGTATAGATTAGTGGGTGTGTGTGTAGATTAGCGGGTGTGTGGATGTGTGTGTAGATTAGTGGGTGTGTGTATGTGTGTGTAGATTAGCAGGTGTGTGTGTGTAGGTTAGTGGGTGTGCGTATGTGTGTGTAGATTAGTGGGTGTGTGTATGTGTGTGTAGATTAGTGGATGTGTGTGTAGATTAGCGGGTGTGTGTATGTGTGTGTAGATTAGCAGGTGTGTGTGTGTAGATTAGCGGGTGTGCGTATGTGTGTGTAGATTAGCGGGTGTGCGTATGTGTGTGTAGATTAGCGGGTGTGCGTATGTGTGTGTAGATTAGCGGGTGTGCGTATGTGTGTGTAGATTAGCGGGTGTGCGTATGTGTGTGTAGATTAACGGGTGTGTGTATGTGTGTGTAGATTAGCGTGTGTGTGTAGATTAGCGGGTGTGTAGATTAGCGGGTGTGTGTGTAAAGAGAACGTGTGTATGAGATGGAGAGAAAGAGAGCGAGGGAATGTATGTGGGCAGGGTTAGTGGTGGATGTCATAGCTGATAAGTGTGTTCATGCTGATGATGATGCTAATGACACAGTCAGTGAGCCAGTACACTGGCTAGCTACAGCAGACAGGAGTGACTCACTGATTAGCGTGAGCCACATTAGCCAGCATCAGCTACACGTCTCAATGAGCTGGTGGGAGAGATGTTACTCTAGCTAGGCTAAAGCGAACTAGCTAAGGCAGCAATGGGGTGAGTCATTGATTTGTGTTAGCCACATTAGCCAGACACTAGCCACACGTCTCAGTGAGTGGGTGAGGAAGATGCTAGCCTACGCTTCACCTCAGTGAGCTGTCCTTCATTAGACAATGACAGAAGAGAGGAGGATCTATCACATCTGAATGGGGTTGAGATGAAGCTGCCAGCATCTCTTTGTGTGGACTGTGTGCATACAGTACATGTTAGTGTGTGCGAAGTGACATTTACCTAATGCAGCAGCGAATCCTCTCCTCATTAGAAGACTAATGACAGTGATGTGGGCTGACGAGAGCCCAGACCTGGACTCCTGCTGACACACACTTGGAAGTGTCCTGGGCTCCTGTCCAGAGCGTTGGAGCTGACAGGCTTTGGCGCGCGTTTGTGCGTGTGTGTACATGCTCCAGTATATTTGTAGTTCTGATGGCTTTGCGCCCTTGCCCTCTCCCACGCAAATATCAAGTCACACCAGCTACACTCTCTCTCGCTCCAACCGCCTTCTCTCTCTCCCTCTGCTTCTCAGTAGTTGAAAATGACAAGATAGGAAATGTTCGAGTGTGTCTTTATGTGGACATTACATGTGCTCCATAAGTTGTCCACTGAAGACAGAATAGTCTATTGTGTAAGACAGCGTTATGTCAGTCTAAGACAGCGTTATGTCAGTCTAAGACATCATCTATTGTGTAAGACAGCGTTATGTCAGTCTAAGACATCATCTATTGTGTAAGACAGCGTTATGTCAGTCTAAAACATCATCTATTGTGTAAGACAGCGTTATGTCAGTCTAAGACAGCGTTATGTCAGTCTAAGACATCATCTATTGTGTAAGACAGCGTTATGTCAGTCTAAGACAGCGTTATGTCAGTCTAAAACATAATCTATTGTGTAAGACAGCGTTATGTCAGTCTAAGACAGCGTTATGTCAGTCTAAGACATCATCTATTGTGTAAGACAGCGTTATGTCAGTCTAAGACAGCGTTATGTCAGTCTAAAACATCATCTATTGTGTAAGATAGCGTTATGTCAGTCTAAAACGACATCTATTGTGTAAGACAGCGTTATGTCAGTCTAAGACATCATCTATTGTGTAAGACAGCGTTATGTCAGTCTAAGACATCATCTATTGTGTAAGACAGCGTTATGTCAGTCTAAGACATCATCTATTGTGTAAGACAGCGTTATGTCAGTCTAAAACATCATCTATTGTGTAAGACAGCGTTATGTCAGTCTAAGACAGCGTTATGTCAGTCTAAGACAGCGTTATGTCAGTCTAAGACAGCGTTATGTCAGTCTAAGACATCATCTATTGTGTAAGACAGCGTTATGTCAGTCTAAGACATCATCTATTGTGTAAGACAGCGTTATGTCAGTCTAAGACAGCGTTATGTCAGTCTAAGACATCATCTATTGTGTAAGACAGCGTTATGTCAGTCTAAAACATCATCTATTGTGTAAGACAGCGTTATGTCAGTCTAAGACAGCGTTATGTCAGTCTAAAACATAATCTATTGTGTAAGACAGCGTTATGTCAGTCTAAGACATCATCTATTGTGTAAGACAGCGTTATGTCAGTCTAAAACATCATCTATTGTGTAAGACAGCGTTATGTCAGTCTAAGACATCATCTATTGTGTAAGACAGCGTTATGTCAGTCTAAGACAGCGTTATGTCAGTCTAAGACAGGGTTATGTCAGTCTAAGACAGCGTTATGTCAGTCTAAGACATCATCTATTGTGTAAGACAGCGTTATGTCAGTCTAAGACAGCGTTATGTCAGTCTAAAACATCATCTATTGTGTAAGACAGCGTTATGTCAGTCTAAGACAGCGTTATGTCAGTCTAAAACATAATCTATTGTGTAAGACAGCGTTATGTCAGTCTAAGACAGCGTTATGTCAGTCTAAGACATCATCTATTGTGTAAGACAGCGTTATGTCAGTCTAAGACAGCGTTATGTCAGTCTAAAACATCATCTATTGTGTAAGACAGCGTTATGTCAGTCTAAAATGACATCTATTGTGTAAGACAGCGTTATGTCAGTCTAAGACATCATCTATTGTGTAAGACAGCGTTATGTCAGTCTAAGACAGCGTTATGTCAGTCTAAAACATCATCTATTGTGTAAGACAGCGTTATGTCAGTCTAAGACAGCGTTATGTCAGTCTTAAACATCATCTATTGTGTAAGACAGCGTTATGTCAGTCTAAAATGACATCTATTGTGTAAGACAGCGTTATGTCAGTCTAAGACATCATCTATTGTGTAAGACAGCGTTATGTCAGTCTAAGACAGCGTTATGTCAGTCTAAAATGACATCTATTGTGTAAGACAGCGTTATGTCAGTCTAAAATGTAATCTTCAGTGTGTCCAGCTGAAGCCCCCATCAGTCTGTTTATGCCTCTAATGTAGACTGTAGTCAGTAATGGAGAGAATGTAGTCTACAGTCAGTAATGGAGAGAATGTAGTCTACAGTCAGTAATGGAGAGAATGTAGTCTACAGTCAGTAATGGAGAGAATGTAGTCTACAGTCAGTAATGGAGAGAATGTAGTCTACAGTCAGTAATGGAGAGAATGTAGTCTACAGTCAGTAATGGAGAGAATGTAGTCTACAGTTAGTAATGGAGAGAATGTAGTCTACAGTCAGTAAATGGAGAGAATGTAGTCTACAGTCAGTAATGGAGAGAATGTAGTCTACAGTCAGTAATGGAGAGAATGTAGTCTACAGTCAGTAATGGAGAGAATGTAGTCTACAGTCAGTAATGGAGAGAATGTAGTCTACAGTCAGTAATGGAGAGAATGTAGTCTACAGTCAGTAATGGAGAGAATGTAGTCTACAGTCAGTAATGGAGAGAATGTAGTCTACAGTCAGTAATGGAGAGAATGTAGTCTACAGTCAGTAATGGAGAGAATGTAGTCTACAGTCAGTAATGGAGAGAATGTAGTCTACAGTCAGTAATGGAGAGAATGTAGTCTACAGTCAGTAATGGAGAGAATGTAGTCTACAGTCAGTAATGGAGAGAATGTAGTCTACAGTCAGTAATGGAGAGAATGTAGTCTACAGTCAGTAATGGAGAGAATGTAGTCTACAGTCAGTAATGGAGAGAATGTAGTCTACAGTCAGTAATGGAGATAATTGTTCTGTGACAGTGCAGAGAGCCAGGAGGCACACAGCCAAAAGGTCAGCAGTCTGTCCACACAAAGAGCAGGGAGGGAGGGAGGGTGTTGCTCTAATTTCCCAACACAACACTTGAATACACACATTCAGACGTTCTTTGACAAAATGGACAACATTGTACTGAAGCACAAGCTGAACCGTTACTACAGAGGATTGGGGTTCTCTACTGGTCTTTAAAACTGAGTGGGAGCCTGGTAGTAGGGCCGGAGGTGCACTGATGAAAACGCTGTGACAGTGTGTGTAGGCGAAGGGTTAACCGGTGTGTGTTGTTAGAGAGAGAGCAGAACACCCAGGAGCCATCCATCCATGCCAAGGGTGAAAAGCACGCACACACACACGCACACACACACACACACACACACACACACACACCAAAGACTTCTGTGTTGTGAGTGGAGGAGTTGATGTGGTGGGGGTGATTGTTGGTTGGGCAGTAAGTGACAGACATACACCTCCCAGTCCAAAGTGCTATTGGTATATAGAGTGATGGTTAAGTGAATCTCGCTGTTCCTGCAGCCTAGCTGGTGGGCTTGGAGACACAGAGATGTAGGGGAATAGAGTTAAAGAAAGAGAGAACAGAGAGAGAACAGTGTTTGTAAAAGGTCTATTGAGTCTAGAGGCTCCTTGGCCTTGGGCTGCTCCAGACTACTATTCTAATGACCACTAACGGTAGGACCACTCTCACCCCCCACAGCCAGCACTGTGTGTGTGTGTGTGAGTCACTTACTGCATGAACACAATGATACCCACTAATCCATCCACCTCCTCTCACAAAATGTAAGTGTATGTGTGTTTTTGTCATTTCGGTCCCATTCCCCCAGTTTGGGGAGTGTTTGGTTTTAGTGCATTGTGCCTGGTCTTAAATGGCACAGAGCCTGCCCGTTTGGGTTGGCCCCTCTACACAGACACACTCACTAAGACCTACAACTGTTAGACCAGTAGACTGGCTGTTGAGGCAGATTACCCATCTCTCCCTGCTGTGTGTCTCTGAATGACACCAAGTCACTTCGCCACGGAGACGCACCCGCTGCACAGAGAGGTGTTTCACACAATAGAGAGACAGCACCTAGGTTTCTCACACACACACACACACACCTCAACAAAAAAATGCAAAAACCACAAAGCAACCAGGCAGCACTTCACCTGAAACTAACCCAGACTGACAAAGCATTCACACTCAAAAACATTGGTCCCTTCACCAGCAATACATCAACAATACAATATCTGCTAGGTTTAACCCAGTTGAGTGTGAAAAGGCTCACAGAGCTACTGTAGAGAGCCTAGTGGGGTGGAGGAGGGAAGGGAAGCCAGGAGACAGGGTGGGAGGACAGTGGGCCAGTCATGTAGACAGATAGTCAGGCATGGTAGGTCACCTTTAATAACTGTGGCATGAAAACAGTATACACAAACTACTTCATCCAATCTGACAGAAGTGTTCAAATAGATTTCTCACACCCCAACAGGTTCTAAGTCAATTCAGTCCTTCACACTTTTGGAATGTCTTGCAAAAACACATGTGTCTGTCTATAAATTCTGCTTGGCTACTAGAGGATAGAGATAAAGAAACACACACCTCCCCTTCTCCCTGGTCCTCAGAGTGCTGCCCCTGGAACTGACTGAGGAACTGTGTTATGGTTAAAAGTCCAGCAGGGTCTGGTCTGTCCTGCTTCTAAACATGTTTAGACCAGACAACATCCGCAGTTACCAACCCTTGAAGGAAAGCACATACACATATGCAAACACACACACACACACAACTTGCTAGCTCTACTCAACACACACACACACACACACACACACACACACTACTTGCTAGCTCTACTCAACACACACACGCACACACACACACACACACACACACACACACACACACTACTTGCTAGCTCTACTCAACACACACATGCACACACATGCAGGGCTGTCGACTACACACATGCCTGTTTCCAGAGGTCTGATGGAGAAAGAGAAAGACTGCAGAGAGACAGACGCCACAAAGGAGACGAGGGGCCAGGCTTTTCTTCTAGGGAATTGTCAAGGTCCAGAGGCTGGAGAGAGTGTGCACAGAAGAGAGGTACTCACACACGTATGTACACACCACACACAAAAATGCACACGACAGGACTGCAACTTCGGCGCAGCTGCCAAACGATTTAAAGCCAGGAGAGGAAGAAAAACAGAAAGGAAAAGAAAGAGGATTTCTGCCTGCGTCTGAAGTCTGATGTGCGAACGAGCTGTTTAAAGAAAACAAAAGCAGAGTCATTCCTCCACATTCCCACGACTCCCTCTCTCTCCATTCTGCATCCATCCCGCTCCCTGTTACAGTAAGTTACCCAACACCTCCCTCCTCCTGGGAATAGTTAGAATAGATGAATCAGCCCAATGCGACACGGCTGCTCTACAGTAGAGACTATTTCCTACTATGCGAGGTGACCGACTTACTGACTGACACCATATTGAAAGGCTTCTATCATTTGAATGATAACTAGTGCCAAGGGGTTTAGCAAGGAGCCAGAAATAAAGGCAGGCTAAAACACCCAACTGGGAGAGAGAAATCAAGTAAAGATTAGAAAGAGAAACAGAGAGAGAAAAGGAAAGGAAAGCCAGAAATGCCTCACCATCAGTTGAACTTATCGCTGTTAGTTTTAAGTCAGTCTTATTAAAAGACATTACAACCTAATGACCTTCAGACCTCAGAATCTTTCCCCTAGTTAACTCCTTGTTTTTAGTTTTTTTTAGTTTAGTTCATTTTATTTTTACAGGGACAGTGCACATTAATCAACGTTTCAGTAAAAGTGCCGGTTTTAGCCAGCCGGCTAATTTTCAACCGCAGTCCCTGGGCAGGTTATTAAGGCTTGTTTGTAACTCCGTAACATTGATTTGACCGGTTCTGTGTAACTTTATCAGGCCCTGGATGGAAACAAACCAACGCCAGCAGAACTGTCTGGACTTACCCCTTCCTCATTTAAATCCACTCTTACAGCCTATCCCTGGACTACTCTCTCTTACCCCTTCCTCATTTAAATCCACTCTTACAGCCTATCCCTGGACTACTCTCTCTTACCCCTTCCTCATTTAAATCCACTCTTACAGCCTATCCCTGGACTACTCTCTCTTACCCCTTCCTCATTTAAATCCACTCTTACAGCCTATCCCTGGACTACTCTCTCTTACCCTTCCTCATTTAAATCCACTCTTACAGCCTATCCCTGGACTACTCTCTCTTACCCTTCCTCATTTAAATCCACTCTTACAGCCTATCCCTGGACTACTCTCTCTTACCCTTCCTCATTTAAATCCACTCTTACAGCCTATCCCTGGACTACTCTCTCTTACCCCTTCCTCATTTAAATCCACTCTTACAGCCTATCCCTGGACTACTCTCTCTTACCCCTTCCTCATTTAAATCCACTCTTACAGCCTATCCCTGGACTACTCTCTCTTACCCTTCCTCATTTAAATCCACTCTTACAGCCTATCCCTGGACTACTCTCTCTTACCCTTCCTCATTTAAATCCACTCTTACAGCCTATCCCTGGACTACTCTCTCTTACCCTTCCTCATTTAAATCCACTCTTACAGCCTATCCCTGGACTACTCTCTCTTACCCTTCCTCATTTAAATCCACTCTTACAGCCTATCCCTGGACTTCTCGCTCTTTACCCCTTCCTCATTTAAATCCACTCTTACAGCCTATCCCTGGACTACTCTCTCTTACCCCTTCCTCATTTAAATCCACTCTTACAGCCTATCCCTGGACTACTCTCTCTTACCCCTTCCTCATTTAAATCCACTCTTACAGCCTATCCCTGGACTACTCGCTCTTTACCCTTCCTCATTTAAATCCACTCTTACAGCCTATCCCTGGACTTCTCGCTCTTTACCCCTTCCTCATTTAAATCCACTCTTACAGCCTATCCCTGGACTACTCTCTCTTTACCCCTTCCTCATTTAAATCCACTCTTACAGCCTATCCCTGGACTACTCTCTCTTACCCTTCCTCATTTAAATCCACTCTTACAGCCTATCCCTGGACTACTCTCTCTTACCCTTCCTCATTTAAATCCACTCTTACAGCCTATCCCTGGACTACTCTCTCTTACCCTTCCTCATTTAAATCCACTCTTACAGCCTATCCCTGGACTACTCTCTCTTTACCCTTTCTTCTTCGGCTTCTTCTAACTAATGTCTCAGTAATTCATGTTGCGGTGGAGGATTGGAGGGGACTTCAAATACCTTAGCTGCCATAGCTTCTGTGAGGAAGAGAGGTTCATGTTACCTAGCCGACCACATTAAAATGCCAGAGGGCGACTAGAGTCAATTTGCACTAGACGCCAAAATAAAAGAATTAGTGGGGCACAGTGTTTACATTAATGGGTCAGTGTAGGGGGGGCTGGCTGTGTTTGTATGTGTGTGTACACATTATGTGTCTGCTCTTTTCCCTTGAGTCACTAGAGACTCAACTTTACAGCATAGGCTTTACTTTAACCAGACTATTCTCCAAATACCTTACCCCTGCCAAATAGGAAACTAGTGACAGAGCTCAGCCATGCCAACACTGTAGCCTCCCTAAGACCACTAATGACTGAGAAAAGAGAACACCGTTTACTGTTAGAGTTCAATGTTACACGGATAATCACTCATTTGACAGAAACAGAGTGTGTTACATAAACCTTTTTCGGGCGTTCCAAATGGTTCCGTTTGGTTCTCCCAGTAGAACGTTGGGAGTAGAGCGGCTGGCCAGGAAGACGAGGAGGAAATCGTTTAGGCTCCATAAGTGCCCAATTGTATGCTGGTTTTCCCAGTTTTCCTGGTCTGGCCAGGGCTTTTCCCAAGCTGTGGACTGTCTCAGACTGAGTGTCTAAACACAAGACTGTGTTTGGGTTCGCTATACTTACTGGATTACAGGGGGGAATATAAGGAGGAAGGGACAGAGAATGAGAGAAGGATAGAAAGAGGAGTAGAGGGAGCGAAAACAGATGAAAGAAAGGAAAGATGTTTACTGTAGGATCGTTTTTCCTCCCAGCTTTCTTGTACTGGAGGAGGGGTGTGTGTGTGTGTGTGTGCGTACACAAGAGGATAACATGTGTTCGTAATTTGTCTAAATGAGTTGAGATGCTTCATTAGGTACTGTGTGTTTATTAGGCCTTACTATAAAGCTGCTGCTCTGGGAATCTGTCCTGGGGTCAGTTTAACACAGACTGAAAGGTCACTCATACTACTAATACACACAGTCCAAAAAGATAGATCCTGACTAGAGTGCCTGTAAATGCACAATTAGCAGCAGCAAGTCAAAGCCCTGATGCGGTTATTGTGACTGGACCCTGTGCTATGTGCGATCGATGTTTGCTGTGAAGCTCAGACACAAGCCCTCTGTGTTGCTCATTTAGTGAATTAAGTAGCGCTGACCAGAGGGCTGGCTGGTTAGAGGCTACTCACTTAGCTAGCCTAGCTCTTTCTGCCAAAGGCTTTAATGTTGTAGTTAGATACAGGAGCCTCTTCCTCCCAGAGGCTGTAAGAGTGACCTAAGGGGTAATCGGGGACCATGAGAGTTTGGGGCGCTTGTTGTATAGTATGAGCACTCCGAGCAAAAATACATGCACACACACACAGGGAAGCCCCAATTAGGAGACGAGAGAGTGGGAACACTGGTGTGTGGGGGGACTTTCACAGGGCCAGTGGAAATGCCAGGACTAGCTGCCAGACAAAATAGACCACAACAGGCACCTTCCTGGCGCCCCGTCTCACCCCCTCATCTCTGCTGCTGGATAATGGCATTAAGTGTGTTTGTAACCCCCATGGGGCAGTGCTCACTGTTCATCCACACATCGGGACAGCAGAGTAGAGCTGGTGTTGACACCTGAACCTACTCTTATGGAGTAGCACTACAGGGCTGAGGGAAATAAAGCACGCCACACACACAACGCGCAACACACACACACACACCGATTCCGGTATGCTAATATGCAAACACACATAATACAAGCACACACAATCTCCCCGCTCCATATAAAGTGGCATTAATATAAGCAATATGTGCAGGGCAGTTTGGCAGTATACATGACTTCATATAGTCTCACAGCCTGACAGTCAAGCCTCCATTGAAAACACATGTTCTCAGGGGGGAGTGTGTGTGTCAGTGGGAGGGTGTTCTTTGTATGTTTAACGGTTCGGAATACATTTCCGCTCTCACATGAGGGGAGTACAGGCTGTGTGTATGAATTTAAACACACGGTATGCGTATGTGTGTGTGATTCATAAGCCTGGCTGGTCTGGGTTATTTTGGGGAATACTGGAGAAAGCTGTGCTCTGGTACACTTGGCCAGCAGTCCTCTAGCCTGGGGAGAGCTGAACTTATGAATTCATTTAGATGGTGTTACGCACTGGGGTGTGTGTGTGTGTTATTATATATGAGGAAAATGGGGTTAAGGGAATGCACACGCACACTAAACAAAAACACAGATGAATATTAATAAAAGCATTTCTCCTATTATTACACAAAACACAAGGTAAGAGCTAACCCAAAAAAAGGCCCAGGGCAAAGTTTGGCCAATGAACATGTGTACGGCCTGATGTTTCCCAGCCTCTCTATTCCTCCTAGACAATGAAGGCTACATTAGATAGATAAGGATCTGGGAAAGAGTTCAAATCAAAAGAGAGAGAGACGTTCACATCTGGTCCTGTTCTGCTGTCGTCAAATGAATGGTTCTTAAACTGTGTGCTGCTGGAATGTGATAACTTGAGCTTCCTGCACTACTGATAACAAGAGAGGAGAGACCGCTATGTGGCCCTAAACAGAGAGCACACAGTGGCAGAATACCTGACCACTGTGACTGACCCAAAATGAAGGAAATCTTTTGACTATGTACAGAGTCAGTGAGCATAGCCTTGCTATTGAGAAAGGCCCCTGAAGGCAGACTCTCAAGAGAAGACAGGCTATGTGCTCACTGCCCACAAAATGAGGTAGAAACTGAGTTGCACTTCCTTACCTGCTGCCAAATGTATGACCATATTAGAGACACATTTTCCCCTCAGATTACACAAAGAATTTGAAAACATACCCAATTTTGATAAATTCCCATATCTACTGGGTGAAATACCACAGTGTGACATCACAGCAGCAATATTTGTGACCTGTTGCCACAAGAAAAGGTCAACCAGTGAAGAACAAACACCATTGTAAATACAACCCATATGTATTTATTTTCTCTTTTGTACTTTAACTATTTGCACTTCTTTACAACACGGTATATAGACATAATATGACATTTGACCTGTCTATATTATTTTGGAATAATACTTTTTTCTATTGTTTATTTCACTTGTGTTTATTATCTATTTCACTTGCTTTGGCAATGTAAACATGTTTCCCATGCCAATAAAGCCCTTAAACTGAAATTGACAGAGAGAAAGAGCGAGAGAGAAAAAGTGAGAGAGAGAAAGAGAGAAGGTGAGAGAGAAGGTGTGAGAGAGAAGGTGTGAGAGAGAAGGTGAGAGAGAAGGTGTGAGAGAGAAGGTGTGAGAGAGAAGGTGCGAGAGAAAGAGAGAAGGCGAGAGAGAGAGAGAAGGCGAGAGAGAGAAGGCGAGAGAGAGAGAGCGAGAGAGAGAAGGCGAGAGAGAGAGAAGGCAAGAGAGAGAGAGAGAGAAGGAGAGAGAGAAGGAGAGAGAGAAGAAGAGAGAGAGAAGAGAGAGAGAGAGAGAAGGAGAGAGAAAGAAGGCGAGAGAGAGAAAGCAGAGAGAGAGAAGGCAAGAGAGAGAGAAGGCGAGAGAGAGAGAAGGAGAGAGAGAAGGCAAGAGAGAGAGAAGGCGAGAGAGAGAGAAGGCGAGAGAGAGAGAAGGCGAGAGAGAGAGAAGGCGAGAGAGAGAGAAGGCGAGAGAGAGAGAAGGCGAGAGAGAAGGCAAGAGAGAGAGAGAGAGAGAGAGAGAGAGAGAGAGAGAGAGAAGGCGAGAGAGAGAGAGAGAGAGAAGAGAGAGAGAGAGAGAGAGAGAGAGAGAAGGCGAGAGAGAGAGAGAGAGAGAGAGAGAGAGAGAGAGAGAAGGCGAGAGAGGGAGAGAAGGCGAGAAAGAGAGAAGGCGAGAGAGAGAGAGAAGGCGAGAGAGAGAGAAGGCTAGAGAGAGAGAGCGAAGGCTAGAGAGAGAGCGAGAAGGCTAGAGAGAGAGAGAGAAGGAGAGAGAGAGAGAGAGAGAAGGCGAGAGAGAGAGAGAGAAGGCGAGAGAGAGAGAGAAGAGAGAGAGAGAGAGAGAGAGAGAGAGAGAAGGCGAGAGAGAGAAGGAGAGAGAGAAGGCTAGAGAGAGAGAGAGAGAGAGAAGGAGAGAGAGAGAAGGAGAGAGAGAGAGAAGGAGAGAGAGAGAGAGAGAGAGAGAGAGAGAAGGAGAGAGAGAGAGAGAGAAGGCGAGAGAGAGAGAAGGAGAGAGAGAGAGAGAAGGCGAGAGAGAGAGAAGAGAGAGAGAGAGAAGGCGAGAGAGAGAGAGAAGGCGAGAGAGAGAGAGAGAAGGCGAGAGAGAGAGAAGGAGAGAGAGAGAGTAGAGAGAGAGAGAGAAGAGAGAGAGAGAGAAGAGAGAGAGAGAAGCGAGAGAGAGAGAGAGAAGCGAGAGAGAGAGAGAAGGCGAGAGAGAGAGAGAAGGCGAGAGAGAGAGAGAAGGCGAGAGAGAGAGAGAAGGCGAGAGAGAGAGAGAAGGCGAGAGAGAGAGAGAAGGCGAGAGAGAGAGAAGGCGAGAGAGAGAGAGAAGGCGAGAGAGAGAGAAGGCGAGAGAGAGAGAAGGCAAGAGAGAGAGAAGGCGAGAGAGAGAGAAGGCGAGAGAGAGAGAAGCGAGAGAGAGAGAAGCGAGAGAGAGAGAGCGAGAGAGAGAGAGACGGCGAGAGAGAGACGACAGAGAGAGAGAGAGACGAAGCGAGAGAGAGAGACGGCGAGAGAGAGAGACGGCGAGAGAGAGAGACGAAAGAGAGAGAGAGAGCGAGAGAGAGAGACGGCAGAGAGAGAGACGGCGAGAGAGAGAGAGACGGCGAGAGAGAGAGACGGCGAGAGAGAGAGAAGGCGAGAGAGAGAGACGGCGAGAGAGAGAGAGACGGCGAGAGAGAGAGAAGGCGAGAGAGAGAGACGGCGAGAGAGAGAGAGACGGCGAGAGAGAGAGACGGCGAGAGAGAGAGACGGCGAGAGAGAGAGAGAAGGCGAGAGAGAGAGAGAAGGCGAGAGAGAGAGAGAAGGCGAGAGAGAGAGAGAAGGCGAGAGAGAGAGAGAAGGCGAAGGCGAGAGAGAGAGAAGGCGAGAGAGAGAGAAGGCGAGAGAGAGAAGGCGAGAGAGAGAAGGCGAGAGAGGGAAGACAGAGGGGAAGACAGAGGGGAAGACAGAGGGGAAGACAGAGGGGAAGACAGAGGGGAAGACAGAGGGGAAGACAGAGGGGAAGACAGAGGGGAAGACAGAGGGGAAGACAGAGGGGAAGACAGAGGGGAAGACAGAGGGGAAGTGGAGGAAACCCCGGAAGAAGAAAGAGGGGAGGCATTCAAGAGACAGCAATGGACAGCAAAAGCGGCACGAATATAAAAACAAACAAACACATACAAAAATACAGACACCTGCAGTATACCTACATAAAGCTGCACTTTTACAAACAGATAAAACCTCATGACACATCACAGACAACAAACAAACACAACTGCATGTTACTACAAATTCAAGACAGAAGAAAAGGACAAAGAAAGAGCTCACTAAGAAAAGCGTCAGGTTGGTTTTGGGCCGACAGTGAAGATGCTACGAAGCAGCAGAGGTGCTGACAGAACCAGTGGACATCACATCAGAGAGGTTCACGTCCCTCTCGCTTTCTTTCTTTTCCTCCCTTTTATGTTTCCTAGAGATGACGCTACTGCTGATGATGCGGACTCTGGAGGGAGCATGTCCTTTCGCTTTCTCTCCATCCTTCTATTTCTTTCTCTCCATCCTTCTCCATTTCTTTCTCTCCATCCTTCTCCATTTCTTTCTCTCCATCCTTCTATTTCTTTCTCTCCATCCTTCTATTTCTTTCTCTCCATCCTTCTATTTCTTTCTCTCCATCCTTCTCCATTTCTTTCTCTCCATCCTTCTCTATTTCTTTCTCTCCATCCTTCTCTATTTCTTTCTCTACATCCTTCTCTATTTCTTTCTCTCCATCCCTCCATTTCTTTCTCTCCATCCTTCTCCATTTCTTTCTCTCCATCCTTCTCCATTTCTTTCTCTCCGTCCCTCCATTTCTTTTGTCTCCATCCTTCTATTTCTTTCTCTCCATCCTTCTATGTCTTTCTCTCCATCCTTCCTCATCCTTCTATTTCTTTCTCTCCATCCCTCCATTTCTTTCTCTCCATCCTTCTCCATTTCTTTCTCTCCATCCTTCTCCATTCCTCTATTTCTTTCTCTCCATCCTTCTCCATTTCTTTCTCTCCATCCTTCTCCATTTCTTTCTCTCCATCCTTCTCCATTTCTTTCTCTCCATCCTTCTCCATTTCTTTCTCTCCATCCTTCTCCATTTCTTTCTCTCCATCCTTCTCCATTTCTTTCTCTCCATCCTTCTCCATTTCTTTCTCTCCATCCTTCTCCATTTCTTTCTCTCCATCCTTCTCCATTTCTTTCTCTCCATCCTTCTCCATTTCTTTCTCTCCATCCTTCTCCATTGCTTTCTCTCCATCCTTCTCCATTGCTTTCTCTCCATCCTTCTCCATTTCTTTCTCTCCATCCTTCTCCATTTCTTTCTCTCCATCCTTCTCCATTTCTTTCTCTCCATCCTTCTCCATTTCTTTCTCTCCATCCTTCTCCATTTCCTTCTCTCCATCCTTCTCCATTTCTTTCTCTCCATCCTTCGCCATTTCTTTCTCTCCATCCTTCTCCATTTCTTTTTCTCCATCCTTCTCCATCCTTCTCTACCTATGGCTGTGCACGTGCACACACACACACACGAAGCCCCAAGCGGACGTTCTTCACGTTCCTCCGGTGATTGGAAACACACTCCAGTAAAACGTCCGTGGGACCTAATGTCCAGGTGAGGAGAGAAAGGCTGCCAACTCTTCCTGTCACACACACACACAGAATGCAGACACACACACACACACAATGCAGACATACACAATGCAGACACACACACACAATGCAGACACACACACACAATGCAGACACACACACTCAATATGCAGACACACACACAATATGCAGACACACACACACACACAATATGCAGACACACACACAATATGCAGACACACACACACAATATGCAGAGACACACACACACAATGCAGACACACACACACAATGCAGACACACACACACAATGCAGACACACACACACAATGCAGACACACACACACAATGCAGACACACACACACAATATGCAGACACACACACACAATATGCAGACACACACACACAATATGCAGACACACACACACACACACACACAATGCAGACACACGCAATGCAGACACACACACACACACACACACACACACGCAATATAGACAAACACACACTTCATCTCTCCCTCTTGCCCTCTCTCACACACCCGACCCTTTCTCTACCTGGCTGGTGTCACATGTATCCGTTAGCTGGAAGGTGACTTGGCTGGAGGGGTGTGTGTGTTGCCCACTACAATGAATATACAAAGACTGCTTCTGTGGCTGGGGTGGACCAGGTGAGAAGATATCATCTAACACACACACACACTAGCTCACCTGCAGAGGAAATTACCTGCAGCACATCTCCACACCTGGACACTGGGGCTGACCGACCAGGGGAGGTAGGGAGAGAGAGAGAGAGGGAAGGAGAAGGGGAGAGAGGGAGGGAGGGAGAGAGGGAGGGAAGGAGAAGGGAGGAGAGGAAGGGAGAAAGAGAGAGAGAGAGAGAGAGAGAGAGAGAGAGAGAGAGAGAGAGAGAGAGAGAGAGAGAGAGAGAGAAGGAGAGAGGCAGGGAGAGAGGGAGGGAAGGAGAAGAAGGGAGGAGAGGAAGGGAGAAAGAGAGAGAGGGAGGGAAGGAGATGGAGGGAGAGAGAGAGAAGGAGAGAGAGAGAAGGAGGGAGGGAGGGAGTGAGGGAGGGAAGGAGAAGAAGGGAGGAGAGGAAGGGAGAAAGAGAGAGAGGGAGGGAAGGAGAAGGAGGGAGGGAAGGAAAGGAGGGAGGGGAGGCAGGGAGGGAGGAGGAGGGAGGGAGGCAGGCAGGGAGGGAGGGAGGGAGGGAGGGAGGGAGGGAGGGAGGGAGGGAGGGAGGGAGGGAGGGAGGGAGGGAGGGAGGGAGGGAGGGAGGGAGGGAGGGAGGGAGGGAGGGAGGGAGGGAGGGAGGAGAAGAAGGAGGAGAGGAAGGGTGAAAGAGAGAGAGGGAGGGAGGAAGGGAGAAAGAGAGAGAAGGAGGGAGGGAGGGAGGGAGGGAGGGAGGGAGGGAGGGAGGGAGGGAGGGAGGGAGGGAGGGAGGGAGGGAGGGAGGGAGGGGAAGGAAGGAAGGAAGAAGGAGAAGAAGGGATGAGAGGAAGGAGAAAGAGAGAGAGGGAGGGAAGGAGAAGGAGGGAGGGAGGGAAGGAGGGAGAGAGAGAGAGGAGGGAGGGAGGGGGGAGGGAGAAGAAGGGAGGAGAGGGAGGAAGGGAGGGATGTTTTAGGGAAGAAAGATGAGGGGGGTTAAGGCAGTCGTTACCTGACCATTCTATGACACTGTGACTTCCCCTATGCCATCGGAAACCATGGTAACGTCCTTTCAACCTCCCAGCCCGGCCAATCCATCAACAGCTCATAATATCGACTCCACAACTCAACCCGCACAAGGACAAAACCATCAGGAGACTAAAATAACTATAAAACAACCATTGTGCCACCTGGGCTTTGTGAATAGACTACAAATAGCTAAAGTTTCCCCTCCAATTACTTAGGTGGGGCGATATTGCCCCACATTCTAACTTCAACTGGGCTGAATAGAACATGTGGAATTTTGCCATATGGACTAAGAAAGAGAGACAGCGAGACAGGGAGGAACTAGAAAAAGAATGATAGTGATAGAAAGCATTTCCGACAAGCATCCCCACATTGGGAGACTGAAATTAGTTCACCCCTCTGTTTCTATCATCTCTCACTTTCTCCCTCCCGCTCTCCCTCCTGACTGCGTTCTCATTTTCCATCTCCTATTCATTTTTAACCACTTGTCAGCGATGCGACCCCCACACAGCTTTACAGATGGAGTGTGTTGGAGGGCGGCGGTGTGCATTAGCGTTACTCTGCTCTGCCTCCGCTAGCTAGCTGGGTGTAAAAAATACCATTACAGCTGCCGGCTGTGGGGTCGTCCAGATCGATCCATTATGGAGCTGAGCGGGCCGGCTGGGACCTACTTTAACACCCCGCCCAGTTGGATTATCCCAAACTGCACTGGAGACACTGCCAAAGTGAGTTAGTGTCATGGAGACGAGGGAGAGATGGGAGGGAGATGAGGGAGGGAAGGGGTAGGCTCGTAGAGAGTGGGAGGCATATGCTGGGGAGAGAGAGGGAGGGACCAAGTGATAGGAGTGGAGGGACTAATTGATAGGAGTGGAGGGACTAATTGATAGGAGTGGAGGGCCTAATTGATAGGAGTGGAGGGCCTAATTGATAGGAGTGGAGGGCCTAATTGATAGGAGTGGAGGGACTAATTGATAGGAGTGGAGGGACTAATTGATAGGAATAGAGGGACTAATTGATAGGAGTAGAGGGGCGAAGTGATAGGAGTGGAGGGACGAAGCGATAGGAGTGGAGGGACGAAGCGATAGGAGTAGAGGGACGAAGCGATAGGAGTAGAGGGACGAAGCGATAGGAGTAGAGGGACGAAGCGATAGGAGTAGAGGGACGAAGCGATAGGAGTAGAGGGACGAAGCGATAGGAGTAGAGGGACGAAGCGATAGGAGTGGAGGGACGAAGCGATAGGAGTGGAGGGACGAAGCGATAGGAGTGGAGGGACTAATTGATAGGAGTGGAGGGCCTAATTGATAGGAGTGGAGGGCCTAATTGATAGGAGTGGAGGGCCTAATTGATAGGAGTGGAGGGCCTAATTGATAGGAGTGGAGGGCCTAATTGATAGGAGTGGAGGGACGAAGTGATATGAGTGGAGGGACGAAGCGATAGGAGTGGAGGGACGAAGTGATAGGAGTGGAGGGACGAAGTGATAGGAGTGGAGGGACGAAGTGATAGGAGTGGAGGGACGAAGTGATATATGAGTAGAGGGACGAAGTGATAGGAGTGGAGGGATGAAGTGATAGGAGTAGAGGGACGAAGTGATAGGAGTAGAGGGACGAAGTGATAGGAGTGGAGGGACGAAGTGATAGGAGTGGAGGGACGAAGTGATATATGAGTAGAGGGACGAAGTGATAGGAGTGGAGGGATGAAGTGATAGGAGTAGAGGGACGAAGTGATAGGAGTAGAGGGACGAAGCGATAGGAGTGGAGGGACGAAGTGATAGGAGTGGAGGGACGAAGTGATAGGAGTGGAGGGACGAAGTGATAGGAGTGGAGGGACGAAGTGATAGGAGTGGAGGGACGAAGTGATATATGAGTAGAGGGACGAAGTGATAGGAGTGGAGGGATGAAGTGATAGGAGTAGAGGGACGAAGTGATAGGAGTAGAGGGACGAAGTGATAGGAGTGGAGGGACGAAGTGATAGGAGTGGAGGGACGAAGTGATAGGAGTGGAGGGACGAAGTGATATATGAGTAGAGGGACGAAGTGATAGGAGTGGAGGGATGAAGTGATAGGAGTAGAGGGACGAAGTGATAGGAGTAGAGGGACGAAGTGATAGGAGTAGAGGGACGAAGTGATAGGAGTGGAGGGACAAAGTCATAGGAGTGGAGGGACGAAGTGATAGGAGTGGAGGGACAAAGTGATAGGAGTGGAGGGACAAAGTGATAGGAGTGGAGGGACAAAGTGATAGGAGAAAGAGAGTTGTCACCAACTTTGCATGGTGTCTACTCTGGGGTCGTCTCGGAGTGGACTTGTCAGTGTTAACGATGATGACAAGGACTTCCCCCCTGAAGAGACGTAAGGAATATCTATCTAGAGGCTATCTATACCCTCAGAAAGACATCCATCCATGCATGTGTGCCCACAACGGCCCAGTGCCTTGCATGGAGGGTAAAGGGGCACTCTGCAGCTCTATAGGTCATGTGTATTTAGGGATGACATTGTCTCCAAACTGACATGTCGTCCCTAAAGTGACACTACACACACTGCCAATGGCATCCGCTGCCCCCTGGCATTACACACACAGAACACCTATAGCATCCACTGCCCCCTGGCATTACACACACAGAACACCTATAGTATCTACTGCCCCCTGGCATTACACACACAGAACACCTATAGCATCCACTGCCCCCTGGCATTACACACACAGAACACCTATAGTATCTACTGCCCCCTGGCATTACACACACAGAACACCTATAGTATCTACTGCCCCCTGGCATTACACACACAGAACACCTATAGCATCCACTGCCCCCTGGCATTACACACAGAACACCTATAGTATCTACTGCCCCCTGGCATTACACACACAGAACACCTATAGTATCTACTGCCCCCTGGCATTACACACACAGAACACCTATAGCATCCACTGCCCCCTGGCATTACACACACAGAACACCTATAGCATCCACTGCCCCCTGGCATTACACACACAGAACACCTATAGTATCTACTGCCCCCTGGCATTACACACACAGAACACCTATAGCATCCACTGCCCCCTGGCATTACACACACAGAACACCTATAGCATCCACTGCCCCTGGCATTACACAAACAGAACACCTATAGCATACTGCCCCTGGCATTACACAGAACACCTATAGCATCCACTGCCCCCTGGCATTACACAAACAGAACACCTATAGTATCTACTGCCCCCTGGCATTACACACACAGAACACCTATAGCATCCACTGCCCCCTGGCATTGCCCACTTCACTAAAGTTATTAATGAATATAATTGAGCTTAAGGGCAATGAACCACAGGATTTGGGCTTCTATCTGAATCCACGTTGACTCTTGTCTGTTTGTGATCCATGTTAGCATGTTGCGGATTTGGGCAGACCAGTAGTACAATTGAAGGGAGGGAAGGGCAATACCACCCTTAGATTCATGTTTTGATAAAGTGGAAAACTTGATCCTAGGTTTTTTATTGCCCCATATAAATTTGGTGATGCTTTGGTTAGTTGTTTTGAAGAAGGAAACTGGGAGATAGCATGGGAGCATCTGAAATAAGTAGTTCAGTCTAGGGAGGACGTTCATACGGATTACATTCATTCTTCCTACTAAGCTAATTGGGAGGGAGATCCAGGTTTGGAGATCGTTCTTGATTCGATCCAGGAGTGGAAGATAATTTTCCTTAAAAAGGCTATTCAGATCTGGTGTTATGAAGATCCCGAGGTATTGAAACCCCTGTGTTTTCCATTGTAAAGGACATAGTGTCTTCATAGAGCTGGTGAGTGTTGAGAGGGCAGACAGTGGATTTGTTAAAATTGATCTTATAACCTGAGAACTTGCCATACTGAGCAATTGTGTCTAAAATGAGAGGGAGGGATTTCTCAGGGTTGGATATGTAGAGCAAGACATCATCCGCGTAAAGCGAAATCTTGTGCTGCAGGCCGCCTGCAGAAACACCCATAATACTTGGATTGCTCCTTATCAGCTCTGCCAGAGGCTCCGCCCCCAACAAGTAGAGCAGCGGGGACAGCGAGCACCCTTGTCTTGTGCCCCGTTCCAGAGGGAATCTGTCAGAGTTCAGTCCATTAGTAGTCACCATGGCATTTGGATGAGAGTATAGTGATTTGATCCATTTAATAAAATTTGGGCCCATATCGAACTTTTCTAAGACTGAAAACAGAAAGCTCCACTCCATCCTGTCAAACGCCTTCTCAGCATCCAGTGAAGCCAGCAGGACAGGGGTCTTTTGTGCGTTTACTTGATCAATAATATCAAAAAGACGGCGAATGTTATCAGAAGAGTATCTGTCTCTAATAAATCCAGTTTGGTCCGCTTTTATTAGTTTGGGAAGAAGAGTGTTTAGTCTTTTGGCGAGCAATTTGGTAATTATTTTATAGTCGAAATCCAACAAGCTTATGGGCCGGAAGGACGAGCAGGATAGGGGGTCCTTGTCCTTTTTTAGCAACACTGTAATGCGAGCTGTGTGCATTGAGTCTGGGAGAACTCAGTTTTTGCAAAAATCCTCCAGCATTGGCATGAAGATAGGGCTGAGCTGGGGCCAAAGAGCTTTGTAGAACTCTCTGGGGAATCCATCTGGGCCTGGGGACTTATTAGGTGGCATGGAGGTAATTGCCTCCAGGATCTCCTCAGGAGTGAAGGGGGAGTTGAGATCTTCCTGGTCGGTCTCTGATAGTTTAGGTAGCGAGATTCCCTCTAGGAAAGAGTGGAGTTCTGCCTCTGTGTTTTCTCTCAGAGGTATATAGTTTGCAGTAAAAATCATGAAAAGTTCAATTGATCTTTTTTGGGTCATATGTGACCTCGTCCTCTGCTGTTCGGATAGCCATGATTGTACGCTCTGACTGCTCCTTTTTAAATTGGTAAGCAAGCAATCTACTGGGCCTATTGCTATACTCATGGTATTTCTGTTTAGTAAAGACAACTTATTTTTTTATCTCCCGAGTGTAGTCCAAATTCAGTTTGGCTTTGGCTGCTTTAAGATGACTCCAGGAGGTGCTGTCTAGGGATTGTTTATGTATTTTTTCACAGCATTCCAGCTCCCTCTCAAGATCTAGCCTGTGTGCTTCCATTGCTTTTTTCTTAGAGGAAGCATATGCAATTAGATGACCTCTTAGTGTGGCTTTAGCAGCGTCCCACATTGTGGCCGGAGAAACAGGAGAATCTTTAATGTCTTGTGTGTAGTTGTCTATCCATGTAGTTACCAATGTATGGAACTCGTCATTTGATAGCATGGAGGTGTTGAATTTCCAGCTCTTTGACCTCGGGACGTTTTTACAGAGGTCAAAGCGGAGGTGGACAAAGGCGTGATCTGAAAGTGCTATGGGTCCGATTGTACAAGTGGCTGAATTTATGAAACTCTACGGGAGTAGGTGTTATGGACATTAGAGTAGTATGTATAGTCCATAGATGAGCTATTATTCTCTCTCCAGATATCTATCAGTCCCATCTCTTTAGTAAGAGAGTTCAACATCTTTGCAGATCTAGGATTTGTGGTGGGGACTTGAGATGATTTGTCTAGGGTTGGGTTAAGGGTACAATTAAAATCTCCGGCCACCACGCCAAAGGAGACACAATGCTCATTGAACAGGGTTATAATTTTTGACATGAAGGCAGGAGTATCTGTGTTAGGGGCGTATATGTTTAAGATAGTAATTGGTTGACCATATAGTGACCCAGTTATCAAAATAAATCTCCCCTCCGGATCAGATATGTTTTTGTCAATTATGAATGGAACATTTTTATGGATAAGTATGGCTGTGCCTCTACTGTTTGATTTGAAAGATGAGAAATACACCTGTCCCACCCAAGCTCTGCGGAGTTTGGCATGTTCAGCATCACAGAGGTGTGTCTCTTGTAATAGCGCAATGTCTGCTTTTTCCTTTTTTAGAGCACATAGTATCTTTTTCCGTTTTATTGCATGCCCTAGACCATGGCAGTTCCATGTCAATAGATTTAAGGTACTAGTCATCGTCATTGAGCAGTAATCGAACTTTTAGTGCAAGTCATCGCTGGGTAAAAGTGGATAGTAATTACAGCTGCGTTCACATAAAAGGAAAATAAATGGTGTACATAAAATAATAATCTCTGAACACCCCAGCCGAGTTCCCAAACAACTCGACACATCCCGTTGGATCTATTACCCCCGCTCAGTCTCAATTCTGTGTTCCGAATAAAACAAAAACCGGGAACAGTTAGCAACGCACAACGTCTCCCTCTCCCCACCAAAGAAATGCCTCATCCTCTCCACCCCGCATTGAGTAAATAACACAGTTGCCCTCGTCCAGACCTCAGTAAAAGAGGGGAAAAAAATAAAATCAATAGCCCAGCCTACATATACCTCCCCCAAGGGACATAGGGAACCCCAGGTAATAATAGCAACAACAAAAAAACAGGGAAATAAAAGTAGGCTGAAACATTAGTAGGCCTAGGTTAGGCTATACAGCCCATCCCTCTCAGTTAAAGGAAAATAAATATAAATTGGACGGCTGTAATGACATTTAGGGGGTGGGTCTCTGGATATCGGCTATATGTCGTCTTACCTCCTTTAGTAATGGCATTAATCGCATTTAGTCATTGGTCTGTTTCTCATTGGCCAGGATTGTCTTTCAAAAAACGTTTTGCCTCTTCGGGAGTTTTGAAGTGTCGCAAGGCTCTTTGGTGAAGAATCCTGAGCTCGTTTGGGTATTTGAATCCCCTGAAGATGCCTCGGTCAATGGAGTATTTCTTCACTTCGTCAAATTCTCGGCGCTTCCGGCGTATTCCAGCTGACAGGTCCTGGTGTAAAGTGAGTTTGGCGGTTCCCACTGTGATGGTGTTGTTTTTCGCCGCCTGTAGGACTCGTTCCTTGTCGGTGAATCTCAGGAAACGTATGGTGATTGGGCGCGGTGGTTGTCTGGCTGCTGGTGGGAGCCTCAGTGCTCGGTGAGCTCTCTCGAGTTCTATGGGCCTGTCGGTGGGCAGGTGGAGCCACTCGGGAAGTTTGTCTTGCAGGTAGCGGATCAGTGGCATGTTTCCCTCTTCTTTTTCGCCCAGATTGAATAGAACACAATTATTCCTTCGCCCCCTGTTTTCCAGGTCCTCTGTTTTCTCTTCCAGATGCTCGATTTTCTTTTTAGCATATGCTATTGTTTCCATGGCATCTGTCAATAAGTTTTCCATGGATAGGATTCGCCCCTCTGCCTCGTCCAGGCGCCCCGCGTTTATGGTTATCTTGTTGTTGATGTCAGGCAAAGCGTCTTCCAGGATTGTCACCTTGCCCCCTATCGCACTGAGCTGAGAGTTAATGGCATCTAATTTGGTGTTTAGTTCTGTACGTTGGGATCTCAACTCAGAAAGGATGTCTTCGACAGAGTGCAAGTTTGGCATTCGTCGTGCCTCGTGGGGGAGCGGGTTCTCTTGCTCCTGGCTAATGGCGCTAGTTTTTTCTGAAGCTAGCTTCTTCTTGGAGGCTTTTTCCGTCGCTAATACTCGAGTCCGGGTAAAAATGTCACCTGTAGTGTCGCCTTTTGTAGCCGCCATGACTTTTTCTTACTAAAGCTAAATGAGTGTGAACTTGGAGTGGAGGTAAGATTAGGAATTGGAAACTACTTGTGCGGAGCTCTTAGTTCATGCGGCCATCTCGTTCAAGGGTCACGTGATCCCCCTCTCCTCCTCCTCTAACCCTCCCTCCTCTCCTCCTCTAACCCTCCCTCCCTCTCCTCCTCTTCTAACCCTCCCTCCCTCTCCTCCTCTTCTAACCCTCCCTCCCTCTCCTCCTCTAACCCTCCCTCCTCTCCTCCTCTAACCCTCCCTCCCTCTCCTCCTCTAACCCTCCCTCCCTCTCCTCCTCTTCTAACCCTCCCTCCATCTCCTCCTCTTCTAACCCTCCCTCCCTCTCCTCCTCATCTAACCCTACCTCCATCTCCTCCTCTTCTAACCCTCCCTCCATCTCCTCCTCTTCTAACCCTCCCTCCATCTCCTCCTCCTCTAACCCTCCCTCCCTCCCTCTCCTCCTCCTCCTCTAACCCTCCCTCCCTCCCTCCCTCTCCTCCTCTAACCCTCCCTCCTCTCCCCCTCCCTCCCTCCTCCTCCTCTAACCCTCCCTCCCTCCCCTTCTAACCCTCCCTCCCTCCCTCTCCTCCTCCTCCTCTAACCCTCCCTCCTCTCCTCCTCCTCTAACCCTCCCTCCCTCCCCTTCTAACCCCCTCCCTCCCCTTCTAACCCCCCTCCCTCTCTTCCTCCTCCTCTAACCCCCTCTCCTCCTTTAACCCTCCCTCCCTCTCCTGCTCTAACCCTCCCTCCCTCTCCTCCTTTAACCCTCCCTCCATCCCTCTCCTCCTCTAACCCCCTCTCCTCCTCTAACCCTCCCTCTCCTCCTCTAACCCCCCTCTCCTCCTCTAACCCCCCCCTCCCTAACCCCCTCCCTCCCCTTCTAACCCCCTCCCTCTCTTCCTCCTCCTCTAACCCTCCCTCCCTCTCCTCCTCTAACCCCCTCTCCTCCTTTAACCCTCCCTCCCTCTCCTGCTCTAACCCTCCCTCCCTCTCCTCCTTTAACCCTCCCTCCATCCCTCTCCTCCTCTAACCCCCTCTCCTCCTCTAACCCCCCTCTCCTCCTCTAACTCTCCCTCTCCTCCTCTAACTCTCCCTCTCCTCCTCTAACCCCCCTCTCCTCCTCTAACCCCCCTCTCCTCCTCTAACCCCCTCTCCTCCTCTAACCCTCCCTCTCCTCCTCTAACCCTCCCTCTCCTCCTCTAACCCCCCTCTCCTCCTCTAACCCTCCCTCTCCTCCTCTAACCCCCCCTCTCCTCCTCTAACCCTCCCTCTCCCTAACCCCCTCTCCTCCTCTAACCCCCCCTCTCCTCCTCTAAGTCAGACAAAGCGGTGTGGTGATAAGAATGCTATCTTTCACTGGCTGATTACAGGGGTGTGATGACAAAACAGATCTCTGTTAGAACTGGTGCCACCAACGTATTGTCCTGGCAACCCCCAGGCCACCGGAAGACGTGAAACCCTTAGAGAGTAGAGGGGACAGGTGACAAGGACCCCATTGATGGGAGGAGAGAAAGAAGAGTAGATGGGGAAAAATAAGGGTGTATGGGGGGGAAAGAGGAGGGAGTGAGGTCACGGGTAATGAAAGAAAGATACCCCCATTTCCTTAAAGGAAGAGATCATATGGCATAATGGTAGAGTTGTGAATGTGGCCACTATCTCTCCACACACAGGAGGCCTTTATGGCTGCTCAGGTAATTGTGGGGTATAGGGTTAAGGATCAGTTACTTTGTGTGTGTGCAGGTGCCCCTCTACCTTCCTGGGCAGTTGAAGGGACTCACCCATTCCCCTCCCGATTCATCCATCCCTCCACCTCTTGCTACAACAGCTGGGGAAAGCCCCTCCTGCCCTGGGGGCTGCATGACAAGGAGGGGCTGCACTGAGCAGGTGACAATCCGTCTCTCTCAATTCAATTCAAGGGGCTTTATTGGCATGGGAAACATCTCTCTCTGTCTCTGTCTCAGTGAGCAGCAGCATAAGCTGTGATAGTGTCAGGTATAGTGTCAGGTATAGTGTCAGGTATAGTGTCAGGTATAGTGTCAGGTATAGTGTCAGGTATAGTGTCAGGTATAGTGTCAGGTATAGTGTCAGGTATAGTGTCAGGTATAGTGTCAGGTAGTGTCAGGTATAGTGTGAGTGTCAGGTATAGTGTCAGGTATAGTGTCAGGTATAGTGTCAGGTATAGTGTCAGGTATAGTGTCAGGTATAGTGTCAGGTATAGTGTCAGGTATAGTGTCAGGTATAGTGACAGGTATAGTGTCAGGTATAGTGTCAGGTATAGTGTCAGGTATAGTGTCAGGTATAGTGTCAGGTATAGTGTCAGGTATAGTGTCAGGTATAGTGTCAGGTATAGTGTCAGGTATAGTGTCAGGTATAGTGTCAGGTATAGTGACAGGTATAGTGTCAGGTATAGTGTCAGGTATAGTGTCAGGTATAGTGTCAGGTATAGTGTCAGGTATAGTGTCAGGTAGTCTCTCAGATGTTCTTATCTCTCTAATGGCTGTCAGCTACAGATCCAACATTGATTAGACCATAAATACCAACTGTCTCTGTTTAATGGACTAAACACACTTTAACTGCCTAACGGCAGCAGTGTTCACTAAGTGTCTTTGGTGCCGTGACCTCTCCTTCTCCTCCTATCAAGAGGACACACGTGATAACTGTCTCATAACATGCCTGCATCGTCTCTCTGCCTGCGTGCTCTGTCGCCAGCAACAAAACAAGTTAGATCCCTGGCTTCCGATAAAAGTCACGCCAGCCCGGCACACACAAGCGCGGGGGGGGTAAAGGAAGTGTTTTCCTCCAGAACAAGGAGCAACGTGTTTTCTTAACTGAGTCATAACAAAACAACTACCTATCTAGACTGTAGGGACGCTGTGATCCCTGTCAGAGAGATATCAGCACAGAGAAGATGAACAGCCTTTCTTTCTGTCTTTGTTTGTGGCCTCAAGCATTGTTTCTTTGGTCCCGCCATACCACAGAATGATCCTGTGTAGTCTACCAGGACACTCACCTAGTCTACGTATGTGGAACATACAGACACACACAGACACACACACAGGCCCTCATAGTGACTCTTCGGGACCAGATAGACAGTATTGATAATGGCGGCTGCATGTCCCATTGATTTTGTTTAGGATGGAAAAGTGAGACATCGGCTGTAGAGCTTCCACTTCCCTGCCCATAAATATGTACGTGTGTGTGTGTGTGTGTGTGTGTGTGTGTGTGTGTGAGTGAGATCCAGTCCTAAGCCCCTGGGGAATGTCTTAGTGGAGTGTGTACTGTAGGATACAGCACATACAGAGATAACATCCCAGACACTGGGGAGACTGTCTATGAGTCCCAATGACTGGAAGAGTCTCTACAGTGGAACTAACTTACTGTATGACTGATGTTACTGCCACTAAGCACTTATACAAATCACAAGTTGCTGGGACCTTGGCTACATTAGCTGCAAAAAAACATGTACACACACAATCTGCACTAATCCATGGCAAAAAGAACACACACGTGTCCTTTTGAAGGTAAGAGAAAAGAGATGTGTGTGTGAGATAAGAGGCGCCACACCGGTGGCAGGCCAGAGAGCTGAAACTGATAACCATCACTACCCTCCCTTCATCTCTCCTCCTCCTACCGCCTCTCCTCCTCCTCCTTCAGACAACGAGAGAGAGAGAGAGAGAACGATAGAGAGAGAACGATAGAGAGAGAGAACGATAGAGAGAGAGAACGAGAGAGAGAGAACGATAGAGAGAGAACGATAGAGAGAGAGAACGATAGAGAGAGAGAGAACGATAGAGAGAGAACGATAGAGAGAACGACAGAGAGAGAACGATAGAGAGAGAGAACGACAGAGAGAGAGAACGATAGAGAGAGAGAACGATAGAGAGAGAGAACGATAGAGAGAGAACGATAGAGAGAGAACGATAGAGAGAGAACGATAGAGAGAGAACGATAGAGGGAGAACGATAGAGGGAGAACGATAGAGAGAGAACGATAGAGAGAGAGAGAACGATAGAGAGAGAACGACAGAGAGAGAACGATAGAGAGAGAGAACGACAGAGAGAGAGAACGATAGAGAGAGAGAACGATAGAGAGAGAGAACGACAGAGAGAGAGAACGATAGAGAGAGAACGATAGAGAACGACAAAGAGAGAACGATAGAGAGAGAGAGAACGATAGAGAGAGAGAACGATAGAGAGAGAGAACGATAGAGAGAGAACGATAGAGAGAGAACGATAGAGAGAGAACGATAGAGAGAGAGAACGATAGAGAGAGAACGATAGAGAGAGAGAACGATAGAGAGAGAGAACGATAGAGAGAGAGAACGATAGAGAGAGAGAACGATAGAGAGAGAACGACAGAGAGAGAACGACAGAGAGAGAGAACGACAGAGAGAGAGAACGATAGAGAGAGAGAGAACGATAGAGAGAGAGAGAACGATAGAGAGAGAGAGAACGATAGAGAGAGAGAGAACGATAGAGAGAGAGAGAGAACGATAGAGAGAGAGAGAGAACGATAGAGAGAGAGAGAGAACGATAGAGAGAGAGAGAGAACGATAGAGAGAGAACGATAGAGAGAGAACGATAGAGAGAGAACGATAGAGAGAGAACGATAGAGAGAGAGAACGATAGAGAGAGAGAACGACAGAGAGAGAACGATAGAGAGAGAGAACGACAGAGAGAGAGAGAACGACAGAGAGAGAGAACGACAGAGAGAGAGAACGACAGAGAGAGAGAGAACGACAGAGAGAGAGAGAACGATAGAGAGAGAGAACGATAGAGAGAGAGAGAACGATAGAGAGAGAGAGAACGATAGAGAGAGAGAGAACGATAGAGAGAGAGAACGATAGAGAGAGAGAACGATAGAGAGAGAGAACGAGAGAGAGAACGATAGAGAGAGAGAACGATAGAGAGAGAACGACAGAGAGAGAGAACGACAGAGAGAGAGAACGACAGAGAGAGAGAACGACAGAGAGAGAGAACGACAGAGAGAGAGAACGATAGAGAGAGAGAACGATAGAGAGAGAGAGAACGATAGAGAGAGAGAACGATAGAGAGAGAACGATAGAGAGAGAGAGAACGATAGAGAGAGAACGATAGAGAGAGAGAGAACGATAGAGAGAGAGAGAGAACGATAGAGAGAGAGAGGAGAGAGAGAGAGAGAGAGAGAGAACGATAGAGAGAGAGAGAGAGAGAACGATAGAGAGAGAGAGGAGAACGATAGAGAGAGAGAGAACGAGAAGAGAGAGAGAGAGAACGATAGAGAGAGAGAGAGAGAACGATAGAGAGAGAGAGAACGATAGAGAGAGAGAGAACGATAGAGAGAGAGAGAGAGAACGATAGAGAGAGAGAGAGAACGATAGAGAGAGAACGATAGAGAGAGAACGATAGAGAGAGAGAACGATAGAGAGAGAACGATAGAGAGAGAGAGAGAACGATAGAGAGAGAGAACGATAGAGAGAGAACGATAGAGAGAACGATAGAGAGAGAGAGATTCTTCCTAGTTCAGACCAGGTAAGAATGTACTTTGTTGATGATGTAGGTATTTGGTGAAAGGGAGTGGGATACCTCGTTAAAACAGGGCCTTGTGCTTCAAGTGAAGATACAGTGGTGATAAAACAAACAAGGTTACTGTACCTTCTACATCCAAGGCCTTTACTATTAATCACCTCAATCACCGGATCATAAGACCGTACTGAACACACGGCAGAAATACCACAACATCATACCAGTCACATTGATCCCAACGGTGGCTTCACGATGACATAAAAACACAAGCACTAAATCCAATTGGGATTCTCACAAGATCAGTATAACAGCAATAACCCCGAGAGAACAACACTGTACGTGCCGGCTTTCATCTCAACATGATTGGATTAAACCCTAACAGCCTAACAGGATGAAGAAAAGGCCAAATGTAAAAAGACACTATCTTTAAAGCAGATCAATCTAATCTAATTCACAGATGAGACCAGAAAGGTCTACATTAGGTCCACTCATCCAATCACAATGCAGGGTTATGATTATGGTTATCACTAGGGTGATTTCTGGCTTGGATACTGTGAAAAATCCGACTAGATTATCATGTTGGTCATTATGTGGCTGGTTTTAAAGGGTTAATGTGATTGTGTGTCTGAACAGGAAAACAAAGGCTTGAGTGTAGGCTAGGCCCACAGCCAAAATGTTATGATCATTATGAAGAAGACACAGTTCACACAGGTCATGGGTTTTGCATTCATGTATGTGTGTGTGTGTGTGTGTGTGTGTGTGTGTGTGTGTGTGTGTGTGTACACAGACAATCTGTATTGAACCAGGTACAGACATCTGTACACAGTCCCATACCACAAATATACATACAGACAGGACAGACGGTAGAGTATATAGTAGCATGGTTCCTACCTGATCCTGTATCAATGACCGTCCCCTGTCCCCTCCGTTCAGCCACCAGCCGAGAGGAACCAGGCATGCTGACCGGCTCAGAACGCACCGGCTGGATCCTACACACACAGACATGTAAATGTTACTATGTGTGTGTTTATTTAACTGCTGTTATGCTGTGTTTATTTGCAGATTTCATGTTATTTATACAGTATATATAATTAGTATCATTGAGACCTGTTAAAAATAGCATACGTTACAGACAACTACTGCAGCATGATTGTCCACCTACCTGAGACTGTGTAGGTCCAGGTCATCAGTGTGAAAGTCCAACAGAGGCTGTTGAATGTCGCTGGGGCCCTGGGACTGCAGCACGGAGGAGGAGGAGGAGATGACCGTAGTCTGACCAGATGGGTGGATGGTCTTAAACTGGAACTGAGGACCCATCCACAGCCGACGGTGAGGCCCTGTGTGGGTGACTATCTCCACCTGGTAGGGGCCAGACAACAACGTTAGCAATAGCATGCTAGAAACATAAAACCACTGGATTGGATAGTGCAGTTATCTTTGTTTTATTTCATTTAGGTAGAACTAAATACTGGTCCTGTGTTTGTGTACAAACTGCTGAAAACCATTCTCCCATTTGGGACTAATAAAATAACTACTACAGCGTCACTGTCCACATCCGTTCAGGATGTAAACCTGTCAGACTAAAGCCTGTTGTCCACAGAGACAAGCCGATGTAGTCCCAGTGAGATGGCGGGCGGGGCGGCGTGAGTTAGGGGAAGAGGAAATGAGGGAGACAGATTTCCATGGCAATGGGATTAGAGGACGAGCGTCAGAGCCACATTAGCGTCACTGTTTCAGAGAAATGCCACCGTGGCCGTTATGGCTCAGGAACAGCTCTCTGCAGCGTCTGCCCCCTGAGTGATGGCATGGTGGGCATTAAGATGACAGCGTGGCAGACTCCAGAAAGGTCTGTCAGTAATGTTACAATAGATGGATGGGGAGATGAGGAGAGGACAGAACAATTCTAACTAGCTTTTACCTCTCTTTACACCCAATCCCTCTCTGCCCTTTCTATCTCTGCCCTTTCCCTCAATCCCTCTCTGCCCTCTCCCTCAATCTCTCTGCCCTCTCCCTCAATCCCTCTCTGCCCTCTCCCTCAATCCCTCTCTGCCCTCTCCCTCAATCCCTCTCTGCCCTCTCCCTCAATCCCTCTCTGCCCTCTCCCTCAATCCCTCTGCTCTCTCCCTCAATCCCTCTCTACCCTCTCCCTCAATCCCTCTCTACCCTCTCCCTCCTCCCCTCTCTGCCCTCTCCCTCAATCCCTCTGCCTCTCCCTCAATCTCTCTGCCCTCTCCCTCAATCCCTCTCTGCCCTCTCCCTCAATCCCTCTCTGCCCTCTCCCTCAATCCCTCTCTGCCCTCTCCCTCAATCCCTCTCTGCCCTCTCCCTCAATCCCTCTCCCTCTCCCTCAATCTCTCTCTGCCCTCAAAATCTCTCTCTGCCTCAATCCCTGGCTCTCATTCTCTCTCCAACTCTCTTTCTCACTAAGAGCTCCTCTCAATCCTTCGGTCTTGTTTATTTAACACAGGCTCCCCTCCTTCCACACTTATGTCTATTTGGCTGTGGAAGAGCCAAGACAGGGGTGACAGCATAGGGTCTCATAATACGTCCATGGGGTGTGAGTGATAAGTGGTTTGGCACAGCTGTGTAAATTAGGCCACACACAGACACACAGACAGACAGACAGACAGACAGAGGATTTCAATGTGTGTACATTAGTGTCACCCAGCCCCAGAGATCAACAGATGCCATGGCTCTCTTCAGTGTCAGGGCGCAGGGCCAGATGTTGGTCTCTCACCTCCGCCCTCCTGTCTGTCGCGCCCTGTCCTGACATACTGTGCCTGACAATACGAGTTATCACAGAGTTGTGTAGAGCTCACAGAACCACCAAAAGACTGTTGATAGAACAGCTTAGGGACGTCTGATATGAAGTCACTGTATAGCACAGGAAGTGGAGGAGGGAGAGAATTATAGTCCAGTCTCCAGAGGCCTGGTCGCTACTGCAATAACCCAATAGAATGTGTCATGACCGTCAGAGCCTGACCTGATGGCTTGATGGAGGGGTATTGAAACCAGGATAAGGGGGAATCTGTGGTGCTGCTTCTGGCATTGTTGTCATCTGACAGACCTGAGAGCCACTTACACTATTACGCACCAAATCTGTGTCCCAAATGGCCCCCTATTCAATATATAATGCATTACTTTTGACCAGACTTATGGGCCCTGGTCAAAAGTAGTGCACTATAAAGGGAAAAGGGGGACATTTGGGACACAAGCAATGTCTCCTGAGTCGCGCTACATACAGCGCCCAGACGGATGGCACACACCAAAGGTCACGATGTGGCGCTTCAATAGAAAAAAGCAGATCCATCTGATTCTGAACACTGCTGATAATCTAATGAAGGAATATCATTTAATGACATCCACAAGACAGCGGTGCTCTAACTCAATCTATCCATTATCATCATACTATACATGTTTCACTATTTATCCTCCAGACTATTGTACAGAACAGAATTGACAGCATGACCTTGGAAGGCTCGTTTCTACAATGGATCAAGACCAGTGTTCTGTCTTCCAGTGCCATTTCACATTTGAATTTGAAAGGTGACAAGGTAAGTGTGTTGGGATAAACTGGAGGATAAGTGAGATGCCATGTTGAGGAGCCTCATCCAATGATTTACAGGAGCTATTCAGTGTCAGAATTATAGTAATTTAAAATTCACTGTGCTGTTTCCTGAGGATAGCACTGCTACAACCTCCAAGTCCTGTGGTATCTTTCTTGAGTGCAATAAGTCAGAACCTCGGCTTAACTAGTTTGTCTGACAGACACCACCCCCCCATAGTACTGTGTCCCCATCACTGCTTGGGAGTTTGAAGCACAACCTTATCAAAACAGCACAACTCCCCCTAGTGGCCTGGCTGCCAATCTCCATTAAAAAGACTCGGCTAATAATGGCTAATAAGAGCGTCTGCTAAATGACTTAAATGTAAATGTAAATAGCATGGCGCAAGCATAAATACGGCCAAGCTTCAGTATTTTTGGTGCAGGAGATGGTAGAAAGACGGTAGTTGGTTTAGCTCCCGGCAAAACTATCATAGTGGCTACGAACCACAGAATAACTTGGAAACATTTACCCCAATCCATTATATATGGCCAGAAATGATTACTGGAGGAGATGTGATGGTTCCTTGCAGAGATCAGGCTTCAGGCATGAGGGAGTGAAGGGTTAACCAAGCTGAAGATAGTGGGGTCATACAGTTGAAATTGGAAGTTTACATACACTTAGGTTGGAGTCATTAAAACTAGTTTTTCAACCACTCGGCAAATGTCTTGTTAACAAACTATAGTTTTGGCAAGTCGGTTAGGACATCTACTCTGTGCATGACACAAGTCATTTTTCCAACAACAGACATATTATTTCACTTATAATTCACCGTATCACAATTCCAGTGGGTCAGAAGTTTACTTGCACTAAGTTGACTGTGCCTCAAAACAGCTTGGAAAACTCCAGAAAATAATGTAATGGGTTTAGAAGCTTCTGATAGGCTAACTGACATTATTTGAGTCAATTGGAGGTGTACCTGTGGATGTATTTCAAGGCCTACCTTCAAACTCAGTGCCTCTTTGCTTGACATCATGGGAAAATCAAAAGAAATCAGCCAAGACCTCAGAAAATAAATTGTAGACTTCCACAAGTCTGGTTAATCCTTGGGAGCAATTTCCAAATGCCTGAAGGTACCACGTTCATCTGTACAAACAATAGTATGCAAGTATAAACACCATGGGACCACGCAGCCGTTATACCACTCAGGAAGGAGACGGGTTCTGTCTCCTAGAGATGAACGTACTTTGGTACGAAAAGTGCAAATCAATCCCAGAACAGCAAAGGACCATGTGAAGATGCTGGAGGAAACAGGTACAGAAGTATCTATATCCACAGTAAAAACGAGTCCTATATCGACATAACCTGAAAGGCCGCTCAGCAAGGAAGAAGCCACTGCTCCAAAACCGCCATAAAAAAGCCAGACTATGGTTTGCAACTGCACATGGGGACAACGATGGTACTTTTTGGAGAAATGTCCTCTGGTCTGATGAAACAAAAATAGAACTGTTTGGCCATAATGACCATCGTTATGTTTGGAGGAAAAGGGGGAGGCTTGCAAGACGAAGAACACCATTCCAACCGTGAAGCACGGGGGTAGGTACAGCATCATGTTGTGGGGGTACTTTGCTGCAGGATGGACTGGCGCACTTCACAAAACAGATGGCACCATAAGGAAGGAAAATTATGTGTATATATTGAAGCAACATCTCAAAACATCAGTCAAGAAGTTAAAGCTTCCAAATGGACAATGTCCCCAAGCATACTTCCAAAGTTGTGGCAAAATGGCTTAAGGAAACGTTTGACCCAAGTTAAACAATTTCAAGGCAATGCTAACAAATACTAATTGAGTGTATGTAAACTTCTGACCCACTGGGAAATTGATGAAATAAATGAAAGCTGAAATAAATCACTCTACTATTACTCTGACATTTCACATTCTTAAAATAAAGTAGTGATCCTAACTGACCTAAGACAGGAAATTCTTACCAGGATTAAATTTCAAGAATTGTGAAAAACTGAGTTTAAATGTACAGTGGGGAGAACAAGTATTTGATACACTGCCGATTTTGCAGGTTTTCCTACTTACAATGCATGTAGAGGTCTGTATTTTTTTTATCATAGGTACACTTCAACTGTGTGAGACGGAATCTAAAACAAAAATCCAGAAAATCACATTGTATGATTTTTAAGTAATTAATTTGCATTGAGCTCTGGAGCAGGTTTTCATCAAGGATCTCTCTGTACTTTGCACTGTTTATCTTTCCCTCGATCCTGACTGGTCTCCCAGTCCCTGCTGCTGAAAAACATCCCCACAGCATGATGCTGCCACCACCATGCTTCACTGTAGGGATGGGGCCAGGTTTCCTCCAGACTTGATTTCGTCAGACCAAAGAATATTGTTTCTCATGGTCAGAGTCCTTTAGGTGCCTTTTGGCAAACTCCAAGTGGGCTGTCATTTGCCTTTTACTGAGGAGTGGCTTCCATCTGGCCACTCTACCATAAAGGCCTGGTTGGTGCTGCAGAGATGGTTGTCCTTCTGGAAGGTTCACCCATCTTCACAAAGGAACACTGGAGCTGTGCCAGAGTGACCATTGGACTCTTGGTCACCTCCCTGACGAGCCCTTTTTGGAACCACCAAGGACGAGTCTTGTTGGTTCCAAACTTAATCCATTTAAGAATGATGGAGGCCACCGTGTTCTTGGGGACCTTCAATGCGGCAGACATTTTTGTGGGACCTTATATAGACAGGTGTGTGCCTTTCCAAATCATGTCCAATGAATTGAATTTAACACAGGTGGACTCCAATCAAGTTGTAGAAACATCTCAAGGATGATCAATGGTAACAGGATGCACCTAAGCTCAATTTCAAGTCTGTGTGTAGATTGCTGAGGAATAGTTTTTCTTTAATCTATTTTAGAATAAGGCTGTAACATAACAAAATGTGGAAAAAGTCCAGGGGTCTGAATACTTTCCGAAGGCACTGTATATCCCTCCAAACCACATCTCACGGCAGTACTCAGTGCCAAAATGACCACTATTTGGTATTAGATTAAAAATGTCATCTTATTTCATGCTGTAATAGTGGCATCATGCACCGCTGGACAAAGACAAGGAATCTAAGAGTCAAGAGCCACTTAGTCCAAAAACCACCTATTAGCTCCTGGGTCATTCCACCAATTAGGTGCCTTTTGAGTAAGTTAACTTGGTGGAAAAAAACAAACACATTCTGTCATAAAGAACACAAAAAACTTTCTCCCATCTCAAAAATTACTAGAGTAAGTGCCTATTAAGCGCCAAATAAAGTAACAGGGTTGACCGTAACGGGGTTGACGATTTCATCTTAAATCAGCCATGAATCCTCTCGTGACAGGGGGAAAGGAAGCTTGGAGGGCAGGGAGTGGCGATTGAATGCAGGCTTCACAAAAAAGGTTTTGTCTATCTATGGGTGACAGGGTTGACATGTTATACTTGACACACTCAGTTTTCCACCAAAAAACAACAGAAAATGGCCAAAGAGTAGAACCAGCTGCTTTTACACTAGGATATAACTATTAGATGTTTGTGATTTCTTTTGAAAAAAATATCTATAAAGGAATAGTTTCACCATATTAAAACGAGAGTTCAGTTCCTGTAACAGGATTGACCTTAAAATGATGTACAGGGTTTGGTTTTTATACCTTAAAATGAATCACTAATAACATTAAATAAGAAATGATTTTGTCAAAGCAACAACTAGGGTTTTACAATGACAGTAAAACATTTGAGACATGTTGGGGTTAAGTAGGTTAAATGTTCCCAGAAGTCACAGAGAATGCAGAGGGACATGTCAAAATGCACAATTTGGGAACTTTATCAAGTCTTTATTCATTTAAAAAAATCAGGTTTGTAGAATTTTCTTAGTGCTGTACAATATACACTGCTCAAAAAAATAAACAACACAATGTAACTCCAAGTCAATCACACTTCTGTGAAATCAAACTGTCCACTTAGGAAGCAACACTGATTGAAAATACATTTCACATGCTGTTGTGCAAATGGAATAGACAACAAGTGGAAATTATAGGCAATTAGCAAGACACCCCCAATAAAGGAGTGGTTCTGCAGGTGGTGACAACAGACCACTTCTCAGTTCCTATGCTTCCTGGCTGATGTTTTGGTCACTTTTGAATGCTGGCGGTGCTTTCACGCTAGTGGTAGCATGAGACGGCGTCTACAACCCACAGAAGTGGCTCAGGTAGTGCAGCTCTTCCAGGATGGCACATCAATGCGAGCTGTGGCAAGAAGGTTTGCTGTGTCTGTCAGCGTAGTATCCAGAGCATGGAGGCGCTACCAGGAGACAGGCCAGTACATCAGGAGACATGGAGGAGGCCGCTGAGGGCAACAACCCAGCAGCAGGACTGCTACCTCCGCCTTTGTGCAAGGAAGAGCAGGAGGAGCACTGCCAGAGCCCTGCAAAATTACCTCCAGCAGGCCACAAATGTGCATGTGTCTGCTCAAACGGTCAGAAACAGACTCCATGAGGGTGGTATGAGGGCCCGGCGTCCACAGGTGCCCTGTGCTCTTCACAGATGAAAGCAGGTTCACACTGAGCACCTGACAGAGTCTGGAGACACCGTGGAGAACGTTCTGCTGCCTGCAACATCCTCCAGCACGACCGGTTTGTCGGTGGGTCAGTCATGGTGTGGGGTGGCATTTCATTGGGGGGCCACACAGCCCTCCATGCGCTCGCCAGAGGTAGCCTGACTGCCATTAGGTACAGAGATGAGATCCTCAGTCCCCTTGTGAGACCATATGCTGGTGCGGTTGGCCCTGGGTTCCTCCTAATGCAAGACAATGCTAGACCTCATGTGGCTGGAGTGTGTCAGCAGTTCCTGCAAGAGGAAGGCATTGATGCTATGGACTGGCCCGCCCGTTCCCCAGACCTGAATCCAATTGAGCACATCTGGGACATCATGTCTCGCTCCATCCACCAACGCCACGTTGCACCACAGACTGTCCAGGAGTTGGCGGATGCTTTAGTCCAGGTCTGGGAGGAGATCCCTCAGGAGACCATCCGCCACCTCACCAGGAGCATGCCCAGGCGTTGTAGGGAGATCATACAGGCACGTGGAGGACACACACACTACTGAGCCTCATTTTGACATGTTTTAAGGACATCACATCAAAGTTGGATCAGCCTGTAGTGTGGTTTTACACTTTAATTTTGAGTGTGACTCCAAATCCAGACCTCTGGGATGATAAATTTGATTTCCATTGATAATTTTTGTGTGATTTTGTTGTCAGCACATTCAACTATGTAAAGAAAAAAGTATTTAATAAGAATATTTCATTCATTCAGATCTAGGATGTGTTATTTAGTGGTCCCTTTATTTGTTTGAGCAGTGTATTAAAGGGCTCTTAATTTAGTATAACAGGCTCTTCAAAATTCAATATTTGGGCACAATTTCGACTTAAAATGTCAAAGGGACGCAGAAGGCACTGATTTCCCCCCTACCGGCTAGTGCCAAGGATAAGTCCTTTATGAGAGAAAATAAATAGTTTGCTGAGTGATAGGCTCTTGAAGGGATGACTGTCCCATTTTGTTATAGCCCAGCATTAATAAACCTGATCTATCCGGTAACTGAGCATCAACCCTTTAGATGACCTGAATCAGGCGTGTTTCATGATGTTGACTTGGTTATCACTCAGAGGTGCCAGCCGGGCAGTGTCCGTCTCACCTGTGAGAGCCACTCCTCGTCCTCCTGTCCGCTGTGGTCTGACGTCAGGCTGTCGTAAGACTCGTGGCGCGTGACAGGACCCGGGCTTCCAGGGGGCACCACTGTGGACACAGAGAGAGGTTGATGGTGTTTGTTAGAGTGAGAGAGAGAAAGAAAGCGAGGGACAGACAAGGAGAGAGAGAAAAAGCTCAAGTTTTTCCTGTTGGCTTGTTTCTCTGACACTCAGTTAAGAGAGCAAAAAGGGCATGTGTGTGCCTGAGTGTGTGTAGGAGCATGTGTAAGTGAGAGAGAACATGTGTACACACTCATGTGTGTGAGTGAGCGTGCATGTGTGTGTGTGTGTGAGGCTCCGTCAGCAGCACAGGCAGAGAGGCACCCAGACAGACAGAGTATTAACACGCGTGAATAAGCAGCAGTGGAGAATGAAGCTCAATGTGTAAAATCTGTCTTTTCTCCTGGCACCTCGGGGCCTAGCACCCCCCCCCCCGTCCGTGGTGAATTTGTTTAATGCAGGAATGACTAATAAAGTTGTTAAGTTCTCATCTGGAGCGCACAAGGCGCTGCTGTCTCTTACGCCTCCTCTCTCCCTCGCTCTCTCTCTGGGTCTCTCTCTGGGTCTCTCTCTGAGCAGGTGTTGGGAGGCTTCTTAAGGAGGTGTGCTTGTCGGCTTGACACCACATACACAGCAGCGCTGTAACAAATACCTCGACTGACTCTCTTCCACTGTGGAGAGGCTGACCTTATTTTCCTAAAAGCTTGTAACACACTGCTCTCACCTGCTCTGGAGAGACGGGTAGCGTGAAGGTGTGTGTGGTTCCTAGCCAGATACTTATGTTGCTCTCTAACAAAGCCTGCTTATGTTACTTATTAAACAAAAATCATTACTACCCCTCCCTCCTTCCTTCCATCGCTCTCCCTCCTGCTCTACTCTTGCTCTCTGACCCTTGGGGGCAATAGCTGTTCCCTAATTAATTATTGATGCTTTGGAGCAGTTGCTGTCTGGCTCGGGTTACGGCGTTGTGGGGGTGGGGGGGCTTCCATTGGCCTGAGAGAGCCGGACGGACATGCTCCTGAGTGGGGAGGCAGTGGTCATCCCCAAGGCCCAAGCACAGACAGACCTCTGTGTGTGCGTGTGCGTTAGCGAATGTAGGGATATAGAGACAGACTGACCCCACCAAACAGTTACAGACATATCTACCAGAGTCAGTGGCTGGATAAATATATAGACAGATCAATAGACAGCCATTGGGTCTGCTGCTTTTAAGGTCTTCACAGACTTTCTTAACCCTTTACAGTCTCGGGAATTGGCCTATATGGACACGGCTAAATGGAAATGTTTCTTCCAGAAGAAATATGAAAAGCATATGCATAAGCATGGTAGCAATTTAAAGGTAAGAGTTTAAAGATTATGGGAAAATTATTAGACCAAAGTTGAGGACAACAGTTCACCTGACACAAGAATCCAAACATTACACTGCTGATTGTGTGCAATTCACCGCTTTTCCTGGAAAATATGGAGTAGGTGCAACATAAAACAATGACAAGGGCTTGAGTGAGAGGACTAACTGGTGTCTCCAAGTGGTCACAGTTCCTAAGTCATTTCAATGTATTTTTCTGACTGAAAGAAAAGTCTTCAACTATAAGGTGTTTAAGCTCTTCTAGCTGTGACGCTGAGGAACTACAGCAAAGCACACTTGTAGTTGTTGGGAACACAATCCTACATCCTCGCCATCCCTTTCACAATTACTGTTGTTGTTTATGCAATCCAAAAACAGCCCATTATAAATCTGGGCCAGGTGGGCAAGCTTGTTCTGTTCCAACATGACTAGTTATAAAATACCATCTTACAGTGTTTCACAGGGCAATTCAGAGAAAAATAACATCATTTTGAAGTGCAGACAGCAGTCATGCATTTAGGAAAAGTTTTTCTTCCCAGCGCAGCAGATGGCTATACTGGTCCACTAATACACAACTATTAAAGGCCCACTACACTACCTGTCTGAAACGGTGTACTATTTCATTAACGCAAGACGGCATATTTGCTTCAGTGATAGTTGATAGCAAAGACTACAATTTGAACTGACTCAGGCGGAATAATATAACCATTCCTATGAAGTAGAATTATAACAAATGTATGGTGTTTACCAGGCAAATCTGATTGGTGTTATTCTTTGGAAAATACCCTGTTCTGGTAACACACCATCATAAAACAAAAGTGATTTAAAAAATGTTCCTAAGCGATCTTAACGAGCCTGTGTCTCTGTGTTCTAAGAGGAAGTGGTGTAGTTCTGCTGATCAGAGGAGACACACAGTGAGTGGTCTGGTCAAGGCCAGTAGCAGGAGGAAGTGCAGGGATGCATCCAAAATGGCACCCTATTCCCTATATAGTGCACTGGTCAAAAGTAGTGCACTATATCGGAATATGGTGTAATTTCAGACAGAGTTAGTTGTCTGTTGGATGACAGTAGCAGTAACAGCACGTAAAGTGAGTAGACCCAGAACAAAGCAGGGCCAGATATTGATCAGGTCTGACTGATGACCTCTGGGGAGAGATAAGACTAATGATCTGAGGTGGTCTCTCTCTCTCTTCCACTGATTTGGACAGTCCTTTTTGACAATTCGGAAGACCAGTTGGGATAATGTCACTATCTGACAAGGCCGGCTTGTACAGTGCTTGTCTATGGCTGATCCTCCTTTCCCACATTTTCTTTAACAAACAGCCCAGAGGTAAAGAACAATCAGCCCAGAGGAGGTAGAGACCAATCAGCCCAGAGGAGGTAGAGACCAATCAGCCCAGAGGAGGTAGAGACGAAACAGCCCAGAGGTAAAGACCAAACAGCCCAGAGGTAAAGACCAAACAGCCCAGAGGTAAAAACCAAACAGCCCAGAGGTAAAGACCAAACAGCCCAGAGGTAGAGACCAAACAGCCCAGCGGTAGAGACCAAACAGCCCAGGTAGGTCAAAGACCAAACAGCCCAGAGGTAAAGACCAAACAGCCCAGAGGTAAAGACCAAACAGCCCAGAGGTAAAGACCAAACAGCCCAGAGGTAAAGACCAAACAGCCCAGAGGTAGAGACCAAACAGCCCAGAGGTAAAGACCAAACAGCCCAGAGGTAAAGACCAAACAGCCCAGAGGTAAAGACCAAACAGCCCTAAAGACCCAGCCCTGTAAAGACCAAACAGAGAGGTAAAGACCAAACAGCCCAGCGGTTATTGACAAACAGCCCAGAGGTAAAGACCAAACAGCCCAGAGGTAAAGACCAAAGGCCCAGAGGTAAAGACCAAACAGCCCAAGACCAAACAGCCACAGTTACTACATTATGAAAGGAATCAGCCCAGGGCTAAAACCAAACATTTTAGGTATTCTTATCTTTTATTATTTCTTAGCCCAGAGGTAAAGCAATCAGCCCAGAGGTAAACATCCAGACTAATAAATATTGAAACTAGGGGGAGGCCAGGGCCAAAAAGCACCAGCGCAGCCACCACTGAAGTGTCCAGCCTACTCAGAGGAGCCAGCCAGAAGATCAGGGAGGTCAATTATTCACGCCATGTTTGCCTCAGTGAAGTCTTGCGGCCGGGGAAGAGGTGTCTGAACACACAGCTATATGAATACAGCCCCCACACTTCAAAATAACAGAAAATATACCCTAAATCTCAAGAATGAATGCTGCAAATGGGGAAGGAAAAAAGCCTCACATTCGTCAATCGTGTGGTGGTGTTATTCTAAGGGATCCGACCACAGGTTTAAATCTACTCAAGACAACTCAGGGCAACACAAATTGGCCCCATTTATTCACATTGGAGCCAGCCAGAAGATCAGGGAGGTCAAAAGGTTTGCCTCTGTTTCACCTAACTGGCTGGCTGAATACAGCCATTCAAAATAACAGAAAATGACTAAAGCCAAGAATGAAAGCTGGATGGAAAAAAGACAGCAATCGTGTGGTGGTGTTATTCTGAGGATCCACCACAGGTCATCCTCATATCTCACTGTGTCCATTTATTCACATTGGGCCTTTTAGAATAAAAAGGGTCTCTGTCTGTGTGTGTGTGTGTCTGAGTGTGTGTGTGTGTCTGAGTGTGTGTGTGTGTCTGTGAGTGTGTGCACCTCTCTCTCTCCGTCTCTTATCATCCCCAGCAGTGTAGTGGAGTTGCTGTTTACCAGGCTGTGGCAGAGCAGAGCGGGCCCAGAGCGGTGCTAGTGGGGTGGGCAGACGGACAGGTAGAGATAGTGACCATGAAGTGGCACCACCGCTGCTTTTAATCACCAGCCTGCGAGGCTCCTCTCCGGCTGGGCTGGCATGACCCTGAGCTCCATCCCTCCACAGCAACATGCATTTTTAATCACACCGGTCATTCAATATAGAGAGCAGCAGCTGTCAATCACACAACATGTAAACACTCTAACCCCAAACTCTAGAAGGTTGTGGAACCCAGCTAGGTCCCTGAATACACACTCATTTGCAGATCTAAAAAAGATACCAGTGATTTATCATACACCCCTGCCTCGCTCCCTCCCTCTCTCCATATTTCTCTTTGTGACCTCTCATCTCCTCCACGTCTCTCAATTTCTCTGTCTTCTTCGCTTTCCTATCCCTTTCTCCTCCCGTCATGCACTCCTTCTGCTTGTTGACATTTGAGGTAGTATCTACTACGTAAACTAGACCCTGATACTGTAGTTTGTATTGGAGCAGGGTGGAGAGCAGCAGCTTCTCCCTCCATAAACTCTGATCTTTACACACCACTGGAGAAGGCCAACACAGTGTGTGTGTTGTGTGGCATCCCCGGGTCAGATTGGCCCCCCCTGGATCACATCATCTCTGCCCATCCATCTGCTGGTGAGCGGAGTGGACGCACAGTGTTATGAAACAGAACGGGTGCAAAGCGGAGGAAGGAAAGGTGGCACTCCGTGAGGCGTAGTAGCATGCAGGAAACGCCTGGGGGTGGAGCGGAGCAATGGGTAGAAGTACAAGACGGAAAATGAAGTAAGTGCATATTGTATTGACCTGGGTGTATGAGCGCGATAGGGTTGGTGCTGCTTGGCTGTCAGGAGGAACGGGGGCGAGGGAGAGACAGATGAGGGGGGGGGGGGTGATATTTTGTACATCACTAATTGGAGCTATTTGTGAGAAAGCACCGAGACTAAATCATTATGCACTCTGTCTGGCCCATTGTGCCCTCTGTCTGGCCCATTGTGCCCTCTGTCTGGCCCATTGTGCCCTCTGTCTGGCCCATTGTGCCCTCTGTCTGCCCCATTGTGCCTTCTCACAGGACCAAGTCACACTAAACCCAGCGCCGATGCCCGCTGCCGAACAATCACACCAACTTAACTTCATTGCTCTGACACTAGAAAGGACTATTAGAACTCATTTGAGAAAATATCCTACTCATTCAGCCCTGAGCACTGGGAGAATGTCTACTTCCCAAATGGCACCCTATTCCCTATAGTGCACTACTGTTGACCATAGGACGCAGGTCAAAAGTAGTACACTAAGTAGGGAATAGGGTGCCATTTGGGAGGTAGACATTTTAGCGTAGAATAGAGGAGACAGAAGAACAAGCACACGGGATGAGAAGGGGATTTGCCCCAACGGCACTTCAAGAGCTAATTACTGATTTATGTTTATGATTATGCAGCTAATGCAACAACGCACAGTTATAACAGAGGTTAAGTTAAATGTGTGGCCATCCGTGTACACTCTGCCATCTCCAGCCTCCACAGCCTGTCACATATCAACCTGAAGTGCTTGGTGCTCTTTGTACTTGTTACTGAGTTAGGAGGAGTTGAGGCTGGCTAATCGGCTTCATTTGAATGAGTTGAGTGGAGTTGGTTGAGCTGTTAGCGTTGTCATGCTGACTTGTCCAGACGAGGCAGACACAGCGACACACTGTGACAAAGACTTGATGGAAAGCGCCGTACAGACGGAACAGAACGGATGAAAAGCTGATAGTTTGTGTGATAAGAGATCTGAGGCCAGAGCACTACTCAGATGGACTGATGTCTGATCTCCACTGAGGGTTTTAAGAGGGAACAGGGATGTAATGGAGGAGGACTGAAAGGGTCCTACTCTCAGCATGTCACCAATAAGAAGGCAAAGACAATCTCCCATAGAGAATAAACAGTAGGAATCAGTAGGCTTCAGCTCTGGCACCGGGCTAATGGTGCACACATACACACGCACAAATAGTACATATACACACACAGTGTATAACACTTACATCCAGCCAGGAGGTATTGGTAATATTGCACCAGGTCAGAGGCCAGCACCAGAGGGTGGTTGGAGAGAAAGGGAGGCTGCAGCTCATTCCACAGTGGAGTCCTGTAACAACAAAACACAACAAACACACAGTCAATTACAGAGATCTCAGGATCTCTCCCAAATGGCACCCTATTCCCAATGTAGTGCACTACTGTATAAATCATACAGTAATATATTGTGCAGTTACACAGTAATGTACTTAAATCTTCATAACATTAACCACAGCTTAACAGAGGGGGGAAAAACAGAGGGTCTGTGTGTGTGTGTGTGTAAGGGTCAGTTACCTGGCCAGGCTCCAGCAGGCCCGTGGACATGTGTTGAGCTCCAGGGGTGTGTCATCGCTGATCTTCTGGGCTGTGCTGATTGGCCGAGGCTCCAGGACATGCTCCACTAGGGTGCCATAGCAACTGAGGATGTAGAGGGACTCCACCACTGACCGGCTGGACTGGTCTGAGGAACAGGGGAGGTCAACAGGTCAACGTTACAAAGTAAGAGGAGCGTGGTGTTGTGACATTGCTAAGTGTTTTGTCTACTTCGCCCAGCATCTCCCTGAGTGGGTTTGTACTTCCTTGACCTTAATGTTGGGTCTACACAGGGGGCTTAGAAAGGTCAATGCACAGATCCAAGTCAAATGGTATTTGCGATTCTCACACCGATTTTAAACTTCTACATTTTGCCAAATGAAAACGAAATGAAAGTGTTTTAGCGTGATGGTGGTTTTGGGGGTAACAGCTAGGATACTAATGCACTAGTGGGATATGTAATGATAAACATAATGCTACAAAGCCAAAGCGACCCCTCCTCACCTTTCTCTCTCTTCATGTTGGGGTTGGTCATGTACCAGGAGCGTGAGGCAGCAAAGACAGCAGCCACACAGAACTCTCCTCCACTGGACTTACTGGGGGAGATCTGGGGGGGAGGCTTGGCTTTGCTGCAGGAGAAAGAGCGAAAGAGAGAGGGGGTGAGTGGGTAGCAGAACACAGCCGAAGGGACACAGGGTTCTCCTCTTGAAGAAAATAAAGGCTGGCGGTTTGAGTTGTTAGATCAACTAAAGCTGTAGTTAAAGAATGAGAGAATGATACCAATCTGGTTTGAGATATTAAAGTTCAAACACTGTCACATCTGTGAACAAAGAACAAGCCAAGCTTTTAATACAATTACATTTCATGCGATTTAACAAAATAAAGAGATGAGCATGACTTAAAATGAAGTGCATTGGTAGCAACAAAAAATAGAAGACAAAATCTTTTTTGCCCTGAATTGTCTCCAATTCCACTGTGCCGGTGTTTGGACAAATGATTTATGTACTGGTCTCTACTATTCAGCCAATTAAAAACAGCATTAGACATAATACAGGATATTTCCTCCCTCATCCAACACAGGGTTCCTGCAGTCGGAACGGGATAACGTGTGTCTCTGTGTGTATTCCCATGCCAGTAGATCAGCTCTGTAGTTGATGATGCCCTTCCTTTTGTCATGAGGCATGTCATGTACACTGAAACCACCACTGGCCTGACCATTGACTGTACTGAGGACTGGGTTTGTCCACACGCCGGAAAACACACACATGAATAGAACTGAGTTCCAGTGGATGCCATAATGGTTATCACTTGAACATGAGTCTCGAATGCTGCTAGTCTTCCAGCTGCTTCCCCTAGTCTCACTTTGAGTTAGCCGTTTGAGAGAATTTACTGGGAGTTATTGGATTATTCAGACATGTCAGGACCGTTTGGATGAAAGCGAACACAGGAAAGGTTCAGTATGGTGACAATGCTGCATATGCTAGTGATGGGAGAACAGTAGCGGAGTGGCCTGGTATTATTGTCCAGCCCTATAACCAAGGTGGACACTAAAACCCCCGGTTTTCACTCACACACACTCCAAGATTTTGGAACATGAAAATTCTCTATAATGAAATGTAATATTCAACAATTCACTTCTGATCAATTCCTCAAACATTTTCCATACTATCTACCCCAAAGTGGTTATGTTGAATCCAGTGTGAAGGCATACTGTCCAGTACTGGAACTATCCTTGGTCTCACAGCCTCAAACTGACACAGCCTGCACACTAATAGGTGTTGAATGACCTGTTGTGGGCCTCAACTCTCCCTCCTCTTCCCTTATAACTGTCAGCAGCTGGTAAATGACTCACAGGACGAGGGGAGATGTTGATGTCTTAGTTTAGCCGACACCGTGTGATGGGTGTTTCTGGGTAGAACAGGGGGAAAGCCTTAGTGGCTGTGTATTTATTAGTGTTGGATAAAGGGGGATGCTGAATAACCAAATATCTACAGTAAGCCGTGCTAGCTGATGAGAGAGAGATCGGAACATGTCAGGATATTGCCTTGGCTAACTCTACGGCCCTCTCTCTCCTCCTCGGGATCTGTCCATCCGTCCGATTGTCTGTCTGTCTGTCTGTCAGTGTGTCCAGGAGATAGAGCCATGAAAACATCAGAGCCTCGGCCGGACGGCCAGGGGTCAGCCAATACAGCACACTGCATCCTTCTCACTCCGCATTCCCTCTCTCCCTCATCCTTTTCTCTTCCAGTCACATTCCGTTTTCTCTCTCCCTCTCCGTTTTCTCTTCCAGTCACTCTCCTCACGTTTTCTCATTCAGTCACTCTCTCTCTACGTTTTCTCATTCGGTCACTCTCTCTCTACGTTTTCTCATTCAGTCACTCTCTATGTTCTCATTCAGTCACTCTCTCTCTCTACGTTTTCTCATTCAGTCACTCTCTCTCTACGTTTTCTCATTCAGTCACTCTCTCTCTACGTTTTCTCATTCGTTTTCTCATTCAGTCACTCTCTCTCTACGTTTTCTCATTCAGTCACTCTCTCTCTACGTTTTCTCATTCAGTCACTCTCTCTACGTTTTCTCATTCAGTCACTCTCTCTCACGTTTTCTCATTCAGTCACTCTCTCTCTACGTTTTCTCATTCAGTCACTCTCTCTACGTTTTCTCATTCAGTCACTCGTTTTCTCATTACGTTTTCTCATTCAGTCACTCTCTATGTTCTCATTCGTTTTCTCATTCAGTCACTCTCTCTCATTCAGTCACGTTTTCTCATTCAGTCACTTTCTCTCTACGTTTTCTCATTCAGTCACTCTCTCTACGTTTTCTCATTCAGTCACTCTCTCTATGTTTTCTCATTCAGTCACTCTCTCTCTACGTTTTCTCATTCAGTCACTCTCTCTCTACGTTTTCTCATTCAGTCACTCTCTCTCTACGTTTTCTCATTCAGTCACTCTCTCTCTACGTTTTCTCATTCAGTCACTCTCTCTACGTTTTCTCATTCAGTCACTCTCTCTACGTTTTCTCATTCAGTCACTCTCTCTCTACGTTTTCTCATTCAGTCACTCTCTCTACGTTTTCTCATTCAGTCACTCTCTCTACGTTTTCTCATTCAGTTACGCTCTCTCTACGTTCTCATTCAGTCACTCCCTCTCTATGTTCTCATTCAGTTACTCTCTACGATTTCTCATTCAGTTACTCTACGATTTCTCATTCAGTTACTCTACGATTTCTCATTCAGTCTCTCTCTCTATGTTTTCTCATTCAGTCACTCTCTCTCTATGTTCTCATTCAGTTACTCTCTCTCTATGTTTTCTCATTCAGTCACTCTCTCTCTATGTTCTCATTCAGTCACTCTCTATGTTCTCATTCAGTTACTCTCTACGATTTCTCATTCAGTTACTCTCTACGATTTCTCATTCAGTTACTCTCTATGTTTTCTCATTCAGTCACTCTCTCTACGTTCTCATTCAGTCACTCTCTCTACGTTTTCTCATTCAGTCACTCTCTTTCTACGTTTTCTCATTCAGTCACTCTCTACGTTTTCTCTCTACGTTTTCTCATTCAGTCACTCTCTCTCTACGTTCTCATTCAGTCACTCTCTATGTTTTCTCATTGTCACTCTAGGTTTTCTCTCTACGTTTTCTCATTCAGTCACTCTCTCTCTACGTTCTCATTCAGTCACTCTCTCTCTCTCTCCATGTTCTCATTGTCACTCTCTCTCTGTTTTCTCATTCACTCACTCTCTCTCTACGTTTTCTCATTCAGTCACTCTCTCTCTACGTTTTCTCATTCAGTCACTCTCTCTACGTTTTCTCATTCAGTTACTCTCTCTACGTTCTTATTCAGTCACTCTCTCTCTACGTTTTCTCATTCAGTCACTCTCTCTTTCCTCATTCAGTTACTCTCTACGTTTTCTCATTCAGTCACTCTACGTTCTCATTCAGTCACTCTCTCTCTACGTTTTCTCATTCAGTCACTCTCTCTACGTTTTCTCATTCAGTCACTCTCTCTCTACGTTTTCTCATTGTCACTCTCTCTCTACGTTTTCTCATTGTCACTCTCTCTCTATGTTTTCTCATTCAGTCACTCTCTCTACATTTTCTCATTCAGTCACTCTCTACATTTTTTCATTCAGTCACGCTCTCTGTTTATCAACCTCTCTAATGCAACATCTGCATATCAAAGTATGACTAATATGGTGAAGATGGGAAACAACAAATCCTGTTCCACGCTCTGGATCTCTCTCTAACAGAATCAATGATATGGGAGCTGGTGAATGGTTTGGGGAGGGAGGGAGGCAAAGAGGGTTGGGGTATGTGTTAGTCATAACAGAACACGTAACCTCACCCACCATGATTTGTGTGGGTGCGTGCGCGTGCGTCTGACAGCTAGTGGTGAGCGACATGGAGTCTGTAGGGCTCTTCTTTAGTGAGGTTTACTACCATCTCTCCAACGTTCTGCTTCCTCTCTCACGTACTGGAAAAAAATGGTAATCCTCAAAGCTTGTGGTCAACCAGTTTCAATATCCTCAGGAAACACAAATCCTATTCCAGGGTGGCTTGACTTTGGTTTTGGGGTGAAATCTTATGCTGACGCATTTGCCACACGGAGCTGTGTGTGGTGTGAAGAAAGGTATTTTCTAGCCCCGCTATTCACCGTTGCCTTTGGGCAGAGGCAGGCTTGAGTAATACTTCAAGAAATAGCATCGTTTAAAAAGTACATGTTTTCATGAATTGAGGAGAAAGGCCCAATGACAAATTAAATATTATAGAAATGTGGCTAAGAAGAGAAGAAGGCTGCAAGGAGCTATGCTGCAGGGCTGGCCTGGGTACTAACACACACGTATGTACGCCCGAACACACACCACAGACTGTGTTAAGTTGTCCTTGTAGTGTCTCCATACTGATCAGCTAGAGTGGCTGCTCTCCCTTTGAAGAATCCTGAGTTACCACCGTCTGCCAATGGGAGTGGGATCACAGCTTGGTTCTCTGAGTAGAAATGGCCGCAAAAGTTTATTCATCTGCGTTTCAAATCATTATTTTCCACTCGGTCTCACTTGAAGTGGCTTGAAAGTGTTGAGGTTTAGACAGACAGACAGACAGACAGACAGACAGACAGACAGACAGACAGACAGACAGACAGACAGACACAGACAGTACTCTGGACTCCATATGGTACAGAGGAACCGGTCAGGAAAGAGGAACAAAATTAAAAATATAACCCAGTATCAATAAACTATGAAAAATAAATATACCGAGTGTGACGGGGGAGAGGGGGGCGATGGATGTCACTAAACCGAAGCCAAATCCCCTTTTCTCTCCTTCTCTCTCCCCACAAAATGTTTTTTTGTGCTATTAGGAAGAGACTTCATTTTCTCTGCAACTTTAATTCACTGAAGAGACTACTCGCATGTCATTTCCACTTTTAATTTAACAAATGAGGACTCGACTGAGCTAATAGCTTTTCCTCAGGGGCATAATTCAATCTGCGACGTCCACCATCAAAGTTGTTTGGCATTACAGGGCTGAGGCGAACATGAGGCGCCATCAAGGGGTCGGGAGGGGGGCAGGGCGAGAGCAGCAGCTGACAGCCTCCATTTATTTTCAGGGCCCTCTCCGTAAACAAATCCGATAGAGCCGCTCGTCCAGCGACTGAGAGCAGGGGGGGCTGTAGGGTAGAGCAGACCAGTGGTTGCATCCAAAATGGCACCATATTTCCTATACAATTTTACCAGGGCCCATAGGGTTCTGGTCTAAAGTAGGGCACTACATAGGGAATCATTTGGGAAACACACAGTGTAACGCTAAACGGGGGTGAGAGGAGCGGACGCAAAGCCCATGTTTAATATGTATCAGTGGCTGGGCAGATAGATAAGATAGATAGATAGATAAAATAGATAGATAGATAGATAGATAGATAGATAGATAGATAGATAGATAGATAGATAGATAGATAGATAGATAGATAGAGAGAGGACAGAAAGAGAGAGAGAGGACAGAAAGAGAGAGAGAGAGAGAGAGAGGACAGAAAGAGAGAGAGACAGAAAGAGAGAGAAAGGACAGAAAGAGAGAGAGAGACAGAAAGAGAGAGAGAGACAGAAAGAGAGAGAGAGACAGAGAGAGACAGAGAGAGACAGACAGAGCCACGAGAAAAGGGCAACCAGTGAAGAACAAACACCATTGTAAATACAACCCATATTTATGCTTATTTATTTTATCTTGTGTCCTTTAACCATTTGTACATTGTATATATATATATATAATATGACATTTGTAATGTCTTTACTGTTTTGAAACTTCTGTATGTGTAATGTTTACTGTTAATTTTTGTTGTTTTTCACTTTATATATTCACTTTGTATGTTGTCTACCTCACTTGCTTTGGCAATGTTAACATGTTTCCCATGCCAATAAAGCCCTTGAATTGAATTGAATTGAGAGACAGAGAGAGACAGCGAGACAGAGAGAGAGACAGAGAGAGAGACAGAGAGAGAGACAGAGAGAGAGACAGAGAGAGACAGCGAGAGAGACAGCGAGAGAGAGTGCTTTGGCCAGCCATGTGGAGGACAGATCCTTCAAAGTCACGTTTATTATTTTAAAGCAGCCTTCCAAAACAAAGGTGGCCTTGGGGTAGGAGGCTGGAGCTACAGACAGAAGGCCGTAATGATGAGGCCATTTGGAAGTTTTAGCATCTCAGGGAAGGAATTAGAGGCTGTGTCCCCTATGTGCCCTGGTCAATAGAGTGCACATATGTAGAGAATAGGGTGTCACTTGGGATGCACACAGAATCAGAGACTTCAACCCCCTTTCCTCGCTCTATGTCTAATGTTCCTCCTCATCATACTAATACTGAGAGAGGGATTTATTGTGGAATGGTTGGATCCCCTGCCGGCCTGCCACACCCCAGAACAGCCCTAGATGGAGGTTCCACATGGTGTTAGCACTGAGGCTATATTTAACAGCTAGTCTAGTGTGATCTCATGTAATTGGACAACGGTGGTCAGAGAGGTTACTCGCCACACTCGTCCATCCTGAGCTGTTAAAAAAAGGAGGGATACAGAGAAGGAGAATGAAGGATCATTAGGGTTCAGAGAAGAGGCAGACGTGCTACTGTATGTGTCATTGGGTGTGTCCTCATGACACCCTATTCCCTATATACACACACACACACACACTATTTTTGACATGTGTAATGCCCTACATTCTAGGGGATAGGGTGAGAGGAAAAGAGGTTCAGGTCCTCATGTCAACATCCTCTATAGCCTGTCCAAACACCACACTTACTGTTTATAAAACACATTGGAATGATAAAGTTTGACAAATGATCTGTTATTACCTCAGTTCGGGGACAAATGCCATTACAGAAACAATACTGCTTTAACTAGCTCGCTTGAGTTGGAGCCAAAGGCAGGCAGTTACTGTCACTGTGGGGGGGGTTCATCATGCTAACAAATGCTAATGATGTACCTTTGAAAAGCATACCACTCTGAAATCACTAAGAGCCTAACTGGGAGGGAGGGAGGGAGGGAGGGAGGGAGGGGGAGGGAGGGAGGGGAAAAAGCTTCAATTAAAAAGTATGAGCGAGTAACTGGCCACAACAACTGAGGAAAGCCAAGACTTGGGGAAGGTCCACATGCTACTCATTTCCTAAAGTGAATGGAGGGAGTCGGCAGTCACGGAGGAACGAGAGGGTTGAGAGAGTGATTCGTCGTTGTCGGAGGAAAAGTTCACTGCACCGCCATTGAGCCCAGCCAATCAATCATCTGTCCATAAGTGACTCTGTCATAATGGGGCTTCTTTTTAAAAGCTTGTAAGCATCTGATTTCACAAGACAGCGTTGACAGAGAGAGACTGGACTTTCTGCCCTCCTGAGTATTAGAGCTACATTGTTAGAAAACTCGCGGCTAACTTAGAGAATTTAATGTTCTCTGTCGTTCGCAGTAGATTTAGGCCCAAACTGAGCGGCGTGGACACAAAAACGTCATATTAAACATATAGGCCTGCATGCGGCTGTGTAATTTACATTGAGGAAAATTGGCTATGACTAAATGCTGTATCAAATGTAATATCTTTCATCACAACTGTGGTAAATTAGATGAATTCGAAACAGAATGAAGCATGAATAGTGAAATGTCTGTACGTACAAAATAACACTGCTTTTTCATGACTATACAATCCACCGCGCGAGACAGGGAGGGAGGGAGACAAGGAGGGAGGTAGCGAGACAGGGAGGGAGGGAGGTAGCGAGACAGGGAGGGAGGGAGGTAGCGAGACAGGGAGGGAGGGAGGTAGCGAGACAGGGAGGGAGGGAGGTAGCGAGACAGGGAGGGAGGGAGGTAGCGAGACAGGGAGGGAGGGAGCGAGACAGGGAGGGAGGGAGCGAGACAGGGAGGGAGGTAGCGAGACAGGGAGGGAGGTAGCGAGACAGGGAGGGAGGTAGCGAGACAGGGGGAGGGAGGTAGCGAGACAGGGAGGGAGGTAGCGAGACAGGGAGGGAGGGAGCGAGACAGGGAGGGGAGGAGCGAGACAGGGAGGGAGGGAGCGAGACAGGGAGGTAGGGAGCGAGACAGGGAGGTAGGGAGCGCGACAGGGAGGTAGGGAGCGAGACAGGGAGGGAGGGAGCGAGACAGGGAGGGAGGGAGCGAGACAGGGAGGGAGGGAGGGAGACAGGGAGGGAGGTAGCGAGACAGGGAGGGAGGTAGCGAGACAGGGAGGGAGGTAGCGAGACAGGGAGGGAGGAGCGAGACAGGGAGAGGAGCGAGACAGGGAGGGAGGGAGCGAGACAGGGAGGGAGGGAGCGAGACAGGGAGGGAGCGAGCGAGACCGGGAGGGAGCGAGCCAGCGAGCCAGAGGGAGCGAGCGAGACCGGAGAGAGGGAGCGAGCCAGCGAGACAGAGGGAGCGAGCGAGCGAGACAGAGGGAGGGAGCGAGACAGAAGGAGCGAGCGAGACAGAAGGAGCGAGCGAGACAGAAGGAGGGAGCGAGTGAGAAGGAGCGAGCAGAGACAGGAGAGAGGGAGGGAGCCAGAAGGAGGGAGAGAGCCAGAAGAGGGAGCGAGCCGGGAGGGAGGGAGCCAGAGAGGAGCCAGAGAGAGGGAGGGGGGAGGGAGCCAGAGAGAGGGAGAGAGCCAGAGAGAGGGAGAGAGGGAGGGAGCCAGAGAGAGAGGGAGGGAGGGAGCCAGAGAGAGAGGAGGGAGGGAGCCAGAGAGAGAGAGAGGGAGGGAGGGAGCCAGAGAGAGAGAGAGGGAGGGAGGGAGCCAGAGAGAGAGAGAGGAGGGAGGGGGGAGCCAGAGAGAGAGAGAGGGAGGGAGGGAGCCAGAGAGAGAGAGAGGGAGGGAGGGAGCCAGAGAGAGAGAGAGAGGGAGGGAGGGAGCCAGAGAGGAGAGAGAGAGGGAGGGAGGGAGCCAGAGAGAGAGGGAGGGAGCCAGAGAGAGAGGGAGGGAGCCAGAGAGAGAGAGAGCCAGAGAGAGAGAGAGGGAGGGAGCCAGAGAGAGAGAGAGAGGGAGCCAGAGAGAGAGAGAGAGCCAGAGAGAGAGAGGGAGCCAGAGAGAGAGAGAGAGAGAGCCAGAGAGAGAGAGAGAGAGAGCCAGAGCCAGAGAGAGAGAGAGCCAGAGAGAGAGAGAGAGAGAGAGAGAGAGAGAGAGCCAGAGAGAGAGAGCCAGAGAGAGAGAGAGCCAGACAGAGAGAGAGCCAGAGAGAGAGACAGAGAGAGAGCCAGAGAGAGAGACAGAGAGAGACAGCCAGAGAGAGAGCCAGAGAGAGAGACAGAGAGAGAGCCAGAGAGAGAGAGAGAGAGAGAGCCAGAGAGAGAGAGCCAGAGAGAGAGAGCCAGAGAGAGAGAGAGAGAGAGAGCCAGAGAGAGAGAGAGAGAGCCAGAGAGAGCCAGAGAGCGAGAGAGAGCCAGAGAGCGAGAGAGAGCCAGAGAGAGCCAGAGAGAGAGAGAGAGAGAGACAGAGAGAGCCAGAGAGAGCCAGAGAGAGACAGAGAGCCAGCCAGAGAGAGAGAGAGAGAGCCAGAGAGAGACAGAGAGACAGAGAGCCAGAGAGAGACAGAGAGAGAGAGAGAGAGAGAGAGAGAGAGAGAGAGAGAGAGAGAGAGAGAGCCAGAGAGAGAGAGCCAGAGAGAGAGCCAGAGAGAGAGCCAGAGAGAGAGAGCCAGAGAGAGAGCCAGAGAGAGAGAGCCAGAGAGAGAGAGCCAGAGAGAGAGAGCCAGAGAGAGAGAGAGAGAGAGAGAGAGAGCCAGAGAGAGAGAGAGAGAGAGAGAGAGAGAGGGAGGGAGCCAGAGAGAGGGAGGGAGCCAGAGAGGGAGGGAGCCAGAGAGAGGGAGGGAGCCAGAGAGAGGGAGGGAGCCAGAGAGAGGGAGGGAGAAAGGGAGAAAGGGAGAGAGGGAGGGAAACGAACGAGCGAGCGAGACAGGGGGGGGGGTGAGATGGGGGGTAGCGAGCGAATCCTGACCTGTTCACCGGACGTGCTACCTGTCCCAGACCTGCTGTTTCCAACTCTCTAGAGACAGCAGTGGTAGAGATACTCTTAATGATCGGCTATGAAAAACTAACTGACATTTACTCCTGAGGTGCTGACTTGCTGCACCCTCGACAACTACTGTGATTATTATTATTTGACCATGCTGGTCATTTATGAACATTTGAACATCTTGGCCATGTTCTGTTATAATCTCCCCCGGCACAACCAGAAGAGGACTGCCCACCCTTCATAGCCTGGTTCCTCTCTAGGTTTCTTCCTAGGTTTTGGCCTTTCTATGGAGTTTTTCCTAGCCACCGTGCTTCTACACCTGCATTGCTTGCTGTTTGGGGTTTTAGGCTGGGTTTCTGTACAGCACTTTGAGATATCAGCTGATGTACGAAGGGCTATATAAATACATTTGATTTGAGGGGGGGGAGGAGCGAGCGAGACAGACAGAGGGAGGGAGGGGGAGAGTAGGAGCGAGCGAGCGAGACAGACAGAGGGAGGGAGCGAGAGAGAGAGGGAGCGATCGAGCGAGACAGAGGGAGCGAGAAAGAGAGGGAGCGAGCGAGACAGACAGAGGGAGCGAGAGAGAGGGAGCGAGAGAGACAGACAGAGGGAGCGAGAGAGAGAGGGAGCGAGCGAGACAGACAGAGGGAGCGAGAGACAGAGGGAGCGAGAGAGAGAGGGAGCGATCGAGCGAGACAGAGTGAGCTCGGTCACCGTCATGAAGAAGTGGTGGGTTTAAATAGACCACAAGGAGCCAGACAAGAAGGTTCCAGTGATGTTACAACATACTTCTGGGTTTGTGAGTTTACCCCTCCATAAAAAGTGATCCAGAAATCAAAACAGTATCCCAATTCCATATGTGGAATAAAATTGTTGTTTGGTGTGAATCTTGACGTCAGATTGTGATCACTCAAATCCACTTCAAGGAAAGAAAATCAAACACTTAGCAGAACTAAAAGTGTGGGGGAAGTGTCCAAAAAAGAAGAACTTTCATGGTGTTTTCCTCAGGGATGACGACTGGACAAACTGACAGAATGTGTTGAAAATACACTCATTATACTCAGAATGACAGAATGAAAAGATGGGATGTCGCTGACTGCATCCCAAATGGCACCTCATTGTCTATTAAGTGCAATTCTTCTGTTCAGGGCCCATGTGGCCAGAAGTAGTGCACTAAATAAAGAATAGGGTGCCATTTGATGTTGTCTTGAGCCAGGACAGAGCAACAACAGAGCATGCTGGTAGGTAGGTAGTGAGGAGGGAAACTCACCATGGAGTTTTAATGGCAAAACATCCTGCCCCAAAGAGGTAAGGTCTTCATGGGGGAGGGAGAGATACACAAAGAAGAGATAGATGGAAAAACCATTATTAGCCAGTCAGACACTTTTCAACTTACATTTTTGACCTGTCTGTTTAAGCGTACAAGACACATAAAGCAGGAAGCAAACTGTCCGTGTTAGAATTGATCTGAAACCTGGGACCTGCCTCAACAACTCAGACCATTCTGTAAAGTGCAGTACCATACGTTTGGTAGAGGACGTATGTGTGTGTGCTTGTCTCAATGTGTGTTGTACCATACGTTTGGTAGAGGACGTATGTGTGTGTGCTTGTCTCAGTGTGTGTTGTACCATACGTTTGGTAGAGGACGTATGTGTGTGTGCTTGTCTCAGTGTGTGTTGTACCAACGTTTCAGGACCATGTGTGTGTTGTCTCAGTGTGTGTTGTACCATACGTTTGGTAGAGGACGTATGTGTGTGTGCTTGTCTCAGTGTGTGTTGTACCATAAGTTTGGTAGAGGACGTATGTGTGTGTGCTTGTCTCAGTGTGTGTTGTACCATACGTTTGGTCAGATACGTTTGAGGAGTATGTGTGTGTGCTTGTCTCAGTGTGTGTTGTACCATACGTTTGGCAGAGGACGTATGTGTGTGTGCTTGTCTCAGTGTGTGTTGTACCATACGTTTGGCAGAGGACGTATGTGTGTGTGCTTGTCTCAGTGTGTGTTGTCGTATGTGTGTGTGCTTGTCTCAGTGTGTGTTGTACCACGTTTGGTAGAGGGTACGTAGTGTGTGTGTGTGCGTATGTGTGTGTTGTTGTGTGTGTGTGCTTGTCTCAGTTTGGTAGAGGACGTATGTGTGTGCTTGTCTCAGTGTGTGTTGTCTCATGTGTGTGTGCTTGTCTCAGTGTGTGTTGTACCATACGTTTGGTAGAGGACGTATGTGTGTGTGCTTGTCTCAGTGTGTGTTGTACCATACGTTTGGCAGAGGACGTATGTGTGTGTGCTTGTCTCAGTGTGTGTTGTACCATACGTTTGGTAGAGGACGTATGTGTGTGTGCTTGTCTCAGTGTGTGTTGTGTGTTGTACCATACGTTTGGTAGAGGACGTATGTGTGTGTGCTTGTCTACCATGTGTGTGCTTGTCTCAGTGTGTACGTTTGGTAGAGGACGTATGTGTGTGTGCTTGTCTCAGTGTGTGTTATCGTTTGTGTGTGTGTTGTGTCTCAGTGTGTGTTGTACCATACGTTTGGCAGAGTATGTGTGTGCTTGTCTCAGTGTGTGTTGTGTGTCGTTTGGTAGAGGACGTATGTGTGTGTGCTTGTCTCAGTGTGTGTTGTACCATACCATATGTGTGTGTGCTTGTCTCAGTGTGTTGTACCATACGTTTGGTAGAGGACGTATGTGTGTGTGCTTGTCTCAGTGTGTGTTGTACCATACGTTTGGCAGAGGACGTATGTGTGTGTGCTTGTCTCAGTGTGTGTTGTACCATACGTTTGGTAGAGGGATGTGTGTGTGCTTGTCTCAGTGTGTGTTGTACGTTTGGCAGAGGACGTGTGTGTGCTTGTCTCAGTGTGTGTTGTACCATACGTTTGGCAGAGGACGTATGTGTGTGTGCTTGTCTCAGTGTGTGTTGTACCATACGTTTGGCAGAGGACGTATGTGTGTGTGCTTGTCTCAGTGTGTGTTGTACCATACGTTTGGCAGAGGACGTATGTGTGTGTGCTTGTCTCAGTGTGTGTTGTACCATACGTTTGGCAGAGGACGTATGTGTGTGTGCTTGTCTCAGTGTGTGTTGGTTTGGCAGAGGAATGTGTGTGTGCTTGTCTCAGTGTGTGTTAGCAGGACGTATGTGTGTGTGCTTGTCTCAGTGTGTGTTGTACCACGTTTGGCAGAGACGTATGTGTGTGTGCTTGTCTCAGTGTGTGTTGTACCATACGTTTGGTAGAGGACGTATGTGTGTGTGCTTGTCTCAGTGTGTGTTGTACCATACGTTTTGGTGTTGTACCATACGTTTGGCAGAGTGTGTGCTTGTGTGTGTGTTGTCTCAGTGTGTGTACCATACGTTTGTCTCAGTGTTGTACCATACGTTTGGCAGAGGACGTATGTGTGTGTGCTTGTCTCAGTGTGTGTTGTACCATACGTTTGGCAGAGGAAACATACTAGCATACTTTTCTTTTAGCTATTAATCAACTTTTTTCCTTCTCTTTCTTTTAAGGAAAGAGTATGAATAAGTAATACCAAGTACTGACGATAAATCATGGTCTGCTGTTCAGACATTGGAACAAGACATTTCAATTTTTATATATATATCTTAACCCTTTACACTCTCGGGAATTGGCCTATATGGACACGGCTAAATGGAAATGTTTCTTCCAGAAGAAATATGAAAAGCATATGCATGAGCATGGTAGCAATTTAAAGGTAAGAGTTTAAAGATTATGGGAAAATTATTAGACCAAAGTTGAGGACAACAGTTCACCTGACACAAGAATCCAAACATTACACTGCTGATTGTGTGCTTTTCTCCGTATTTGTTCGTAACAAAAATACTAGTGCTACATTGAGTAACATGATAAGAATATTCCTGGAAAATATGGGGTACGTGCAACATAAAACAATGACAAGGGTTTGAGTGAGAGGACTAACTGGTGTCTCCAAGTGGTCACAGTTCCTAAGTCATTTCAATGTATTTTTATGACTCAAAGAAAAGTCAACTATAATACCCTGAATACACCCCTGGCGTCGCATAGAGTCTGAAATGTAGGAATCTGTGTTATTCAATTATTGCACCCACACTGCTCGCGAGCGTCTGCGTTGCCAAGGGCTAAAATAGAAGTCATGCCTATTTTTGACGCAGATCGCGCTGCAAGTCCTGCCTCTCCCATCTCCTCAAAGGTTTATAGAAGCAGGTACCCACGTGCCATCTCCTCATTGGTTATACCCACGTGGGTGATTGAAAGACGAACTGTTGCCGGTTGTCGTGGTAATAATATGAAGGTTTAGATGCCAATCACCATATAAGTTAAACAATGATAAAGCCTGGAAGGAGGAGAGATGACTAGAACCTATTCGGTTGACCGTTTTTATGTATGGATTAATTGTCAGAGTAGAGGACCTTGTGCATTTCAGGTAAAATAACAACCTAATGTTTATATCCCAGGACAAATTAGCTAGCCAGTGCAAGCTTAATTGCCATAAATGTTAAATACTTTTCGACCTGTCCCCAAATTAATGTCATTGGTTCAGAGTTTGTTTTGATATTTTAACCTGCGTGTCGTGATCGCATTTGGTGTGGGGAGACAAAATAAATGTATGCACGACGTCGCACGTGCGCAGACGGTTTGGGTTCCGTATTAGGTGTTTTTTTAAGCTCTTCTCGCTGTGACGTTGAGGAACTAGATCAAGCACACTTGTAGTTGTTTTGTTTGGAACACAACCCTGCAATCACACAATTACTATTGTTGTTTACGCAATCCCAAAACGGACCATTATAAATCACAATCTGGTTGAGGTGGGCATCATTTGAAAGCTTGCTATATTGCCAACATGACTAGAAAAGTTCTAAAATACGATCTTACAGTGTTAGGCTTTCACAGGGCAATTCAGATTGTAATTCTGGTGACCATAGAAAGTAATCATGAGTACATTCAGATGCGTGTTCCATGGCAAATGACCTTCACAAAGGACAAAACATGGGCTCATTCTGTTGAGAACAACCCAGGGTGTTACGCCATGTCATCTTGGAACTCTACAGTAAGTACATCACAAATAGTGATCATAAACATTGACACTGTATTTGACATGAGTTTCATAATATGGAAATGTAAAGTGCACGTTTGGCTTGCTCGTATGACATCAAACTGGTATTTATTATAATTCTCAATGTCTCAAGATGCTTTGAGTCTTCTTAATTTACCACATGTCCCTCACTCAGACAAAACATTGTGAGTCAAAACCCATTCAGAGCTGTGAAGCGGAGACCCTGAGCTCTGACGTCATTTATAGCATGTTACTGAACAGCCACTGCGTTCTAAACGAAGGCACTTATCAGAGCCCAAAGCTGCCGTTTTCAACCAGTATGCGGATATGAGTGTAATGGGTTAAAGAGAAGACAAAAAAGGGAATCTTAACTTTGCTTAGGTTGTTCAAGGAATCAGATATGCCCTACAGGATCAGTCATATAAAATCACATTTGATCAACTTTGTTCCAATGCCAATTAAACCTTGTGGGTTTATGGATAAGGTATACTGCAGCACAATTACTTTGTTTGAGAAGAACATCATATGTCTGGATATGACTTTTTACGGGTGAGTGTGAATTTGTTTGTGAATTGTCTGTGAGTATTCGTGTGTGTTTGCAAGCGTCTGAGGGTGTGGGCGAGTGTGTGTCCGGTGGTCTTTTTTTGAGTGTGTGTGTATTCCCCGGGCCAGTGTTTACGAGCCATTAGGAGTGGGAGTGTGTTCCTGTGTTTACCCTGCATGTTCAGAGATAGTGACAGACCTCTGTAAACAGTTTACAGTAAACAGACTTTTCCCCACAGTAATAATGGCCAGATGAGACTGAACTTTGTCCCTGAACACAGCAGACCACATCAGTATGGCAGTAACTCTCAAATGGCACCCCATTCCTATTATAGTGCACAACTTTTGACCAGAACCCCATGGAGCCTTGTCAAAAGTAGTGCACTATATAGGGTGCCATTTGGGAGGTAGTCAAGGCCACTGGCCAATCAAAGCACGGCACGCCACTTCTTTTTATTATCTGCTGCGGAAGGACTGTCTGAATCTCTCCAGACTAGCACGGCACTGTGTGTGTGTGTAGAGTAGTAGGGCAGTGGACTATCTGCATTAGCCCAGAGATATGAGGAGAGAGGTGGAGAGAGGTGGAAAGATGAGGAGAGAGGTGGAGAGAGGAGGAGAGAGGTGGAGAGAGGTGGAGAGAGGAGGAGAGAGGTGGAAAGAGGAGGAGAGAGGAGGAGAGAGGAGGAGAGAGGAGGAGAGAGGTGGAAAGATGAGGAGGTGGAGAGAGGAGGAGAGAGGAGGAGAGAGGTGGAGAGAGGTGGAAAGATGAGGAGGTGGAGAGAGGAGAGAGGAGGAGAGAGGTGGAGAGAGGTGGAGAGAGGTTACTTAGACGAAGAGAAACAAAGAAACAATATAACACAAAGTCAACTTTTTACTGAGGTGGTCATTGGGAGACTGGAGACTACTGTTGAGTGGAGACCAGTGTTTTCCTTTTAAGGAAGAGACCTTGGTCTGAGTGGATGGACTTTGGGTGAGCAGTGTAATGGCGGTGGGGGTCCTGTTATGTTGGCTCAAACACATTTTAGCCAGTAGACAAACAGCATGGTTAAAGGGTTAGCTGGTGGCTAGACAAACAACACAGTTCTCCGGTAGCTAGCCTAACAGCAGGACATGGGGTCAGTTTAACAGGACCAGTGGGTCTTGGCTATGCTAACTCTAGTCCTGTTATGTTTGTTCGAACACATTTAGCCAGTAGTCAAACAGCATGGGCCGGAAGTTACACAGATATCCAAAAGCTAGTGGCTAGCCTAACAGCATGGATAGGGTTTAGCCAGTACCTAACATAACAACACGGGTTCAATTACATTCAAAAGCTAGTGGCTAGCCTAACAGCATGGATAGGGTTTAGCCAGTACCTAACATAACAACACGGGTTCAATTACATTCAAAAGCTAGTGGCTAGCCTAACAGCATGGATAGGGTTTAGCCAGTACCTAACATAACAACACGGGTTCAATTACATTCAAAAGCTAGTGGAGCCTAACAGCATGGATAGGGTTTAGCCAGTACCTAACATGGGTTCAATTACATTCAAAAGCTAGTGGCTAGCCTAACAGCATGGATAGGGTTTAGCCAGTACCTAACATAACAACACGGGCATGGGTTCAATTACATTCAAAAGCTAGTGGCTAGCCTAACAGCATGGATAGGGTTTAGCCAGTACCTAACATAACAACACGGGTTCAATTACATTCAAAAGCTAGTGGCTAGCCTAACAGCATGGATAGGGTTTAGCCAGTACCTTACATAACAACACGGGCATGGGTTCAATTACAGAATAGAATGTAGTTAAAGCCATGCAGGCAGTCTGTTCTAGATGGTTATGGTGTGATGTCGATAGTAGGTCAGAAACATAATTTCTTTAACAAAAACACCTGATAAAACTAGGCGAATAGTTTCCACACGCACTAACAATATGAAAGATTAGAACACAGATGACATGTGATATAGAGTATAGGCAGTGTTTTGCACACGTTATTTTATTTGACCTTTATTTAACTAGGCAAATCAGTTAAGAACAAATTCTTATTTTCAATGACGGCCTAGGAACAGTGGGTTAACTGCCTGTTCAGGAGCAGACAGATTTGTACCTTGTCAGCTTGGGGGTTTAAACTTGCAACCTTCCGGTTACCAGTCCAACGCTCTAAGTACATAGAGTAGCTAGCCAAATAAAACAAGTAGCCAGCCAGGCACCCCTGTGGGGGGTTGAAAAATATTGCCATAGGAAGTCTATTTTGGTGGCCTCTGGTACATTCTAATGCGTTGATTCCATCTGAAATACACAGCGAAATGATTGAATACTTTGCCTCCCAGATTGGAGAAATGAGTTGTGGTATTGTGTAGAATGACATAACATTGGATGAAGTCAGTTGTTATGGATATTGTCTAGGTCTATTTGATCAGGACTATTTTATAATACACCTTTCATACTGAGACGTTTCCTCGACAACTTTAGCATCCCGCCAACTTTTTACACCTTTTGTTTATATCTGAAAAGGCGTTGCCGGTATCAAAGCCTAAACTTTTATTTCTTCAAACCAACCTAGTCATGATTGCAGTAAAGGTCTGCCTACAGCTTAGTATGAAACACAGCCGTAATGCTGAGGCAGCATTGGCATGCACTACGTTCTTAAGTTCTTGATGGTCCCATCTCTTCGCATTGTCCTTCACACTGTTTTCTTAAGCACAACTAGATGGATCCATAAAGAATAACTGTGGGAATAAATATCACTGAATGACAAAAATATTGGAATAAAGTAGGCTAATGCAATTGAAGGCATCAAATTGTTGCTCAACGCTTATTGAAACTCCCAAAGTCATCCAATAGTTATAATACATTTCAAGCAATAGCCTACCAGTGTGTGGTCAACTATTTCAGTAACATTTGGCACTGTTTTGAGACTAGCTTGGGGACTCCATTTGGTTATTGGTTAGGCTACAATTAGGCTGTGGGAACGTTAGCTAAATTGAGGTGAGTGCTGCTCATGATCATCTTACTGGCTCATTTACTAGCACTGATTAGCACAGTGTCCCCCGCATGCTATGTGGCTTAACAAGTAGATTATGTTGCTCTTCACTCAGTCGTTTAGTAGCCTGGGCCTACTCTCAAACAAAAGCCTGTAATATGTCAATCGATGTGATTTTGTTTGACTGAATCTCTGTCTGTATATTTGGTTAATTCTCCGGCTGGGCAAATAAATAGAGGTGGTATAGGACATTATTTGTTTGCTCATCGATCACTGAGCAGAAACATTTAGCATGCTATAGTGTTGCCTAAATCAAGTGGAGGCCTATTATTTTGCTCAATCGCATATAGGCAACTCCGAAAGCCCTCGGAGGTCGTGAAATATGAACATGCTTTTGAAAATATAGATCACTATCATGATGGTATCATGATGAAGATACTCTCAATGTAAGACCCTATTCACGAGCATCATGCCACTCCTCCATGGAAAGACATTAAACTGCAACCAGAGATCTGTATATAATGACAAGATGCTCATGTCTCCGCCCTAACGTTGTCCCAAAGGCAGGAAGGCAGGTGATACACTTAGGTACAAAATATGCCCATAGAAACGCATTGGGCTCATTTTGGACAGATTCACCTCTTCCTCTTTGCTGTGTTTCCCGGTCATAAGCCGGCGCGCTAATGGAAAACACTGTAAAAGCCCTACTTATATAAAAATAGATGGTCTCCAAACGTGCTAGCTAATGCTTGCATTATGACTCTGTTGAGAACACAGAGAAACACTAAGAATCAAAGCTGGTGAATGGCTGGATAGAGAGGAACAGCGGATGAGGGGAGAGAGAGATAGTGATAAATGGACCTGGGAGGTTAGCGACCCCACTCCCATGGAGTAATCGTTCACACATTCAACTCTTAACCCGTGGACCTTAACGCTGCCCCGCTAGTGCCATTAAAGAGAGAAGAGGGTGATTTGTGCAAATGGTTTAGCGTGTGACACGTTCCACACGCAGTGCTGTGTGTGCTGAAGGCCTGGTGCCACAATGCTCGCTAGCTGCTGTTATGCTCTTAAAGCCCATGTCTTCAGTGCTTTTCTCATTAGAGCTCTAACAGACAATGGGCTGGCAGGTGGCTAGCTGCTCCAACTGTACACACGTATAATAGTCATCTGTTCTGCCTGTCTGTGGAAGGTCAGGAGGGCCCACTCTCTCAGTTTCTCTTGCTCTCTCCATCTCTGTCTGCATTAGAGGAGAATACCCATCAGTGGGATTCACACCAGGTCATTTAATTTTGTCGTTTCATTTCAAACACGTGTTGCAAATTCTGTCTGAATGCGTTTCAGCTTTGAGCATACTTTGCTAGCTATACAATCCAGGATTGAAACAACCAAAACATTAAAATGTTAAAAAGCTCCCCAAGGCCTCAAATGATAGTGCTCGTTTCTCTAGCTGTGTTCGAATACCCATACTAACATACTGTATACTACATACCTAATGAGTATATAGTACACACTATTAGTTAATTTTAGTATACTGTAAACCAGAGGTGGGAACCAAGGGCATGATTTTTCTCCATCCCTAGCAAACACAGCTGATTAATCAAATGTCATTCTAAACTGAAGATCATGATTAGTTGATTATTGGAGTCAGGTGTGTTAGCTGGGGCAAAACTGTGATGCCAATCAGGCCCTCAAGGACTGGAATTGCCCACCTCAGTTGTAAATGAATGGTAGGTATCGTTTCAGTTGAGCGTACTAGAGCTAGCTTCGCCTGTCTACCGGAAGTTGATGCTGCTGTTATGCACAGTGCGCTCTGGGCGTGGTAAATCCAGAGCGCTGTCAGATTGTCCTTTCATACATTTGGAGCGTTCATTGCGCACACTGGACGCTCTAGCCGAGGAGTAGTGTTGATCCGAACGTTCAACGGCAGTGAAGCACCAAAGCAAACTGGCTAACGTTGGCTAGCTACTTATAGACACAAATGACACAGAACACCTCACGCTGACCATTTTACAAACCCTAGCAGAGTTGATTAGGCTGTTTTCATGTTATCCAGAGTGTTGATGACTGCAACTGTCCGCTGGCAACTATTTCATTTCATTACGTTTTTGTTGCCGACACCGGCCATATTCAACGGGTGTTGAGCATTCGTAAATGAATGTTAATGTTATTCAGCGCGAGGGTGCTCTGAAATCGGAGTAGATTGCCAGCATGAAGAATGTCCATTGAAACGCACAACGACTAAACCCCTTAGCTAAGAATTATGTGAATAATAGTAGCCAACTAATGTTAGGTACCTACTGCTATAATGCATTGCGGTTCGTAAGGATAGCGTAGCTAACAAATTGTCAGCCAACATAACGTGAAACATAACTTACTTAAAATCATTACTTTATTACATTGCTCAACATTTTCTTAACCTTTGTCATAATTAGTTAAAGCAATGAATTTGTATCCACCTTCGTCGGACTTCGGCTGCATATTTTCCGCCATGTTCATAAAATCTGAAAATGTTGTGAAGCCACGCCCATTTTTGGAAGAATTGCATTATGGGCCCTACAAGCACGGAAATAGTGTCCACTGATTGTATACTTTGTATTTTGACAAATTTAGTAAGACATCCGGGAACTTTTGGCATAGTAACTATATCCATACTATGACCAATAAGCATACTCTATACACTCAATTCACACCACAAATAGTAGGGTTAGTGCGGTTAGTATGAGTATCCGAACACAGCTTCTGTCTCTCAGACTTCTGCCAAATATGTCCGACAGCAAACCAGGGGTCATGTGGGGGTCACTTCCTCCACCATTCTCACTGTACTAAAGACCTGGGTTCATATAGTATTTAATTGAGCTTTCTTTGCCCAATGGTCCCAAAACTACAAACCCTGCCCATCTGGCTCTAAAGCAATGCTCATTCAAACACACAAAAAACAAATACTATCTGAACCCATGGCTGTTGTACACAGTGGGGAGAGAGCCCACATCCCTGTAGTGACTTTGAGGAGTCCCAGAGTCTTGGACCCAGCTCTGTCTGTCTATCTGCTCCCTAACCCTGGAACCCTGCCCTCGTCTGGTGGAGGTTATCGGGGCAGGATGCTGTGCATCACAGGGGACATCCCATCTCCTCTCTTCCCCTCCCTCCAAACACAGAAACAACCGGAACAACTCCGACAGAGAGGGGGGGGGGATCCTTTCTCCTCCCTTACTCCTAATGGCTTGTTCTGATGGAAGCAAACTGTTGAAAGTCTTCAACTCCAGTTCTGGGCTCTTACTAATGAGAAAACGGCGATAATCGGCCGAACCGATACATCAGGCTGATACTGGTCTTTTCTAGTCTATCGGCTCTTCTCTATGCCGATAGTCACTCAACATAGCAAAACTGCTGCTATGCCAGCCGCCACTGACTGGATAAACCACGAGCACTGCACAATGCCGAGGAATGTCTAGCTGGGAAAATCAGAAGCAAGCTAGCTCATTCTCCAACAGAAAGGTGCAGTTTCAGAACTTGATAAATTGACAGTGGCCAAAATTGAACTCCTGTTGCAAATATTTAGTTAATTCACTAATAATAAGGCTTGTGTCAACGTGCCAGGACATGACTGCAATAAGAAAGCTAGCTAGCTTGTTGCCCAAATGTGACCTGTTAGCAAAGATTACGATAACTAATCCTTTAATCTGTGGTGTTCTATTCTAGCTAGCTGGCTAGATAAACATAGGAGCTAATCGTCAACGTAGCTAGCTAACGGTAGCTGGTTATAATTTTGAACATGCACCATTTTGGGCAACGAGCCATCTTACTTAGTGAAAAGTTAGCGATTTACTGGTGTGCCAATCTGACCAGCCACAATCGTATCCGTAAATTGACAGTTGATCGTCGGATTAGATGGTTGTCGCAATAGGGGAAGGAGGAAGTGTTTTAAAATGCCTAAATAAATGTTGGCAATAGGTTTAGCTACCTAAGAATCTTCCTGCATGTTTATGGACCAAGAAAGCTGTAGATCAGCGTGTGTGTGTGCGTTCTCAATAAAACAGAACGTGCATAGTTTCTTCATCTGTTTTCCTACCCTCACTCTCTTTGTTAGATATTACGTGCATTAATGGCTTGGTAGCAAATTTTGTTGCCATTGACCTAGTTATCATAGTAGCAGAAGGCAAATAGACCGTTTGTCATCTGTAGCAACATAGACTCATCCAAAACAAGCTCAATAACTCACTGCATGCACACACTCCTATTGAGTTTGCATTCACCTGTATTGTGAGTATGCCTACACCATCTTCATTTGCCCAGTTAATCAAGAGATGTACCATTCAAATAAAAGTATTATCATTATGTTGTTAAGTATTAAGATTGGTATAAACAAAGTCAAATGTATTGTTTGATTTTAAAATTGATGCATTAATGCATACATGTCCATCTTCGGGAAATTGTGTCATCCAAATGTTCAAATGTCACGATACTGAATATATCGGCCATCCACTTACTTTAAAGAAAATCGGGTATCGGCCTAAAAAAAAATCCATATCGGTCATTCTCTGTTAGGAATGACTGGTCAGGTCCCTTAGGAGAGCATAAAGTAGGTTGGAATAGGACGGCTGCTCTGTGTGGAACAAAGACTGTGGTGGCTTCCCCCAGGAGCACTCTGCGGGGCAGAACAAAGACTGTGGTGGCTTCCCCCAGGAGCACTCTGCGGGGCAGAACAAAGACTGTGGTGGCTTCCCCCAGGAGCACTCTGTGGGGCAGAACAAAGACTGTGGTGGCTTCCCCCAGGAGCACCCTGTGGGGCAGAACAAAGACTGTGGTGGCTTCCCCCAGGAGCACCCTGTGGGGCAGAACAAAGTCTGTGGTGGCTTCCTCCAGGAGCACTCTGTGGGGCAGAACAAAGACTGCGGTGGCTTCCTCCAGGAGCACTCTGTGGGGCAGAACAAAGACTGTGGTGGCTTCCTCCAGGAGCACTCTGTGGGGCAGAACAAAGACTGTGGTGGCTTCCCCCAGGAGCACTCTGTGGGGCAGAACAAAGACTGTGGTGGCTTCCTCCAGGAGCACTCTGCGGGGCAGAACAAAGACTGTGGTGGCTTCCCCCAGGAGCACCCTGTGGGGCAGAACAAAGTCTGTGGTGGCTTCCTCCAGGAGCACTCTGTGGGGCAGAACAAAGACTGTGGTGGCTTCCTCCAGGAGCACTCTGTGGGGCAGAACAAAGACTGTGGTGGCTTCCTCCAGGAGCACTCTGTGGGGCAGAACAAAGACTGTGGTGGCTTCCCCCAGGAGCACTCTGTGGGGCAGAACAAAGACTGTGGTGGCTTCCCCCAGGAGCACTCTGTGGGGCAGAACAAAGATTGTGGTGGCTTCCTCCAGGAGCACTCTGTGGGGCAGAACAAAGACTGTGGTGGCTTCCTCCAGGAGCACTCTGTGGGGCAGAACAAAGACTGTGGTGGCTTCCTCCAGGAGCACTCTGTGGGGCAGAACAAAGACTGTGGTGGCTTCCCCCAGGAGCACTCTGTGGGGCAGAACAAAGACTGTGGTGGCTTCCTCCAGGAGCACTCTGCGGGGCAGAACAAAGACTGTGGTGGCTTCCCCCAGGAGCACCCTGTGGGGCAGAACAAAGTCTGTGGTGGCTTCCTCCAGGAGCACTCTGTGGGGCAGAACAAAGACTGTGGTGGCTTCCTCCAGGAGCACTCTGTGGGGCAGAACAAAGACTGTGGTGGCTTCCTCCAGGAGCACTCTGTGGGGCAGAACAAAGACTGTGGTGGCTTCCCCCAGGAGCACTCTGCGGGGCAGAACAAAGACTGTGGTGGCTTCCCCCAGGAGCACTCTGTGGGGCAGAACAAAGACTGTGGTGGCTTCCCCCAGGAGCACTCTGCAGGGCAATGGTGTGTGTGATGCACTGGAGTGCGTTGCAGACAGACAGGCCATGAGAATGTAGGTTAACCAGCTGGTGTGTTGCTCTGCCACTCTGCCAACGGGTATCTGCTCACACAGGTGTAAATACAGCTGCCGGATTTCCCATTCGCACGCACACACAGCCGGCTACACAGACAAACAGATGGTGCATGGATACTCCTGCACAAGTCTGTATGAACGCACTGGATATCACCCCTCACTTCAAGGGCCCAACCTGCCGTGTGTGTGTGTGTGTGTGTGTGTGTGTGTGTGTGTGTGTGTGTACATGGGGGTCTGGTGCAGGGCAGGAGAGGGATGCACAGCTGCCTGTCTAGCTTCATTAGCTCGCCCCTGACATCCGCTCTCTGGTAGTGGAAGGCCAGACAGATGGAAAGATGAGAGTTAAGAATGGACGGACAGCTATGTTTAATGTACAGGTTTGACTTAGGACAGGAGCATTTTTTTAGTGACTTTGCTGTTGTTTTTACTTGAATAGATAGAGTAGAGAGGAGAACTGGTGAAAAGGTTGTACATGTCTATTTGAGAGTGAAAGGATACTGGCACACTGACTGACTGACAGAGAGACAGACAGAAAGGGTAAAGCAGCCGATCAGTTTTATTTCAAAACATTTCAACTAGTCAGTTTAGGAGTTATCCTCCAGAAGGATGACCTGCCAGTTACACTCTCAAATCTCTCCTTTCTACCTACTGTGTTTTGCTAAGTAGGGCATTATGCACAAAAAAAAACTTTTCCTTTCACCATAAAACAAATCCCTTGTAATAATCGTGCAGATGAATCAAACTAATGATGGTGTGTTTCTAACCACCAGGCTCAGATGTCGAGTGTCTTTATACACAACTGAAGTGATCTAATATCATTGGGAAGAAACCCCAGTTGCCTGCTGCTTCCATCATCACAACATGTCCCATTCAAACATGACAGGAAAATGACATTTAAATGAAAATATTAAAATCCAGCCATAATTGTGATGCCACCTGTATGTAAATGAAGTTTTCAAGGTGCAGTCTCTCTCCTCTGACTCACCGCCTCTTAAAACTACAGACTTAGTCATAGCGTGACTGACCAAGGGAGAGGAGCGGGAGAGGACACACTGACACGCACAGATACTGCCTGAGAGAGAGACCCACTGGGAAATGTTTCCATAGCGACATGTAGCTATACTGTAGTGTAGCTGTACATAGAGACAGACTGGCAACATACTCCAAACAAGGCTGAATATAATATAATGTGGATGTTTCTTGCAAATCCAATGGGTTCATAACAGATACAGATAAACAGCAAACATGGAACATGATCAATGGCGGTGGCCAAAGGAGGACAGACTGAGTCGTAGAGGCTACTTCAGATCAATAGTAGTGAGATGGACAGAATGTGAATGGTACAGGCTTGGTATACAGTAACAACACATGGCTGGATGCAGGGCAGAACGACTCACCCGGAGCGCTTGGTCATGGTGCCCAGGGTCATGGGCTGTTTGATCTGTGCCAGGGGCAGCACTATGGTGAGGCTGGGCAGAGGGGACAGACGAGGGTTACCCATGTTGTTGCTGGTGAAGTTGTTGTACGACTCCTGGCTGGTGAGTTTAGCTGCACAGAGAGAGAGAAAAGATTTTATACATGTCCTATTTTATAGTCCAAGTCTAATACTCTGAAAGTAACCATGCAAAACTTCATCAATGTATGATGAAACATGTATCCTGAAGTCCCCCCCCAAGGCCTTGCAGGAGCCATGGCCCTGATTGGAGGTAACCAGCTAAAGATGCGGCTCCTCAGAGCAACTAGTAACCAGTAGGTTAATCAGACCTAATCAACAGGACTCACACACCTCTCATCTGAGTGGAGCCCAAGCTAAACACAATCAGGCCACGTCAAAGGGCACCACATCTAACGGCCTCAAAGAACTTCATCAGAGAGGGAGCATGTTGTTTGAGAATGACAAACACACACACATAGACTTGATGCTTGCTCACTGCAGGCTTAGTTGACTTCGAGAATGTGTCCCTTGCTCTCTCAAACTCTGCAACTAATTGTACACTTAAATGTAAATGTACATATCAAAGCAGTAATGTAGAATACATTCATTCCTATGAGTACAACTGTTGCATGTTTATTTTTATTTCACCTTTATTTAACCAGGTAGGCCAGTTTACAACTGCGACGTAGCCAAGATAAAGCAAAGCAGTGTGACAAAAACAACAACACAGAGTTACACATGGGATAAACAAATGTACAGTCAATAACACAATAGCAAAATCAATATACAGTGTGTGCAGATGTAGTAAGATTAGGGAGATAAGGCAATAAATAGGCCATAGTGGTGAAATAATTACAATTTAGCATTAACAATGGAGTGATAGATGTGCAGATGACGTGCAAGTAGAGATCCTGGGGTGCAAAACAGCAAAAAAATTATATGGGGATGAGGTAGTTGGGTGGGCTGTTTACAGATGGGCTGTGTACAGGTGCAGTGATCAGTAAACTGCTCTGACAGCTGATGCTTATAGTGAGGGAGATATACAGTGGGGCAAAAAAGTATTTAGTCAGCCACCAATTGTGCAAGTTCTCCCACTTAAAAAGATGAGAGAGGCCTGTAATTTTCATCATAGGTACACTTCAACTATGACAGACAAAATGAGAAAATAAATTCAGAAAATCACATTGTAGGATTTTTTATGAATTTATTTGCAAATGATGGTGGAAAATAAGTATTTAGTCACCTACAAACAAGCAAGATTTCTGGCTCTCACAGACCTGTAACTTCTTCTTTAACCTTTTGTAACTAGGGGGCAGTATTTTCATTTTTGGATAAAAAACGTTCCCGTTTTAAACAAGATATTTTGTCACGAAAAGATGCTCGACTATACATATAATTGACAGCTTTGGATAGAAAACACTGACGTTTCCAAAACTGCAAAGATATTGTCTGTGAGTGAAACAGAACTGATGTTACAGGCGAAACCCAGATAAAAATCCAATCAGGAAGTGCCGCATTTTTTGAAACCGCCTCATGCCAATGACTCCTTATATGGCTGTGAATGAGCTTATGTTTTCTACGTATTCCCCAAGGTATCTACAGCATTGTGACGTCTTTTTACGCATTTATGTTGAAGAATAGCCGTAAGGGATCACATTTAGCAAGTGGTCACATGATGGCTCCCGCAGAAAATCTTGCGTAAAGTACACAAGTAGCCATTTTTCCAATCACTTCTTATGAGAAACCAATTGTCCCGACGGATATATTATCGAATTGTTCTGTGAAAAAAACCTTGAGGATTGATTCTAAACAACGTTTGCCATGTTTCTGTCGATATTATGGAGCTAATTTGGAAAAAAGTTTGGCGTTGTAGTGACCGCATTTTCCGGTCGATTTCTCAGCCAAACGTGACGAACAAAGGGGAGCTATTTCGCCTACAAAAATAATCTTTTTGGAAAAAAGGAACATTTGTTATCTAACTGGGAGTCTCCTGAGTGAAAATATCCGAAGTTCTTCAAAGGTAAATTATTTAATTTGATTGCTTTTCTTATTTTTGTGAAAATGTTGCCTGCTGCCAGCAGAGCCTAGCATAGCATTATGCCATGATAAAACTTACACAAATGTTTGTCTAGCGTTGGCTGTAAAGCATATTTTGAAAATCTGAGATGACAGTGTGATTAACAAAAGGCTAAGTTGTGTCTCAATATATTTCATTTGTGATTTTCATGAATAGGAAGATTTTGTAGGAAGATTTATGTCCGCTGCGTTATGCTAATTAGTTTGAGGCTATGATTACGCTCCCGGATCCGGGTTTGATAGTCGCAAGAAGTTAAGAGGCTCCTCTGTCCTCCACTCGTTACCTGTATTAATGGCACCTGTTTGAACTTGTTATCAGTATAAAAGACACCTGCCCACAACCTCAAACAGTCACACTCCAAACTCCACTATGGCCAAGACCAAAGAGCTGTCAAAGGACACCAGAAACAAAATTGTAGACCTGCACCAGGCTGGGAAGACTGAATCTGCAATAGGTAAGCAGCTTGGTTTGAAGAAATCAACTGTGGGAGCAATTATTAGGAAATGGAAGACATACAAGACTACTGATAATCTCCCTCGATCTGGGGCTCCACGCAAGATTTCACCCCGTGGGGTCAAAATGATCACAAGAACGGTGAGCAAAAATCCCAGAACCACATGGGGGGACCTAGTGAATGACCTGCAGAGAGCTGGGACCAAAGTAACAAAGCCTAACATCAGTAACACACTACGCCACCAGGGACTCAAATCCTGCAGTGCCAGATGTGTCCCCCTGCTTAAGCCAGTACATGTCCAGGCCCGTCTGAAGTTTGCTAGAGAGCATTTGGATGATCCAGAAGAAGATTGGGAGAATGTCATATGGTCAGATGAAACCAAAATAGAACTTTTTGGTAAAAACTCAACTCGTCATGTTTGGAGGACAAAGAATACTGAGTTGCATCCAAAGAACACCATACCTACTGTGAAGCATGGGGGTGGAAACATCATGCTTTGGGGCTGTTTTTCTGCAAAGGGACCAGGACGACTGATCCGTGTAAAGGAAAGAATGAATGGGGCCATGTATCGTGAGATTTTGAGTGAAAACCTCCTTCCATCAGCAAGGGCATTGAAGATGAAACGTGGCTGGGTCTTTCAGCATGACAATGATCCCAAACACACCGTCCGGGCAACGAAGGAGTGGCTTCATAAGAAGCATTTCAAGGTCCTGGAGTAGCCTAGCCAGTCTCCAGATCTCAACCCCATAGAAAATCTTTGGAGGGAGTTGAAAGTCCGTGTTGCCCAGCAACAGCCCCCAAAAATCACTGCTCTAGAGGAGATCTGCATGGAGGAATGGGCCAAAATACCAGCAACAGTGTGTGAAAACCTTGTGAAGACTTACAGAAAACGTTTGGCCTCTGTCATTGCCAACAAAGGGTATATAACAAAGTATTGAGATAAACTTTTGTTATTGACCAAATACTTATTTTCCACCATCATTTGCAAATAAATTAATTGCAAATCCTACAATGTGATTTTCTGGATTTTTTTAATCATTTTGTCTGTCATAGTTGAAGTGTACCTATGATGAAAATCTTTTTAAGTGGGAGAACTTGCACAATTGGTGGCTGACTAAATACTTTTTTGCCCCACTGTAAGTCTCCAGCTTCAGAGATTTTTGCAGTTCGTTCCAGTCATTGGCAGCAGAGAACAGGAAGGAAAGGCAGCCAAAGCAGGAATTGGCTTTGGGGATGACCAGCGCAATATACCTGCTGGAGAGTGTGCTAGAGGTGGGTGTTGCTATGGTGACCCGGGGGCTGAGATAAGGTGGGGCTTTACCTAGCAAAGACTTGTAGATGACCTGGAGCCAGTGGGTTTGGCGACGGGTATGTGGCGAGGGCCAGCCAACGAGAGCAAACAGGTTACAGTGGTGGGTAGTATATGGGGCTTTGGTGACAAAATGGATGGCACTGTGATAGACTACATCCAATTTGTTGAGTAGTGTTGGAGGCTATTTTGTAAATGACATCGCCGAAGTCAAGGATCGGTAGGATAGTCAGTTTTACGAGGGTATGTTTGGCAGCATGAGTGAAGGAGGCTTTGTTGCGAAATAGGAAGCCGATTCTAGATTTTATTTTGGATTGGAGATGCTTAATGTGTCTGGAAGGAACGTTTACAGTCTAACCAGACACCTAGGTATTTGTAGTTGTCCACATATTCTAAGTCGGAACCGTCCAGAGTAGTGATGCTCGTCGGAGTAGTGATGCCAGAGTTGTGATGCCAGTCTATTAGGTGTACGTTAAATATACGAGACATTTTTACAGTGAAAACCAATGTCTCAGGCAGGTTCTTATGTCCACCACACCATACCTGGTTTCACCAACGTCTCAGGCAGGTTCTTATGTCCACCACAGCATACCTGGTTTCACCAACGTCTCAGGCAGGTTCTTATGTCCACCACACCTACCTGGTTTCAGAAACGCCTCAGGCAGGGTCTTATGTCCACCACACCATACCTGATTTCAGCAACGTCTTTCGCATACCTCAGGCAGGGTCTTATGTCCACCACACCATACCTGATTTCAGCAACGTCTCAGGCAGGTTCTTATGAACACCACACCATACGTGGTTTCAGCAACGTCTCAGGCAGGTTCTTATGAACACCACACCTACCTGGTTTCAGAAACGTCTCAGGCAGGGTCTTATGTCCACCACACCATACCTGGTTTCAGCAACGTCTCAGGCAGGTTCTTATGAACACCACACCATACCTGGTTTCAGCAACGTCTCAGGCAGGTTCTTATGAACACCACACCATACCTGGTTTCAGCAACGTCTCAGGCAGGTTCTTATGAACACCACACCATACCTGGTTTCAGCAACGTCTCAGGCAGGTTCTTATGAACACCACACCATACCTGGTTTCAGCAGGCAGGTTCGTCTCAGGCAGGTTCTTATGAACACCACACCTACCTGGTTTCATACCTGGTTTCAAACGTCTCAGGCAGGGTCTTATGTCCACCACACCATACCTGGTTTCAGCAACGTCTCAGGCAGGTTCTTATGAACACCACACCATACCTGGTTTCAGCAACGTCTCAGGCAGGTTCTTATGAACACCACACCATACCTGGTTTCAGCAACGTCTCAGGCAGGTTCTTATGAACACCACACCATACCTGGTTTCAGCACACCATACCTGGTTTCGTCTCAGGCAGGTTCTTATGAACACCACACCATACCTGGTTTCAGCAACGTCTCAGGCAGGTTCGTATGAACACCACACCATAACTGGTTTCACCAACGTCTCAGGCAGGTTCTTATGAACACCACACCATAACTGGTTTCAGCAACGTCTCAGGCAGGTTCTTATGAACACCACACCATAACTGGTTTCACCAACGTCTCAGGCAGGTTCTTATGTCCACCACACCATAACTGGTTTCACCAACGTCTCAGGCAGGTTCTTATGAACACCACACCATAACTGGTTTCAGCAACGTCTCAGGCAGGTTCTTATGAACACCACACCATAACTGGTTTCACCAACGTCTCAGGCAGGTTCTTATGTCCACCACACCATACCTGGTTTCACCAACGTCTCAGGCAGGTTCTTATGTCCACCACACCATACCTGGTTTCACCAACGTCTCAGGCAGGTTCTTATGTCCACCACACCATACCTGGTTTCAGCAACGTCTCAGGCAGGTTCTTATGTCCACCACACCATACCTGGTTTCACCAACGTCTCAGGCAGGTTCTTATGTCCACCACACCTGGTTTCAGCAGCTGAGTTGGAACTATTTGATGAGACACTATTTCATGATCCGCAGAATATATTCCTTTGAAGCTGTACAGTGAATATAATATGAAGTGCCACTTTCAGCTGCAGTAAATATGTAGGTCATCTGAGCAGAACGGAAAACACTGCATGATGGTTGAGCTGATCATAACTCTCAACGTTAGTTCTATATAATTCTTAAATCACAATAACTTGTTCAATATAAATAATCCTCATTCACTAAAGACAATAAGGGAAATAGGATTTACCATTTACTCCATAAGCTCTACGCTCCATCACGACACACTTCAACTTAGAATATACTATTATGTATTTTACAATACAATCTGTGGTCTTACAAAGATTCAAGTTGAAGTGCTACCGCGGAAAAACAGCATAACCTTCCGCACCAAATCTCAATGATCTTCATCTGAATGTTTTCCTTTCTCCATTGTTGCATCTGAAAGGCGACAACCAGTTTAAAAGCATAAGGGGGGGGGGCATGGACAAAGAGACAAAAGAAAACAAGCTACAAAAACAGCACAAAGAAGGAGAGGGTTGGGATTATTATTGGAATCAAAGCAGTGATGGGAGAAGGAGGTTTAGATCATTAAAGTGTTTCTCTGTGTTTCATTAGTGGGGCCAAATCATTTCTTTGTGTTAATCAAAAGAGACCATTTAGATGTGGAGGCCCAACAATACAGCAGGGCCTTCGGAGAGCAGGACGTTATACAAACTTTGTTTGCATCCCAAATGGAGCCAAATTCCCTTTATAGTACACTACTTTTAACCAGGCCTCATGGGGCTCTGGTCTAAGGTAGTGCACAATGTAGGGAATAGGGTGCCACTTGGAATTCAGCCCTCCATCTCGCTTGGCCTCGGAGCCTCTCCAACCAGAGAGGGAAACAGTGGCCCTGGGCTCTCAAGGGCCCTTCACATTTCAAAAGCACTACACCCCCAACGCAGCCACCTTTTGTGTGGAAGAGCAGGAAAACATAAGAGGAATTTGAACAGGAAGCAGCCTGTAAAGCCATAATGGTGCTACAGCTGGCCTAAATGTAGGAGAGGAGGAAGAAAAAAATCTTAATGAATTTAGCATCCTTCCAACAGGACACTTCAACCTGCCGCTCTCTTTCCAACTATTTTTCTTCTCTCTGTCTCTCTCCCCCCTCTCCCTCTCTCAATCATTCTCTCTCTCTGTCTCTCCCTCTCCATCTCTCTCCCTCAATCGTTGTCTGTCTCTCTCCCCCCTCTCCCAATCGCTCTCTCTGTCTCTCTCCCCCCTCTCCCTCTCTCAATCGCTCTCTCGGTCTCTCTCTCTCCCCCCTCTCCCTCTCTCAATCGCTCTCTCTCTCTCTGTGTCTGCGTGCACCACATTAACCCCCTTACCCCTGACAAACCAAAGAGGAACAGGTGTAGTTGACTTTGGTGGAGCTACAGTGGCTGTTAACTGGACCACTACACCCACCCCCTCACATATCCCCCCCTCCGTTATTCAATCCAAGGATCTAAGAGGCCAAACTCTTCAGAGGCCAGTCAGTGAGGAGAGGACAGGGATGAATGGAAAGTGGTGAAAAACATGCACGGGCAGAAGACGATATCCTCAACACATCCTGGATATCTGCTTGTCTGAGGGGGAGAGAGAGGAGAGTGTCTGGCAGAGAGATAGCTAGCCTAGCGAGAGAGCGAGATGGGGCCATGATTTGATTAATGACTGGGGCGTGATGTGCCTGAGCACTGATACATGACAGCCCCATGGAAAGAAGATCCATCAATGCAAATCCACCCGGGCCAGTCCAGCCAAGGCTCCCACCAGAGGTCAGCATGTCACCTGACCCGGCCTGCTCTCTCTATCACTCCCTCCCTAAATCTCCCTTCAGAGTTTACTTAGCTCCCCCTATCCCTCCATATCTACGTCTTTCCCTCCATGCGTTTCTACATCCCTTCCTCGCTCTACCTCTATCCTTCCATCCTCCTCTACATCCCTCTCTCCCTCCCGTTCCGAACCAATTTGCATCCTCATCTAAACAGCGTCTCTCGGTTTCCCTCTCAGCCCTGTCACGGATATCTCGCTTTTGCTGCCCGATTTGCATCCGATGCACACAAGAAATGAGCTTGGCCGTTTCCGAGAAGAAAAAAAGTGTCTAGACTTTGCAGCTGTTGACAAATATTTTCATGTTGAATTTGAATTGTTTGCACGCGGACTTGGCTGTGAAAAAGCAAGTAGGGCAAAGAGGAGCACGGAGACAGACAGTCAGACAGAAAGCAGTGGATGCTCAGCTAGGGAATACTTTGATCTACACAGTGTACAAACATTAGGATCACCTGACAGGTTAAATAACGATTTTCAAGGCTTGAGACAATGAAAACATGGATTGTGAATTGGATAGACAAAATATTGAAGTGTCTTTGAATGGGGTATGGTAGTAGGTGCCAGGTGCACCAGTTTGAGTGTGTCAAGAACTGCAACGCTGATGGGTTTTTCAAGCTCATCAGTTTCCTGTGTGTGTCAAGAATGGTCCACCACCGAAAAGGACATCCAGCCAACTTGACAACTGTGGGAGGCATTGGAGTCAACATGGGCCAGCATCCTTGTGGAACGCTTTCCACACCTTGTTAAAATCTGTGACCCGAAAAATCTAGGCTTTTCAGAGGGCAAAAGGGGGTGCAACTACATTTTTGGAAGGTGTTCCTAATGTTTTGTACACCTAGTGTATACCGTTTTATCCATTCATGCCTTTTTGCTTGTCCAAGTTTCCCAGGCATGTTATAGTAGAGGGAAGACGGGAGGGGTGGGGGCACAGGAGGTAGGGATTAAGGTGAAGGAGAGGAAGGGGGGGATGAGAGGAGAGAGGAACAATAGCTACTCTGCAGAGCTGAAGTTTTGTTGTCACGTCAAACCAGCCCTGCGATGGCAATTCCCCAAACTATCATTATTAAAATACTAACTCCCAGGGAAGGAAGGACAGAAGAAAGAAAGACAGAGAGACAGCGAGAGAGACAGAGACAGAGAGAGAGAGAGAGAGAGAGAGAAAGAGTAGAAAGACAAAAAGGGAATCCCAGATGACAAAGTGAAAACAAATTAGAAGAACCCTTATAAAACACAGATGCTGCAGAGAAAATAAACTTCACAAGATTTACTGTTTTCCCAAAGTATCACAAGACATTTGTGGAAAAGCCATCAGAGTGAGTTGCAGGTAAAGACAGAGCACCAGAGCAGGGCCACGGCTTCTTCCGTCACCATCCTTCTCAGTTGCTTTTACAGTCTCTACCTGCCTGCTACGTTAAGGCTGCTATATAGGCGAGGGGAGGTCAAGCCAACCGGTATGAAAATGGCCTTTCCACAAACCATCCATGGTGGGGGTTTGTTTTAAGAGACGTAATTTGGGACACTCATGCGACCATTAACAAAAATATACAGTGCATTCGGAAAGTATTCAGAACCCTTCACTTTTTCCACATTTTGTTACGTTTGAGCCTTATCCTAAAATGGATTACATTAATTAATTTTCCTCATTAATCTACACACAATACCCCATAATGACAAAGCAAAAACAGGTATAGACATTTTTGAAAATGTATTACAAATAAACAAATATCACACATAAGTATTCAGACCCTTTACTCAGTACTTTGTTGAAGCACCTTTGGCAGCGATTACAGCCTCGAGTCTTCTTGAGTATGACGCTACAAGCTTGGGGAGTTTCTCCCATTCTCTTCTGCAGATCCTCTCAAGCTCTGGAAAGTTGGATGGGGAGCGTCGCTGCACGGCTGTTTTCAGGTCTCTGCAGAGATGTTCGATCGGGTTCAAGTCCGGGCTCTGACTGGGCCACTCAAGGACATTCAGAGACTTGTCGCGAAGCCACTCCTGCGTTGTCTTGGCTGTGTGCATAAGGTCATTGTTCCGTTGGAAGGTGAACCTTTGCCCCAGTCTGAGGTCCTGAGCAGGTTTTCATCAAGGATCTCTGTACTTTGCTCCATTTATCGTTCCCTCAATCCTGACTAGTCTCCCACTCCCTGCCGCTGAAAAAGATCTTCACAACTTGATGCTGCCACCACCAGAGAAAGCAATACGAGAGATTGTGGTGGAGGTTGAGATGGAGGGAGAGCCATGGTAGAGGGTCTGGATGTGAATGTCTATCTGCAGGGCTGATCAATGGGCCTGGGCGCTCCACAGCTATGTGTCTGTGATCAACAGGACAAGGCAGGCAGTAACAGGATTATGTCCATGTAGTTCAGAGGTAACCAGCCAGGTCTACATAGCTCAACATCAGAAGGAACCTCTCAAACATACATTACCAGTCAAAAGTTTGGACACACCTACCATTTCAAGGTTTTTTCCTTTATTTTTTATTCTACATTGTAGAAAAATATTTAAGACATCAAAACTATGAATTAACACACATGGAATCATGTACTGTAGTAACCAAAAAAAGTGTTAAACTAATCAAAATATATTTTAGATTCTCAAAGTAGCAACCCTTTGCCTTGATGACAGCAATGCACACTTGGCATTCTCTCAACCAGCTTCACCTGGAATGCTTTTCCAATAGTCTTGAAGGAGTTCCCACATATGCTGAGCACTTGTTGGCAGCTTTTCCTTCAGTCTGCGGTCCAACTCATCCCAAACCATCTCAATTGGGTTGAGGTCAGGGGATTGTGGGGGCCAGGTCATCTGATGCAGCACCCCATCCCTCTCCTTCTTATTCAAATAGCCCTTACACAGCCTGGAGTTGTATTCGTGTCATTGTCCTGTTAAAAAACAAATGATAGTCCCACTAAGCGCAAACCAGATGGGATGGTGTAACGCTGCAGAATGCTGTGGTAGCCACGCTGGTTAAGTTTGCCTTGAATTCTAAATCAATCACAGACAGCGTTACCAGCAAAGCACACCATCACACCTCCTCCTCCATGCTTTACGGTGGGAACCACACATGCAGAGATCATCCGTTCACATACTCGGTGTCTCACAAAGACACAGCGGTTGGAACCAAAATTTCAGACAGATTTTCACAGGTGTAAAGTCCATTGCTCGTGTTTCTTGGCCCAAGTCAGTCTCTTCTTATTGGTGTCCTTTAGTAGGGGTTTCTTTGCAGCAATTTGACCACAAAGGCCTGATTCACACAGTCTTCTCTGAACAGTTGATGTTGAGATGTCTGTTACTTGAACTCTGAAGCATTTATTTGGGCTGCAATCTGAGGTGCAGTTATCTCTAACTCTTATTCTCTGCAGCAGAGATAACTCTGGGTCTTCCTTTCCTGTGGCAGATCTCATGAGAGCCAGTTTCTTCATAGCACTTGATGGTTTTTGCGACTGCACTTTAAGAAAATGTCAGTGTTCTTGAAATTTTCCGTATTGACTGACCTTCATGTCTTAAAGTAATGATGGACTGTCGTTTCTCTTTGCTTATTTGAGCTGTTCTTGCCATAATATGGACTTTGTCTTTTACTAAATAGGGCTATCTTCTGTATACCATCCCTACCTTGTCACAACACAACTAATTGGCTCAAATGCATTAAGGAAAGAAATTCCCCAAAATCATTTTTGTTAATGTTAATTGATCATTTTACATTTTTGTTAACCTGTTAATTGATATGCATTCCAGTTAACTATCTCATGAAGGTGGTTGAGAGAATGCCAAGAGTGAGCAAATGTTTCAAGGCAAAGGGTGGCTACTTTGAAGATTCTCAAAAATAAAATATATTTTGATTTGTTTAACACATTTTTTGGTTACTACATGATTCCATATTTGTTATTTCATAGTTTTGATGTCTTCACTATTATTCTGCAATGTAGAACATAGTAAAAATAAAGAAAATCCCTGGAATGAGTAAGTCTCCAAACTTGACTGGTACAGTACATACAGCTCAGAACTCACTTAACTACCAACGGCATCCTGCAGCACTGCTGACAGGGGAACTGAAAAAGCTAGCACTTAATGGTGTGCGCGTGTCGGTGTGTGTGATTGTAAACAGAATGGTGATACACCCCCCAGGACGCCCCTCAGATGGAGGGAAGAATTCTCCCCGGAAAGGAACGGAACAGGGCCGGTCAGCCTGGCAGACACTCCCACATGACCCGTTAGCCAGCAGGGGAGGAAACAGTCTGGACCAGACACACTGTCCGGATCAGACACACACAGAGAGAGACAGTGGCAGAGAAAGAGGGACAGAGAGCGAGACAGAGCGAGAAAGAGCGGGTGAAAGAGCATGAGAGCCACAATAAGCAGTATATACCGTCAACAATCTTCATATGGTGATATTTGGGAGTAAATGTCCTGGTTGTTCAGGTAACTTTACATTTCTAATCTAATACAACCTAACTATTCCCTTCCTAATCAGCCCACAATGTCTTACACACGGCTGGCAAGAACATGCCTCCTTTAATCAAAGTTACCACTATTCAACCACATGTTCAACAGCTAGCTAATTAATCCAACAGTTCTCTGTTCAGCTTCCAAACACAGCCCAAAGTAAAGACTGGTATTTTTGTAACTACTTTTAAATGTATTCGATAACTCATTCCAGTCTTTAAAATATCCTCGATTGAAATGGAGCATGGTAACTTTATCATTATCATCCAATAACAATGGTGGTTACATTTAAATAACTGGTAGCAACCTCAAGAGCACTTTCATCACTTATTTTCCCTCTTATATATTAAAATGTAACTGCATACGCACAATAAAAAAATTCAAATACTCCAATAGTCAACAAATCTCTTGGTATTATTTTGACAACATAGGCTACAGTAACAAAACCATCTATATCCTTCTCATAACACAAAGACACCCCATATAATGACAGAACTCATTCACACTCTAAATATATAAGGGTGATAAATATAAATATATAAGGTTGATAAATATAAATATATAAGGGTGATAAATTGTTGTGGCCTTAGTGGCCTGTGTTCTAGTGGAAGAGGCGGTACTGTAGCAAGGCTGCTTGGCTCTCTGTTGGCTCTCTGACAGGCCAGTGACTCAGGTCATGAGAAGTGTCACCTTTTAATTTCCTCACCGTGGGGATAAAAATAACAAACACAGATGGTGACACGTCTCAGCCGATCCCTGAACCTACACTGCCCTATACAGAGACATCAGATGGGTTCACCAGAAGAGGAAAACACACAACAGCTAGTCTGATAGAGTGAGTTAAAGACAGTAGGCTACAGTACCACAACATCGAGGTTCAACAAACACTTAGCTAATGCAACTCACACTCAGGCTACAACAGGGAGTGAGAAACACACAGGGGCTTAGTAACTATAATGGAGGCCTGTCTTTTTCTATGAAGTAACCCAGAGTAACGGGACAAGGTAACAAAAAGTAAAAGCTGTTCTACTGAGAAACCCAGAGGCATATGTGTGTGGCACTTACGGGTTGAAGCCACCGTATTTCTCTCAACCCATATAGAAGGATGAAAAGTCTATTTACTTTATTACAACATTATCAGCGAAATCCCAAGGATAAGGGGTTTAGTGGTTGGAGATTGAGCTATAAATCAATCTGGCGCAGTGGTCTAAGGCACCGCATCGCAGTGCTAGAGGGGTCACTACAGACGTGGGTTCAATCCCGGGCTGTATCACAACCGGCCGTTATTGGAGTCCCATAGGGCGGAGCACAAATGGCCCAGTGTCGTCCGGGTTTGGGGAGGGTTTGGCCAGGGTAGGTCGTGATTGTAAACAAGAATTTGTTCTTAACGGACTTAACTAGTATAAATTTTTTTTAAATGAGTACTCACAGTGGAAATGAGTACCCACAACCAAACCCCTGCAACAGTTACATATTCTTTCACCTTGTGTATTTTTGGTTCCCAGCCAACTAGAAAATACAGAGAGCACACATTTTTTACAGAGATACAGAGAGCACACGTCTTGTTCAATTGCTGTGTGGTTTTACTTTGAGATCTCCATTATTGACTCAACCCGAGGTAGGCAGCCGGCTGGGCCTCGAACCGCGAAGAGGAAAAACACACAACTACAGTAAAGCGCTGACCTGGCTGCCACACACACACGTACACACTTAATATTGACACTACTAAAATGATATGTAATGCTACAAGCTTATACTTCACACTTTTACTCATTTATATTTTCTAAACTGTTACCATTTATTTACTTTCAGGATTTGAACTTGCACATCCTCAGTTGTAGGTTAATGTAAATGTGGTATTTTGGGATTTGTCAATCTCAGAGGAAATGGTTACTCTCCAAATGTGACATTTCTTAAGCCAATAAACACAAGTGTGTTAACTTGAGAAACAGAAACATAATACACCTTTTCAAAGCTCCCTATTTTAATTTAATTAACATCCCTTTCGGTCTCAGTGAGACAGCAGAATCATAAAACACCACCTACTGTGAATGTATTCAGATACATTAGGGGTCTAGGGGAAACATGTACACTGATAGCAACAAAACATAAATCCTCCTTTAGGGTCTCTTCAGTTCCACACAGTGTATAACATCAGACAAAACCTGCCTAAGCAACATAATATATTCATTACTGATTCTTCTCTTTGAACAACACTACAATAAATCAAGGCAAATTCACACCGGTAAAAATATCAAATGAAAATGAAACACAAAACACAATTACTAAACTACCCAAAATACTGTGTCTTTAAAGTGGAACTCATGAGGGGAATGTTTTTCAGTGGAAAGGAAGTGACCATTCATAAAAAGGAAGGCAGGAGGAATTACAGAGCTGTCCCAGCCCATTCTGTTGGGCTAGATCCCTATCAAGGCAAAACTATGAGCCAGTCAAGCTTTACACGGCTTTTCATCGCTCTCTCAGCGGAGTGGAATAAGGCCTGACTGGCATGAAAGAGCCAGGCCAGCTCTCTGCCAAGAGGAACTCTGAGAACACAGTGCCACAAAGAGGATAGCACCGGTACTACATGCTGAGAGACACCATGCGGATACACTGCAAGTCTGAAGTTTAAGATTCTTTTTTTTTACATTACATGTTATAATAAGTTAAAAAGGAAGACTTTTCAGTTATGATTACGAACCGGAAAGATATCTAATCACATTTTATTTGTCACGTGTCGTAGATGACAGGTGTCAAACTAACAGGGAAATGCTTACTTATGGGTCCTTTTTCAACAACGCAGAGTTAAAGATAAAAATGTGATAAAATATATAAAAAGTGACAAGGAATAAATACAGTGAATAAATAAAAATTAAAAGACATTGCTATAATGTATATTGTGTGTGTGTGTGTGTGTGTGTGTGTGTGTGTGTGTGTGTGTTCGCATAGTCAGTGCAAGAGTGTCAATACAGATAGTCCGGGTAGTGTTTCGATTAGCTATTTCAAATCAAAATGTTAGTCACATACACATATTTATCAGATGTTATTGCAGGTGTAGAGAAATGCTTGTGTTCCTAGCGCCAACAGTGCAGTATCTAGCAATACACAAATCTAAAAAGAAAATAATGGAATTAAGAAATATATAAATATTAGGACGAACAATGTTGGAGTGGCATTGACTAAATACCGTAGAATAGAATACAGTATATACATATGAGATGAGTAAAGCAGTATGTAAACATTATTAAAGTGACTAGAGTTACATTATTAAAGTGGCCAGTGATTCTATATCTATGTATATAGGGCAGCAGCCACTAAGGTGAAGGGTTGAGTAGACGGGTGGTAGCCGGCTAGTGATGGCTACCGATTTTGTTTAGAAGTATTATGGCTTGGGGGTAGAAGCTGTTCAGTGTCCTGTTCATTCCAGACTTGGTAATGCTTGCCGTGCGGTAGCAGAGATAACAGTCTCCTTCAGTAGTGGCCTCTCCACCCGCTACCGATAACAGTCTGTGGCTTGGGTGGCTGGAGCCTCTGTAGTGTCTTGCGGTTGGATGCCAAGCAGTTGCCAAACCAAGTAGTGATGCAGCCAGTCAAGATGCTCTTGATGGTGCAGCTGTAGAACTTTGAGGATCTGAGGGCCCATGCCCTTAGTGATGTGGACACCAAGGAACTTGACGCTATCAACCTGCTCCACTACAGCCCTGTCGATGTGAATGGGGCGTGCTTAGCCCTCTGTTTTCTGTCGTCCCCGATCAGCTCCTTTGTCTTATTGACGTTGAGGAAGAGGTTGTTGTCCTGGCACCACACGGCCAGGTCTCTGACCTCCTCTCCGTTGTGTCATCTGCAAACCTAATGATGGTGGTGGAGTCGTGTGCGGCCACGCAGTTGTGGGTGAACAGGACGTACAGCAGGGGGAAAAGAACGCATCCCTGAGGGGCACCTGTGTTGAGGGTCAGCGTGGCGGAATTATTTTTATTTTACCATAATTTAACTAGGCAAGTCACTTAAGAACAAATTCTTATTTTCAATGACGGCCTAGGAACAGTGGGTTAACTGCCATGTTCAGGGGCAGAACGACAGATTTGTACCTTGTTGGATGTGTTGCTGCCTACACTTTCCACCTTGGGGCGGCCAGTCAGGGACTCCAGGATAAAGTTGGTGTTCAGCCCCAGGGACCTTAGCTTAGGGATGAGCTTTGAGGGCACTATGGTGTTGAACGCTGAGCTGTAGTCAATGAACAGCATTCTCACGTAGGTGTTCATTTTATCCAATTGGGAAAGAGCAGTGTGTAGTGCAATAGAAATGGCGTAATCTGTGGATCTGTTGGTGCGGTATGAGAATTGGTGTGGCTCCAGGGTGTCTGGGATGATGGTGTTGATGTGACCAGCATTTCAATGCATTTCATGGCTACAAATGCGAGTGCTTCGAGGCGGTACTCATTTAGGCAGGTTACCTTGGCATTCAGGGTCACAGAGACTATGGTGGTCTGCTTGAAACATGTAGGTATTACATACGGTGAGGGAGAGTTCGAAAATGTCAGTGAAGACTACACTGCCTTTGCTTCCATTAATGGACAGACTAAGCTTTCAATAGGAACAAGAGAAATCAAATCAAATGTTATTGGTCCCATACACATGGTTAGCAGATGTGATTGCGAGTGTAGCGAAATGCTTATGCTTCTAGATCCGAAAGTATCTAACAGGTAATATCTAACAACTTCCACAACAAAACCTAATATCTAACAACTTCCACAACAAAACCTAATACACACAATCTAGTAAAGGGAAGGGATAAGAATATATAAGTATAGAAAATATGAGCAGTGACAGAGCGGCTAAGATGCAATAGATAGTGAAGGATACAGTATACACATATGAGATGAGTAATGCGAGATATGTAAACATTATTAAAGTGGCCAATGATATCAAGTCTGTAGGTAGGCAGCCACCACTCTGTTAAACAGCCACCACTAGCACAATCTGATGGCCTAGAGATAAAAAGCTGTTTTACAGCTTTTTTGTTCTGCTGGCATTGAGCAGGAGAGTGCTGAGAACACACCCTGTGTGGCCCCAGTGTTCGGGCTCAGCGGAGAAGAGATGTTGTTTCCTACCTTCACCTGGGGACAGCCCGTCAGGAAGTCCAGGACCCAGTAGCACAGGGAGGGGTCGAGACCCAGGGTCTCAAGCTTAATGATGAGTTTGGAGGGTATTTATGGTGTTGAACGCTGAGCTGTAGTCAATGAACAGCATTCTTACATAGGTATTCCTCTTGTCCAGATGGGATAGGGCAGTGTGATTGCAATAGCGTCGTCTGTGGACCTATTGGGGCGGTAAGCAAATTGAAGAGGGTCTAGAGTGACAGGTAGGATGGAGGTGATATGGTCCTTGACTAGTCTCTCAAAGCACTTCATGATGACAGAAGTGGTGGCTACGGGGCGAGTCATATAGTTCAGTTACCTTAGCTTTCTTGAGAACAGGAACAAAGGTGGCCATTCTCGAAGCATGTGGGGACAGCAGACTGGGATAGGGATTGGTTGAATATGTCCATAAACACACCAGCCAGATGGTCTGCTCTGAGGACGGCAGCCTTGTGATGGTTAACACGTTTGAATGTTTCTCACGTTGGCCACGGAGAAGGAGAGCCCACAGTCTCTGGTAGTGGGCCACGTCGGTGGCACTGTACTGTCCTCAAAGCGTGCAAAGAAGTTGTTTAATTTGTTTGGAAGCACAGGGTTGATGTCCACGACGGGGCTGGTTTTCTTTTTGTAATCCGTGATTGTCTGTAGACCCTGCCACATATGGCTCGTGTTTGAGACATTGAATTGCGACTGCACTTTGTCTCTATACTGATACTTTGCTTGTTTGATTGCCTTAGAGGGAATAACTACACTGTTTGTATTCGGCCATATTTCCACTCGCCTTGCAATGATTAAATGCGGTGGTACGTGCTTTCAGTTTTGCGCAAATGCTGCCATCAATCCACAGTTTCTGGTTAGGGAAGGTTTTAGTCACAGTGAGTACAACATTTCCTATGCACTCGCTCACCGAGTCAACGTATACGTCAATGTTATTATCTGAGGATACCCGGAACATATCCCAGTCCACGTGATCGAAGCAATCTTGAAGTCTGGAATCCGATTAGTCAGACCAGCGTTGGATAGACCTAAACATGGACGCTTTCTGTTTCAGTTTCTGCCTATAGGAGGGGAGCAACAAGATGGAGTCATGGATTTGACAGATTTGCCAAAAGGAGGGCGGGGGAGGGCCTTGTATGCATCGCGGAAGTTAGAGTAGCAATGGTGGAGCGTGTTACTCGCACGTGTACAGCAATCGATATGCTTATAGAATTTAGGTAGCCTTGTTCTCAAATTAGCTTTGTTCAAATCCCTAGCTACAATAGATGCAGCCTCAGGATATATGGTTCCAGTTTGCATAAAGTCCAGTGAAGTTCCTTATTGGCCGTCTTGGTATCAGCTTGTTGGCGGATGCACACGGCTGTGACGATAACCGAGGATAGTTATCGTGTGAGATAATACGGTCGGCATTTGATTGTGACGAATTCTAGGTCAGGTGAACAAGAGGACTTGAGTTCCTGTATGTTGTTACAATTACACCATGAGTCATTAATCATGAAACATACAGCCCAGCCCTTCTTCTTACCGGAGAGATGTTGATTCCTGTCGGTGTGATGCACTGAAAATCCTGTTGGCTGAATGGACTCCGACAACATGTCCCCAGTTACTCTGTGTCACAGAAACATGGCTATGTTACAATCCCAGATATCTCTTTGGAAAGCAACTCGACCTGATTTAGTCTACTTTGTTAACTAGGAACTGGACATTAGCTAGTAATATACTCGGAAGCGGTGGGTGGTGTGAGCACATTCGAAGCCTCACTAGAAATCCACTCCGGCACCCTCTCCTCCGGCAGCGTTGTTTTGGGTTGGCCTCTAGAATCAGTTCAAATGCCCTGGGAGGTGCAGACAAAGGATCCGCTTTGGGTAAGTCGTATTCCTGGTCGTAGTGCTGTTTGTGCTGATAAGTTGACGTCTCTCTGATATCCAATAATTCTTCCCGGTTGTATGAAATAGCACAATGATTTCTGGGCTAACAATGTAAGTAATAATACATATAAAAAACAAAATACTGCACAGTGTCCTAAGGACTAGATGCAAAGCTGCCATCTCTATCGGCGCCATCTTGCAGGGATGATTCAGATGGTGAAATGTGCAGATAGTAGAAGCAACTGTATGACCTCCATCACTTATGGTGTAAACCACATCTTACTTCATCTATCACTTTACAACGTTTAAAATGTCACTATGCTGAGGTGACTGATATTCATCTCCAGTGTATGTGCCTGCCTTCCTGTGTGTGTGCGTGTGTGTTAGAGGTCATATAGGCCACTGGGGGAGCACACAATCAAACTTCATGTTTTACGAACAGTGAAGAAAATCAGTGTGTCCTGCACTTCAAAGTGAGCGTTTAAAAATCTCTAATTTTAGAACCTGTCGGACAAGCCCTGGGTCAGAGGGTCAAGCCGTAAACGTGTCACGCCTCGCTAGCGTGACGTTAGTTAGTTACCAACCACTCCGAGGTAATGCCTGTATCCAAAATGGCACCCTTTTCCATTTATAGTGCACTACTTCTGACCAGGGCCCATAGGGCTAGGGATCTGGTCAAAAGTAATGCACTACAAAGAGAAAAGGGTGCCATTTGGGACACACAGCAAATGCCATCATCGTACGACCGGCGTCTGTCACACGCTGACTGTGTTTTGGCCGGAGGACGATGACTAACAGAAAAGGGTGTTGTGAAGGATTAAAGAACCCTGAAAATCCAAACAAGCTCTGTGTTGGCTTGTAATAGCACAGAGGAAGTAACTATTTTCAACAGTGAATTAACAGTTTCCCCTTGAACCTTGTTTTGCCCTGCGGCCTCAATGTGGGCCAGAAACCAGATGACTAGTTGACTGTTGGATCCACAATGAACCACCAAGCCAGCTATACAGGTCACCAGGAGAAATCAGCATCCCCACTAACAGACGAACAGTCAAGTGTTGATGTTTCATGACTTGGACTGTTTGACCCCAGCTGCAAACACATGGGCGCATGCACAAACACATACACACACAGATGCGAGTGGACACACACACACACGGACGTGAGGGGACACACACACACTCAATGAACCACGGGAGTGGACACACACTTCACTAACCTCTTATCTATATTTTTTCTGCATTTTGCTCCTGTTGAATGGAATAGTAGTGGATTCAGTACAGCAGAACTTCTCCTTCAACTCCAGGAGTGTTAGGACTGAAATGTGTCTGACATTGACAGAAGCACAGCAGAGCGAGGCCATTCTTGTCTACAGTCAGACACTGACCCCAAATCAACCAGACTCAATGACCACAGACAACTAGTCTACTAAAACCATACACACACCAGTTTAAAACAAACACATTGGTTTACAGTACATGAAACATCTACTCCAACAATCAAATATGTACAGTATCATTGATGTCTAAGCATTTGAGCAACAGAGCACTCTTGCAGCACTCGTGAGCTACTTTCGTAACTACGTCTAAAGCTAAGCTATACGACTGTCAAACAGTCCTTCACATTGTTACATGGACATTATTAGGGACAATAAAATTAGGGACATTAGGGAGAATAAAATAAGAATTTGTTTTTAACTGTCTTTCCTAGTTAAATAAAGGTTAAATATAAATAAATAAAACAATGGGTGCACTGAATTAGAGCTCTGCTCCCTGACCCGAGACAGTTATACATGGGGTTAGGGCCGGGTTGGGCCTGCTTTTCATCAATAACTAAGGCACGGGCAGGGCTCAGGTATCACTAAATTGATCACTAACATTTTGAAGCTCAGCCATTTGCTCGTGCTCTGCTGAGCAGTACAGTCATATCTGACTAGGATCATAACACGGTGTCAGAAATACTTCAACCTCATCAAATACAAGAGAGATTATTTTAAAGAAAATAATTATGTTCCTTGAGTTTTGAGATGCGGGCAGGGCCAGGCCTTAAATTCGGAAGAAGCAAATTGGGCCTGGGTAGGGCCTGAACGTTGCGGGCATGAGTAGGGCTCGGGCTTAAAATTCATGCCCATGCAGGGTGTCATGTAAAAATGTTCCCAGCGTGAAATAGTTTCCAATCGTTCGGATTGTGGCGTCATGTTGTAATATTTCTCACAGCGTGAAAATGTTCCCACAAACTCAGCCATCCACATAAAGCGATGCAGGTGCAATTAATCAAGCTGGGAGAAATATTACAGTATGACCTCACAATCACAACACAAATCAGAATGATTGGAAACTATTTCACGCTGGGAAGATGTTTTACATGACACAGGGCTCTTAATTGAATACACATCAGGTCCATCCATTCCTCTGAGGATCCACTGGCAAAGGTCAAAGGTCAAGGGTTAAAACAGGACTCAAGGAAAATAAATAGCAGGATTCCATATTTAAACAGAGAGAGAGGGAGAGAAAAAAGCCCAATTGTAGCCTTCTATTTTTAAAGTGGCCTGGCAGCTCTGAAGGATGTGTACTTTTCCTAGTTCCTTCCCCAAAATCAATGTGTTGTCACAGGGGACAATCAGAGGGCAGCTGTTGTGGCTAGCCTGACTGATTCATTACCCATGTTTCTGACGCCCAGATTCAAGACCAAGAAACAACCTGTTCACAAAACAGACAGAACACAAGCAAAGTTTTTTGGGGTCCGCGCAAACAGGATGAATCATCTAGCCTCATCACTCGGAAACAGACTAAAATGACAAGATCGGCGTTGCAAAGCAACACAACAGGATGCTGCCAAATCATTCTGAAACTCATGCAACAAACTTCAGACTGATGGGAAAACAGTTACAGTCAAGGTCACTGAGTCAAAATGCAAGCCAAGATCTACCGCTCAGATTTTGACTTAAACATTGAGGACTTAAAAAAAACGTAAGCCTATGCAACATTAAACAAGTAAAAATAGTTATGTAGCATTTAGGTCTGTGCAGTAGGCTATAGGCCCGATACATTATATCACTGCAACTCATGTGAAACTCATGCACCGATTCATTTCGTTACTCCTATGACCAGAGAAATATTCCTCGGTGTTAAGACAAGCTGCTAATAATAACGCAGGCTTATGGGAACACTTGGATACAGTCATTCATTACAGCTTCCGTGCTGGTTGTAGAGTGAGTGGAAGTAGAGAGAACATGCATTTTATGGTTTATAAAAGTGTTGAACAATATATTGACAGAGCAGAGGTCATGACCTCCCCCCACACACACAAACAGACTACAAGGAAATGACACACACACACACACCATGCAAAGAAAACCCAGCCCCCAGAGTCCTGGCTAACTTTATCACAGCCTCCCGGTGTCAATAAAAATGAACAGATACGCTATAAATAACGAAGTCGTGAAAACCGATTGCTCAAACAGTAGTATTTTTGTCTTTCTTCACGCTGTAACATTTATATAGCCATCTGCCACCCCTTGGGGGGCAGCATGCACGTGCACACGCACACATACACAGGTATCAGTGAAGAGACTGATACCTAATTGTTGACAGGAGTGATTTGTGAGTCTCTTGCTTCTCTCTCCCTCCAATGCTGCTACAAGAGCTAAACTCCCTATTTTACTTCCTCTGTCCCTCCTCTTTCTCCTTCCTCTCTTTCCATCTCCTTCTCTCCACTTTATCTCTCTAGATCCTGCACGAGACAAGTGGCGGCAGTACATTCCATGGGCTTGACGTCACTCTGGCTTGAACGTCCTTCTAACATTGTTTAAGTGATCTGCCAGTGGTCATTAATGCAGAGGCTGGGGGAGAGAAGCCACACAAACAGGGTAGTGGGTAGGTGAGTAGGACTAGTGAGTAGGACTAGAGGACCAAAGGGTGAGGCTCTGGGGCTGGCAACAGGCTAGGAAGGGAGAGGGGAATTCAGGGCACCACGGCTGGAGAGAGTGGGAGAGAGGGGAGAGATGGATGACTAAAGCCCTGACAGTGAGAGGCAGGGAGGGAGGGCAAACTGAGAAGTTCTGCAAACAGCATCGACCCTGAACTGTGATTTTTCTCTGTGAACTTGCTGATGAGTATATGTCGACAGGTGTGTGTTTGCGTATGAGTGGGTGTGTGTGTGCCAGCCAGGCGGCTCTAGGGGTGTTTGACCAACAGGACCAAGGCTGTAACAAACAGGTCATAGTCCCCAGCAGAACAAGGTCTACTCAGGTGACAGCCAGTCAGCGGTTGTTGTCACTTACTGGAAGTGGAGCCGCCGCTATCTGAAGAGCTGTGTGCTGCCACACCCACCATCAGCTCTAGCCACACGTTGAGTATTGTGGGGTTTTATATACTGTGTAATAGTAAGCGCATGAGGGAGATGTTGCTCTGTGCGTGTGCATCTGTGTGCCCTCTATCCTTACCGTGTAGTGGGGACCCCGAGGGGCTGCTGGAGAGCCCGGGGATGGGGCTGCATCTCCCTCCTCCAGCCTGCTTGCTGTTCAGTTCATTCTCTATCTCCTCAAGCCCTGCACTCTTCTGGAAGCGAGACATGCGGTTGACCACGCGGGGGACATGTGTGTGCGGGCGCAGGGCGCGCCACCATAGGGGTTGATGGGAAAGACGTGGGAGGTGCCACGCAGTGTGCTGATCACCACCCAGCGACTGTCCTGGCTGAAACAGATGTCCTGGACCTGGGGAAGGCGGGGGGGGGGGGGGGGCGAGAGAGAGCGGGGGAAGGAGTGGTGGAGAGGGAAGGTGGAGAGAGATAGCGTTTTAGATAGAGAATGCTGATCAGCTAGTCATACAGTGACAGTAACACAATGTATAAGTAGTAAGGCTGTTGACCATAGAGCAAAAAATGGCATTTCCCCATACAAAACCTTAACGTTCTCAAATAGATGTTGAACTGACCAGTGAACAGAAAATATAAGATGGGTTGTTGAGGGTTTGGTGGTAATGTATTTTTAAGCCTTTGGTAAAGACAGCCCAACAGTCTGTCTGTCTGCAGAAGACAATGAAGGTCTTTCTCTCAGTCTGTGGCCTCTAGAGCTACACACACAGCCTGCTCACAGAGGACACACTCCAACAGATAGTTGTGTAGATGCTATATCAGACCGAGATAGAGCAACAGAGAGAGAGACAGAGAGAGATGGAAAGCTGGCAAGAGGAAGACAGAGGGAGAGAGGGACAGACAGTATCCATCATCAGAAAAAAGATATGGTGTATATCTTCCACTGTGAGCGCTGTCTACCTGTGTGTTTCATCTGGCCATGGCACAGGTTAGCTGGGTAATTGTCCTCAGCAATGACAGTTAATGAGGCATCCTGCACATACCAGACACAAACCAGTTCCTATAAAAAGCTAAGGATAGAGGGGTAGTTTCACCTGAGCTCTGCCTAGATGGGGAGGGGTTACATTCTGGATCTGGATAATATTGTCCTCTCCACATATTTTGTAGGAGACAAACTCTCCAACAACAGCAGAAGTAGGGTGAAGTCTCTCAGACCAGAAGTGTGTATGGGTGAGATGAGCAGACTTGTTGTGGTAGAGAGGAGTCGCAGTGGAGATGATGTCACACACAGACAGAAGTGTTCAAAGTGTCTCGTCTCTATCAGTAACACTGATAAGTCAGATTAGAGCTACTGTCACTTAGCAGGAACTACAATGGAATGACAGGAATCCTGAGAGAGAGATTATCTGCAAATACTTGAACTATTTGCACATATGACATTTGAAATGTCTTTATTCTTCTGGAGTGTAATGTTTACTGTTAATTTTGATTGTTTATTTCCCTTTTGTTTATTATCTACTTCACTTGCTTTGTCATATGTTGGTATATGTTGGTGGCAGGTAGCCTAGTGGTTAGAGCGTTGGACAAGTAACTGAAAGGTTGCAAGATTAAATCCCTGAGCCAACGAGGTAAAAATCTGTTGTTCTGCCCCTGAACAAGGCAGTTAACCCACTGTTCCTAGGCCGTCATTGAAAATAAGAATTTGTTCTTAAGTGACTTGCCTAGTTAAATTAAAGGTAAAATAAAATATATGTTTCCCATGCCAATAAAGCCCTGAAATTGAAATTGAATGGAATTGAATTGTGAGAGAGAAAGTGGAGAGAGAGAAAAGTTGGAAGGAACAAACCCCAAAAGAGGGGAAAAGGTGCAGAAAACAATGGAAAGCTAAAAACAAAACAGATACCCAAAGCAAGAAGAAGTGACCAGACAAAACACCCTGACCTGCCTGCTCATTGAGTGTACTCCAGTTTAAACTAGTTTCAAACCTCCTAGCGCCCTATTACTGAGAAACGCTCCTGTTGCTATCAGAGCCATGCCTGTTTACCTGGGCTGACTCTGGGTCAGTGTTGGGAGTGTGTTTGGTGAGCGAGCCCAGCCCAGTCAGTCAGCCCAGCCAGATAAGAGCTGTGTCCACCCACCTGGCTACAGCACCATTATCACTTACGGCCCTGTTTGCTATGTAGGAGATAACCTCTGTGCCCAACAGCCTGCTCTCTCTCTCTGCTGCAATCTCTACAGTGTTTACAACAGCAGGATCAAAGCTAGTAACACACAGCCAGGCAGCAGGACCTGCCGTTATAAGTCACACATTAACCAGCCCATTACAATCATCTAGACGCCAAATCTGTGTGTGTGTGTGTGGAGGATTTTGCGAGGGTGTGTGTAGATGTATGTATGTGTGTGTGTGTGTGTGTGTGTGTGTGTGTGTGTGTGTGTGTGTGTGTTCGTGCGCAAGGTCGAAGCAAAGCTTAGTGCTCTGGTCCAAACATGACACTAGCTGGACAGGCAGCTAGGACCCAAGCTCTCCACAGATAAATATTAGTTCTGCTAAAGCAAATAGAACATCACAAGTTACCAACTAAACACACTTCTGGCCCCGGAACGGCTGCTAAGCTAAACATATGAGAGTACATTAACAAGAGAAGAAATATCCATAGAAAGACTAAATGGGGCAAAAATATCAACAAAAATAGTTGGTATCCTACACACCAATAGACCTAAATATGTAATAGTTTAACCTCCAAACTCCACTGAGCACCTGTGATACTGGAGTCATGGCCCGACTGGAGAGAACACACTAGGGGTAACTAGTGTGGGGGACTAATCCTACAACTCGGATTGCCTGAAGTGCTGCTTCTGTGAACTGTGATTCTATATAACAGGCCTGCATGCTGAAGAGGGAGAATACAGGATGCTGCGACCCTTGACTTGGGTCCAATAAATCTCCTTACACGCCACTGAGGCTGTCCATGTGCATGCGTGTGAGTGACGGAGTGTGTGTGCGCCATAAGCGAGGCCTCAGCTGACATAGTGGCAGCAGCAGCGTGCCACAACTTCAGAGGGAGAGCTTAAAATGGTGGCCATTCCTCAAATGAGGCTCTGCACAACCTCACAATGCGATTAGTCGGGAAGAGGGGAGGAAAGTGTCATGTCAAAAGGGGCTCATCCCTCCTAACATCTCACGATATTAGATTTTCACCAGAGAGAGAGAGAGAGAGAGAGAAAGCACTGTTAGCTAGGGACAAGAAGAAAAAAATGCAGCCGCCTTTCTTGAATGAGGCATAGTGAATGTTGTTTGAAACTCGCCATGCCCTATTTGTCTTACAAATTGTCTCAGCTTTTGAAAATGTGTTTGCTTTGGACGGGGATGAATTGATTGGCTGGAAGGCTGTGATTCCACAGCTGTGAGGAATCTGGTGCTGCAGTCAAGTGAGAGGCAATGAGGCCTTGCTTGTTTCTAAATCATCCTTCACATCATTTACAGAGCTCCCTGGGTCACACCGCACCCTGTTCGGGTTCTTATCCACTCACACGCAAGCAAGCACGCACGCACGCACACAAAACACTCAACTCACATCATCTACCCTAATAGTGTTTTATCCTTTCTAACAATGTCATGAGGAAATTACGTTTGAGCTTTAGTGGTCACACACGTGACTCGTTTCAGGAAACTAGGCGTAAATTGTTCAAATTACTAGCCTAGTTGGTTTAGCAAGGGAAAAAGCCAGGAACCTTCCCGCTAGCCATGATTGGCTGTGATAATGGATGGGCTGGACATGCCAAGAGATGACTTCGGATTGGTCTGCCATGTAGCATGCTTCTGCCTATAACAATGGGCTGCTCAGCATGTGAAGGTAATCCTTTCTCAGGCAGCGTTTTTGAAAGATATCATGAAGAACTGTGTTGCTCTCCACATTTTGGAGGAAGATTTTGAAATCAGTGGAATGTCCAGTGGAAGCAGAGTATGATCGATAAAAAAATGGACAAAATTCTGGCATTTGATTGCAAATATGCAGAGGGAGTCGAGAAGAGAACACACAGAAAGCTGTTTTACATCTTCAAACTAAGGGCAACCATGCCATCCATGACAGAGAGGGAGAAGTGTTCATCCATGTAAAGGGGTAACAGAGTCTAGCTAGATACATTTTCAGATATTCTACATTTCTCATTTTGTCAGAAAGTCTTTAAAGTGGACTGTTAGCTATCTAGCTAACGTTAGCTAGCTGGCTGGCTCGCTAGCTAATGTGTATGATCTGTGTAATAATATTATTCGTATCTCAGAGCCATTTGCATCGCAAGTTATAGCCTAACGTTAGCCAGCTAGGTAACATTGAACCTAGTTGGTTAGCTACCTGCAGATTCATGCAGGGTAGTAACGTTATGAGTTGGGATTATGGTTCATTGTTTAGCTAGCTAGCTACATGTCTTAATGAAATACCCCACTATGCAAGTAACCATTTCACTGTACTGTTTACACCTTCTGTATCCTGTGCACACTCACACGTAAGCTATTTTCTGTCATTCCGTAATTAGTGTGCCATTAACGTTTAAATAATTGTGTTTTGAGTTTATTTTCCTGTAATAATGAATAAAAATATGCTAAAGTAATATGATATGGTCATTATTTGAACTTCGGTTATAGCTTGTTGGCTAGCTAGCTACCATTACGTTAGCTAGCTAGCCAACAAGCTAGAACCGAACCAAAACATTGTTTAGAAAGATGCTTTCAGTTGCCTGGTATGCTAGATTGAGATATACTAAATACATTTTTCAATGGATGGGTTTGTTGGTGTTAAAACACACCAGTTATGCTATTTTGGACCACCAGGCTGTTTATGTCATGCATGTGAATCCTTAAAGTGATGGGTGAGGCTAAGGCTTAAGAGGGTGTGAATGATGCTGAATGGGTGTAGACAAAGAAGAGCTCTCCACTAAGTGTACCAAAATATTCAAGGGCAATTTTCTCAAAAGTGGGGTAACAAGTTTAACAAACTCTGAGTCTCTACTTTTATCCAATCTAAAAAATAAAAAACATTTTACTACACAAGACCAAGTCTAGCCGGTCGGTCACATGCACACCGTTTCTCCTGTGTACTACTGGAACCAGTGAAGCTATGCTACAGATCTGTGTCTGATCAGAGCCATAAAAACTACTCTTCCTTTCAGCTGTACAGTCTGATGAAGCCCAGTGTTGTCTATTTGACAGTGTTTAGACACAACACAGGCAGACATACAGTACAGAGGATCAAAGGCTTGGTTTAGATGCTATTGCCAGAGCGCAGTAAACAGCTAGGGGTGGATCTGTTCAGAAACCATCTCAATGTTAAATTACTAAAACGTTTATTATTTACAGGGGATAAGTATGCCAAAATCAAACGATTTCAGAGCTGTCAGTGAGTGCATGATGAATATTAGGTGTGTATACACAGTAGGTGTGTGTGTGTTACCTTGGCCTCAGTCTCTCCGCGGTGCAGTGTGTAGAGGTGGTGGACAGCAGACTGATTGGAGGCCCAGGGGTGTGTGAGGACATGGAACACATGGAAGTCATGGCCCAGGGTGTCTGCAGTCACCAGCAGCATACCTGGAGACAGAGCCACAACATGGACTTTAACACACACACACACACTGTAATACATAACCATTGGTAGAGCACTATTCTTGATATCCAAGAGTTATTTCAGGAGGATTTAGTATATTGCGCATAACAGTTTAATTTCCAACAGTCATAAAAATCAGCACCAAACCCAGTATGAAATATTTCAGAATATTATCCAGACCAGTACTGTACAATACAGAGATTAAATGTTCTGTAGAAATCACAAATGTCAGTCGTTGATATTTATTAGTACGCATACAAAGCAATAGAATAGAAACCTTTTAGTCAAAAACTGGGCATATGTATTTAGTTGTTAATGAAACGTTTGAAACACGTAGAACCCGCCACCAATTGTGCAAGTTCTCCCACTTAAAAAGATGAGTCCTGTAATTTTCATCATTGGTACACTTCAACTATGACAGACAAAATGAGGGAAAAAAATCCAGAAAATCACATTGTAGGATTTTTTAATGAATTTATTTGCAAATTATGGTGGAAAATAAGTATTTGGTCAACAACAAAAGTTTCTCAATACTTTGTTATATACCCTTTGTTGGCAATGACAGAGGTCAAACGTTTTCTGTAAGTCTTTTCACACACTGTTGCTGGTATTTTGGCCCATTCCTCCATGTAGATCTCCTCTAGAGCAGTGATGTTTTGGGGCTGTTGCTGGGCAACACGGACTGGGCAACAACTCCCTCCAAATATTTTCTATGGGGTTGAGATCTGGAGACTGGCTAGGCCACTCCAGGACCTTGAAATGCTTCTTACGAAGCCACTCCTTCGTTGCCTGGGCGGTGTGTTTGGGATCATTGTCATGCTGAAAGACCCAGCCACGTTTCATCTTCAATGCCCTTGCTGATGGAAGGAGGTTTTCACTCAAAATCTCACGATACATGGCCCCATTCATTCTTTCCTTTACACGGATCAGTCATCCTGGTCCCTTTGCAGAAAAACAGCCCCAAAGCATGATGTTTCCACCCCCATGCTTCACAGTAGGTATGGTGTTCTTTGGAAGCAACTCAGTATTCTTTGTCCTCCAAACACGACGAGTTGAGTTTTTACCAAAAAGTTATATTTTGGTTTCATCTGACCATATGACATTCTCCCAATCTTCTTCTGGATCATCCAAATGCTCTCTAGCAAACTTCAGACGGGCCTGGACATGTACTGGCTTAAGCAGGGGACACGTCTGGCACTGCAGGATTTGAGTCCCTGGCGGCGTAGTGTGTTACTGATGGTAGGCTTTGTTACTTTGGTCTCAGCTCTCTGCAGGTCATTCACTGGGTCCCCCCCGTGTGGTTCTGGGATTTTTGCTCACCGTTCTTGTGATCATTTTGACCCCACGGTGTGAGATCTTGCGTGGAGCCCCAGATCGAGGGAGATTATCAGTAGTCTTGTATGTCTTCCATTTCCTAATAATTGCTCCCACAGTTGATTTCTTCAAACCAAGCTTCTTACCTATTGCAGATTCAATCTTCCCAGCCTGGTGTAGGTCTACAATTTTGTTTCTGGTGTCCTTTGACAGCTCGTTGGTCTTGGCCATAGTGAAGTTTGGAGTGTGACTATTTGAGGTTGTGGAGAGGTGTCTTTTATACTGATAACAAGTTCAAACAGGTGCCATTAATACAGGTAACGAGTTGAGGACAGAGGAGCCTCTTAAAGAAGAAGTTACACGTCTGTGAGAGGCAGAAATCTTGCTTGTTTGCAGGTGACCAAATACTTATTTTCCACCATCATTTGCAAATAAATTCATTAACTCCTACAATGTGATTTTCTGGATTTTTTTTTCTCATTTTGTCTGTCATAGTTGAAGTGTACCTATGATGAAAATTACAGGCTTCTCTCATCTTTTTAAGTGGGAGAACATGCACAATTGGTGGCTGACTAAATTATTTTTTGCCCCACCATGCTGGTACAAACAAACAAACCACCCTATTAAAAATACAGACCATATATCGTTGGTCACTGTTGGAAAACGCTTGCTTATACCCCACATTATAATTTGTTCTCCAGTCACAACCATAGCCTTATAACTATGTCTTTTTCTAGGGACTGGGAGGAGTGTGTGTCCGTGTCCTAACACACGACCACAGCCCAGTTCATGTGTAACCTCCGATGACAGGTCCATTCATTTCTAGACGTTTTATTTGAAGTTTGTAAAACTGCAGAAAGTATATGTCTTTACTGTAAACAACACACTCAACAAACCACACCAGAACAAGTCCAGAACCCAGGCAGCGCAGGACAGAGCCTTCACATTTCTACCAAAAACATAAAAGTGCAATAACTCAAAATGTTAGCCCTTCAGCAGAAACTAAAAAGTGTGTGATCTGAGAAATTGTGCTGAATGTTTTACTTCTAAGCCTCCAAATCCGAAGCCTCACAGCCATAATTTAACAGGAGAATAATTTGTGATTTTCCTTCGCTGGACATTTTCTGCGGAGGTTGAAATAAGTTTGTAATTAGTAGGCCGTCTTTATTGGGTGGTAAAAGAGGAGGATGGAAGGGGACGAGATTAAAATAATCCAGTGACAGATGCAAGAGGGATGAAGAAGAAAAAGGAATGTCGGCTAGATGCGCTCACACACACTGCTTTTAGACCTCACAGATTGCTTCCCAAATGGCATCCTATTTCCTATAAAGTGCCCAACTTTGACTAGGGCCCAGTGAATAGGGTGCAATCAGGATGGAGCCAGTTTCCACCTTTGTCCAACAGCAGCCATGTAATAGGGCAAGGTACAGAGGTGAGGAGAAGGGACACAGTAAGAGTGATGGGAGTCGAAGAGAAGGGGTCAAAGTGGGGGATATTGGAAGGAAAGAAAAAACAGAAAACCAGAGCAGGCAAGGCATTAGACGGTGGTTTAGCTATTTATGCTGTATCAAAACTAAAGACCAAACCAAACCTGGAAGCGCAGGGCCTTGGGTCTTAGCATAAACTAAACCCACGCCCCAAATGAGGTGCCAAGCCACAAGAACCCTTTGCGTCAACTGGGAATACATGGAAAAGAAGGGCCTTCTAATTATAGAGTCTGGAAACGGAAGTGAAGGGTGATTAGGAGTTAAGGCGCTGTGCTCTGTTTATCTGGGAGCTTCCTCTCTCCCTCACCCAGCCACCCTCTTCTCCCTCCTTTCTTCTTCTGCCTCCTGGCCCAAGCCGCCCAGCGCGTCGCCCTCCCTCCCTCCCTCCCTCCCTCCCTGGCTGGCTCGCCACAGGCTTTGACAAATGAGGCTTGGAGAGGCTGGCCAGGACATGACTTCTTGCTGATGGTACACTCTGTACACTCGGCCGGTGTGGAAGCGCCCAGGGTTGGGGCTTTTGTGGCCTTGTTGAAATACAGGCCCTCGCCGAGAGGCGTCAGTCGGTTAGGCCGCGGGAAGCCCAAATTAAAAAGCAGTGTTCCTAGTCGGCGGTGTGAGAGCAGCCTGCTGCCGCTGGAAACCGGAATCTGTTGGAGCTCCGTCTGACACGTCCTATTTATAAACACCTCAACCTCCCCATTCTCTGGGCATCAGTGTTATTTACAACATTCTGTATGAAAACGGGCTGCCTGTCCTGGCACACACAAACACACAGCAACTGGTCGGAGAGAGAACCTCTAACTTGCCATGTGTATGAGACGTGCGTCTGCGTGGAAGGGCGCTGCCTGGCTGCGAGTAAGCGCGTTATAAAAGAATTTCCATAAATATCATCTCCCCCTTTCACGCTCCCTCTTCATTGGAAAGAAGGACTGTGCCCCAAAACTTCTCGTATTGTTTTGCTGCAGCCTTTCTGTCACGTCACAAAAAGTATAAACAGAAAACATCTGCTCAATCCCATTAATAGTGCAAGGACGTTTCATTTCTAAAGTGGCTGGGGCTCTTTTTTCTGGACAAAAGCAGATGAGAGAGACGGAGGGCAGTCAGTGATGATGTCTCCCACTTGGCAGCACAAAGGGCTGCAACAAAACTAGTTCCCTCTCTAATTAACAACACTTGGCTCCAGAACCTTTGAAAACGGGGAAATGTCAAATTATAACCATGTGGAGCTAGAAAATGTTAAGAAGAGAGAGGACACTGGGGAATCGGGTCTGGTCTGCTCTGGTGTAGGAGATGAATACACTTCTGAGCAAATGAGCAAAACACTCAAATGAGAGAGTATGCATCATATGGAGTCTTTGTCTTCAGGGCTGGCGGTGGGGCTGGTTATGAGAGACGGCCAGGCAGTGTGTGTGTACGTGTGTGTGCATTTGTCTGTGTATGTGTGTATTTGTGTGTGACTAAGTATGTGTGTGGTGTGTCAGTTAATGACTGTGTGTGGGTTTGTCAGTGTATGTGTGTACTGTGTGCCCGTGTGTGGCGGTCTCTCTCGGCTGCGTCCGTGCTGGGCTTTTCAAGGTGTTTATGATAGCGGTGGAAAACACACAGGGGCGCAGTAAAAACTAAAGTGGGCCCCGGCATGACAGACCGACATCAAAGCTGCACACTCAGACCAGACCGGCCAGAACTCACTGGGTCCTGAGGCCAGCCTCCCTACAGCCCTCCCTCCATTTCTGTCTCTACCTCTCCCTCTCTCTCCCTCACCGCCCCACATCAAGATAACCAGGATAGGGGGTGGAGGGGGATGGGAGGCTAATACTCACCCAAAGGGTCACCATGCGGTCAAATAAGTTGTCAATGTTTTACAGGCGAAAAGTGAAATCTTCTGAAGCTTAACCTGTTCAATTCCATCATAGTCAATTGGGCCCTTTTTGAATGAACTCTTTCACTGAGCCTGTTGCTGTTCATGTTGTATTGAGTGGCACAGGGCTTGGCATCGTGACTGGGCTATGAATCACACTAAAGCTCGATGGAAGGATGAAGGGATAGTGGCATGAAGGAATAAAGGGATTGGCTGAGTGTCTCCAAATGAAACGCCGTCTCTGCCCTCCGTGACCACTGGGATGACCAGTGCAGATTCCATAAGGCTGACGGGAAAGGTGGAGGGAGGAACATGGTGAGAGGGCTGGCACTCACCACCACCGGGAATGCCTTATAGTATTATGTAGTCGGGTAAGGAGCTTTATTTGTGTTGGGTACTAGGAAGGGATATTGTCTGTGTTCCAAATGCACCCTATACATAACATAGTGCACTACGTTTGACCAGAGCCCAGGGAATGAAATTGGAAAAATATAATTTTGCAAAAGACTTGAGAGGGTATCGCTTGCTGAGTTTAAAGCTCTGACAGAAGATACTATTGTTGACCATTGTGATTGTTTTTAATGTAGCTATTGTATTGTGCTCTTGTGTGGACTACTTCCTGCCGACCTCTTGCAAGGTCCCCCTGGCAAAAGGTTTCTAACCTTAAGGTTCCGTTCCTGGGTAAATAAAGGTAAAATAAATATTAGTGCACTATCCAGGTTGTATCACAACAGGCTGTGACTGGGAGTCCCTTAGGGCGGAGCACAATTGGCCCAGCATCGTCCAGGTTTGGCCGGGGTAGGCGTCATTGTAAATAATAATTTGTTCTTAACTGACTTGCCTAGTTAAATAAAGGTTTAATAAAAATAGGGAATAGGGTGCCATTTGAGATGCACAGAGTCGACCAGAGGAGATGAGACCAGAGCAGACCAGAGGAGATGAGACCAGAGCAGACCAGAGGAGATGAGACCAGAGCATGGCACAGTGCGACACTGCTGTGGCCGCTCTGGCTTGGACTGGTTTCTCCAACACTCTTAACTCCATAAACCACATCCATAATCCAACCAATAGGCGGAGGAGGGAGGGAGAGATGGAGGGAGAAAAAGAGGGAGGAAAATAGTTATGGTTCATTTGATCTACGGTGGAGTGAAACAGAGGAGTGTGTTTCTTTCTGCTTCCCAGCCAGACCACCAGCGAGCTGTGCAGCTCTCCCTCGCTCTCAGATAGGAATAGATTGAAAATGGCTGACTAACCATCGCCAACAGGCTGCAATTAGCTTAATATTAAGATGGTTGACTCTTTCTTCCTGTTCTTAACAAGGTGAAACCTGCCACTTTCAAGTCACACCGACTCACAGAGGGAGGAGTGTGCCGCCCGCGGTCAAGTTCATGAAGCGTGGCGGGGGCAGAAGTGAGATGTTGGAGTTAGCCAGCGTACCAAATGGAACCTAACTCCCTATATAGTGCACTTCTTTTGACCAGGATTTTGGTCAAAAGTAGTGCACTATGTAGGGAATAATGTGCTATTTGAGCCAAATCCTTATTCCGCCAGACCACTCTGTTCAACTAAAAGAACTCAAACTATTGCCACAATTATGGAATGCTTGCATATCACACTTTTCTCCACAAATGAAGAGACGTTAGCGCCTTCTGTTAGTGTGCTGAATGCACTGCAAATTCAATCATTCTCAATCCATCGTTAGCGCATGGAACATTTACATCTTTGTACTCCCCTTCTCCAGCCTAAATGAAACGTCTGCACCTTCTTTCTACCACAAACACGAAACATTCCTGAATCCATCATGACTAAACCTCACTTCATGGTTCATTAATAAGCCTATGGGCCCTGGTCTAAAGTGGTGCACTATATAGGGAATAGGGTGTCATTTGGGGGACACCCTTATAATTTTAATCCTGCTTCTCTCATGGTTTGGGTCATAACAGGCAGACAGATAAAACACATTCTCCCAGCAGCTAAGAGCAGGCAATAACAGCAGCCTTTTGTTGTCATGTTTAAAAGCCCCAAACGAATTGGTCAGACTCTGCAGATAAAGAGAGGGGGACTGTGGAGGGAGGGAAGGAGAGAGTACTGATGAGAAGCTTTAATCAGTTTCTCTGCAAACAGACAGCGGGCTGTAATCTCTAACCTCCATTTAAATGTTGTCTTTTATTTCTCAGAGTGTTTCTGTTAACTAATGAATCCCCTCAAACATTCGCTACCGCAGATAAGGTGTCACGCTGGTCTGTGGTGCCTGCCGGTGACGGAAGGGGGTTTGGAAGGGAGAGGCTCTTCGAACAATTTGTGTCTTTGTTTAATGGATCTTATGAACACAGCACCAAATACAGTATGTCCACAAAGTGGACTTAAATTCTGTGAAACATAAAGCCCCAAATCAAATCAGAGTGGACAGATCAGGACCTCCCCACCACACTATAAAAAGTTCCACAGCGTTGCGTGTTGTTGTGTGTGTGTGGGAGAGCCTGAGGTGCCTGGACTGTGTGGGATGGGGGGTTTGGAGCGGGGTCTGAAGTCTCCACTGAGACCTTGAGCACGGTTGGTCTCTGGCCTAGCCAGCCCGCTCTCTTTTCCCCTCTCTCTTTTCCTCTCCATCTCTATTTCTCTCTTTCTTTTGCGCTTCCTCTCTCTGATCTCCTTGAGGTTTTATAGCCCAGGTCTGAGGCCCTGACTTCCCAAGACGGTGCAGATGCTTTTTACTACCTAGTATGGAAACACCATAAAAATAGCTGCAGTGGGCAGGCAGGCGAACAGGCAGACAGGCAGGCAGGCAGGCAGGCGAGCAGGCAGGCGTGCAGGCGGACAGGCAGGCGAGCAGGCGGCTAGGCAGGCAGACAGGCAGAAGAGCAGGCAGACAGGCAGGCAGACGAGCAGGCAGACAAGCAGGCAGACGAGCAGGCAGACAAGCAGGCAGACGAGCAGGCAGACAAGCAGGCAGACGAGCAGGCAGACAAGCAGGCAGACAAGCAGGCAGACAAGCAGGCAGACAGCAGGCAGACGAGCAGGCAGACAGGCAGGCAGACGAGCAGACAGACAGGCAGGCAGACGAGCAGACAGACAGGCAGCGGTGGTTTTCCAGCGTCTTGGACAAACAGTAGGAGAGTGTCAGCGAGGTCGACGTCCGACTGGCCATACAGATGACTGCACTAAAGGGAGGTCGACGTCCAACAGGCCATACAGATGACTGCACTAAAGGGAGGTCGACGTCCGACTGGCCATACAGATGACTGCACTAAAGGGAGGTCGACGTCCGACTGGCCATACAGATGACTGCACTAAAGGGAGGTCGACGTCCGACTGGCCATACAGATGACTGCACTAAAGGGAGGTCGACGTCCGACTGGCCATACAGATGACTGCACTAAAGGGAGGTCGACGTCCGACTGGCCATACAGATGACTGCACTAAAGGGAGGTCGACGTCCGACTGGCCATACAGATGACTGCACTAAAGGGAGGTCCGACTGGCCATACGATGACCGACTGGCCATACAGATACAGATGACTGCACTAAAGGGAGGTCGACGTCCGACTGGCCATACAGATGACTGCACTAAAGGGAGGTCGACGTCCGACTGGCCATACAGATGACTGCACTAAAGGGAGGTCGACGTCCGACTGGCCATGCAGATGACCGCACTAAAGGGAGGTCGACGTCCGACTGGCCATACAGATGACCGCACTAAAGGGAGGTCGACGTCCGACTGGCCATACAGATGGCGTCCGACTGGCCATACAGCACTAAAGGGAGGTCGACGTCCGACTGGCCATACAGATGACCGCACTAAAGGGAGGTCGACGTCCGACTGGCCATACAGATGACCGCACTAAAGGGAGGTCGACGTCCGACTGGCCATACAGATGACCGCACTAAAGGGAGGTCGACGTCCGACTGGCCATACAAATGACCGCACTAAAGGGAGGTCGACGTCCAACTGGCCATACAGATGACTGCACTAAAGGGAGGTCGACGTCCGACTGGCCATACAGATGACTGCACTAAAGGGAGGTCGACGTCCGACTGGCCATACAGATGACTGCACTAAAGGGAGGTCGACGTCCGACTGGCCATACAGATGACTGCACTAAAGGGAGGCCGAGGATAGGACTGTTGGCTCTGCAAATTTATCAAGCACTTAAGACACTACACTGTACAATGTACTACACACTGTACACACACACTACAAACTGTACACACACACACACTAAACACTGTACACACACCATATACAGACACACACTGTACGCAAAAGCAAAGGACAATTAACTGTTACAGCTATGTATCCAATTTGTGTAGCCTTTCATTACAGGACTGTAGACGACCTCTTCAAAACAAAACTGGCCCAGGAAGGCGTATGCAGCTACATTCTTCTTTTAAAAGCACAATAGGCTGGCTGCAGTTGGACAGACAGTAGACAGTCACAGTGGGAACATACAAAATCATTACCCTGGGAGATTTTAACAGCTCAAAACAGAGGGAGGGATATAAAAGAGACAGAGGGAGCGATAAAGAGAAAGTGAGAGAGACAGAGAGAAAGGAAGAGAATTACATTGATTATAACAGAGCTCGCTGGGGATAAATCTATAGATCATCAGCTTTACATAATGCCATTACGACATAGAGCTCATGTAGCCAGGAGGACAGTGGCGCTATACTGAAGCCATGACTCCCTGGGCGTGGCATGGGTGGCATGGGTAGGTGCGTGTGTGTCAGAGAAGGAAAGGGCACCAGCGACTGGCTGACCCCCTCTGGGTTTAATCTTCTGTGATCGGTCCATGGTGGACGGACAGACCTACTACTGGGTAAAACACACACACTCAAACACAGCTGCACATCTTGCTAAAAGAGAGTGGTCAAAAAGGCGACAAAATAAAAAGCACCACTTCCCATAACGTGAAGATACAGCCACGAGGGGAGTGCTAATTGCTAGCTGTGTATAGACAACTCGTTGCAGGCTAAATGAGTGGGCTGGGGGTGTGGAGGCAGTCTCTGTGGGGTGTTTCCATCGTGTTCAGCATATGTGGTGTGGGTTAGCTGGGTGTTGGGGTGAAGGCCTGACTCTCTCTCACACATCAATGAGGTGTAAGGAGTTATGACACCACAGTGACTGTTCTTCATCATGACACACAGCTGCTTGGCACTTTCCATGTTTCTATTATCTATTCACTAGGCTATTCATTATGATGTGTTACTAAATATGGGCTGGGCTTTACTGGGCTACGCAGTGTGGCTGGAGATGAGTTCTAGCCTCATTTACCAAGGCTTAGTAGATATTTAAGAGGTGTGAGGTTAGTTAGGTGAGCCAATAAAGCTTGTAGAATAGTAACATTGTGTTTTTATTGAACAAGACATGTGTGTGTGTCCCTTTAAGAGTTGTTGGGAAGTTGAGCTCCTGTAAATGAGCGAGCAACGCTGAACTAATCTTCCATGGAGGAACAGATTCCAAGATTCTTATCAGTGGCGTAATTGAGAGGAATTACAGACCGCGAGAGAAAGGGAGGGAGAGTGTCTCATGTCCCACCACCTAATCATACACTGCACACAACCTTACTGACGCCATCACACTTTAATCAAACCACCCTCCACACACACTGTTTCACAGGCCCTATCGTTAAAACAGTCATGTCATTTTAACCTTGGGGATCTTGGCTAATAATCAAGTCAAGATGATGTGAAGTGCGAGGGGTGAGGTGAAGGAGAGACGGGCTGTAGTGAAAGGGTGAAGGAGAGACGGGCTGTAGTGAAAGGGTGAAGGAGAACCGGGCTGTAGTGAAAGGGTGAAGGAGAGACGGGCTGTAGTGAAAGGGTGAAGGAGAGACGGGCTGTAGTGAAAGGGTGAAGGAGAAACGGGCTGTAGTGAAAGGGTGAAGGAGAACCGGGCTGTAGTGAAAGGGTGAAGGAGAGACGGGCTGTACTGAAAGGGTGAAGGATAGACGGGCTGTAGTGAAAGGGTGAAGGAGAGACGGGCTGTAGTGAAAGGGTGAAGGAGAACCGGGCTGTAGTGAAAGGGTGAAGGAGAGACGGGCTGTAGTGAAAGGGTGAAGGAGAGACGGGCTGTAGTGAAAGGGTGAAGGAGAGACGGGCTGTAGTGAAAGGGTGAAGGAGAGACGGGCTGTAGTGAAAGGGTGAAGGAGAGACGGGCTGTAGTGAAAGGGTGAAGGAGAGACGGGCTGTAGTGAAAGGGTGAAGGAGAACCGGGCTGTAGTGAAAGGGTGAAGGAGAACCGGGCTGTAGTGAAAGGGTGAAGGAGAACCGGGCTGTAGTGAAAGGGTGAAGGAGAGACGGGCTGTAGTGAAAGGGTGAAGGAGAGACGGGCTGTAGTGAAAGGGTGAAGGAGAGAAGGGCTGTAGTGAAAGGGTGAAGGAGAACCGGGCTGTAGTGAAAGGGTGAAGGAGAGACGGGCTGTAGTGAAAGGGTGAAGGAGAGACGGGCTGTAGTGAAAGGGTGAAGGAGAGACGGGCTGTAGTGAAAGGGTGAAGGAGAGACGGGCTGTAATGAAAGGGTGAAGGAGAGACGGGCTGTAGTGAAAGGGTGAAGGAGAGACGGGCTGTAGTGAAAGGGTGAAGGAGAGACGGGCTGTAGTGAAAGGGTGAAGGAGAGACGGGCTGTAGTGAAAGGGTGAAGGAGAACCGGGCTGTAGTGAAAGGGTGAAGGAGAGACGGGCTGTAGTGAAAGGGTGAAGGAGAAACGGGCTGTAGTGAAAGGGTGAAGGAGAGGAGGGAAGTGAATAAACCAGCTCACAGCTGGTAAAGGGGGTATATGTGTAGCTTCACAGCGGCCTTCAACAGAGCAGCATCCTAACCTCTAATTACACCACTAGGAATAGAACCTCTGAACGCCACACAGCCAGGACAGGGTGCCAGACCAGTCACCCCATAACCACTCTGCTGTCTCTGTAGTTACTCCAACATACACAAGCAGTTCTATGGGGTTTGTTGCGTCATGCTTCTTGGGTTGGACTTGTTGGGCTTTTCAGGACCAGTCACTGAGCTGTCGAGTCATAGCATTGTTTCATACTGGCTCTGGTGGTTTTTGGGGTTAACTTGACCACTGGGACTGAAGGACCTACGGTAGAGTGAGAGGTTTTTCTTTGTTTTCTTCTCTTGCTCTCTCTGTGCAGTTAATTCAGAGCAAGCCGAGACTGGGTGACCAAGGGGCTCCCCTCGCTCTCTGATACTCTAAAGCAGGCGGATTTAGAGACCAACGTGGCAGTTGTTTTGATCATGAGGCTTAATGATGAAAGGCTCCTAAATTACAGCGTGGAGGACTACGCTGCTGCTCACACACACACACACACATACTTTCACCCTGACCTCGTTAAGGTGGAAAAAAAGAGAAAGAAATGTGGCTTTTGGGGGTACTTTTACTTTTTGGGGTACCCCAACAACATCATATTTCAAAACACTTAAGGTTCATCAGGTTTGGGCTGGCATAAATGAGGTGGTAACGCACCCATGTGGCGGGAGGGGGGGGGGGGGGTTGTGTGTGTAATGGACACTTAGGACGTAGCCACTGTGTATATTCAGGGTGTTGCTATTGACAGTACTTTTTCTTCTATGGTATGGTCGTAAAGATGAAAGTGGTCACGGTTGCCGGCCTGTTGCTGAGCGGTTGGCCAGAACGGTGGGACCCCTGCTTTTATCTCCTGATCAATCCAGCTCCACACACACACTTATAGGCCAAAGGTCGCTGAGTCAACTTTAGGTTGTCAAGGTAAACCAAGGGCGCCTCCTACAGATTGGACAGGTCATTCAGGCCAGGGCAAGAGGACATGACGAGAGGTATGAGTTGTTCTGTAATGGCCAAACAGCAGCTCTGCTAAACCTCCAAGTAGCAATCCTAAATTAAATGTGGTATTTACCTGCTTGGAGAGCACGCTATGTATGTGTGGGTGATTACTGTGTGTGCCATGTCAGAGTGATTGTGCGCAGTGTGTGTGACGCGAGCGGATGTGAAGATGTAATACATCAGTGTGTGTGTGTTGGGGATTTATTGTCACACGCATTGTCAATGTGTGCAAGGTTTAGTCTGTGTGTTTGTAAGTCATTGATTGAGGGTGTGTATGTGTATAAAGGTGGTAAATGTGTGTTACTAAAAATAGTGTGTGTGTGTGTGTTATAAATGTAAGCCTTTTCCCTGGGGGGTGCAGTCTAGTCAGGTCTGAAGCAGAGGCCAGAGGCATGTGAAGGATTCCTACGAGAGACTGGAGGTCACAGTAAGCACCATCACTCAGCAGCTACTTTATTAGCTGCTCCTCCACACAGACCATGTGGTGCCTTTATTTCCGGGGAGAACAATCCATAAAGGTGGGAAGACGCCAGAGCAAAATCATTTGGTGTAGATTGAGGTAAGGAAGTATCCGCGGCACTCTGGGTAAAACTGGAACACACACACACATACTGCATCCAGTATGAAGGAAGTTCTGAGGTAGTTTTGTGAGCCAATGCTAACTAGCGTTAGCGCAACGGCTGGAAGTCTATGGTACTGTATGTACTAGCATGCTAGCAGTTACCATAGTCATCCAGCCATTGTACTAATGCAAGTTAGCAATAGAGGAGAGCAACATAACCTCTTCTGTTGTGAGGAGAGTAGCATAATTCAACACCTCACACACCTGGTGTCGGACCAATATTAAGGCCTGACTGTGAGTGAGTGTGGCCACAGAAACACAAATCGAGTGCCCCGGTGTGTGTGTCTTCACATATCAATGCATGGTTGTTGTCACTCTCCCACAGTGGGATGAAGGGCCATTGTCACTGCAGGGCCTACTTGATGGAGCCACTTCCATTGTGTGTTGACTGCAGGTGAGAGGATGCACCTTCAGGCACCGGCCCCACTGACTACCATTGTTCTAACACAGATGCATACATCCCCACTTCATAGGCCCTATCCACCGCACTCCTACAGAAGAGGTTAAGAGGGGGGGGCCCTGGAGTCCTACAGAAGAGGTTAAGAGGGGGACACCCTGGAGTCCTACAGAAGAGGTTAAGAGGGGGGGACACCCTGGAGTCCTACAGAAGAGGTTAAGAGGGGGACACCCTGGAGTCCTACAGAAGAGGTTAAGAGGGGGGACACCCTGGACTACAGAAGAGGTTAAGAGGGGGGCCCTGGAGTCCTACAGAAGAGGTTAAGAGGGGGGCCCTGGAGTCCTACAGAAGAGGTTAAGAGGGGGGGGCCCTGGAGTCCTACAGAAGAGGTTAAGAGGGGGGGACACCCTGGAGTCCTACAGAAGAGGTAAGAGACGGGGAAGAGTCCTACAGGGGGACACCCTGGAGTCCTACAGAAGAGGTTAAGAGACGGGGACACCCTGGAGTCCAACAGAAGAGGTTAAGAGGGGGGGACCCTGGAGTCCAACAGAAGAGGTTAAGGGGGGGGGGTTACAGAGGGGGGCACCCTGGAGTCCAACAGAAGAGGTTAAGAGGGGGACACCCTGGAGTCCAACAGAAGAGGTTAAGAGGGGGGGGGACTCTGGAGTCCTACAGAAGAGGTTAAGGGGGACACACACCCTGGAGTCCTACAGAAGAGGTTAAGAGGGGGACACCCTGGAGTCCTACAGAAGAGGTTAAGAGGGGGACACCCTGGAGTCCTACAGAAGAGGTTAAGAGGGGGACACCCTGGAGTCCTACAGAATAGGTTAAGAGGGGGGGGGGCACCCTGGAGTCCTACAGAATAGGTTAAGGGGGGGGGGGGTACACCCTGGAGTCCTACAGAAGAGGTTAAGACGGGGACAGGGAGGTTGTGTTCCCTTCACGTGGGTTCACACTAACATAAAAATTGTTCCTCCCTCAACTGACTTTCTTCACTACGGATGGATTGCCAAAATGTGCCTTCGAATTCCGCCTTTTCGGATTAGCATTCTTTACATCCAAAATAAATACTTTTGGTGTGTATGCCTGTGTGTGTGTTGCAGTGAGCTGTCTCCTTACCGCTGGGGTTGAATGCCATGCAGGATATGGGTTTGTCATGGGCTGGGAAGTGGGCCACCACTCCCTCTCCATCTGAGTCCTCACTCACCAGGACCTGGAACGAACGAACACACACAGAGAGAGACATTCACCACAGAATCTACACAGAGATGGACTTTCCAACTTCTAACACATGGACTTCTTGTAGCTTCTTGCTGTAAGTAAAATAATGGAGAATTAATATGTTACAATCCCACTGGTAAAGAGCATTGCCACCTTGTGGATGTAATTAGCAATCATCAAAATTAACACCAGAGAGAGGATTGTTCACAATCTCTCGTCTCGGTCTCTCTTTCTACAATGTCACCGCAGCACTGTACCCGCCATCTGTCTTCATGTGCTGCATGACAACTAAGACTGGAATGACAAAAGACTGATCTCAGACCAGTAGCTAACCTCAAAGTCCTCCGACTGTTCAAAAGAAATACAGTGCTGCTGAGTATGATTCTGTTCTCAGACCAGGGGCTCTGTGTGTGTGTGTAAACGTCTCTGGTCTTGAACAGATTATAACTAAGCCCAGACATGAGTCCAGGGAAGGAGTAAGAGAGACAGAGAGGAGTGAGGGAGAGAGAGGTCGGTCTCATAGTGATAAATCTGGTCTAGTGTTGCATTGGTTTTAATAGGAGTCAGTCCAAACACAAAACAACCTCCAAGATCAACTGAGCCTTTTTTTCCAGACTGGACTGGAGGGAGAGAGAGGAGAAAAATGAAAAGAACAAGGAAAAGGGGTGACATAAACCAGACCCATTTTATTACGTCGGAGGCACACAATGTTGTTCTGTGAGGGAATCCTGCCGAAGCCCTTTGAAACTGAGAATTAGTGTCGGGGCTACCTCTGGAGAGTAAACCTATTATACAGGAGGAGTGAGTGAGTGAGTGAGTGAGTGAGTTAAAGAGGGGTCACCACTTCCAACAAAGGGGTCAACAAACTAGGTGAGTGATGTGGCAAGAAAACAATGCCATTACCTGAAGTCACAACAATTCTCCCTCCCTCCCATCCCATCCCTCCTCTCCTCTCTCACTCCTCTAACTGTGTTTATGTGTAGTGTAGGGTTACTGTATAATGGCCGGGGACACAGTGCAGACCTGCTTCTGCGGGCTTTATCCCCGGTCTGGAGGAGCCCTCAGGAAACTGAGGTACATGAACACACACACAAACACATCCAGGCACACAGACACACACAGCACTGGCATACAGCGTACTGCAATAAAGGCACAGTACGGATTTATAGTAGCCGTATGCCCTCATACAGAGCGACTATAGCCAAATATCGTGTGAGCATTACACAGGCACCCTTTCATTTGCACTAAGGGAGCTAGGAAGAGAGGAGCGTGGCAGACAGAGGACGGATACAGGCATCTTGTGAGGTTACTGCTGATGATGAGCAGTGCATTCATTTAGTCTCCACACTGCTTAAAAAAGCTGGCGCTGTGGCAAAGGCCGAGCTGTGAAAATATGTGAGCAAGCAAAATAAATCCCACCTTAGGCCCCGAGGTACTGTCAGGTGCGTGTGTGGGGTGGGCTCCTGTGTTTGCTCTAGCAGAGGATAAAAAAGGTTTAACCTGGGAGGTTTCTCACCGCACCACAAAACCCAAAGGTGTATTTACGGAGGTCAGAAAGGACAAGAAAAAGGAGGGAGGGAAGAGAGGATGGGAAGAGAGGAGAGAGAATCTGTTCTGATTGAGCCTGAGGGTGTAAAAGGGCCTTGTATGTGAGACGTGTTAATATGTAGGGCTGTGGCCCAGTAAATGTGACACTCTGTTAAAGACACTGTACAAGGAAATGGACACCTGGGAATGTTTTCTGGTTTCCCACAACGCACCAGTAAAAAACACTTCTCACTCTGATGAGAGAATGTCTAGAGACAGAGTTCAGTTTGGGGCAAACTAAGAACAGCTGTGCTAAGACAATATGTGGATTTATGTAACTTAAAGAGAAAGAATTAATGTGGTTCATTTCATTTCTATGACCTGGCCTTCACCTGGGACATGTGCCAAAAGCAGGAAGAGACTCATTACCATGATGTATCTAGCAGCCAGTGGCAGAGATAGGTTGGGCCCGTTTATAAGGTAGTGATGACATCGTCATCGGGTGAGAATTATTGTTCAAACAAAAACCCCTGTAGGATTATTACGTACACAAAGACCAACCAATACCTACCCTGTATGTTTTGCTTCGTACAATTCTTCAACATTACTTCAGAAAGCGATAACACTTTTGGGGAGCCATGGTCCATAACCCAAAGACACACAGTAGTACTTCTACCTCTCCCACAAGATCGTTCTAACTTCACATCGTGTCGCATTCCTTCGTCCAGTCCTATTTCTGGTTGCAGAACGTGTATATTTTCTGACAGTTACTTCAGAAGGGGATGGAACACTGTTGGAGAGCCAGGGTCTATGACTTCGTGATCACACATACCTGTCCCTCTCCGACGTTGTGCGTGTCAATGACGGTGATTACTCCGGGGGCATGGGGGCTTCGGCGGGTGGTGCTGGGGGGTAGCACCCTCCTCGTCGAGGGCACCAGTGGGTAGAGTACCAGCTAGCTGGGTCACCACCTTCCCCACCATGGTGAGACCAGTCTTTAGGGTCTAACCAGAACGACAGGGGGAAGGGGGAGGGAGAGAAACGCATATAAAGAGGGGGGATGAGGAGAGAGAGGGAGGAGGTGGAGAATAGCAGGAAACAAACATCAGATTGGGCTCGTCGTCATAAAACAACTAGAGACACTTCCAATAAAGAAGACACCAGTAAGTCTGTGTTTGACTATGGGGAGCTGGGAGAGGAGTGTTGGTCAATATAGAATGACTGTGTCTATGCATGACTATGAGTGAGAGAGAGACGGCTATTTGCTCAACGCTAACAGCTGCTGATGATGATGATGATGTGGAGTGCTGAAACAGCAGGAGCAGAGTGTCTGCCACCAGTCTCTCCTCCCCAGTCTCCCCCTCAGCCCTACACAGATCAATGGCTCCTGTTTGGACTAGCACTAAAACCTCACACTGCAGTGATTAGAAAACACATTAGTGTTGATCAATTAGGAGTCAAACGCCCCGTTTCATTATTGATGCGGCTCTGAGCAATTTACACACACCAGTCTGTTAGTGGGCTAGGTGGGGTCGCCAAGTGTGTGAGTGTGTGTGTGATGCATAGACCCAAACAATGCGAGGCGCCACGCGGTATTGACAGCGCTGCCTGGCCTGCATGCCCGATTAGGTTCTCCGGGGCCCCTTTGTGCTGACACACACACACAGTACACTGACTCCATTAGCTCAGGACAGTGTAGGAGGGAGACTCCACTTCAGCAGCCCTATCCATTTCTCTGAGCCTGGCCCTGGCCACAGAGGTGTGTTTGAGTCAGACACCCTGGCGAGGAGCTGCCACACTGATTAAGAGCATCACACAGTCAGACAACGAGCAGGTTTGCTTTATGTTTATATTCCAGTGATTAGTATGAGGAATTATAATAATACAGCTGGAATTATGCGCTGTTATAAAATGTTATTTCCTATAAAAGGCTAGGAAATACTCCCCTTAGTGCTCCCTCTTACACCCCCTCTCGCCTTCCAAGTCTCTGGACAGAAGCACTTAGTCTGTGTCGCGTTGTAGACCGGAGGAGGGGAGGGCGGGGGTGAAAATATTGAGATTATAATATATAGTTCTCAACGGCGGCCGCAGACAATCCGTCTGCATATCGGGATGCCCTTAACCTCGTTTCCCCCTCCCTCCGCTAGCCAGGCTAACACTTTAGCGCTGCCGCCACTGCTCTTTTTGATGTATACCGCCATTAGCAGCTAATGGGACTTCATCACGCTAGCCATTAGCGCTCATTAAGGAGAGAGGGAGGGAGAGAGAGGGGTAGACCATGGGAATAACTCTGACCCGAGGGGTCTTCATAAATCAATTAGGGTTCCCCTTTGGGGGCCTGGCTAAGACCGGAGACTGGAACCTTATGAGGAGAGTGCTGCGCTAGGCTAGTAGCGCAGGTTAGCTCAGCCGCTACATCAACAGAGCGGAGGGGTATAAATTCAGCTTGGTATCAAAGGGCTTAGCAGTTAGGGCAGTGTAGCCTGGCGGTGCTCTCCAGCTGAGAGGACTATTACAGGGGCTGTGTCCCATATTGCAGTACAGTACACAGTACAGGATGGAACCCCCTACAGACACACACAGGGACGATAGAAATTAGTTAAGATGCTCAGACTCTCAAGGCCTGTGTCTGGGTTATGATGTATAGTCTCATAACAGTGTCACAGGGGAAAGCCAAGGTGGATCCTATATCACTTCTCAGAAATGTACAGATAATTTTATTCCAACCACTGGGGTGGAGGGAGGTGTGAGTGTTTGTGTTTCACTTACTTTAGCAGCGCTGATGACTGTAGCTGTGTAAGACTGGGCATTGTCCCCGCAGGCACCGCCTCGAGACTGGTGACACCGGATCAACTGGGGGGGAGACAGAGAGGAAAACAGATAAGAAATAGATGATTATCCTCCTCCTGCAGCTGAGGCCAACCAGGAACAGAATATGAGGGTCAGCACAATAAAAACCTCTCCTATCCCACTGTCTATTTCCTGGGATCCATCCATCCCAGACCTACTCTATTCTTAAGGAACAGAGAAGCTTATAGTAGTCAGTGACCCATCTGTCAATTACTTGAGTGGCCGAGCGTAATCAGACAACTACCAGACACAATTATCCATTAAATGTATTGCAAGAGTGCGTAGAGTGGACTTGCTTTTGGAAAATACAAAAATCCTATTAAATGGACATAAAAAAACCTACATCTGTTGGTTATCATTTCTAGTGGTCTCTTCTTGGAATGAGTTGAACTGAGAGATTAAAGAGCTAAAGTAAAAAAATGAATTTGAGGATTGTAAATATGGTGTTGTGATAAGTACATCCGTGATGGATGGGTGTGTGTATATTCAGTGTGTGTGTGTCCTACCTTGTTCTCAGCGTAGGCTAGCCAGCGTCCTCCCAGTGCTATGGGGTTTAGGTTGGGGCCCGGACAGGGAAAGCAGCCTGAAACAGGGAGGAAACGTACAGTTATTGAAGGTGCAACTCATACCCTTCAGCCGCAGGACAAACTGGATACACAACTGGGGCTGACAACACAGTCACACAAAAAACATTTCATATATACCAATCAAGGTGGAAAAATCAGACCTGCGTATCAACAACAAAAAAGCCTTTGGATTACCTAACTTCAACATGTTCCCTTTTATAAGTTGTGAAACAGTGAATGCTGCTGTGGATCGGTCTCTCTTAAAGCCTTAATGTGTTTGAGAGGGGAAAGTGGATCACTGTGTATGAGTGTGTGGGTGTGTGTGTCTGTGTGGGCTTGCTTGCTTTAGTAGTCCCCATAGGGATCAGTCTGTCTGCCAGTCAATCAGACAGGAGCCGTTCCCACTTTATAGGGTGCCACAGAACGCATGAGGTCATAGTGTGGCTCTAAGTAAAAAGAAACACACTCAAAACCTCAGCATAAATACAATGGATGTCAACACACACACAGAAGATGAGGACAAAAGGCCCATAAATTCACAAGCGGATCAGCTATCAGTATAAACAAGAACAAATGTGTCCACCCACTCACACAGATGTTGATGTAAACAGTCATGTCACACTAGACATGACGATGAGTAGTAATTAACTAAATACAGGCACGCACACACTGGAGTCAATGGCCACACAGCACCGGACCTGGGTTCAAAAACGTTATCTGTGCTTGATTAAGCTTGTCTGGCTTGATAGACCAACATATTAGTTCCAAAATGTCCTACCCTGCCCGTCGGGCACGCCAGCAGGCTAAAGCAAACGCTCAAGGTATTTGAAAGATTACAAATAGTATATATTTTTTTTTAAATAAACCCAGTTCTGCACAGCACATCCACCATCACACAGGATTCACCACTACTCACAAACATGTCTGTAAAAATGAGAGGGAGTCATGATGGATACGGACTTAAATGCACGCAGAGAGCAACTAGGACAAATACGCTTGTTTGCGCGCACGCACACACACACACACACCTCTATAAACGAACATAACAGTACAAATACACATCTCATATACAGACACGTACAAGCAAAAGCACAGACACCAATATGAGGTCATGTGAGTGCATGGAGGCAAAGGGAGAGGGGTTTGGCTGACATAATGTACTGCTCAGGGTGCAGATGAGATGGGGAGTCAGACAGTAATTTAGTGTTCAGAAGAGTCGAGGCTGGGAGGCGCGGGGTGAATAGGACTTGAGGTTAGCCACAATGCTACAGCCTTTTGTTGGCTCTCCAAGGCTGGGGGAGAACGACCCACTCAGCCCAGGCAGTGAGACAACATGTGTCTGACACATCCTGTGTGGAAAGAGGGGGAGGAGAGGAGAGAGGAAGAGAGAAAAAAGGAAGAGTAGAGGGGGAAGAGAGGACGAGACAAGAGATTGTAAAAGAGAAAAGACATAAAAGGGAGAGAGATGAGAGGAAGGGGGATTAGAGGAAAGGACATAGAGAGAGAATAGAGGGAGAGAAGGGGAGAGGGGAAAGGACATAGAGAGAGAATAGAGGGAGAGAAGGGGAGAGGGGAAAGGACATAGAGACAGAATAGAGGGAGAGAAGGGGAAAGGACATAGAGAGAGAATAGAGGGAGAGAAGGGGAAAGGACATAGAGAGAGAATAGAGGGAGAGGAGGGGAGAGGGGAAAAGGCTGAGGTGAACAGAGGAAAGAAAATGCAGAGGGCTGAAGAAAGAAAGATGAAAACATTTGAGGGAGAAAAAGGGGAAACACCAACCCAAACCTCACATCCCCACATACAGACCTACCTCATCCCCAGTCCACAACACTCTAAAGACAAGCAACAACTTAAAACAACCCACATTACAGGACGCCTGTGTTGCTGTTCTTCCTCCCCAAAGACATCTCCATTTTACAAGGATGAAGCATCATTCAGAGCGATTAACAGTGATTGACTATACTCATTGTCCTGTGGCCCTGCCAGCCAGACATAAGAGGGGAAAGGCAGGCAGAACAGACAACGTATTAAGAACATATTCTCCTAACAGCAGTTTGTTTACTGTCTGCAGATAGCAATGGCCTTGTTACAAAGAATGTTTCACGTCATCCTGCACTGTCCAGGGGTCATGTTCAGTTGGGCACAAATGAGCAAAACAACCCAATGAGCAGTCTTATTGTACTAGTACGATACCACCCAGTTTCACTCCTTTTCAAAATGTTTTATCTCCTTCAGTGCCTTCTGAACACAACCTAGGTAGGTAGTGTAGCTATATGATGTTGAGTTGTAAACTTGCTATAAACACACTCAGAGATGTTGATATGTGCTACGCTACCAGAGGGACTCCAGCATGCTCTACCATTAAGTTTCAGTTAAACAGTTTAGACCTGTTTCAAAGACTGGTTTGAAACGTTGTGCTGGTTTGTGAATGGTGAGGTAAACGCTGCCAGTACCTGTCTTCAGTTGGTTGTTTGGGCTGGGTGATACCAGCGTGACAGACCTGCTTGTCTTCTGGTGATGGGATGTTTGTGTGGAAATGCTGATGTGTTACGTGACTGGGCTGGATCTGTGTGTTGGTGCGACTGGCTATATAACTGTTAGTGGGTGGCTATATGGCTTCAGTGTTCTCACAGATGTACACAGACATCGACACAGGACAGAGCATCTGTTCCAAGATGATATGTCCATTGATTTGTGAGTACTAATAACTGTATCCACTGGTCTACTGTGTGTGTGTACACCATGTATGTGTGCGAGTGAGAGTGCATGCATGCGTGTGTGATCGTGGTGATAAGAATAGTGTGTGTATCGGCAGGATAGAACAGAATAGAACAGCGGCGTCTGGTAACAGAAGGCGTGGCGGACTATGTATTCTTGTAAATAACAGCTGGTGAACAACATCTAATGAAGTCTCAAGGTTTTGCTCGCCTGAGGTAGAGTATCGCATGATAAGCTGCAGACCACACTATCTACCTAAAGACTTTTCATCTGTATTAATCGTAGCTGTCTACATACCACCACAGACCGAGGTTGGCACGAAGACCGCGCTCAATGAGCTGTAAACCGCCATAAGCAAACAGGAAAACACTCATCCAGAGGCGGCGCTCCTAGTGGCCGGGGACTTTAATTCAGGGAAACTTAAATCCGTTTTACCAAATTTCTATCAGCATGTTAAATGTGCAACCAAATGGGGGGAAAAAATCATAATAAAAAACTCTGGACCACCTGTATCCACGCACAGAGACGAATACAAACCTCTCCCTCGTCCTCCATTTGGCAAATCTGGCCATAACTCTATCCTCCTGATTCCTGCTTACAAGCAAAAATTAAAGCAGGAAGCACCAGTGACTCGACCAATAAACAATTTTTCAGATGAAGCAGATGCTAAGCTAAAGGGCTGTTTTTCTAGCACAGACTGGAGTATGTTCCGGGATTCCTCCGATGGCATTGAGGAGTACATCACATCAGTCATTGGCTTCATCAATAAGTGCACTGATGATGTCATCCCCAAAGTGACTACGTACAGTTGAAGTCGGACGTTTACATACACCTTAGCCAAAAACATTTAAATTCAAATTTGGGGTTATGCTTTATGTACATTTTCTGTAAGATTGAGGTCAGGGCTTTGTGATGGCAACTCCAATACCTTGACTTTGTTGTCCTTCAGACATTTTGACACAACTTTGGAAGTATGCTTGGGGTCATTGTCCAGTTGGAAGACCCATTTGCGACCAAGCTTTAACTGACGACTTTAGATGTTGCTTCAATATATCCACATAATTTTTCTGCCTCATGATGCCATCTATTTTGTGAAGGTGCACCAAACCCTCCTGCAGCAAAGCACCTCCACAACATGATGCTGCCAGCCCCGTGATTCACGGTTGGGACGGTGTTCTTCGGCTTGCAAGCCTCCCCTTTTTCCTCCAAAAATAACGATGGTCATTATGGCCAAACAGTTATATTTTGTTTCATCAGACCAGAGGACATTTCTCCAAAAAGTATGATCTTTGTCCCCATGTGCAGTTGCAAACCATATTATTGCCTTTTAATGGCGTTTCTGGAGCAGTGGCTTCTTCCTTGCTGAGCGGCCTTTCAGGTTATGTCGACAGTTTTTTGTTAACTGCGGATGGTTTGGTCGACTGTGGATATAGACACTTTTGTACATGTTTCCTCCAGCATCTTAACAAGGTCCTTTGCTGTTGTTCTGGGATTGATTTGCACTTTTCGCACCAAAGTACGTTCATCTCTAGGAGACAAAACGCGTCTCCTTCCTGAGCGGTATGGCGGCTGCGTGGTCCAATGGTGTGTATACTTGCATACTATTGTTTGTACAGATGAATGTGGTACCTTCAGGCATTTGGAAATTGCTCCCAAGGATGAACCAGACTTGTGGAGGTCTACAATGTTTTTTCTGAGGTCCTGGCTGATTTCTTTTGATTTTCCCATGATGTCAAGCAAAGAGGCACTGCGTTTGAAGGTAGGCCTTGAAATACATCCACAGGTACACCTCCAATTGACTCAAATTATGTCAATTAGCCTATCAGAAGCTTCTAAAGCCATGACATCATGTTCTGGTATTTTCCAAGCTGTTTAAAAAAGGCGCAGTCATCTTAGTGCATGTAAACTTCTGACCCACTGGAATTGTGATACAGTGAATTATAAGAGATCTGTCTGTAAACAATGACTTGTGCCATGCACAAAGTAATGTCCTAACCGACTTGCCAAAACTATAGTTTGTTAACAAGAAATTGGTGGAGAGGTTGAAAAACAAGTTTTACTGACTCCAACCTAAGTGTATGTAAAATTCCGACTTCAACTGTACATACCCAGCCAGAAGCCATGGATGTCGCTTTCAAGGAGCTGGACTCTAACTCGGAAGCTTATAAGAAATCCCGCTATGCCCTCCGACAAACCATCAAACAGGCAAAGCATCAATACAGGACAAAGATCTAATTGTACTACTCCGGCTCAATTTGCATACCGCCCTAACAGATCCACAGATGATGCAATCTCTATTGCACTCCGCACTGCCCTTTCCTACCTGGACAAAAGGAACACTTATGTGAGAATGCTATTCATTGACTACAGTGCAGCGTTTAACACCATAGTGCCTCTAAACTCATCCATTTTTATTTTTTTATTTCACCTTTAATTAACCAGGTAGGCTGCGACCTGGTCAAGATAAAGCATTGTATAAACAAACGTACAGTCAATAACACAATCAAAAAATCTATGTACAGTGTGTGCAAATGTAGTAAGATTAGGGAGGTAAGGAAATAAATAGGCCATAGAGGCAAAATAATTACAAATGATCATTAACACTGGAGTGATAGATGTGCAAGTAGAGATACTGGGGTGCAAAAGAGCAAAAATAAATAAATAACATGAGGATGAGATAGTTGGGTGTGCTATTTACAAATGGGCTGTGTACAGTAAGCTGCTCTGACAGCTGATGCTTAAAGTTAGAGAGGGAGATATAGGTCTCCAGCTTCAGTGATTTTCAGTTCCAGTCATTGGCAGCAGAGAACTGGAAGGAAAGGTGGCCAAACGAGGTGTTGGCTTTGGGGATAACCAGTGAAATCTACCTTCCCACTACGTGCTACGGGTGGGTGTTGCTATGGTGACCAGTGAGCTGAGATAAGGCAGAACTTTTCCTAGCAAAGAGTTATAGATGACCTGGAGCCAGTGGGTTTGGCGACGAATATGTAGCGAGGGCAGCCAACGAGAGCAAACAGGTCGCAGTGGTGAGAGGTATATGCGGCTTTGGTGACAAAACAGATAGATTGCATCCAATTTGCTGAGTAGAGTGTTGGAGGCTATTTTGTAAATGACATCGCCGAAGTCAAGGATCGGTAGGATAGTCAGTTTTACAAGGGTATATTTGGCAGCATGAGTGAAGGAGGCTTTGTTGCGAAATAGGAAGCTGATTCTAGATTTAATTTTGGATTGTAGATGCTTAATGTGAGTCTGGAAGGAGAGTTTACAGTCTAACCAGACAGAACCGCCCAGAGTAATGATGCTAGTCGGGCAGGCAGGTGCGGGCAGCAATCGGTTGAAGAGCATGCGATTTAGTTTTACTAGCATTTAAAAGCAGTTGGAGGCCACGGAAGGAATGTTTTATGGCATTGAAGCTTGTTTGTAGGTTTGTTAACACAGTGTCCAAAGAAGGGCCAGATGTATACAGAATGGTGTCGTCTGCATAGAGGTGGATCAGAGAATCACCAGCAGCAAGAGCAACATCATTGATAAACACAAAGAAAGAGTTGGCCCGAAAATTTAACTGTGTGGCATGCACATAGAGACTGCCAGAAGTCCTGACAACAGGCCCTCCGATAAGCTAAGGACCCTGGGACTAAACACCTCCCTCTGCAACTGGATCCTGGACTTCCTGACAGGCTGCCCCCAGGTGGTAAGGGTAGGTAACAACACACCCGCCACGCTGATCCTCCACACAGGGGCCCCTCAGGGATGCGTGCTCAGTCCCCTCCTGTACTCCATGTTCACTCATGACTGTACGGCCAGGCACGACTCCAACACCATCATTAAGTTTGCCAATGACAACAGTGGTAGGCCTGATCACTGACAATGACAAAACAGCCTATAGGGAGGAAGTCAGAGAACTGGCCTTGTGGCGCCAGGACAACAACCTCTCCCTCAACGTGATCAAGACAAATTAGATGATTGTGGGCTACAGGAAAAAGAGGACCAAGCACGCCCCCATTCTCATCGACAGAGCTGTAGTGAAGCAGGTTGAGAGCTTCAAGTTCTTTGGTGTCCACATCACCAACAAACTAAAAATTGAGCAAACACACCAAGACATTCTTGAAGATGGCACGACAAAACGTATTCCCCCTCAGGAGACTGAAAAGATTTGGCATGGGTCCTCAGATTCTCCAAAGGTTCTACAGCTGCACCATCGAGAGCATCCGGACTGGTTGCATCACTGCCTGGTATGGCAACTGGTTGGCACCCGACCGCAAGGCACTACAGAGGGTAGTGCGTATGGTCCAGTACATCACTGGGGACAAGCTTCCTGCCATCCAGGACCTCTATACCAGGTGGTGTCAGAGGAAAGCCCTAAAAATTGTCGAAGACTCCAGCCACAATAGTCATAGACTGTTCTCTCTGCTACAACACGACAAGCAGTACCGGAGCGCCAAGTTCAGGTCCAAGATGCTTCTAAACAACTTCTACCCCCCTCTTTTACACCGCTGATACTCTCTGTTGTTATCTATGCTTAGTCACTTTAATAACTCTACCTACACTACCGATCAAAAGTTTAACAACACCTACTCATTCCAGGATTTTTCTTTATTTACAGTTTTCTACAATGTAGAATAATAGTGGCGACATCAAAACTATGAAATAAAACATATGGAATCATGTAGTAACCAAAAAAAGTGTTACACAAATCAAAATATATTTTATATTTCAGATTCTTCAAATAGCCACCCTTTGCCTTGACCGCTTTTCACACTCTAGGCATTCTCTCAACCAGCTTCATGAGTTAGTCACCTGGAATGCATTTCAATTAACAGGTGTACCTTGTTAATTTGTGGGTTTTCTTTCCTTAATGCGTTTGAGCCAATCAGTTGTGTTGTGACAAGGTAGGGTGGTATACAGAAGATAGCCCTATTTGGTAAAAGACCAAGTCCATATTATTGCAAGAATAGCTCAAATAAGTAAAGAGAAATTACAGTCCATCATTACTTTAAGACATGAAGGTCAGTCAATATGGAACATTTCAAGAAATTTGAACATTTCCTCAAGTGCAGTCGCAAAAACCATCAAGCGCTATGATGAAACTGTCTCTCATGAGGATCGGGAACAAGGCCCTAATCCCTATATAGTGCACTACTTTTGACCAGGCACCATCAGGTGCCATTAAGTATACACACACAGTCCCAGCTCCTTACTTGTAACAAAGAACTTTTTGGTGAAGGTACAGCTGTCGAATGCAGCAATCTTCTCCTGCAGGGCGACAACTAGAATCCTACAAGAACCAGGAAAATTACAAATAGTATGTGATTTTCATATAACATGAAACTACAATATATTTATATGAATGCAAAAAGTGATGCCACCATACGTACTCCTTGTTGCAGTGCAGGTCATAGATGGGCGTCTTGAACTGGATGGACTTGACCATCTCCCCTGTCCTCAGTGAGTACAGGTCCACACAGCAGTATGGAGGGCTCGTCCTAGGAACAGAAACACATCCTTTATTTGACACATTCAGTACAAAATAGGCATTTTTTCAAGGATTTCTCTCTCAATTCAAGGGCTTTATTGGCATGGGAAATGTTCACATTGCCAAAGCAAGTGAACTAGATAATAAACAAAAGTGAAATAAACCATATGAATTAACAATAAACATTACACTCACAAAAGTTCCAAATGAATAAAGACATTACATATGTGCAAATAGTTAAAGATCAAAAGGGAAATTAAATAAACAAATATGGGTTGTATTTACAATGGTGCTTGTTCTTCACTGGTTGTCCTTGTGTCAACAGGTCACAAATCTTGCTGCTGTGATGGCACACTGTGGTATTTCACCCAATAGACATGGGAGTTGTTCAAAATTGGGTTTGTTTTAACATTTTGTGGGCAACCCCTCGCTCTCCACACCCTCAACCCCCCCTTTAAGCACGACACAACCCAGAGTGCCTGGATACAGCACTTAGCCGTGGTATAGTGGCCATATACCACAAACCCCCAAGGTGCCTTATTGCTATTATAAACTGGTTACCAACGTAAAAATTAATGTTTTGTCATACCTGTGGATTACGGTCTGATATACCACAGCTGTCAGCCAATCAGCATTCAGGGCTTGTCTCAGCCTAGCCTACTGACACAAAAAGTTAAGAATACAAAATTCCCATCTTATCTCCTGCAGCACTACTTCTACTCCACTGACCAGCAATGGGCTGCAAGCATCAATTAGGTTCTAATGTCGGTCTGCGTTCTCAATCACTCAAACCAACCTAACAGGCCACTATTTCTCTTCTTTATGGTGGAAAAGATCTGCTCTTTCCATTCAGGCCTCTCTCTGACAAATGCAAACAGTGGATGAAATACTGTGGCCGAAGCGTTAAGAAAATTACCCCATTTCAAATTATGCACACATCAGGCCATCACAAAGCAGCCAAGGCATCTTAAACTGTTCGCAAAGCACCGGGAACATGGAAACACTTAGGGGAGAGTTGAATGGTAAAAAGCTGCAGGGACCGTCCATGTGCTACTTGATAGCCCTGAGTCGCGGCCATGGAGAACCGGAGAGAGTTTCATTTGTCAAGATTCTTCCAATGAGGGAATCTTAGAATGGAGCCGATGATGGAGAAGCCAGTCTGCCTGCATCAGTCTCTCTCGCTTCTTCTCCATCTTGTTCTCTCTAATTAATTCAGTCTCTCCCCCTCTCTTGCGCTCTTCCTCTTTCGCTCCCCTCTCTCAATGTTTTTCTCTCTCCTGCTCTCTTGTCCTTGTCCTCGCTCTTGGTCAATAGTCAAGGCTCTTGATTAACTGCTGTTGGTTCGTGTTAGCCGTGTGTAGACTGGCTATATTGAGTCTTGTCGCTACAGCAAATGCCAAGCAGAATTAGTGTTGGTGAACTCAGGCTGTGTGATGTTCTGGCTCCATGTCTGCCTGGGGACTGGATGGTACAAAAATACTCATTAAGTCCTGTTGCAGACATAAGGGGAGACATGCAGGTAACTGCCAAATTAAAGGAAACCCTTAAGTAAATGAGGGATACCAAGTACAGTACCAGTCAAAAGTTTGGAAACACCTAGTCATTCAATGTTTATTTTTACTATTTTCTACATTGTAGAATAATAGTGAGGACATCACAACAACGAAAAAAACACACGGAATCATGTAGTAACCAATAAAGTGTTAAATCAAAATATATTTTATATTTGAGATTCTTCAAAATAGCCACCCTTTGCCTTGATGACAGCTTTGCACAGTCTTGGCATTCTCTCAACCAGCTCCATGAGGAATGATTTTCCAACCGTCTTGAAGGAGTTCCCACATATTCTGAGCACTGCTTTTCCATCACTCCGCAGTCCAATTCATCCCAAACAATCTCAATTGGATTGAGGCCGGGTGATTGTGGAGATCAGGTAATCTGACGCAGCACTCCATCACTCTCCTTCTTGAATAGATAGCCCTTACACAGCCTGGAGGTTTGTTTGGTCATTGTCCTGTTATAGTCCCACTGCGCAAACCAGATGGGATGGCGTATCGCTGGAGAATGCTGTGGTAGCCAAGCTGGTTAAGTGTGCCTTGAATTCTAAATAAATTACAGAACAGGGAATAGGACCCTGGTCAAAAGTAGTGCACTATACAGGGAATAGCAAAGCACCCCCACACCTACTCCGTGCTTCATGGTAGGAACCATACATGTGGAGATCATCCGCTCACCTACTCTGCGTATCACAATTCCACTGCAGTTGGAACCAAAAATCTACAATTTGGACTCTTCAGAAGAAAGGGCGTATTTCCACTGGTCTAATATCTATTGCTCGTGTTTCTTGGCCCAAGCAAGTCTCTTATTATTATTGGTGTCCTTTAGTAGTGGTTTCTTTGCAGCAATTCAACCATGAAGGACTGATTCACACAGTCTTCCCTGAACAGTTGATGTTGAGATGGGTCTTACTTGAACACTGAAGCATTTATTTAGGCTGCAATCTGAGGTGCAGTTAACTCTAATGAACTTATCATCTGCAGCAGGTAACTCAGGGTCTTTCTTTCCTGTGGTGGTCCTCAGAGCCAGTTTCTTCATAGCGCTTGATGGTTTTTGCGACTGCACTTGAAAAACATTTCAAAGTTCTTGAAATGTTCCAGATAGACTGACCTTCCTGTCATAAGGTAATGATGGACTGTCATTTCTCTTTCCTTATACAACCTCTACCTTGTCACAACACAACTGATTTGTTCAAACGCATTAAGGAAAGAAATTCCACAAATTAACAAGGTTAATTGAAATGCATTCCAGGTGATTAACTCAAGAAGCTGGTTGAGAGAATGCCAAGAGTGAGCAAAGCTGTCATTAAAGGCAAAGGGTGGCTATTTGAAGAATCTCAAATATAAAATATTGTGATTTTTTTCACACTTCTTTGGTTACTACATGATTATGTTATTACATAGTTTTGATGTCTTCACTATTATTCTACATTGTAGAAAATTGTAAAAAATAAAGAAAACCCCTGTAATGGAGTAGGTGTCCAAACTTTTGACTGGAACTGTATATATTGAAAGCAGGTGCACATAGGTGTAATTTCTGAGTTAATTAAGCAATTAAAATCCCAATATGCTTCGGCTCATGTATAAAAATGACCAGTTGTCCATTATTTTGGCTACCATGCCTAGTCGTGCTGAGTGATTAGTGCTTTTTGAGGTCTGTTCAGTTTCGGTTCAATTATTAAAACAATTACGGTTTTCGATTACTTTTATTAAATGCTCTGTGCATTACGTGGGTTGAATGCTGTAATAACACAGAATAAAATCATTAATACAGTCCCATGATGGTAGTGACTGCCCATTACTGCTTATCACTTATTAACCATTATTTATTAATCATTACTTCAGTTTAATAAAATATTTCAGTTGTGTATATTACATGTTTCAATTGATTACTTGATTATTTCATTCCAAGTTATCATCTCAGCTCTTTAAAGCTGATGCCTATTCTGTCTGACAAAATCACTATTTTGTAGTTCAAAGTAAATAAGGCATACTTATGACTGCTGAATACCATCAATCACTTTGATTATGTATTTTCAGATAGAGATAACTTGTGAAGCAACAGCTGCTCTCTATAACACCTCATGATTGTGGATTCTCTCTTCTGTAGCAGGCATAAAATAATCTGGACAAGTAGGTGTGCAATGGATTATGGTCATTGTAGTTAATAACCACGTTTTTGGCACTCAACAGAAAAATAACAAATGAAATATAAGTCAAATAATTGAACATGCATCGGTCAATTAGTAGTATAGAAATCAACATTTAAGTTAAGCACTAATGGTTACAAAAGGAGAATAGGGAGTTAAGGGTGTGTGTCTTAGTCACAAGATCTCAACCCAGTTGAACACTTTTTGGGAGGTTCTGGAGCTTCGCCTGAGACGTTTTCCACCACCATCAACAAAACACCAAACGAAGGAATTAGACGTGAAAGAATGGTGTCGCATCCCTACAATAGAGTTCCAGACAAAAGCACATTGAAGCTGTTCTGGCCCTATTCCCCATAAAGTGCACTACTTTGGGAGCAGCCGCTGTCCACTCCCTAAAAAGGATGCTCACCCCTTGATCAAGGGGATTAGTGTGTGCGTAGAAGCAGCACCACTCCACAGAGCTTGGGCAGACACAAATGCAGCTCCACACCCACTGACAAAGTCAGAGGCGCGTCCGTCCGTCCGTCTGTGGCTGGAGCCCTCAGATCTCTCAGCCCAGCCAGAGACACAGTGTCCGTGTGTCTGTGTGGGTGTCGGGTGTATGTACCAGCGTGAGTGTCTGACGTTGTGTGTGCGAGCGTTTCCCCTGTCATTTCCTGTAAGAGGCAATGGGGAAGATAAAGGAGGTGACAAGAGTTTTGGGTGACCTCCATTCAGTTGTCCATAGCAGCCGGACATAAAACTGATCTGCTGCAGGCCTTACACTAAGGCATATTATGATACTCTCCGGCACAGCAAGGATAGCATTACCAAACTGAGTACAAGAATTGAGATTAATAGAAAAATATAAACTTCTAACTTGTTTTCTGGCGGCTCCTCCATTGATTTCAGCGTTATCACCGGGGTCAGATCAATCTAATCCAAATGCTTTTTACGAAATAACAGGCGCCCGGATTGATTCACTCATGGGGACAATGATGTCCCGCCCGTCCCTCTATTACAGAATCAAAATGGCCCCCGGTTGAATTGTTTTGGCCTGGGCAGTATTTTAACAAATGGCGGTGTTCTAATGGAGCCAGGGAAGGATCAGCTGTAATGTGATTTCCTGGTGCTGGGGCTGCGAAGGCGTGGGTTGAAAGCCAGGCTAAATCATCATTATCATTGATCAGGGCTAGACGTCAGTCCAGTAACATGTTAAGGTGACACTGAGCGCCCTCTTCTGCCTCAGTAATAGGACTGTTATTACGGCCTATGAGATCAATGTGTCAATTACTATTTACTGGGATTGGCCATTTTGGGTCTGAATTGATAAAGCGAGTGGGAAGGAGCAGTTGGGAGAGAGAGCGAGGGAGAGAGAAAAAGAAAGAGAGGGAGGGAGAGCGAGAGATGAGATTGTAAAATCATTAAAAAAGTTGAGATTGTGTCTAAGCACACACACACACACACACACACACACACACACACACACACACACATTGAAATAGAGGTACACACACTACTGAGGCAACGGCCATGACCTTTGGAGGAAAGTCTAAGCCTGCTGAAGTGGAAACAGTTGGTCTTGGCCCAAGTCGACTTCTAACATGAAGGGTTTCCCTCATATAACAGCAATCCTAAATGACTGCTAATTACTGGGTAGTAGGCTGTAAAGCAGCCAGACAGAGATCCACACCTGCTACATCCATCCATCTCCACCTCAAACGGCCACTGGGCAAGCTAGTAAAACAGACGTGTACGTCCTAAACGGCACCCTATTCCCTATATAGTGCACTAATTTTGACCAGGGCCCTATTCCCTATATAGTGCACTAATTTTGACCAGAGTTGGGCCCTGGTCAACAGTGGTGCAATATCTAGGGAATAGGCTGCCATTTGGGATGACACCATGTTTCTGGGTCTCTTGACCGTCCAGCACAGCTCTGTTTTATCTGGCCTGCTATAGACTAGCTACTGTACCATTTTGGAAAATGTATTCACAACAGAACGGTTATATGACTTTTACAACCGAGGCAGAGTCTTCATTTTAGCAACACGTAAGTATACAATGGTTATTGTGTACATTATGTCAGATGCATGCCATTTAAACCACGAGAGAGGGTTTTTTCCTGCATGAAAGACGTCTTTAACATGTGTTATTTTAGCTTCAACACGACGGCGCTGTGAGCTGGGCTTGCATTTCTTCTCCGGGAGGGAACGTCTGGCTTCTGGTCAACGGAACCGGGAAGGTTATTATTTTATGAACCTGAGCGGAACCGATGGATAAAAACCGCACACTTCATGTGGCGGGCTGCAGTGGGCTAGACAGCAGGGGAACTGGGGAAGCCTTAAAGGGGAATTAAAAAGCAAGCAAATAAATGCATTTACAAGGAGGGGGACGTCACCACGTTTCCGACTGCAGCTCAGAGCTGAGCCCTTTACGAGTTCCCTGAATACGAACAGACAATTACAAGCTGAGGAAATGCTAAACAAATACAGCCTGGGCCTGGTCCCTGGAGTCTCAGCTGGAAGGGCCGAGGGGACAGGGTCAGAGAGCCCAGAGACTAGGAATGCCACCCGGGTCATAGACCACCTACATATCAGCCAATGGCTTTCAGTGCAATAAACTATAGGCCTTTAAGTGCATTTTATACAATAGTGACCAAGACTAGAGAGTATTTCTATTATATCTATATACTATCATCTGGTTAATTGATGGGATGTGCATACACTATGGGTGAACCATATAGGTAGAAAAACATGTTACAAGTAAAGCCTGGACAAATTGGTTGAACTAATCTTTGGACTGAGATCAGACTGGTGAGTCATAGATTTATAACAGTTACTTCTACACACACATGAAAACAATTACTCTATTTTCATAGGCATCAAGTGAGGTGGGTGGTACTGGAAGAAAAGAGACAAATTCTGTCACAATATTCACTAAGTTTCCTTCTCTCGCTGACTACCCCTCCCGCTCTTTCTCAGTCTTCCTTTCCCCTCCTCCTCTGTGGAACACAACCCTCAACACACAACAAACGCCGGCCACATCAGAGGCAGCTCCTCGGGGGGGGGAGATGTGATTCCGGCACGCCGCTGGCATTAGCGGGAAAGTAATTAGGGTAAGAAGTTCAACCACAGCTCCATGTCTGCAGCCCTGCCAGAAATACATTTCCTCCTCATTCAGTACCGTACATTCACCACCAACAAGCATATTGGAAACACATCGCCACGCCAGTGTGTGTGTGTGTGTGTGTGTGTGTGTGTGTGTGTGTGTGTGTGTGTGTCTGCGCTTGCACAAATCTCTTGGTCAAACCCTAGTCTATTGGCACACTGGTGCAACAAAAGAATCGCCATCAAAAACAGTCAGTTTAAGCTAAAGATCTATTTTTGCATAGGCTGCGTCTCAATCCACAGCATCCACCTGTGTAGCCCTTCTGTATCTGCTATGGAAAGTGGCAGAGCTAACTCTGTTTGTCAGACCTGGAGACATCTCGGAAATTGTAGCATCCAAACAGCATCTGGTCAAGTGTGCTTTCACTCCTATACTTCAGCTGTGACACCGAGAAGCACAGTGGTGTCAAATATCCTATAGTAAAATACTATAAAAGTAGCAGCATATGTTCAAGTTTAAACAATGTCCTCACGGCAGACTACCTACAAGGAAGATTGAATACCACCACGACAAGTCAGCCAGAAAGGGTATTATTAACAAAAAATACTTTTCAAATCTGACAGGGCTTTAAAACCAAGGTAATTCAACCTGTATGCTTTATACCGAAATGCTTTGATGTCAAATACACAACATGTTGCCTCTGTCCAAAATGGTTATGAACACTACTGAGGAGTGCACTTTGTGATAACACATGGAGTTGTGCTTTACAGTCAAGTGTCAGATGAGAATTGAATACTATTTAATTATATTTCTATAAAGTAACACTACATTATCAACACGAAAATTAACAATTGCGCTTTGAATAAATGTCAACGAGCCTTGTCGGTAATTAACAATACAGATATAGACTACCTGCCCTGCAGCGTCTTAAAAAAGAAAATAAGGAAAATTGCTTTAAAACTCTTCAAAAGGCTTGGGTCTTCCTATCCTTGGAGACCTTGAGTTATACGAGTGTCCCAGTCTGCACAGAACACACAGAGGACAGACAGAGCACAGATCTAAGCAGAAGTTAGCTGCACCTGGACTAGACTGTCTCAGAGGAACGGTCAACAGGGAGAGGAATCCATAACATGAGATGGATGAATCCCAAATGGTACCCTATTACTTAAACAGTATAGTACACTACTTCTGACAAGGGCCCACGGGGCTAACCCTAACCATGACAGGAGAAAAGAGACTGTGTGCTAAATAGCATAGCATCCCCCTGGTCCATTTCTTACTCACATGCAGAACAACAGCTTCCTGGTGGAGAGAATGTATTGGTAACTAGAGAGTGTCATGTTCAAATCCCTAGTGAGGTACAGTATGCTGATGTTTTCTTTACCAGATGAGATACTCCATCTGGTTTCCATCCATTCACTGCTTGTCATCCTCACACACCAAAGTAATTGCAGTTGGAAGTTACTGGTATGTGATATTTGGGGAAAAGAATACACTACTTCCCTTCATAGAAATATAGGGCATATTAATACATAGTGGCTAAAATTCTAAGTTGATGAACAACACCTTGAGTATTACAAAACTGAAACGCTCTGATTAGATTTTTTACATTACATTTGTCATGAAAGGACTGTAAAACATACTGCAAAAAAGCTGAATGAACTGTGGACTGAAAAGTATTAATGCCTCATTGTGACCTGTAAAAAAAAAAATTGTCTGCCACTTCCACTACATGCCACTTCCACTACATACCACTTAATTTAAACTCACTTCCCATTTGAAGGGGGAAACTGGCGAGGCAGAACATATTTTCGGGCCGACAGAAAACAGACATTGAAGTCAAAATCAATGCTTCGAAATGAAGCCAGAGACTGCCCTCTGTAAGCGCTGAGTGTGTGTGTGTGTGTGTCTATGTGTAAATGTAAGTGTGTGTGGCCTAAAATTAAAAGGTGGTTTAGTTGAGATTACAGGCATTCCCGTTTTCACAGACTAACATTACAAAAGGTTCTGGAATGATTTCATCAGAACTCTTAAAAACAGCATGACATTCCCACCCACAAATTGAAAACTAACAAAAGCGGGAAATAAAGAAAAATGTCCCTATTTGAGCTTTATCTTAATCATTATAAATTCTGTGGTTGGCTGGACCGCAAAAGACAGCACTGTGACTGTAGCGGTGTCCCCGCTGGGGAGTGAGTGTGTGTATCATGGAGACTAAGGCCTAATGCTGGTTTCAAAAGCATCACTTCCCCAAATCCCCATAATCTGGTGCCTCTTTAATACAAACGCTCTGAGATTTACCCTTTAATACACTTTAGAGAGGGATACGTCGCGTTTACCACGGCTAAACCTGTCATGAAAATAGCAATGAAAAGCACAGCTTAGAACCACAATAGGCTTTCCCTTAAGTCTCTTCGAAAATGTATGGTGGAATGAGTGGGGTTTTCCCTGCAATACTGTAATTAATATGAAGGCATTAGGTGACAACAGGACTTAATGGATAAAGCTTTGGGATAAAGACAAAATTAGGGACATGACATTATCCCTCTCTTGTAGGATCAATCTCACTTTGTTGTTGACGGGTGTCATTTAAAATTACACGTAGCTTTCATCTTCCTGCGTCAGATTAAAAACGGTGTGCTAAATGTGTCTGTAATGAATATTGAGATAAAGGGCATGACACCGGCCTGGTTGTTGAGGTGTGAAAAGCCTTGACCCTCGAGCCCTGAGTTATAAGGGACAGGTCCATGGGAGGTTCACAGGGGCCAGAGGTGGTTTACAGGAGCCAGATGGAGAGCTGTGTCCTGGTGCTGAAACCATGTCTTGAAAGGTCTAGCAGCAAAAAACTGGTTATGGTAAATATTGAATAAAATAAGTGTACAAGTAAACAAGAAAAACATGCACTGTATCCTCCTTCACTGGTGCTGACTGTTTCCAGGCTGCTACTGGCTACAGTCTGGGAGGTAGCCATGGTGAGCATTTCGTCACCCACGGGGGAGTTACAATGTGTCGTGGCCGGCCGGAACCCTCCCAAAATACGAATCCATCCGTAATCTCCATGGTGACAGAAGACTATTTGTCAAAAAGAAATTATAATAAAAAATAAAAGTCATGCCCACATCCTCTGTGCATCTGGAAATTTGGGGTGGGCGTACAGGGAAGTAAGGGGCCCTGGTCAGAAGTAGTGCACTATACAGAGAATAGAGTGCCATTTACAATACAAAAAAAAGTGATAACAAAAGCACGTTTCTTCTTCCCTGCTGAACTTTTACCCTGGGAGTGTATGTATGCTCCCACTCCTAAAAACACCAACAAACAGTTAGCATGCCTCCACCCTCCACCCCCTGCCTCTGTGATTTGCATTCATTGACAAAGAGCAGTCTTAAAATGTTCTGAATGTTAATACCTGCAGACCTAATTAAAATGAAAGAAAATAATAACAACGACTAGCAGCAGCAGGGGCTGGAAACACAAATCCTTTCCAGATACTATGTGAGGAGGCGGCAGACCAGAGCCCAAGGGCTGCCACAGGATGGCACACAGGCATTCTTTACTAATTCCCCCACTGGCGCAGAATGTGAAGGGACACATATGTACTTTGCCGTCAGGAAAATCACTCGATCTATAAATTGTTTTGGCTTAACGCATAATCCTTTCCATTGATAAAATTATGTTGAGTGCGCCTGGCTAGAAGTTCACAAATACAAGGATAGGCACAGATGCTTTTTGACTTTCTAGTTTTCCTTTAATTTGCAAATCTTGTAATCTAAGCCTAGAGCTGACTGAACCAACTTCAAAACCAGCACTGCTCTCGCGGCCAAGACTCCAATCTGTTTTCCATTTAAGTGTCAAGCCGGCATCCTTTTTGCTGGTTGACAAAAGCTGTTATTTAAAATGATTATATGCTAAAAACTGTGTGAGGACCTTAGTAAGTTTACGAACGGCCCGAACGGAAAAACTGTGCTGCGGCCATAGGGGAGTTTCTCTCATCTTTTAATGTAGTGTTATTTACCAAACACTTCTGTCGGTCGGGGGTCAGGACGGCCCCAGTCTGGATGTGCCATTCAGCCAGATGTCAGGGTTTGGGCTTTTCAGCAGCAAGCATGTTTTCAGAATTAGTGCTGAGCGTCAGTCACTGGGCGAAGTAGCCAAACCCTCCCTGTTTGTATTCCTCTCTGTGTCAGCCAGGACACATTCAGAAGACTAAAAGAGGCAGTACAGAGGCCGAGGAGGGGCCAGGCAGAGCCAGAATCGGTGGCAGAGGCAGAAGGAGAGAGAGAGGCAGCAGAGGGAGAGAGAGGCAGCAGAGTGGGAGAGAGGCAGCAGAGTGGGAGAGAGGCAGCAGAGGGGGAGAGAGGCAGCAGAGGGGGAGAGAGGCAGCAGAGGGGAGAGAGGCAGCAGAGGCAGAAGGAGAGAGAGAGGCAGCAGAGGGGAGAGAGGCAGCAGAGGGCAGGAGAGAGCAGCAGCAGAGGGAGAGAGAGGCAGCAGAGGGGAGAGAGGCAGCAGAGAGGGGAGAGAGCAGAGGGGCAGAGAGGCAGCAGAGAGGAGAGAGAGGCAGCAGAGAAGGAGAGAGAGGCAGCAGAGGGAGAGAGAGGCAGCAGAGGGGGAGAGAGGCAGGCAGCAGAGGGGGAGAGAGGCAGCAGAGGGGGGGAGAGAGGCAGCAGAGGGGAGAGAGGCAGCAGAGGCAGAGGGAGAGAGGCAGCAGAGGCAGAGAGAGGCAGCAGCAGAGGGAGAGAGAGGCAGCAGAGGGAGAGAGAGGCAGCAGAGGGAGAGAGAGGCAGGCAGGAGCAGGGAGAGAGAGGCAGCAGAGGGAGAGAGAGGCAGCAGAGGGAGAGAGAGGCGCAGGCAGGGGAGAGAGAGGCAGCAGAGGGAGAGAGAGGCAGCAGAGGGGGAGAGAGGCAGCAGAGGGAGAGAGAGGCAGCAGAGGGAGAGAGAGGCAGCAGAGGGTAGAGAGGCAGCAGAGGGAGAGAGAGGCAGCAGAGGGAGAGAGAGGCAGCAGAGGGGGAGAGAGGTAAAGGCAGCAGAGGAGCAGGCAGTGTTCCTTTAAAAACATGGGGAAGGTGGTCTCCATCAAAGCCCAGCCGAAGACAGACTTCCTTATTTCATTTCCTGGGGAGGAAATATCAAGTTATGTTTTCGCTGTTCTGTAAGAGGGGAAAGGGGGAGTTCACAGCAGCCTTTGCAGGGTATGGAGAGAAGAGCGCAGAGCTGTCGTCTGTGGTTCTCTCTTACCTTTGCTCCCTCTCCACCAGCCAGCCATTCCCCACTCCTCCGGCTTCCCAAGGTGCCACATATCTTCTTAATCTCCTCTCTCCTTGCCTTCCTCCCTCTCTATGTATGTATTTGGGGGGGCTTGTGGTGCTGTTACTACCCAGCTTTCAAATGTACTTAAGATTTGTACCTCGTAACATCAATGTGAGGCAGTACAACCAAGGGCCCGAGCCGGTCTCCCCCTTCCTTTCCACATTTTAAATGGGAAAACGTCATAAAGATTGACACCCTGGCGAAAGAGACAGGACATTCCATTAGCACATGGAAGTTTCAAATCTCTTCTCCTCCCCGCTCATCTCCTCTCTTCTTTTACCTGCTCCCCTCCCCTCCTCTACCCTACCCTCCTCTACCCTACCCTCTTCTACCCTCTTTCTAGCGAAAGATCAAAACAACTACTTGACCTGTTGTTTCCTTGTTAAATCAGGCATTTGAGGAAGGATGGATGGGAAAGGGAACTCATGTTAAGGCTTCGTCTGAAATGAGAGTCAATCCCTATATAGGGCACTACTAAATTGGGTGTCATTGCAGACGTAGTCCGAGTATGCAAGTCACGTTGACATGTTGTGCAATCCGGTTCCACTGTGGGTCTGTCTGTAACCAATCAGTGAGAGGAAGGCCAGAGAAATACAACGACTAGACCAGACATGAGTCTATTATCATACATATACTAACTTCTTAGAAGCATCGAAAACAGGCGAGCCCAATAAAATAAAACTATGCCTTGTTGCCAACTGACGCACATCACACCTACCAGTGGTCATGGTTACCAGCAGCCATGGTTAGCACATGTGGAAACTGGATTACAAGTGTGTGTGGCGCAGTTCAACTTTGACCCATCCAGAGAAAGGCTATTGATTTGGCTTGAGAGCTAATGGACTTTAACGCTATTTGATGTCATCAGGAACAGCAACTTTCTTTCAATATTGGAAGGCCCTGTGCTTGCACATAGAATTACATATAAACTCACATTATCGGATCTGCATGGGCTTGTAGTGTAAAAAGCCCCGCAGCGGTCTAAGGCACTGCATCGCAGCGCTAGATGCGTCACAACAGACCCGGGTTCGAACACAGGCTGTATCACAAACGGCCATGATCGGGAGTTCCATAGGGCGGCACACAATTGGGCCAGCGTCGTCCGGGTTAGGGGAGGGTTTGGCCGGGGGTGCATTACTTGGCTCACCGCGCTCTAGCGACTCCTTGTGGCAGGCTGGGTGCCTGAAGGCTGACGAGGTCATCACTTGAACGGTGTTTCCTCCGACACATTGGTGCAGCTGGCTTCCGGGTTAAGCGGGTGGGTGTTAAGAAGCGCGGTTTGGCGGGTCATGTTTCAGAGAACGCATGACTCGACCTTTGCCTCCTGAGCCCATTGGGGAGGTGCAGCGATGAGACAAGATCGAAATTGAGGAGAAAAATGTGGTAAAATACAAAGTATATATATATATCACACAGTTGAAGTCGGAAGTTTACATACACCTTAGCCAAATACATTTAAACTCAGTTTCACAATTCATGACACTGAATCCTAGTAAAAATTCCCTGTCTTAGGTCAGTCAGGATCACCACTATATTTTAAGAATGTGAAATGTCAGAATAATAGTAGAGAATGATTTATTTCAGCTTTTATTTCTTTCATCACATTCCCAGTGGGTCAGAAGTTTACATACACTCAATTAGTATTTGGTAGCATTGCCATTAAAAATGGTTTAACTTGGGTCAAACGTTTCGGGTAGCCTTCCACAAGGTTCCCACAATACGTTGGGCGAATTTTGTCCCATTCCTCCTGACAGAGCTGGTGTAACTGAGTCAGGCTTGTAGCCCTCCTTGCTCGCACAGGCTTTTTCAGTTCCGCCCACAAATTTTCTATGGGATTGAGGTCAGGGCTTTGTGATGGCCACTCCAATACCTTGACTTTGTTGTCCTTAAGCCATTTTGCAACAACTTTGGAAGTATGCTTGGTGTCATTGTCCATTTGGAAGACCCATTGGCGACCAAGCATTAACTTCCTGACTAATGTCTTGACTAATGTCTTGACTAATGAGATGTGGCTTCAATATATCCACATAATTGTCCCGCCTCATGATGCCATCTATTTTGTGAAGTGCACCAGTCTCTCCTGCAGCAAAGCACCCACACAACATGATATTACCACCGCCGTGCTTCATGGTTGGGATGGTGTTCTTCGGCTTGCAAGCCTCCCCTTTTTCCTCCAAACATAACGATAGTCATTATGGCCAAACAGATTGATTTTTGTTTCATCAGACCACAGGACATTTCTCCAAAAAGTATGATCTTTGTCCCCATGTGCAGTTGCAAACCGAAGTATTGCTTTTTTATGGCGGTTTTGGAGCAGTGGCTTCTTCCTTGCTGAGCGGCCTTTCAGGTTATGTCGATATAGGACTCGTTTTACTGTGGATATACACACTTTTATACCGGTTTCCTCCAGCATCTTTACACGGTCCTTTGCTGTTTTTCTGGGATTGATTTGCATTTTTCGCACCAAAGTACGTTCAGACAGAACGCGTCTCCTTCCTGAGCGTTATGACGGCTGCGTGGTCCCATGGTGTTTATACTTGCGTACTATTGTTTGTACAGATGAACGTGGTACCTTCAGGCGTTTGGAAATTGCACCCAAGGATGAACCAGACTTGTGGAGGTCTACACATTTTTTTCTGAGGTCTTGGCTGATTTCTGTTGATTTTCCAATGATGTCAAGCAAAGAGGCACCGAGTTTGAAGGTAGGATTTGAAATACATCTACGTGTACACCTCCAATTGACTCATTATGTCAATTAGCCTATCTGAAGCTTCTAACCGCCATCGATAAGAAACATTACTGTGCAGCCGTATTCATTGATCTGGCCAAGGCTTTCGACTCTGTCAACCACCGCATCCTCATCGGCAGACTCGACAGCCGTGGTTTCTCAAATGATTGCCTCGCCTGGTTCACCAACTACTTCTCTGATAGAGTTCAGTGTGTCAAATCGGAGGGTCTGCTGTCCGGACCTCTGGCAGTCTCTATGGGGGTGCCACAGGGTTCAATTCTTGGACCGACTCTCTTCTCTGTATACATCAATGAGGTCGCTCTTGCTGCTGGTGAGTCTCTGATCCACCTCTACGCAGACGACACCATTCTGTATACTTCCGGCCCTTCTTTGGACACTGTGTTAACAACCCTCCAGGAAAGCTTCAATGCCATACAACTCTCCTTCCGTGGCCTCCAATTGCTCTTAAATACAAGTAAAACTAAATGCACCTACCCGCCTGTCCAACATCACTACTCTGGACGGCTCTGACTTAGAATACGTGGACAACTACAAATACTTAGGTGTCTGGTTAGACTGTAAACTCTCCTTCCAGACCCATATCAAACATCTCCAATCCAAAGTTAAATCTAGAATTGGCTTCCTATTTCGCAACAAAGCATCCTTCACTCATGCTGCCAAACATACCCTTGTAAAATTGACCATCCTACCAATCCTCGACTTTGGCGATGTCATTTACAAAATAGCCTCCAATACCCTACTCAACAAATTGGATGCAGTCTATCACAGTGCAATCCATTTTGTCACCAAAGCCCCTTATACTACCCACCATTGCGACCTGTACGCTCTCGTTGGCTGGCCCTCGCTTCATACTCGTCGCCAAACCCACTGGCTCCATGTCATCTACAAGACCCTGCTAGGTAAAGTCCCCCCTTATCTCAGCTCGCTGGTCACCATAGCATCTCCCACCTGTAGCACACGCTCCAGCAGGTATATCTCTCTAGTCACCCCCAAAACAAATTCTTTCTTTGGCCGCCTCTCCTTCCAGTTCTCTGCTGCCAATGACTGGAACGAACTACAAAAATCTCTTAAATTGGAAACACTTATCTCCCTCACTAGCTTTAAGCACCAACTGTCAGAGCATCTTACAGATTACTGCACCTGTACATAGCCCACCTATAATTTAGCCCAAACAACTACCTCTTTCCCAACTGTATTTAATTAATTTATTTATTTTGCTCCTTTGCACCCCATTATTTTTATTTCTACTTTGCACATTCTTCCATTGCAAAACTACCATTCCAGTGTTTTACTTGCTATATTGTATTTACTTTGCCACCATGGCCTTTTTTGCCTTTACCTCCCTTCTCACCTAATTTGCTCACATTGTATATAGACTTGTTTTTTTTACTGTATTATTGACTGTATGTTTGTTTTACTCCATGTGTAACTCTGTGTCGTTGTATGTGTCGAACTGCTTTGCTTTATCTTGGCCAGGTCGCAATTGTAAATGAGAACTTGTTCTCAACTTGCTTACCTGGTTAAATAAAGGTGAAATAAATAAATTAAAATAAATGGCATCATTTTCTGGGATTTTCCAAGCTGTTTAGAGGCACAGTCAACTTAGTGTATGTAAACTTCTGACCCACTGGAATTAGTGAATCAAAATGAATGATAAGTGAAATAATCTGTCTGTAAACAATTGTTGGAAAATTACTTGTCATGCACAAAGTAGATGTCCTCACCGACTTGCCAAAACTATAGTTTGTTAACAAGTCATTTGTGGAGTGGTTGAAAAATGAGTTTTAATGACTCCAACCTAAGTGTATGTAAACTTCTGAATTCAACTGTATATATACCCACACACTTTTGTGGATTCAGTCAAGTCAGTCGCTGATATCAGACACCACCTTCCAAACTGCATCTCCCAGCATAACCCATCCCATATCCCAGGAAGCGATGTGATGAGGGATGTGTACTGTACTCACCCCAAGGACCCAGTGCTCTTGCACACCCCCAGGAGAGGCCTCTTGTCCGCAAAACCATCAATCATCAGCGGACCTAGGAGGAGAAGAGAGAAGGATGATGAGGGACTGACCGAGAGCAGTGAAACAACTGACCAACACAAAGAGGAACATTCATCATTAGGGGGCCCTATGCATGCGAGACAGGCCTGTTGTGTAGTGGGCCCGGCCCAGCCTGCCAGAGCCACTCACTCCACTTAACCAAAACTACCGCAGCAGGATGCGTGTTGATTACATTACAACAGCAGCTCTGTAATCAAGTTATACCCCAAAAAACTCTGGAAGAGGAAATGGAGACAAAATAGAAAATAGAACAAGAGAGACCCTCTCATTCCTGTCAACTTGGGAGGACTCATCCCCACCAACCACAAAATAATGCCCAGGTTCACATAAAGACCTATGGGGATCAAATATATTAACATACCAGCATGGAAGACATTAAGAGGAGAGAGACAGAGGACCAGAAATAGCACTCTGCGCAACATGTTGAACTCAAACCATCTTTCCCCTCGGTATGGAGGAGAGGAACAAGAGGGGGGAGAACGCCTTCAAAGCTGAGGAGGGTTTTGTCTCCCTCTGTGTTGAATTATTTTGGTTTTGGAGGGGAAATTACAGTATGGTAAAAGCCAAGTGGGCATATTTAGATTCAGTCAAAAATGGCACCCTATTCCCTACATTGAGCACTACTTTTGACCAGGTCCCATAGGGCTCTGGCCAAAGTAGTGCACTATGTAGGGACTAGAGTGCCATTTGGGACACAATATATAGGGCGGAGGAGAAAACATGTTGCATTAAGTCTGCAGAGCCCATATTTCCCTTAATTGTCACATTCTTAAAGATGGTGTTGGGAGGGATGGAGTAGAGGGATGCGGTGTGTGTGTGTGCGTGTAGTGGGAGTCCAGATTGAAGAAGATGTTAGGCCTGTGGAGGGGAGTAATTTAGCCCTGACAGTAATCACTGTGAGTTCCTGTGGTGTGACCGTGCCGTGTGGGAGAGCCAACATGCCGTCCTCAAACCCCTAACACTCCCAAACACAGCCTTTCTTCTGCACTCATATTTCTGTCATCAAACATCACAACGGGTCACCATATTGAGCTGTAGGCAAATATGATTACCCCGAAAGACCAAAGGGTTTCATTTGAACAATGCATTTAGGAAAATAAACAGTTTCTGTAAATACAGTCAGGAGAAAAAGATCTAAGATCTCATTACTAGTGTTGACTACGCTTTGATTATGAGTGGACTGTCATTTCAGAGATATAGTTTAGCTCATTCAACATACAAATTCGACAATTGTATGTTTGAGCGTTGACTGTGTGCGCATCTACATTTGCCCATTCGACATTCGTATGTTTGAGTGTTGAGTGCGTGTTTATCTCATTTATAGAGAAAGGCAAGTCTAAAGTTAACATGTTTGCTGTTATAAATTATAGAATTTCCAGAGCTGTTTCAGTAATTAGGGCTTTAATATGGAGGCTGGGCCTCTGGGTCATAGGAGTTCAGGTCCAGCACAGAGGACCAAAAAACACAATACTATTACTGATCCACTCTACTGTTCAAGAGATCAACAAAGGACTCATACATATTAGGATCACTTGTCATCAATGCTCATCTATTGTATTGTGAATCATTTTGGTAGGCGTATGTATGGTCTATACCAGAGGACGGAAGAAAACAGCAGAAGTTACAAACTCTGGGATACTGAACTGATAAACAAAACGCTCTCTTCGGAAAACTGCAACTTCCGCCTCTAATCCCGGAAGGGTCCTTTTGCCTTTTTTGAACCGACACCTATTTTCAGGACTTTCCAAACCCGCCCACCCAGGATCCAGACTAAAACAATTGGTCTTTTAACAGCTCACCACAGAGCAACACTGTTTGCGCCCGGCTGGGTATAACAGATTGCAATCAGTGTCTCTCTCTCCCCCGCTAGTACAATTCATTTTTATTTTAGCGGTCAGAGAATCACTCCTCTCATGTGTTGGGTATCTGCTGCTTCTTATTACTGTCTGTGGCTTTCATCCCCGTCCAGGGCCCTTTCAATGCTGTCATTGTGCATTGTTGAAATCTGCCAAAGGACCGGAACACAGAGCAAGAACAAAAAGCTGATTTTCTCACCAAAACGCCACATGCTAGAGTTTTGTGCTTTTCACTTCATTTCTGAATTATACCTGCAGTGACAGAAAATTCTAACTTCATGCCTGGAGAATAACTCATTGGCGGAACGAGGGAAATCAAATTGTGTACCGGCTTTAGAGGATGTGAACGCTTATGCTTCTATATTAGATAAAACTGTGTCTGTCTGTGAGAGCGGTCCATAGGCAACCTTGAGGTGATATTTCCCCTCTGCTTTCCTTTTGAAGTCTCTGGTTGAACATGATTAGATCAAAACCTTGGACATGTTTTTCCCTGGCCTGCTTCTCTTCCATACCTAACCTTTAGAAATGCTATTACCCCTGTAATACAATGCGGCCAATGAGTTACTTGTGCGAGAAATGCTGGTGGGGGGGGGGGGGGGGCTCTGGCACTTCATTCTGAGCCAGCTGAGGCCAACCGTAATCATTCTTACAGGACTGCCTTTAATATTAGCATAGGAACAGGAAGAGAGGGGCTCCTGACTATTGACAAACCGGGTAGTCTTTAATTAATGCATGGTATATCACTGCAAACAAACAGCATAAATTGTGACACACTTAACTTCGTTTCAAGAGCGGTCCTTGAGCGCTGGCGAGAACAGATTTGAGTTTAAGCGATTACATTTTTTACGGAGGAGGAGAGATTCATGGCCGTGTTGAAACCCACATCAGAGGAAAAACAAGACCAGTATCCTTCAAAACGCATCAATTCAACTGCAGAGCGTTTTTCTTCCACTTTGCAGATTGGGTGGACAAATATTGTCTAACGTGGATAGACAGAAGGTTCATGTGGCATGACAACCTGAAAACAGCTGAGCTTTTCTGCTGATTTCTAGAACGACAGCATCTTGGGGACTTGAGTCGCTGGGAACGACGTCGCTTACAATGTGCATCACATTCAAAGACAGTCCGATGTGAACCCGTAGAACGACATAAAAACCAAATGTTAGGGTACACCAAAAAGACGGCAGAGGTAAGCAGGTAGATACTCACTGATATGGGGCGCCGGGAGGATGTGGGCAGCTCTCACAGGTCCGTGGCGCACAGAGAAAAGCTCCTGGGCCTCCCCACCCAGCTACAACAGAGAGGGAAAAAAAGAATAGAGCAAGTTCAACAACAATATAACAAGTAAATGTAACAAGTCAAAAGCTTTGAGACTATATTACAGTGGCTGTTCAGCTTTTTCTCCCGGCCTTCTGATATACATGCATTCAATGAACGCTCAGTCTAAAACCATTCATTTACTCTGATTGCTTTTAAATAAAGGAAAGGAAATTTAACAAATGTATATATATTTTTTAAAGGCTTTAGTTGGTGTGCAAAAGACGACATTGTTATTTTACTGTGGTTGCGGTGTTGTTTCGTCAAAGACACTTGGACAAGCGAACACCAGCTGAACAGAGGGAATAGAGCTCGGCAGGGGGGAAGCCCGCCTATACAATGTTAGGGGAAACACTTGATAAGAAACGGTTAACAGTTGGCCATAGTCAGCAGGGCTGGAGTTGTTCTTTCTGATGATACTAAACTCCATGCGCTCGGTGGGGTGACCACTAGTTAAGAGAGATAGTCACTCCGATAATCAATACGGCCATACTTCCAATTAAGCCTCAGTGTCCTGAGGAGCCAAGTCAGCTCCACATACCTACAGTACTGATATAAATGCTACACAACCACAAACTTACAGCTCCGGTTTGGATGGAGGCTAAAGGGTTAAGAAGTCGGCAGCAGGGCAAAGTCAAAAGACAATGTGGGGGCCCCTGACCGGAACAAAGAGAGATTTGTTCACACTGTAAGCAAAATAATCTATTCCAACTGCGTGGAAAGGGGCTTGTCGAGGAGGGGGGGCTGAAGTGCCAGCCAAAAGTGCCAGCCAAACCGCACATTAATAGCCACCAAGAAAGGTCCCCAAAGCATTGCGATGCAAACAAGCTGCCTACTCTTCCTGTGACCGAGCCAACAGAACAGAACGGGCTGCAGAGTCTGATAACCAGTCAGTCAGCTCAGCTGATGTCTTTCAAAAGAGCTATGATGACTGACATCTAAAATGCTTTAAACAGAACTGAGATCAAACATAGCCCAACATATAGTAACTCAAGAATAATAGGTTAGAAGATAGATACTGTTCTGGAAATAGTGTTGACACATTGACATTTTGAACATGTCCGCCACATCTGCTGTGTAGGCCTATATCCCGTCGTTCTGGGACCCTACAGTATCTATAGCTGGAGGACAGCTATATATTTGAGGTTATTGTAGGTTGCTTCCCATCTTTACTTATGTGTCAGATGCAAGGAGAACGGATGGAATGGAAATAAATCTGGTAGCTGTGTCCCTGCTCTATGCCACGGAGATGCAAGGAGAACTGTTAATGGAAATAAATCTGGTAGCTGTGTCCCTGCTCTATGCCACGGAGATGCAAGGAGAACTGTTAATGGAAATAAATCTGGTAGCTGTGTCTCTATGCCACGGAGATGCAAGGAGAACTGTTAATGGAAATAAATCTGGTAGCTGTGTCCCTGCTCTATGCCACGGAGATGCAAGGAGAACTGTTAATGGAAATAAATCTGGTAGCTGTGTCCCTGCTCTATGCCACGGAGATGCAAGGGAGATGCAAGGAGAACTGTTAGATGCAAGGAGAACTGTTAAATAAATCTGGTAGCTGTGTCCCTGTGCCACGGAGATGCAAGGAGAACTGTTAATGGAAATAAATCTGGTAGCTGTGTCCCTGCTCTATGCCACGGAGATGCAAGGAGAACTGTTAATGGAAATAAATCTGGTAGCTGTGTCCCTGCTCTATGCCACGGAGATGCAAGGAGAACTGTTAATGGAAATAAAACTGTTAATGCAAGGAAACTGTTAATGGAAATAAATCTGGTAGCTGTGTCCCTGCTCTATGCCACGGAGATGCAAGGAGAACTGTTAATGGAAATAAATCTGGTAGCTGTGTCTCTATGCCACGGAGATGCAAGGAGAACTGTTAATGGAAATAAATCTGGTAGCTGTGTCCCTGCTCTATGCCACGGAGATGCAAGGAGAACTGTTAATGGAAATAAATCTGGTAGCTGTGTCCCTGCTCTATGCCACGGAGATGCAAGGAGAACTGTTAATGGAAATAAATCTGGTAGCTGTGTCTCTATGCCACGGAGATGCAAGGAGAACTGTTAATGGAAATAAATCTGGTAGCTGTGTCCCTGCTCTATGCCACGGAGATGCAAGGAGAACTGTTAATGGAAATAAATCTGGTAGCTGTGTCTCTATGCCACGGAGATGCAAGGAGAACTGTTAATGGAAATAAATCTGGTAGCTGTGTCTCTATGCCACGGAGATGCAAGGAGAACTGTTAATGGAAATAAATCTGGTAGCTGTGTCCCTGCTCTATGCCACGGAGATGCAAGGAGAACTGTTAATGGAAATAAATCTGGTAGCTGTGTCCCTGCTCTATGCCAATGGAGATGCAAGGAGAACTGTTAATGGAAATAAATCTGGTAGCTGTGTCTCTATGCCACGGAGATGCAAGGAGAACTGTTAATGGAAATAAATCTGGTAGCTGTGTCCCTGCTCTATGCCACGGAGATGCAAGGAGAACTGTTAATGGAAATAAATCTAGCTGTGTCTCTATGCCACGGAGATGCAAGGAGAACTGTTAATGGAAATAAATCTGGTAGCTGTGTCTCTATGCCACGGAGATGCAAGGAGAACTGTTAATGGAAATAAATCTGGTAGCTGTGTCCCTGCTCTATGCCACGGAGATGCAAGGAGAACTGTTAATGGAAATAAATCTGGTAGCTGTGTCCCTGCTCTATGCCACGGAGATGCAAGGAGAACTGTTAATGGAAATAAATCTGGTAGCTGTGTCTCTATGCCACGGAGATGCAAGGAGAACTGTTAATGGAAATAAATCTGGTAGCTGTGTCCCTGCTCTATGCCACGGAGATGCAAGGAGAACTGTTAATGGAAATAAATCTGGTAGCTGTGTCCCTGCTCTATGCCACGGAGATGCAAGGAGAACTGTTAATGGAAATAAATCTGGTAGCTGTGTCCCTGCTCTATGCCACGGAGATGCAAGGAGAACTGTTAATGGAAATAAATCTGGTAGCTGTGTCTCTATGCCACGGAGATGCAAGGAGAACTGTTAATGGAAATAAATCTGGTAGCTGTGTCCCTGCTCTATGCCACGGAGATGCAAGGAGAACTGTTAATGGAAATAAATCTGGTAGCTGTGTCCCTGCTCTATGCCACGGAGATGCAAGGAGAACTGTTAATGGAAATAAATCTGGTAGCTGTGTCCCTGCTCTATGCCACGGAGATGCAAGGAGAACTGTTAATGGAAATAAATCTGGTAGCTGTGTCCCTCTCTATGCCACGGAGATGCAAGGAGAACTGTTAATGGAAATAAATCTGAGATGCAAGGAGAACTGTTAATGGAAATAAATCTGGTAGCTGTGTCCCTGCTCTATGCCACGGAGATGCAAGGAGAACCCTGCTCTATGCCACGGAGATGCAAGGAGAACTGTTAATGGAAATAAATCTGGTAGCTGTGTCCCTGCTCTATGCCACGGAGATGCAAGGAGAACTGTTAATGGAAATAAATCTGGTAGCTGTGTCTCTATGCCACGGAGATGCAAGGAGAACTGTTAATGGAAATAAATCTGGTAGCTGTGTCCCTGCTCTATGCCACGGAGATGCAAGGAGAACTGTTAATGGAAATAAATCTGGTAGCTGTGTCCCTGCTCTATGCCACGGAGATGCAAGGAGAACTGTTAATGGAAATAAATCTGGTAGCTGTGTCCCTCTATGCCACGGAGATGCAAGGAGAACTGTTAATGGAAATAAATCTGGTAGCTGTGTCCCTGCTCTATGCCACGGAGATGCAAGGAGAACTGTTAATGGAAATAAATCTGGTAGCTGTGTGCAAGGAGAACTGTTAATGGAAATAAATCTGCTCTCTATGCCACGGAGATGCAAGGAGAACTGTTAATGGAAATAAATCTGGTAGCTGTGTCCCTGCTCTATGCCACGGAGATGCAAGGAGAACTGTTAATGGAAATAAATCTGGTAGCTGTGTCCCTGCTCTATGCCACGGAGATGCAAGGAGAACTGTTAATGGAAATAAATCTGGTAGCTGTGTCCCTGCTCTATGCCACGGAGATGCAAGGAGAACTGTTAATGGAAATAAATCTGGTAGCTGTGTCCCTGCTCTATGCCACGGAGATGCAAGGAGAACTGTTAATGGAAATAAATCTGGTAGCTGTGTTCCCTGCTCTATGCCACGGAGATGCAAGGAGAACTGTTAATGGAAATAAATCTGGTAGCTGTGTCCCTGCTCTATGCCACGGAGATGCAAGGAGAACTGTTAATGGAAATAAATGGTAGCTGTGTCCCTGCTCTATGCCACGGAGATGCAAGGAGAACTGTTAATGGAAATAAAGTAGCTGTGTCCCTGCCACGGAGATGCAAGGAGAACTGTTAATGGAAATAAATCTGGTAGCTGTGTCCCTGCTCTATGCCACGGAGATGCAAGGAGAACTGTTAATGGAAATAAATCTGGTAGCTGTGTCCCTGCTCTATGCCACGGAGATGCAAGGAGAACTGTTAATGGGAAATAAATCTGCCACGGAGATGCAAGGAGAACTGTTGTGTCTCTATGCCACGGAGATGCAAGGAGAACTGTTAATGGAAATAAATCTGGTAGCTGTGTCCCTGCTCTATGCCACGGAGATGCAAGGAGAACTGTTAATGGAAATAAATCTGGTAGCTGTGTCCCTGCTCTATGCCACGGAGATGCAAGGAGAACTGTTAATGGAAATAAATCTGGTAGCTGTGTCCCTGCTCTATGCCACGGAGATGCAAGGAGAACTGTTAATGGAAATAAATCTGGTAGCTGTGTCCCTGCTCTATGCCACGGAGATGCAAGGAGAACTGTTAATGGAAATAAATCTGGTAGCTGTGTCCCTGCTCTATGCCACGGAGATGCAAGGAGAACTGTTAATGGAAATAAATCTGGTAGCTGTGTCTCTATGCCACGGAGATGCAAGGAGAACTGTTAATGGAAATAAATCTGGTAGCTGTGTCTCTATGCCACGGAGATGCAAGGAGAACTGTTAATGGAAATAAATCTGGTAGCTGTGTCCCTGCTCTATGCCACGGAGATGCAAGGAGAACTGTTAATGGAAATAAATCTGGTAGCTGTGTCCCTGCTCTATGCCACGGAGATGCAAGGAGAACTGTTAATGGAAATAAATCTGGTAGCTGTGTCCCTGCTCTATGCCACGGAGATGCAAGGAGAACTGTTAATGGAAATAAATCTGGTAGCTGTGTCCCTGCTCTATGCCACGGAGATGCAAGGAGAACTGTTAATGGAAATAAATCTGGTAGCTGTGTCCCTGCTCTATGCCACGGAGATGCAAGGAGAACTGTTAATGGAAATAAATCTGGTAGCTGTGTCCCTGCTCTATGCCACGGAGATGCAAGGAGAACTGTTAATGGAAATAAATCTGGTAGCTGTGTCCCTGCTCTATGCCACGGAGATGCAAGGAGAACTGTTAATGGAAATAAATCTGGTAGCTGTGTCCCTGCTCTATGCCACGGAGATGCAAGGAGAACTGTTAATGGAAATAAATCTGGTAGCTGTGTGCTCTATGCCACGGAGATGCAAGGAGAACTGTTAATGGAAATAAATCTGGTAGCTGTGTCTCTATGCCACGGAGATGCAAGGAGAACTGTTAATGGAAATAAATCTGTAGTAGCTGTGATGCAAGGAGAACTGTTAATGGAAATAAATCTGGTAGCTCTATGCCACGGAGATGCAAGGAGAACTGTTAATGGAAATAAATCTGGTAGCTGTGATGCAAGGAGAACTGTTAATGGAAATAAATCTGGTAGCTGTCTCTATGCCACGGAGATGCAAGGAGAACTGTTAATGGAAATAACTGTTGCCACGGAGATGCAAGGAGAACTGTTAATGGAAATAAATCTGGTAGCTGTGTCCCTGCTCTATGCCACGGAGATGCAAGGAGAACTGTTAATGGAAATAAATCTGGTAGCTGTGTCCCTGCTCTATGCCACGGAGATGCAAGGAGAACTGTTAATGGAAATAAATCTGGTAGCTGTGTCCCTGCTCTATGCCACGGAGATGCAAGGAGAACTGTTAATGGAAATAAATCTGGTAGCTGTGTCTCTATGCCACGGAGATGCAAGGAGAACTGTTAATGGAAATAAATCTGGTAGCTGTGTCTCTATGCCACGGAGATGCAAGGAGAACTGTTAATGGAAATAAATCTGGTAGCTGTGTCCCTGCTCTATGCCACGGAGATGCAAGGAGAACTGTTAATGGAAATAAATCTGGTAGCTGTGTCCCTGCTCTATGCCACGGAGATGCAAGGAGAACTGTGGAAATAAATCTGGTAGCTGTGTCCCTGCCACGGAGATCTATGCTGGTAGCTGTGTCTCTATGGAGATGCAAGGAGAACTGTTAATGGAAATAAATCTGGTAGCTGTGTCTCTATGCCACGGAGATGCAAGGAGAACTGTTAATGGAAATAAATCTGGTAGCTGTGTCCCTGCTCTATGCCACGGAGATGCAAGGAGAACTGTTAATGGAAATAAATCTGGTAGCTGTGTCCCTGCTCTATGCCACGGAGATGCAAGGAGAACTGTTAATGGAAATAAATCTGGTAGCTGTGTCCCTGCTCTATGCCACGGAGATGCAAGGAGAACTGTTAATGGAAATAAATCTGGTAGCTGTGTCCCTGCTCTATGCCACGGAGATGCAAGGAGAACTGTTAATGGAAATAAATCTGGTAGCTGTGTCTCTATGCCACGGAGATGCAAGGAGAACTGTTAATGGAAATAAATCTGGTAGCTGTGTCCCTGCTCTATGCCACGTAGATGCAAGGAGAACTGTGAAATAAATCTGGTAGCTGTGTGCTCTATGCCACGGAGATGCAAGGAGAACTGTTAATGGAAATAAATCTGGTAGCTGTGTCCCTGCTCTATGCCACGGAGATGCAAGGAGAACTGTTAATGGAAATAAATCTGGTAGCTGTGTCCCTGCTCTATGCCACGGAGATGCAAGGAGAACTGTTAATGGAAATAAATCTGGTAGCTGTGTCCCTGCTCTATGCCACGGAGATGCAAGGAGAACTGTTAATGGAAATAAATCTGGTAGCTGTGTCCCTGCTCTATGCCACGGAGATGCAAGGAGAACTGTTAATGGAAATAAATCTGGTAGCTGTGTGCCCGGAGATGCAAGGAGAACTCTGGTAGCTGTGTCCCTGCTCTATGCCACGGAGATGCAAGGAGAACTGTTAATGGAAATAAATCTGGTAGCTGTGTCCCTGCTCTATGCCACGGAGATGCAAGGAGAACTGTTAATGGAAATAAATCTGGTAGCTGTGTCCCTGCTCTATGCCACGGAGATGCAAGGAGAACTGTTAATGGAAATAAATCTGGTAGCTGTGTCTCTATGCCACGGAGATGCAAGGAGAACTGTTAATGGAAATAAATCTGGTAGCTGTGTCCCTGCTCTATGCCACGGAGATGCAAGGAGAACTGTTAATGGAAATAAATCTGGTAGCTGTGTCTCTATGCCACGGAGATGCAAGGAGAACTGTTAATGGAAATAAATCTGGTAGCTGTGTCCCTGCTCTATGCCACGGAGATGCAAGGAGAACTGTTAATGGAAATAAATCTGGTAGCTGTGTCTCTATGCCACGGAGATGCAAGGAGAACTGTTAATGGAAATAAATCTGGTAGCTGTGTCCCTGCTCTATGCCACGGAGATGCAAGGAGAACTGTTAATGGAAATAAATCTGGTAGCTGTGTCCCTGCTCTGTGCCACGGAGATGCAAGGAGAACTGTTAATGGAAATAAATCTGGTAGCTGTGTCCCTGCTCTATGCCACGGAGATGCAAGGAGAACTGTTAATGGAAATAAAGTAGCTGTGTCTCTATGCCACGGAGATGCAAGAACTGTTAATGGAAATAAA